>NC_081798.1:11039523-11752023 GCF_963082965.1 Carassius carassius
ACAGGTGATTTGTGAGGCATTAATACTTGAGATAAAGTGTTGGCATTTTAGATTTTAAATCCATATTAAATAAGTACTAATGTTATGTACTATTACCCAAAGTTGAATTATTTGTTAAAGATATATATATTTTTAGGAAAACAACTAAACTAGAAACTCAATAGTGAGAATAAGACAAAGGTGTATCTCCTTTCCACTAGGTGGCACTGTTGAAGCAATTTGCTCCTATATTTTTCAAGTGGCTTCAAAGTTACACACATCACATTGGATCAGATAACCTTTATCTGTGTGATGTGTTGAATTTTTGGGCACAAACTTTTGCATATCTTTTGATCTGTATTAGTCAAAATACACACCAAAAAACTCACATTGTGCAAAACTCTGATTGAATTTGGATGGAAAATCTCAGGAAGCTTTGCGTGGATTTTAATTAAACCTATATATTGTTGTTTACATTAAGCTTCTGTATTATATTTGTTTTAAAGAAAATGCATAAGATATACTTATTGATCAAGTTTCTAATTTTGCAAACCAAAACAAAACTTATATTTGAATACTGCTGACATGCTGAAGTTTTGGTATTATTATTCTTTTTTATTATGTATTTATTATTTTTTAATATATGGTCTTGCATAAAAATATGCAGAACCCACACAAAACCCTGTTTGGTGCTATTAACATGCAGTTAAACAAGTTTATGCATGAGACAGTCCAAAACAACTTAAACTATATACATAAATTAGACCATTTATTTTTCTTAATGTGAAATGTAATCCTTGGTTTGGATTTTAATGTTATAATGCGATTTTAATGTTATAATGTGAAGGTTTATGTTTAAAAAAATGAGCTGGCTAAATGACTCCTCCAGAAACGGTTCACACACACAGTAGTTTTCTCTTTGATGTACTGTGATATTAGAGAATGGTATCAATTCACAATACATTATTTTCCATACGGGAAATGATTAAAATAATTTAAAACATTTCTTACTTGATATTCCAGCAGACATAAGTCAAAGTATTATAGTCCAGTCTCCCATGGTTAGTCTAGTTTTATATCCTTTGATATTTCTCCTCAGACTGACTGGTATTTTCAAGTAAAATACTGCCAGTTCTTTATATTACAATAACAGCTTTGTTCCATGAGAGCATAGACTAACAAAACGCAGATTCCAAATTCAATAACAGGGAATAGAATAACTTAATCCCGCCATTGCCCGCAAGTCTCAGGTTATTTAGAAAGACACCTTATAGGTCTATATCTGCGTTCTGATATACTGTGATCCTCTAAAACAGCCGTGATTTACTTGGTCAAATTCTGTGACCTCGCAAGGAATGGTAAAAGTGGTCTCAGCTGCCATTAATCTGAGATCCGTGCCCCATACCCTGCTACTGTCGCTTATAACAACTCATTTCATACCATCTGTGTAGAAAATCAGCTTGTGGGCTTCTCCAAAATGTACCTTCTGCCTGTGTCCACCTTCGCCGTGGGCTAGTGCCTCAGTTTTTGATTATTATGCTTAACATTATTTGGATTACACTACCAGCTGTTGAGACAGGAAATCAGTTGTACTGTATATTGCTTAAAGGAATATTTCAAAATTTAATTTGAGGATTGGCACACAATGGCATATAAATTTAACTGTCGCTTCTTACAAACTACAACTGACAGGTCAAAAGCTTATCTATTAATAATCTGTTTCAGGGATTTTTTTAGCCCAATTTTTAGCAATTATCATTTCTTAACTTACCATTTGCTTTAAAGTGAGTGGAGGTGATTAATCAAAGTTTGTTTTCAGACCACATTCTCACTTTAAGGTAAATCCACTCATGAAATTGATTTAACAACAAAGCAAAAATGCGATTTGTGCACAGTTTTTTTGTTGTTGTTGAAAATATCCATTTACTGAAACACCGGCAAGCAACGGATTTTACTGTTGTTCTTCTAACCCACAGAGATACAACATTTAAATTATTCATCTGAAAACTAATAATTGTGGAAAATAGAACATATTGTTAAGAAAATGAAAAAAGTAATAATGTAATGCAGTTCTAGTACATCACTATACACTTCATAAATTAAATAATAATTTTTTTCATCATTTTTCATTTAACCAAAATCACCGGTGCTTGTCAATAGTTTAAAATCAATACAACCTGCATTGTATAGTGACTACCCTTTTTACATTTTCTTTCTTTCTTTTTATTTTTTTTATTTTCTATATATATATATATACACATATGTACACACACACACACACACACACACACACACACACACACACACACACACACACACACACACTAACAAACACAAAGACTTTTAGATTTTACACTTGGAGATGTGTAACAGCACACAGCTGTGTAGTACAACCAGCTGAGATCAGGTAACTCTATGTCCAGACTTCTGAGAGATTTTCAAGAGTCAACTGAGCTGTAGGGAAGAATAAAAAAGCCCTACATACCAGAGAGCACAGGATTTTTTCTTTTTCTTTCTTTTTCTTTCTTTCTTTCTTTCTTTCTACACAAAGCCTGCTACTTTATTTTATTTTATTACATTTCTAATGAGTTTATTTTTTATAAGTGAGGTAGCGAGCAGAAAAGTATGAACAGGTGTCTAACTTATACACCATTATTATTCACATAACAAATATAACCTCCATCACTTGCCGAGACACTGTTTTCAGTGGAATAAGTGGAATAACATGATACATCCATTACAAGGTTTCAAGGTTCATAATCTATTTATTTATTTTTAATCACGCGGGTGCTGAAAGGAAACAGAGTGAAGTGTGGTGACAATTTAAATTCAACCTCAAGATGTCTTGTTTGAACAAAGACACAAAGCTGCTACAATGCTTGAAAATCTGTTTATTTTCATCTAAGGGACAAATTAATTTGCTTTATTATATTGTACTTACATAACTTACAAAATATTAATAAAAAATGTATATAGCTAGTATTTGAAAATTTCGCTTTCCTGTTGTACTTTTATCAGCTTCTTTTGACTGATCTTTTTACACTGCACTTTAGTTGTTCTAGGGACATACACAAACGCATTGAAATATTGTTGGACACACACATTGTTAAAACTGCAAATGAGGCCTAGTGAGTTGGTCACAGCTGCCACACACATTGTATCTCATTCTGCTCTCATTGATTTAGCTTCAGTGTGTACATATAAAACATCTGTCTCTTTTTAACTAAGTTTCGAATGCCCATAATGCCAGACATTTTGTATATTGTTTGTACATTGAACGATGCTTTTTTACTTGTTCGATTTTTTTTAAGCACAATATTAACGTAAATACTTTAGAAACAATTATAGGCTACAATAATCATATGTTTCCTTTACACGGTTTCCGGTATTTTTTATACCAATCGTTTCACAGTAATTTTAAAAGCCATCTTACCTTTTTACTTTTTTTTAATGAAGAGTGTGGTAAACAGAAAAAAACGAAGGCGACAGAGTATTCCGATATCATTACAACAATTACAACGAACATAATTTTCGACTCATCTTTATAAATCATCTAAGAGTCTGTCTATATTCACACCACTCTGTATTCCCAATTGCCACAATTTTTCTACCGCATCCGCTGATAAGGCTGAATAGTTACGCTCTTGCATTGATTGACAGGTGGAACTGAATAAAATTGGGCTTTCGGGTTAGCTGGCTTGACGCTTTTATAGTCTGCCCGACCGAAATCGATTCGGGTTGATTCTTATCGTTGAAATAATATGTAAAATACCCTTTACTTATTTATAAAGCGACGTTTCCTTTCCACATTTATCCTCCAGCCGATCACACGCGGAGCTACCAAGCACCTTCCCCCCTCGTCTGACTCATTTGGTCTCGTCCATACTCGCTTAGGATTTTAGTTGTGTGTTTATGGCATCGTATTCATTCAACGGAAGGTGAAAGTCTGCCGGTCTGCGCTAGCGTCTGATATCAATGGCTTTCAGGGCTCATTTTATTTGAATGTCTGGACTTTATATAATTTCTCCCCTAAGAAACCAATGATGGATATCCTATGGATTTTATGGACATTACCCTCAGTCCTGGCTATTGAAGGTAAGACGTTTCTCCCCGTGTTTTGCGAGTCCAGCATCTTGCCGACAAACAGAGTTTACGGTCACGGCACGTTAGTTTTGAATGCCATCCAAGAAATAAGATACGAAACCGTTTTTCGCTAATTAACAACTGTGGAATGAGAGTCGGAAAAAATGAATTTTTTAAGGGTTACATTCTCCCTGACAGGAACGAAGCTATTCCTTTGATAGGGCTTGTTCTGTCAGGCAAACTATATCCTAGTAAAATCATCAAGGGTGGCTCATAAACACATTTATTTGGCAAGCATCAGATAAATGACTTTGAGTTGGAAAAATAACATATTTATCATATTTTAATATGCAGTAGGAGCATTAAAACGGCTATTTCACGTGTAGGATACGTGTGTGTGCGCGAGCCATGCACGAGATTCGCGTCCCTTATTTGTTATCATTTCTAAGGTGAAATATAAACTCAACCACTTCTATAGGCATGCTAATCTTATTTTTCTCTGTTAATATTTCTTTAACACATTCACGTGTTGTTTTGAGCTTCCGTGCAGCGGGTATTCAGAGCTGAAATGGTGATGCTGGACTCAGCAAGTTGGACAATGAAACAGGTTTCAGTGAGCATACAATTACAAAACAACCAGATACAGTCCTTTATTCACACTTACTGACCACACTTTCAGTCCCCGGCAGTTTGAAGTGTCTGTGTCCACTGAATTATGCTCAATGAATTTTAAGTAGGCATTGCTGGTATTACAGGAACCTCTTGTGGCTGTAGTTCTCAAGTTTAATGATACTTGAGTTTATTGTCATGTAATGGATGAATATATGCATACACAAATCTGGACATTTAGGCTGGACATTTTAAAACTAAGTCATTTTATTTATGTTTTTTTAAGTTATGTTATTTATGCTCAACACACAGTATGACCAACAACAGTGTAGATAATAACAATAATAAACATATCATAATACAATTAACAAATTTGGATACTCAGGCACAACTGTTTTAATTAAATAAGAGCTCAGTCACCAGCACTGCAGGACTGCTTTTTCTGTTGCTAATAAATCTTTCTTAAAAAAAAAAAATGGAGCAGTATAAACCATAACTACTTAAACATTATTATAAGTTTTTACATTTATGTTGTACTTGACTTTTCAATTTCAGATAGTTTTGAATATTAATTTTACTAATCATGTCACTTGAATAAAAAGGTTAAAATGTTGAAATATTTTCAGTGCTAAACTTAATTTGAATTGAAATGTGGCAGGCTTTTAATAATGAGTAATATGAACAGTAATTCTAATATTAATAATAAAAAAATAGAAGCCTGGGCCTTTAATGAAGGAATTAAAATAATAATAATAATACTAAAAACATTTTTTTTTCTGATTGAGCACTTATGGTCCTAAAAGGATTTTTGACCTTTTCTTTTTTGTAATGTAAATTTTGCGTTTGTCACTGTCTTCATTCTACGTAAAAGAATAAATGATGATTTTGTTCATTGTTTTCTACAGGTTCAATATTTTGTAATGAGTAGATTTTGACAACTATATACAGTATATTTCACACTCACCAGAATTAACGATGGAGTGTGTATGTACAGTATGTGTGTGTTTGTGTGTGTATATATATATATATATATATATATATATATGTGTGTGTGTGTGTGTGTGTGTGTGTGTGTGTAAATTTATGTAATATTAGTCATTATGTCTTAATGCTTTTTTCCCCCTCTAATCAAGATTTTGTTATTTTTCCTTATGGGTCGCTTAATCACAAACCCAGGAGTGATTGATCGATACACATTCTTCCTCTGACTGTCACCCTAGTTTTTCAGCCAATGGTGTTAAAGCGTTGCACTTACACATGAAAAATTAGAGAGCTGAAAAAGAGGTCAACGCTGCCTCGACCTTAAAAACAAATTGATGGCAGGCAGTAGTGGAGATGGGTCTGTGAGATTTGACGTCATCTTAAAGCCTTATACAACAGTGTTTATTCTCCTTGCTAAGTGTGTAAATTCTGTTGTGATTTTAGATGTTTTATTTCAGTTGTGATGTGGTAACTCAAATACGTTTTGCTGCCCGTTCTCTTGTGTTTAATTTATATGTACTCGTCTGTGTGAAATATATAAAGCATATCGTAGTGAAACTCAAGATATAAGATTCTGTTTCTCTGAGTCTGAGACTTCTTTAATATTAGAATAAAGTGCATCAAGTGCTTTATTTCAAGCCCAAGCGGTAATTACATTAGTGAATTTAGACAGATTTTTTTATAATAGGTGACCATAAAATATTGATCCGCTCTTCATTGTGTTCAGATGATGCTGCCAGTCTTAGGGACTTTGAAGTTTCCCTCATTTTTTTATTTACATTTTTTTAATGTCAGCTTGCATTATGCAGATGTTTGAAGTTACAGTGTAATTTAGTATTAGTTCTTGTGCCTGTGGCACAAGAAATGTATTTTGTGTCGTTTCTCTATTTCAAAGTTGTCTGATTTTGCTTTCCACCCCTTTTTTTCTGTTCTGCTTTGCTTCTCAGTTGCTTCAGTGTAATTACACAATGCTATGTGTAGGATTTTAAACAAATACATTTAAAAAAATATTTTTTACTGTATCCGCTGGATTTGCATTATGTGATTTACATATCACAATTAAATGCTTGATGGTTTTAAAATGCTATTAAGCAGGTTATCTATAGAGCCGTGGTCAAGCTGCATTTTGTTTACGACATCACAGTTGGCGTCTATTGTAAGTAGGACACCAGTCGTACAAAAGATTCCTCGCTATTTCAATATTCCCAGCATGCATTCCATTTTGCTGTCATAATGTCATGATACAACGTGACTTCTCTCTCATCTTGAGACATCCCATATGCAGCTGCGTCTGTTCCCATACTGTATACAAATATCTGAATGCTGATTATATATTAACGTGCTCTCCAACATGACGAAAATGTTTAGACATTTGTCTTTAGTAAGTTTGCGCATAATATCTACAACCTTGTTTTGTTCAAGAGTAAAAATAGCTTCTACAGCTGGGTTTAATTAGGGCCTTGATGATAATGTAGTATCACAATACTATTTTTATGACTTGTGTATATGAATATTTTCTTTTTAGTTTCTGTTTTTTGTAGTTTATCGGTCAGTTCGTCATTGTAAAGCTATCAAAATATTTCATTTGAATTTCATTTGATTCTGAAGTTACACCAATAATGCTGTTTCTCAGATTTATTTATTTTTTTTTGCTCAGCATTTTGTGCTAGTGCAAAGTTTGTTTCATCTAAGCTTTTCACAATCTATTTCAATAACACTAAACAACAGAGAGAGGGATAATTAAAGCTATTGTTTGTTAACATAGCCATTTTAGCCCTCATATCAACACTTCCACTTTGAAATGCCTGCCAAGTTTGAATAATCTACTTTCAAATGTAAATGCGTCCCGTCCGTTTCTAGCTAAACGCCGATTGTGGGCCACTGCAGCATAAGCCGACACGTAGCATTACAGTTTTTCATGCTAGTAACAAAAGGCAGAGCGTGGGGTGGAGAGGTGGTGATGGAGGTTCAGAAACAGGATTAGATAGAAGGTAAAGCGAGCGGCTGCTCTCAATCCTGTGTTTTCTCAGTCTGCTCAATGAGCAGATGCAGGGAGCTCGTCTGTACGCCAGCCTTCACAGTGGCGTTCACAAAGAATATGCCTCCATTCAGTGTCTAATCCATGCTGCCCAGGGCCCAGCTATTGTCACTTTGCATGCAAAATTTCAATTAGTGCTGGTACCAGTTGTTTCTCAAGTGAGATGGGTGTCATGTTTCGAGGGAACGGCCGAGGGCTACCTTGACCAAGCAGAAAGTCTGGAATAGCAGAAAGGCTCATGGGAAATGGGCTTTTTTTTTTTTTTTTGCAGAAATCCAGCAGCTTTTGACACAGCATGCTATCTTTGACAGTGTTGGACTTGGAGGTTTTTGTTTCACGATTGTGTCACTTCTGCACTTGCTGTGTATCTTAAGCAGGTTCTTGTGTTTGGCAACTGCCTATGCACTCAGCAATTTAAGAAATATACTATCTGTTGACAGTCACAAAAGCCGAGTCAGTCTATTTAATAAAACATGTTGGGTGGGGTTAAACTTGTCTGTCTATGTAATTATGACTGGCAATTTAGCAGAAATTTAAATCTCATTTTAGTAATGACTGCCGAACTGCACTGAATCTCACACTATCTGTAATTATTTGCATGTAATATACAGTAGGGTTACTTTGGTCTGTCCAGGCACTTTTCTGCAAGTGTGTTGAGAGTGACTCTGATGCTTACTGGAAACTCCCTTTATACTCCCTCCCTATAGAGGTGGATCAGAGGTGCTCTTTAACACATTCCTCCCTTCTGGATGAGTCCGAAAAGTTATGTCACTCCATCCAAAGAAAGGGTCACACACTCCCAGTGGAGTAGAAATCTATATCCCTTCAAACCTCAGACTAGGTTTTGAATCATAGTCTGCATTTAAAATGAAATGTTAATTATCCCAAATTTTGATATACAACCAAATTTTCTCCCAATCATTTTAATGTTCCACTTCCACCAATTATACACTAGGCTGATTCGTAGTTATTGAATATTGCTAAATACCTTTTTGGTAAGACTTTACAATAAGGTTCCATTTGTTAACTATAGTTAATGAATGAACTAACTTTGACAATGAGCAATACTTTTGTTATAGTCTTTATTAATCTTTGTGAAAGTTACAGCTGTTCATTGATAGTCCATGTTACCTCCATAATGTTAGGTCTAATAACTAACATAAATGGATACAACTTTTCATTTTAAATGTTGCAATCAATGCTTAGCAGGGTTTTTCCTGGCTCAAAATGAGGCGGAGGTGGTATCATCACCTGATCCTGATCATGTAGACATTCTTTATTGTTAAGAAAACACTCCATATCTCATTAAAATAACAAACCATATACTATTGTATTGTATATTGTTCTCAAATTCCATTCAATTTTTTTCTAGAATCTATTGTAATGGTTAAATTAGATTTTATTAGTCAAAAGGCATGTCTAATTAATTTAAATCACGGAACTTATACAATGTCACATCAGTTTATTAAAAGAAAAAAATACATGTTTAGGGCCCTATGAAATCTTTTATTTTCTGTGTTGTAGCATGTCTAATTTTATTTGAATGCATAAAAACAACTTGATTTATTCACAATTATTCTAAAAATAGCCTTATGAAATGTTTTCTTTTCCTCAGAAATTCTGTGTTGTGTATTTGTTTATCAGATGAGGGCATAAAACATTAATTTAATTTATCTTTCAATTATTGAAAATGAAACTTTATTTTTTGCAAACAAAGGGGATTTACTATTAAAGGGGTCATATGATACAGTTTGAAGTTTTCCTTTCTCTTTGGAGTATTACAAGCTGTTTGTGAATAGATACGATCCCTAAAGTCGCAAAGACTAAAGTCTAATACCCAAAGAGATATTCTTTATAAAAGTTAAGATTCATCCACGCCCTCCTAAAACAGGCCCCCACATGTCTACGTCACTCGGCCAATCACAACGCACTGGATCAGCGCACACCTCACTTTTCAGAACGATGAGATTTGTAAATATCAACACGTTCAGAGGGCGGGGCATAGAGGAGAAACAATAATGTTCAGTATGTGGAAAATAATGTGTTTTTGAACTGCAAAAACACATTTCATTACACCAAATAATGTTATTTTTTAGCAATGTTATTAACATATTATATATGTTATTTTTCCAAATATGAACTAAAAGCTCTAGTGACCCTTGCACGTGACTGCCTGCCTGAGTTTTGTCGACAACCAGAGGCGGCACAAAATTTGGCAGCCACCTCATAATTCTCTATGCAGGAAAATCCTACTTAGTATTTTTGTTATTGTTAGTTTATGCTGTTAACTGTTATTAATTAATGTAAACAAATGTAAACAAATGGTACTTTTTTTTTGTAGTGTTACCTCCATTTGTCCTATTTTTACTGAAAATTACATTATTTTTCCTAGCATTCTAGTTTGTTCTTTGACATTAAATTGATAACTTCATCTTGGTTCCTCTGACTACCCACCCTGATTGACAAAAAGTAATTACAATTTATTCTCTTACTATATATGATTATTGAAATGTAAGGTAATGGCCAGGTATCATATATTTTGCACTTTGCACTTTGCACATTTGAAAGTTGCCCAAATTAGTTTTTTCCCCCCACACATGTACAATAACCTATCGGTTGCAGATATCAAAGGGAGAAAAATGAATCGATTGAAATTGCATTTCTTCTTTTAATGCTCATTTAAAAATGTCTAGCTTGTCTGCTAATCTGAACAATGTCTGAAACTTTGTATTTCAAACACTTCCTGTGTTTATTTTTCCTCTTCATGATAAATTGCTTGTTGTCTCAATGTTGCTTTGGATAAAAAATATACTTAGCTATTTCTATGCTTGTTTACACATTATCTGAAAGCTGGAGAACCGTATCCTTTACTCATAACAATAACATGGCAGTTTTACCATTACCTGAGCTTGGCTGACTTTAATGTTTGTGTAGAGAGAGGACAAATGAGGGTCTGCTACAAAATACGAAGGTCATGTGGGATTTTCTAAGACAGCTAAATGATAGCTGTGTTTTTCTACCTTGAGGTGATAATTGTTTCAATCTGCAGTACAAGACGAGGCTCAGGCAGTGGTTCAGTACAGAGCTAGAGAGACTTTACATATGCATATTTTAATCACGGCATACTTAGATCATTTAATCTATGTTCGTGCATAGATTAATGCATCCTAATCAATCTGTTTATATACATCTAAGTGCTTACTGGTGGATAAGAATGGCTCTTTCTCATTCCCATTGGCCTAGTTTGCGAGAACGTTTATCTTTACTGTAACCAAATGCAGAGCAAACTGTCTCCTGCAATTTACTAAGCATTCTGCAAAACACATTCAAAATGAAATATGCAGGCAGTCCTTTACTCCTTTGAGCTGTGAGCAATGCAATTACTCATGCATATGAGAGCTTCCATTGTTCGTTCTATGTTTGTGTAGCTATAATAATACGCCCAGTTAAAAGGTGGTCTTGGGGGATGAACATCCGTCACACACGTCATACTGCAAGTGATCCTAGACCTCAAGCATGTTGTAACATCACAAGGAGTATGTTGGATGTCACATTTATGATGTTGGAGTATTTTTTTTTTTTTTTTTATATAGATTTTTGTTCAGTTCATATAGACCCCTGAATGTGATTTTTACTGTACATTAGGCTTGTGGCACTGGGAGTAATTTAGCTAATTAAGTTTCAGTTGGCTGGTTGTCTTAAGGGTCTAATTAAAGGAGCATAATTGCATAAAACCAGACCTCGTCTTGTGCAAGCAAGACCACTTTAACCACTGTTACATGACCATTGGTATTTTTGGGAATCGAAAAAAGTTTAACAAATTAGTATACACATCAATCACTTTTTAATAGCATTTTTGATAGCTGCAATCCTATGCACTTGATACTGGAATATTGGATCATTGTCACATTCACTCAAGTAGCCAATTATAAAATAAGGGCAAAGGAACAAACAAACAAGCAGATGAATCATCCTGCCTGCACCTGTGATGTAATGCAAATGATTCTTAGATGATGTCGTTAACACTAACTTTTCTATTGATGTTATAATTATAATATATATATATATATATATATATATATATATATATATATATATATATATATATATATATATATATATAATATAGGCATAATTTACTATTAAATATTAAAGTTCAACATTTACCCACCCTCATGTCATGTCGTTAAACCTGTATGATTTTCTTTCCAAACAGTAAACGTCAATAGTGTTTAGTTTTATTTTTACTGAATTCTGTTTTCCATTAATTTTCTGGATTCCATTTTAATTGTTTAATTAAATATTAATAATCCCACGCATCTCTAATTAATTAATTTTATAAAAAAATTAAGAATTTTTATTTTAATTGTCATTTCTTGCCCAGAAATACTTTTGTGTTGTGTATTTTTATTTTTCTGCTAAATAAAATCAGCTAAATTATTATTATTATTATTTGTAAATATTCCTAATTATAATTTTTTTGCGATGGGTTGTTGTGAAGACCTTTAGGTTTGTAGATGATAGTTTTTCTCAAAAGTAACTAAAAGTAAAATGCTGAAAACAACGGGAGCAAGGTATGTGTATAGTAAACGAAACCGTGCATCTGCACCATTTATTCATGCAGAACATGCAGGATTCATATTTAAATGGTATTTTTACGACTTAGTATTAACTGACACCAGTCCATTTCACGTTTTGATTTAAGTGTACTGACCTACTTTTGATGTATTCATCCAAAGTTTAGCAGATTCTGTGATATTCAATGTTATACAGTAAATTAATTCTTTTATGATTGGACTCCGTGATTCTGCATCGCAGAAATCATAGGGCCCTAGAAAAAGGTTTGGAATGAGACGAGGGTGTGTAAAATGACTCTTTTCATTTTTGGGTGAATTGTTCATTTAAGAACAATCTTCATGAGCTAAATTAGTGAAAATTGTGTGTTCTTGCAGTAGGTCAGACCTTGTTCGCACACACTATTAAACATCTGCCTTCCATCAAGGCGTTCAACAAACACAATTCCTCTGAACTGGTGCAGCGCTGCTCTGTGTCTCCCAGAGTACAGTCTGTCTTCAGAGATAAAGACAGGCTGATTGCATCCTCATCTGCATCACAAAGAGAAGCTGCATTCACCTGAACTGCTGCACACACTTGACGTCTCCTGGCATTTCCGCAGCCGCAACGTGTCTGCCAGGTTTTGACTGCACACATCCTCTCTCTCAGTCTGGGGGGCTGACGGCTTGACTTTTACAGGCTCCTTGGGGATGTGACCCATGGTCCTGTTATAACTCAGCCTGATGTTATTGCTTTCATCCTTGTCAATGGCAAACACAGCAACGGTCTCTGACCACTGTGACGCTGACTCTTCCATTGCACAGGGCTGGGTCACAACATGCACTCACAAGCGGAAAGCTTCCTCATCCTAGAAGTGAGTGCAAGGGTCTCTGTTAGCCACAGGATGCCTTTCTGTTTTTTCACTGCGTCCAGACTCCTGAATGCTTTGATGGATGCCTTGCAGTCTTTGTCCCTCAGAGGACTGTACTTGTTGAGAGGCGAATTCCTGCTATTTTCATAATTAAACAAACTGTGAATTCTCTGCATTCCGGTCAATCGAACTGTAAGCAGGGGAATAAGCAGCCAAGTTAGGTTAATTTGCTTAAGTATAAACATTCATTGATTGCTACCGCAGTATTTTGCCTTGATGCCTATTCCTTCCACACTAGTGCTGAATTACACTCCTCACTTGGTTGTTTTCCGCAAGAATCAGACTAGTTTGGCAGTGCAATGTGAGCTGGAACAAACGCAGTTTTGGGCTATGTGTCAGCCTCCTCCTTACAGGATTAACACCCGTACTCCATTCCCAAGCCACCTGTGATTTTTTCATGGCTAATCTAAGTTTGCATGCTACGGCCCCTGTGGTGACAGAATTATGTTGAAATAATATGTAGGGGGTCCAATTGCCACTTTCCTGTTTCGCTTAATAAAGTACAATTTGAAATTAAATACAGCCATTTGACTTCCCTTTGCTTGAGTTTAGAAATTCTGCATTAGTGGATGCCCAGGCTGTTTTTGACAGGCCGAGCTAATCAAAATTACCTGTAGCTGAAAAGCTAAGTGCACCACAGAGAAAAAAGTGTTACCATGGAGCTATTTGTTTGCATATAATTGCATTAGCTTGGCACCGAGGGAATTAGCAGAGATAATAGAGCGATTTGGCCCATAGCTGTGACTTGACTGCACTCGGAAAGGGCGGGCGGGTAAACCTCTGTTGTATTCCTATTAATTCATAAGTAATATGAACCCATCAGAAAGTCTGTGATCCTTTGTTGTTCTGACTTGAAGTCGAGATCACAGCATCATAATAGATGGCATGATTAAATGTTTATGAATTGCTGAATGTTTAATAATTGTATGTTTCCTTACAGCATCTACATTGGTAAGCCTCACATCGGCCACTAGAAAAGAATAGAATACAATAATTCCAAGCTGGAATTGAAGGTGAGGGGATCAAGAAGTTTTAAGCCAAGGCCAGGGGTCACAGTAACAGAAGAGTAATGTTATGTTGTATTATGTGTCGAGCAGCTGCAGTCCAAATTAGTTGAGACTGACCCATGGTGGACTGCTTTAACTATTCTTTGAATTATCTCTGTTAAGCACTGTGGTTGGGTTAAGCTTAGCAAGGGGCAGCAGGTGGGTGTGATGGTCAATACAATTAGTGAGCTTCTTTTTTTTTCTTAATAAATGTGTCTAGACATTGAACCTCTCTTTTGGAACCCTCCCAAATATTGTCCTATGTACAGTCATAAGGATACCTGCAGTCAGGGTCCAAATCTAACATTTACCAAGCGCCAAATGCAAATAAAAATGGTAAACCTGCCAGTTGGCTACTGACAATATTAAAAACTTCATACTTTTTATAATATGAAATAATATGCCTAATGTTCATTGCTTTAAACCAAGCTATAAAATGAAAACAATCACATGCCTTCATGTTTTTGTGTGACAAATGCAGTTTTATGTATGACAGAGAGTGGCTGATCTTGTTTATAGTTCTGTAAGTGATGTCTCGCTCTGTGTTTTTGCCAAATGATGGTAAATACAGTTTCATGGCCTACTTAAAAAAATATTTATGGCCATGCATTTTCTCAGTTTTACCCATTTACTGGCTGGGGTGGCAAAAAGTTAATTTTGGATCCTCATCAGCATTCATTTATTCAAAGACATTCATTTGACGTTCCAAGAAAATATGGATAAAAGATGTCTTTCGAACGACAAACAACTCATTATCTGAGCTTCAACACATCAATTAGAGTGCAGCAGCAACAATCAGTGGAAAATATAAGGCCTCAACAATGAAAGGTCATTTTGTTTCTATTTTCAAATGCAGACACATTTAATCGTAAAATAGCTTTTGGAATCAACTCTTCAGAACTAAAATGAAAAGGACAAAGAAAACACATTGCCAATTTTTTTATATTATTATTATTTGGAGTGTGTCCGATATAGATTTTTCTTTTTAGTCAAGTTACTGAGATATGTGTCCACTGGGATTGGTTAAACAATGTCTGGAAAAGTTGTATCCATGAAGTAACACTGCTTGCAGAAACAGGAGCGCAATATGTGGTATAGCAAAGAGTGATTACTATTTTCCATACCTTCAACCAGCTCTACCTTTCAGATAATAATCATCATGGATCATCCAGGCAGGCAGCTGGAAAATCTATACAGCCTCCCAAGGGAATAAATGTGAAGAGGAGGATGTGACTGAGGCGGTTTTATGAAAATGAATAAGTCATGTGATGGCGTTAATGTGCAGAATGTTATTTTTCACACTGCATATGTTGAATGCCGTTTTTATCTGACACTAACACAAGATGTCATGTGCATGGATTTAGCTAGGCTGTCAGTTCTAATCATTACCCACAATCCATCAGCATCAAGCTCAGCAACAGTGACTGTGCAAATACACTGCAGGGCAATGACTTTTACGCTCAGGTCATATAGAATAATCTATAAATGAGATCGATTCAGTGTGGATTTTATCAGTGTTTTCATTGTAGACATCTCTGCCACCTGCGCTGTTCATCACGAGTCAAGTGTGCCTAATCAGTCTAGGAAAATAAACAATACCACCCAGCCAATTTCCCCTGTTTATGATACCCCATCCCCATAGGAGTGGCCCAGCATATCAATTACAACATTGAGCGACCTGATTTCTCCTTTGTTAAAAACCCTTCAGAGTCAAAATTGAGAAAACACAGCTCTGTGTTTGATGAATGAGACTTACGCTGGCTTGACTGTCATACGTTTAGATCTTTTAAGACTTGGCTCTGTTAAGATTGTATTAAGGTTATTATCACCCTTTAAAACTCCTTCCTTTGATTTCTCGCCATGTGCCGTTTTACTAGTCCAAGTAAGTAATTTATATGAAACAGAGCTTTTCTTTGTGCTCCCTTTTGGCAAGGTGGCTATGCATTATATTAATCAGTCTAGGGGTATTTTTTTAATTATTAGCTAATTTAAACAGTAGCCGTTGATTAAGCGAGAACATAAATCTGCATCTGATGTTTCTGGTGGGCTTAGAGTGAATTATCAAGAGCCGCCCCCAAAACTCAACATACATTGTAGAGTTGATGACATGAAGGCGTCTTCCCACTGCAGGCCTGCCTCTTGATACATCTGCACTCTCTCTGCGGCCTGTGGTGATGTGTGGCAGACACGTTGCATGTATGCAGTAACCGTACGAGTCCGTCGATGGCCTTTTTTCTCATCAGAGGGGCCCGCCTCATAGAGTGATTGGAAAAACGTGTTCTTGATTACACAGTTTGAGTACAGAACATGTCAGGGTTTTTACCTAAATGTCCCTCTCCTCTATGTGCTGCTAGGGTTTTGAGTGATAGGGCTGGAAGGGCCACTTATTCCAAAAACCCCTTTTGTCGGGGATGAAGAATGGGCCCATGCTTTTTCTGAAACATACCGCTCTTTGTGGGGACCATATGGCTCGGGCTGTTGCGTGGTGATATATGGCTGCCGGAGCACCTGCAGGATCACACTGGGAGTTGGATTAGGGCATGAGGTGTGAACACCAGGTCAGGGGCACAGCTAGCCTTTGAACTACATGGCCACACCTCAACTGTATCTGACATATAGTCAGGTGACTCAAATTATCATACCGATTATTGCTCATTATGGTTCCCTGTATAAGTCAAGTTAAATGACTGATGTGCTTTCTCTTTAATTGCTAAAAAATTGTTGGATAGCTAACACCGAACATTTATTGACATTCACATAATATTGACATTTACATTTTGATATTGTTTGACACCTTTAAACTTTTTTGGATTTGTATCCTCAGCCCTTTGCCAAGATGGCTGGCACACTGATGGCCTCCATACTTTTCAAAAGCTTTTAAAATGGTAGCAAACAGATTGTGCATCTGTCGTTTTCTACCGTGGTCTGCCAATTTGTTACTGCCTCATACAGACTGCTCATTTCATACAGTGGTATAAACCTATTGCTTTACAAATCAATCTGAAAGCCTCAGCTCAGAAATTGTTCAATGAAGTAAAAAGCCTGTAATTGAAAGGGAAATAACAAAAAAAGGAGGCTTTCTTTTAGGTTGCAGATATGGTTTATTTTTAGTGTGTAGCCGCAGATTTATCTTGCAGTATTAACTTCATACTTAGGAATAAACAAACCATTAATGATGTCTAAAGCATAACTTCTGTCTTTTAGAGCCTGCAGATAAGTTAATACTACCCCAACAAATGCCACTTAAATAAAAAACCTTTATCACATTTGTCTCCATTGGACCATGTGTCATTGTTCACTTTAAAGAAGATGACTGAAGTTTATGTAGTTTGATAGACCTAGGAAAATTGAATTTTTTGACAATATAAGTGTGAATTTTCTTACTTTTCAATTATAGTCAGTTGTCCAAAGTGCTGATTCAGCATAAAATAAAGATTTGAATATAAAGCTCATACTGTTGGAACTTGTTCAGTCAGTGAAAACAAATGGCAAAAAATGTAAACACTGAAAATATTTATTGTGCAGTTCAAAATGGCTTTAAAATTGCATCTTCAGACTTTTCCCTTGAGAAAACTCTGCTTTTTTAGGCCACAATTGCTTATTTATTGGTCATTGTTGAAGCAATGCTGAAAATGAAAAAGCCATGCAACACATACTAAAGTATAGGTCTGCAAAAAAAAAAAAAAAAAAAATTATAATAGTGGTGTTCATCTACATCTAAGCTTTTGTTGGCCACAGACAGCCATTATGATACCCCCATTAGCTGAATCTATAAATTTACTGACAATGATGTGCTGACATGCATGCAACAGTTGGCATATGGTAGCTGTCCATCATTTTTAATTAAGCAGTTAAATATAACTCTTCATGTAGTATTTGCAGCCCTCTAGACACATGTCCCATTAGTCAGATATATTGGTCAGATACTATTTTTCATGTGTTTAACATATGTAGTGTACAGCATCAGACACTGCTGCCTAAAGTCATTAGAAGCCAATGAGCCTTTCTCATACGCATTTTAAAAGCAAACATGTGCTTCACTGCACAAATGTACTCTGTTTGTGTATTCAAGACTGTTTCCACGATGCAGTGCTCTATGAAAAAAACCTTTTTAGAAGGAAAGTCACTTATTGGGTCATTTTTGATTTTTATCAGCCACTTGTTACTTGCCAACAGTAAATTGCATTCAGGTTCTTCCATCCAAGTCATCAGTCAAGACTATTAAATAAAGACCTTTTCAGACCAGACAAACATTTGTTCACAATACTCTCTGTAGAGTTCAAAACGATTGATTTCACATTGTTGATTGGTTCAGTTTTACAAACTTGTATCATTTCTATAAAGTTCCAGTATTTGCTATTTAACGGTTCTATTAGAAAATTAGCCACACATTCCAGAATAATCTGATCATTATAGAAACATAAGGGGCTGAAGTAGAAAGTCAAATAGAGTTACCCTAGCCTAAAATTTTGCATTTTAAGAAATAAACAATGTTATTTAGCCTTTTTATAAACTGTTTTTCCTTTAAGGACATTAGATGGACATAAGTTTGTTTTTCCAATACAGTTCCTGGAGGCATTTGTCAGGAATATTGTTTTTAAAGCATAGCTAGTTCAGAAATGCTGGCATGTACATGCATACACAAAATACAAATTGATTTTCTTTAAACTCATGCAGCATCAAGTGGTTCAGATCACTCTTAATGAGCTTGATGATAAGCACATGTCGTTGGCATAGATCTGCTGCACATCATAAATAATGCCTGCTTTTAGAAGGCCATGTTTTTTGAATAATGGATGGAGACCTTGGTTGGCAGCACTCCTGCTTCTCCTAATGGATCCATGTTTAACCTTTTTATCCTTTGGCAAGTTCAAAACACTCTAACAGAACATTCCGATGGGAAGCTGGCAGCCCAGGGAAGCTAGGGTAAGGTTGGTCTTTTCTAAATTCAGGGAGCCTATTGTTTAATGGTCTGGTTTACACTCCACTCGAGAGGTGAAAACTGCTTCAGGTGTGAACACAAAGAATCTACTCATTCGATTTTTTTTCTTGCACTGTTTTGGTTTGCTGCTGGCACCCTCTAGATGGCATCTTCAAATCCTTAAAACCAAGAAGAGAGAAGAGTCTTAAGCTGCCTCACTTGAGTTGTGTAGCTGGAGGGCAATGCTCAGTGACCTCTTAGAAAACACAATCCACTACACTCCAAGATGGGCACTCAGCTGCCACCTCAATCTCCATTGTTGGGTCTCTATCCACTCTCTGTTCTTTGGAAATCGAGCTCTTTTCCGCCCTCTCTTTCTTTCACATTCAGTCTTCTAGGGAGGAGAAACAGGAGACGCGATCTAAGTGAAACTGCTTCATTGCTTCTGTTTTTTTGTTCTCATTCTGCTTATGTAAAGAGTGAAATATTAACAGGACTAGGCCGATGTGGCTGGATCAATGCGAAGGAAACATTACTTGTCATTCTGCTTTGTATTAAGACCTCATCAGTGCCAAAAGATTTAAGAGCTTTGGCTCAAGATGTCGGTTTAGGAACGATTTCGCCCAGGGCCATCGAGGAACATGTGTTCGCTTTGAGGGACTGGAGCCAGATGTGGGAGTCTTTAGTGCTTCAGGTTTCCTCTCACCTTCCATGTGTTAAAGCTGCCAGACAGGCAAATGAACCAGAAAGGCAATTGCACAAAACAAAGGAGAGAAAGCAAGAAGGGAAAAAGAGGAGGAGACCAAAGAAAGAAAGAAAGGAAAAAGGCAGGCTCTGTCCGTCCTATGGGGTTGACACATTCCCAGTCGTGGCTGTAGAGAATTGTGTTTGCGCATGTGTCGGGAAGGATTACAGGTGGAGAATGACAATCATCCAGGCTCCACGGCAAACCTGCCTGCTCTTTCTTGTGTGTGTGTGTGTGTGTGTCAGGCAAAACAGCGGAGGGCCTTCCTCCCGAGAAAGGTTTAGACACAGGGTTGAAATCCTCCTCTAGGGAAGGGTGGTAAGAACACGCACTGTTCGATCAAAGCACCCTGTGAATTAATTAACTCACCATGCATTATTCAACACATTTTCAACCGCTATAGTCATAATAGTGTTTCTCCACTCCTCTGGGGAACAAAAGAACCCACATTATGTCAGATAATGCAGAGGCATCCGTGGTCTCCAGAGGAAACTGCCCAAAGATTTTTTCTGCCTGTAATGTGCAGTCCTCCTGTTTATGAAGAGTTGGGGGGTTCTAGCACTTTATCACCGAATTACATATTTTCATTTTATTATTATATATATATTTTTTTTGTTCAGATGTTTTCATTAAGTTATGCTATGGGAAAGATGAAAATTCACAATTAGCTCAAAAAACAAAGTGATTAGTCTGGGCAGGCAGGGCTATTTGTCTTTCTGTGTGTTATATCTGTTTGAATTAAAATTCTGATTTTGAATTGTTTTCAGTGATTTTTACATGCATAGTTATTAATCATTCTTCTTCTTCAGCTTATTTATATTAGTAGTCCAACCCCAAAGAATAGTGTATGATATTCTCACATTTTACACACACACACACACACACACACACACACACACACACACACACACACACACACACACACACACACACACACACACACACACACACACACACACACACACACACAATGATTAAATATCCTATGATAGGTCTACATTTTTATAAATGGAATATATTTACCTTTCACAGCCATGCTGATTTTATCATGGTAGATTCACAGAATGCAGTCTAGTTTTTGTCAGTCTTTCTTTGATGGGCAAACAGGTAGCGTCTGGTTTCTGTTTCAGGTTCGCTGCCTTTGACACGAAGAAGGAAGAGAACATAAAACAAAATCAACAGGTTCCTCTCTCATCCTGGAATCTCTTTTGCCCTGTCTTCCATTGAAAATGAGACTCAGACATCACCCTGTCCATGTCCAGATAGCAATAGATTTATCAGCCAAGGAAATATTTTGTAGAGGATATGAATTCTGGATGAGAGCTCTTGACTTATTCATACAGCTCAGCAAAGAAAGGATATTGGCATCTCGATTCATTTCTGAGAACATAATGCTCACAGCTTTTTGGTTCTTGTCCAGAAAAAACACCTCCCTTTGTAAAGAGTAATTGAGAGTCTTCTTCATGTGTGGTAGTGGTTTTCATTTGCTAGGCCTATGCTAAAAGCTTTTCAGTATTTTTCAGTGAGAAAATAAGCATTTTAAAACTCACAACTAATGAGTTTTGGCAACAGAATAAAGTTTGCCCAATTGTTTCACCCTTTGAGGGGTTAAACCTCTTCCTTGTTACTCATCATCCACTTCATTTTGAAGCCTCTGAAAATATTTACAAATTAATTCCTCTCATGTTTAATTTAAGACCTTGACGACAGCATTTTATTAATGTCACAAGTTTCAGTATGCTGTGTATGTTGCAAAAAAGTTGCGTTTGCTCAGGCAGCTTTAGTAATTGTTCAGGTGTGTGTGCTAATATGGTGTGGTATGTCCTCATGTTTCTCATAATTATAAGACAAAACTATGTGTTTTGCACTCTTTTTTGCGCATTGCACAATTTTGACACTTGCACAAAATGAACCCTAATGCCAGGCGTGTGCCAGGTTATAATCAGTAGGTTACATTCGTCCTCAACTGTTTTTAACTGCACCTGTGGGTTCTTTACAATGTACAATGAGTATAAGCCAAGATTTGTTTAAATTTTTTTTTTTACTTAATCTTTCTTACAGCATAACCTCATGTGTATTATTTAGTGATGAATTGGCTTAGACGAGTTGATACGTACCTCTCCCGTCTCAGTGTGTGCACATTGGAGTTTTCCTTTAATCAGAATAATAAATTCTTAAAGTGATTACACTAATCTCCTTCAATAGCTATGACTTTACAATGAAATACAGGCTCAAGCTACCTTATGCATTTTAAATAAAATATATAGAGCAAAGTAGTAAGGCTTGTGTCAGAGTTGATCAATGTAATATTGACAGGTCTTTTTTTCACACTGTTGTGCTGTGCAGAAAAACAGAACTCCTCAAACGTATTATACAAGAGACTTTTCAGGCTCTCAGTCTCTCAGTCCATGACGAGTTCACCTCGACCTCTGCCTTTCTCATTTTGTGGGCTCAGAGACGGCTGTTCGAATCGAGATAGATTGTATATGCAGGGCTCAGGTCTGGGAAATCGGGGACTCTCTGCAAACAATAATCAAATATTTTTGTTGGAAAGCAATGAGTTCTACACAAGCATACAAAACTGCTTTCTCTGTCAGCAGTGCATTTAATATGCTCATTACTCAGGTCCGTCTTGGCATACCAGAGCAGGGCAATGCATTACACTTATCAAATGTGTTCAGAGCATTAGCTGTGTGCAGAGAAATCATTTCTAGTTTTCTAATTAAGACTGGAGTTGGAATGCATCTTATACTCTCTGAACCTCTCCCCACGGTGCCTGATGATGGATGGCAAAAGAAGTGATGGACTCTTCATAGATGTGGCCAACCTTATATTACCTCTGCATTAGGTAAGCTAAGACAACTGGAACCAGATGTGTTGTCCTTTTAATTTACAAAAGGACCATCCTATGAGTTAATAAGTTCTCACTCGAAGATGCAGGGCGCTTGTGCACACTTTCCAATCATTCACCTTCATCTTATCCTGTCCTAGATGAGTTTTAATCTTTAAAATTGGTAGAAATGAATATGATGGCTATTGTTTTTTTCTTTTACCTTTGGCAACTCCAGCTGGCACTCAACACCTCAGCTGGCACAAAAATTGCTATAGAGAAAAAGTGGAATGGATACCAAAAAGTAAGTTCAGTCAGGACTGAAAGTTGTACTTACTTGACTCTTCGCCTAGGGCGCTGGTAATGTTTCTGCTGGATCTAATCCAGCACTAGCGCTCTATGGCATACTAGCCTACAAGGATTATTTGTGTCAGCCTTGTTGTTGCAATGATCTGTTTTCCCATTGATTGAGAGGAGAGAGCGCTAGAGCTTAGGGTGCTATTCATAGTAAGTGTTTGAAGTATCGGCAGAAACAGATGTAAAACCCAAGGCAGGGATTCTTCTTTTGTGTGTCCTGCCAGGTTATTTGCTTAGAGTGCTTTTTGAAGTCACGATTAAGGTGAACAATGGCCTTATTTTCGAGAATGGTGAGGCTCACACGTCAACGTCCTAAACTGATTGGCTGGGGAGCTGCTGGATCATTTCAGCCCCATTTTGCATACAAACATGAATTCATGCGGTAAGACACTCTGGAAAGAAATTGAGATTTTTAATCTGCTCTTTTCAAGTCATTATAGACGTTTTGGACACTGACGGCTTCATGCGCTAAATAGATTAGATGTTGTTGGGCAGTGTAAGTCAGGCTACAGCTGGATTTCTGCCTGCTTTGGAGATTGGACTCTCTGCTTGACTAGCTCCCTCTCTGATGTCTTGCCGTGGCTCATCTGCACCCTGACAGTGTGGTCCATCTGCCCTGGACTGGCCTCAGAGGCTGTCAGTGCTGTCAGGCTGCTTGGAGCTGTAGATGATTGTCTGGAACATGCAACTCACTCTCACCATCCCCAGATTGTCCTCAGTATGGTATATGATGCACGGCAGTGATTAATGAAGACGCAACATCATGTCTGAGCCTTGGCATGAGCGGTTAACACACATGCTCCAGACACGTCGAAGTGCTCAGTTGGATGAGACGGGTTCAAATTTATCATGTTCAAAATAAATATAGAAATATAAATAATTATAGGATAAAATGTCCTGTAGACTATATAGAGGCAATTTAGGTACCATGATTGTTTGATCTTTTTAAAATTATATCTCCAATTTTTTTTTCACTCTTAGATGTCAGGTTGATTCTAGCTATTTCCTTGGAAGTATATTTGATTATTTTTTTTCACTTCAAAGAAACAGAGCTGTGAGGTACAAGAAGTCCAAAGCCACTTTTAAATTCAGCACACCTCAAATAATCTTGATTTACCCTGTCCCCATCATTCGCTCCCAGTGATTGTACCTTCATTCGCAAAATCACACCAGGAATGGCCTGTGTTTTCACAGAAAGCTAGACTTGAATTTTGTCAAGGACTTTTGGTGATAAGTGAAACCTTATGTTCACATCAAACAAATGCCTAATCATCAGTGATTTGGAGACAGATACATAATACTCGCACTCAGTCAAACCCAATTACATATTCTGTCCCAACAGAATTACATTCAAAGCTGTGACATAAACACCCACCGATGAGGAATGGGAGGGGAAGTGACACCTTGACCTCACTTTAGTGCTGATTGGCACAGCTCGCCTAAAGAATGCCTCCTGCTTTAAGTTTTGATAGAAAAGCAACAAGTTTTCCAGTGTAGCTGGAAAGATTTCAGACTTTGCCGCATTAGTTTCCTATATAAAGATATTGCTTGGTCTTTTTTCATGCTGATTATAAGCAGATCTTGCATGTCTTGGGCAGATTGTGCAAATTAATTAATAAAAAGCGGGTTGTTATGGTAAGAAATGAATAGGCAGAATGTAGTCTTTTTTGTGCTATTGGATCATCATTTGGGGAGTAGCTAAAAATGGTGATGCTATTAACTTAACTGTGTTTTTCAATGAGACTTATTGTTTTTGAAAAGATAAATACTGTTCTCATTAACAACAAAAATAAAAACAATAATAATAATGACAATCATAATAATAAATTTTAATACATTATTAGTAATTAAATCATTTCGTATTAATTAATAATTAAATCATTTTAGAACCCCCCCCCCCCCCATTAGCTTCTTTTTGTTTGTGACTTTCTGATTCCTGATTACTGTAAGTCATGCAGACTGCTGGAAAAATGTTGACCAATAGCCAAATAGCTATTCAGATACTGTTTTAGCAAAATCATTAGCAACATTGTGCCGTCTAACACTCACTTTTCCTGCTTCAATTAATTCTAGATGAATACAATTTTAAGTCTACATTTTTCTCACTGAATGTCCGGTTTCCCCAAGAAATATCAAATTATGTAAATATAATGGGTTGCAAACTGTCATTTATATAGACTTTAACAATGCTTTTTATAACTTAGCAAGGATGGATGTCTGTTTTATGAGACAAAACCCTGGTCACAATAGAACATAATCTATATGTGATTCACTCAAATGAAGTGAACAGCAGCTGCAGGAGGATTATTCTGTAATCACTGGCACTGGGCTGCATTCTAAAGCGAGGCAAGCCAACACTCATCGATTTTTGGTCAGTACCAATGCTAAATGTGTTATCTAAGAGAAGTGACCTACAGTAATTTGTGTGCCACAGAAAGACACAGCTGGACTTATTGACAGAGAGTGACTTTATTCAGTCTGAGGAGAAAATATCCTCCAATAAGCTGAACCATTCTCCTTTCTGATCTTTACGTCTTTCAAAGTGATCTGAGAAGGCTTTAAAAGGTATCAAAGATATCTTGATCTCTACATATGGCTAAAATAAGTCTATGGAAACATTTTGACCATTTTATTATTCACCAGGTGAAAATCATATGTGTTAGATGACTTAGAAAATTGGAAGCACACTTCTCTTGAACAAGCCACATGATTTATCATTTATGACGAGTTAAATGTTGAAACCTTATATTTAGGTTTGGGCTGCTCTAAAATCTCTGACTCTAAGAAAGTGCGATAACATAAGTGATTCTTGCCTTAAAAACAGCGTTAATTAACTGCAAAGGTCAGTCATAATATTTCATAGGTTATCGTGGTGGTGGTACTAATGCCAACACGAGTGAAATGTGTCATTCTTTGGGACTCATTTCTCTGGCAGTAATTGTACTGTCAGGGGGATTCACTAGGTCGAGCCCTATGTTGGCTCTAAAGCCATCTTTCACACCACTAGAGAAGTGGCAGGGCTGCCATACAATAACTGTAGTCTAAAAATAGGCATTATGGTCAAAGCAAGAGAGGGCTTTGTGCTAGGTGCCAATGGAAGCACAGCAGGATTGCAGTATGCTCTTCTTTTGCAGCAATACAGTGTCACTACTTGTTACAGGTGTTTATTTTGAAAAGATGCAAAAAAGATGTAAAGTGTAAGTGCAATTTCATTTAAATTTTTGCATTTAGCAGATGCTTTTTTCCAAGGTGACTTACAGTGCATTATATATATCAGTATAATTTGAAACAATTCTGCCATTTTATATCTCTTCTCTTATCTATCTCCTAAAGCTGTTCTTTAAAGATCAGCAGACTCAAAGACACAAAATGGATCTTCTTCATGAAATAAGAGCTAATATTGTACATAAAATTATTCTTAGATAAATGGTCGCATTTAATGAGAGAATATAAAGATATATTATTAAAAAAAATAATAATAAAAAAAACCTGGGAAAACATAAATAAATAAATAATATATATAAATATATATATATTATTTTTTTTCATGTCATTACATTTTTATCATAAAAACACACACATATACATACATAAATAAATAAATATATATATATATATATATATATATATATATATATATATATATATATATATTTTTTTTTTTTAAACCACCAATATATTTGTCACAGTATGGTGAGCTAGAGATAAGGCAGGATGATGAAGACAAAGAATACAATACTTTAATAAATCCACAAAAGGTAAAGCCCAAATAGGATAGGAACACATGCACAGGGAAACATTCACAATAACCAACAAACTAGAACACAAGAGACAGGAACTAATATAAGGCAGATAATGAAGGGCAGACAGGTGAGCACAATGAAGGTGATTAGCTAATAATGAGAACAGGAACATAACCAAATATGGACACAGCCGGAGGAACCACAATCAACAGTCCCCAGGGGTGTGACAGTTTTTAGTTTTCAGGATTTATTTTTACCAAACTTTGTATAAAGATAATTCTATCTATGTTATAACAGAATGATCGATATACCATTTTCTTTATGCAAAATGTGTGTAAATGGCCATAAACAGGTTTTCTTAATATATATAATGTATCTATAAACTAAATCTAATTTGCTTTTTAATGTGTTTTTGGGGCAACATGTATTGAAAAAAGAAGTGTATTAATGCCAGTAATAATTGACAAGATTTTCATAATAATATAGAAAGATGAAGAAAGTCATGACATTGGCCAAGTATGGTAACCCATACTTAGAATTGGTGCTCTGCATTTAACCCATCCAAGTGCACACACACAGCAGTGAGAAGTGAACACCCCCCCAGAGCAGTGAGCAGCTATATATCCAGCGCTGTTCATTCACTCCCTCCCACCTACAACTTCTGCCAGCACCGAGACTCAAACCGGCGACCTTCTGGTAACTAGTCCAGCTCGCTAACCATTAGGCCACAGCTGCCCCCAATATTCCGATTGAATATATAATATTCAATATAATACAATATAATATTCATTCGGAATATTGAAAATAATTTATTCCTCTATTCATAATAAACAGTTTAAAAGTCAGATTTAAATGACAATTACAAAATATTATCATATTTCCATGAGACTGTCACTGTAAAGCCTTGTGCTCTGTACAGGATATCCAGACTTAAAACTGTGGCATGTATTGTATTGTTAGAAATTCACTAAAATAGAATGTCCTCATGTGAGGATGCAGGGTCTCAAGAGAAGAGAGTTTTGCTTTGTTACCGAAATTGGTACAGAGAACCGTGGATTTTCACTGGTATTGGTACCGAATGCTGAAATGTTGGTACTGTGACAACACTACTCAGGAGGATAACTTTAAAACGGATTCAGGAAAATCATTTTGCTCTCATTATATTAATAAGGCCCAATAACTCAAGGCAGAGAGGAGTTAAAAAATACTAAAAATAAATAAATAAAAATATGCATCAGTGTTTGACCACAACCATTAAGAAACACAACTATTTTCAGTATTTATAAGAATTTCTAATTTTCATCGTAAAATATTAAAATACAATAGAAAAAATGTAATTGTTTATATTTTAAAATATTATTGTTTTTTAATGGCTTAAATGTTGCATTTTTAATCATAAGAGACATAAAAAATTACAATCCCAAAATGTTTGACCAGTAATGTCTTATTAATGATTTAATAATAATAATAATAATAATAATAATAAAAACCCAGAACGGGTTTTAAAAAGTCAGAACTGTGGACTATCATTTAGCATAAGTTTTAACTGTGCTCATAAGGGTATCGGCCAGTCTTTTTTCTGGGCAATGTGAAATGTAGTGGCCCTCAGTGACGTCCACAAACCTGTGCGATGACTAAACTGTGTGCCATAGTGTTTTCCACTCCATTGCATGTCATCTAGGCTTGATACATCGCCCCTGAGGCAATTATGTACTGGACAAAATACTGACACAGTATATTATATCCCCCTTTTTTTGCAAGTTCACAGCATAATGTGCCACGTCCACAACCAGACACACAAAATAGAAGAATTTCATGTGCCAACAGTTGAATTTATTCATGCTAGAGGACGCAAAGGTGTCTTTGCTCTCTGTCTCCTTGTTTTATGTGAGTGGTGCGTTGGCACCATTCCAACCTGGATTCAGGCGAAAATGGTGTTCAGCTGAGTGTGATTAATAGGGTTCACCCTGTCGGTTACACTGCTTCAGCTCACACCGCTTTCCTCACCCTCCCTTCCTCCTAGCACTGATTTCTGCCAGATTAAGTCCAACTTCTATGTTCACCTGGAAAAGCGTGCTTTTCAGTCTTACACAATGTAATCTGACATGCAGTCTATGCACAGCAGGCCAGACAAGTCCCGGCTGATTTACTCCTCAGTTTGCATAAATGCATCTATCACCTCAGCGGGGAACATATCACCACACTCTCTCATCTCTCATTCACATATTTCTCTCTCTCCTGCTCTTTTCCTCTCTCCTTCCCTCTTAATGCACATCCTTCACGCTAAAGAGCAGCATTGCCTCTCAACCATCAGGTCCGGCATTTGTGGAAGTTTGCTGAGAGCTTTCAACTGATTAATCCACGTACAACTGAACACTGAAGAGAAGGACGTCTCGTCATGCTGTGCCTATTGTCACCTTCTCAATGGTTGTGCATGTGTTTTAAGAGGATACCAGACTATTGAGAGTAGCAGAGAAGAGGGTGAGATTTGCGTTCTTCACGCCAAATATGGCAGCTTGTGTCTGAGAGGCACTGAGATACTTGACATTTTACTCTGGGTAAAATATAATGTTTCTGAAATCCAGTCTCTCATCACAATGATCTTAGATGTCATAGGCGTCACTACTGTTGACTGTCAGTATTATTGCAAAACTGAATTTATTATTATTCATCTCTAGGTGTCTATGGCCCTTTTGATGGATTAGAACCAGGATCCTTTGGTGATTTGGACATCTCCATCACTTCTGTAGAATTTAGGTGTGAAGGATTGATTTATTTTTTTGATGAACCAATTTTTAAATTCAAGTAAGCCTCTAAGAGTGCTACTTTACAACTGCATAAACCTCTTATGCAAACAGAAATGTATATGATGTGGTGAACTACTTTAGAAATGTGCTGTTCCATCATTATAAGGAATATTGGCATCGTTTCATTCTTTTATTCACCATTAGAAAATAAGTATGTCATTACTGTAAAAATATTGTAGCTATCTTGTTGTGTTCTAACTGGTCGTGTGACTTAATTTCCAGTTAATTTCTCAGAAGAAAGACTTCAAAGAGTTCAAATCATATGGGGCAGTCTTATAACCCTTTTTATGGTGCTTTGTGTCCTTTCGGGACCTGGTCACTACTTTTATTTTATGGAAAAGAGTGCCATGAACACCTGTCAAAATCTCTCCATTTGTGTTCTGCAGGTTTAAAAACACATGAATTTTTTCAGTCAACTATCCCTTTTTACTGAATGTTCTTTTGTATAATCAGTGATCACTGTCACACACCAAGGGCAAGTGACGTTATCTGAACCCACTATGCCATAAGCATATTGTGTTCATTACAGTGAAAGGCTCCAGCTCTTCTGTGCTCGCTTGTCAAGGTTTTCCTGCCTCATCCCTCTACTGCTCACTGCAGCCCTGATCGCAGCCTGAGGCACCGTGACACAGACATGCACACACGCTGCTGCTTACTGACCTATGACCTTGTCAGCTGAGAACCAATCTAGAAATAAGAAAAAGAGAGAGAAAGAGTGGAGAGAGGAGACAAAAAGTGATACTTGCTAGTTGGACAGGATTTGAAGAGGCTTTTTTTTTTTTTTTTAGATGTCATTCTTGTGATATCTTTCTGATCTGAAGCACAGTAACACCAGTTTTGTTTATGTTGCAATATATGTTGTGAATCAAAGCATATCACTAAGTGTTTTCTCTCTGCCTTTCTCGCAGAAATGTACTGTATCTAAGTGTACTGTATCTATATATATATATATATACAGTACAGACCAAAAGTTTGGAAACATTACTATTTTTAATGTTTTTGATTTTGAATGTATCATTTATTTCTGTGATGCAAAGCTGAATTTTTAGGATCATTATCACATGATCCTTTAGAAATTATTCTAATAAGATGATTCATTATCAAAGTTGGAAACAGTTCTGCTGCTTAATATTTTTTCAGAACATGTGATTCTTTTTTAGGATACTTTGATGAATAAAAAGTAAAAAAAAAAAAAAAAAAAAGAAGCTATGTTTTTAAAATATAAATATTTTGTAATAACAATATACACTACTGGTCAGTAATTTGGGGTCAGTAATTTTTTCTTTCTTTCTTTTTTTTAAAATAAAATCAAAACTTTTATTCAGCAAGGATGTGTTAAATTGATAAAAAGTGATAGTAAAGAAAATATATTATTAGAATATATATTATTATAAAAAAAAATTATTTTGAATAAATGCAGTTCTTTTTAACCTTTTATTCATCAAATATATTAGACAGCAGAATTGTTTCCAACACTCATAATAAATCAGAATATTAGAATAATTTCTAAATGATCATGTGATAGACTGGATGTTACATGTGACACTGAAGGCTGGAGTAATGATGCTGAAAATTCAGCTTTGCATCACAGGAATAATTTTTTTTTTTTTTTTAAGTATATTCAAATAGAAAACTATTATTTTAAGTTGTAATAATATTTCACAATATTACTGTTTTTTCTGTATTTTTGATCAAATAAATGCAGGCTTGATGAACAGAAGAAACTTCTTTCAAAAACATTAAAAATAGTAATGTTTCCAAACTTTTGGTCTGTACTGTATCTATATATATATATATATATATATATATATATATATATATATACATAAATAATAATAAAAAAAATTGAAATGTTGATGATGACATCCTGTACTATGCAAGTTTTTGTCCAGTCAAATGCTCTCTAGAATGTGAATGTCCCCCCCCTCAGACAAAAAAATAATAATACCGTATTTTCCGGACTATAAGTCGCACTTTTTTTCATAGTTTGGCTGGTCCTGCGACTTATAATCAGGTGCGACTTATTTATCAAAATTTATTTGACATGAACCGAGAGAAATCCATATATATATATGGAAATATATAAACACTGGAAAGAAAGTAGCACACATCCAGTGATTTCCATTTGCACTTTTATTTAGGTGGAAAGCTATAAATTCGGGATTTTCTAAATTTGTGTGTGATTAAGAGTGTGTTGTAGAGTGCTAGGTTGTTTTCATTATTCATTATTGCTGCCACAGCCACTATTCTCGTAAGCTATAATGGTCTCTGCGTCAGGCGGAAAGAGAACCTTGGATTTTGTGACTCGGGTGGACAAACAGGAGAGTAGTTATTATTCACTCTTTCCCATTTTATGTTGTTTAGACTTTTTGAAAAGAGTTAGCAATTTGAGGGGAGTCTATAGAGTGTGTTGAGCAGCTCATTTGCCTAATCTTGGGAACTAGAGTGGAAGCTGGCAGTATAATGAGGAGCAAGGCTCGTCTAGGGGTGGGGGCCTGAAGCTCAGGCTAAAGTGGGCAATGGGGGAAGGGGACATTCTGAAAGACATGAAGGTATTAATCAGACAAAAGGGGCAAGTCTGAACAGAAGGAGAACGCTAGTGGAATGGTCAAGCATTTCGCATTTTCGTAGCTTTTGTCCAGATGGATAGAGAGCGAGTTTGATGGAGAAGGCGAGTGAGTGAGAGAGTGAGTTGCTGAAGAAAGAGGTGTCATTCTCTGCAGGCTTAGCGGCTCGTCACACAGCAAACATTTGTCCACTTTTTGGAGTGCCGGGGACAGGGCTGGAATGTGCGCCATGCGCCACATTTCATTTGGAGTGAATTGCCCAGAGCGTGGTTCTGCATCGTTGAGCGTTAAAGGGCAAACAATTGAACCTCCAATAATGGAACACCAACCCAGGGTTTTAGATGCTCTTAAAGTTCATCAGGGACCCTACACTCCACGAAAAAAGTGAACCACCGCATTTGTGCGCATAAACTGCGAGATGGCTTACTCGCAGGTAGATCAGTGCTTTTGAAACCAGATAGGCTTTTTGGCCAGCCGCAAATTATGTGGACTGCATCAGAACAAATGAGACAGGAAAACAGGCTGAAGTACGTCTGCTCTTTGGTGGCACATGCCAGGCTATGGATTAAGGAGCTGTTATTGTATTTGATTGGATTTTCATGTTCCGTTTCACAGTAGACCACCTGCCCATGTATTAACATCTGATTGTTTAATTAACCCCCATTTCCCCTTCACTCACAGTCCCTAGGGCCAAAACAAGCCATTCACACGCACGCACACATACACACCTCCTCACCGAACCCATGAAAACACTAAACACCAAGGCATCTGCATCTCAAACCTCAAATGGCAGTAATGTCGTAATGACATGGGCATTATCTGGCATAATCTAGCAGCAAATTCATCATAATTAATTAGGAAAAACAATTCTACATTTCCTTCATCCTTCTCCCTCAAGAGCTGAGCATGGCGTTGTTGGCTGCTTACTCTAGTCTACAGCACTGAGCCCAGAGCTTTGGCAGGACCGCAGACATAGATACCCTCTCTTCCATTCATTTTGCATGTAAATGAGTTTCTGTAAATGTCATGCAGTTCTTTTCACAATCTTTAAAGACACGTTAGTGGTGCTTGCAAATGCAAAAGTCATCAACATGATTCCAAGGTGGTTACCAGTGTGTTTCCTTGCAGTTGCTAAGCTGTTCGGAGTGATTTGCTAGGGAGTTCCGAGTAGTAAAGGGAGTAGTTCTAATGCACTTTATGTGGTTTTTGTTTGTTCTGGGTGGCACTAATATGGGGGTTACTAACATGTTATGAGTGTTTTTTTAGTACATTTTATGCAACTGCAAGGTAGTTCAGGTGTTCTGTGTGGTTACCCAGAACATTGCTATGTGGTTGCTAAAGGGGTCTGAATAGTTTTAGTTAAATTCTTTGTGGTAAAAATAGAGGAGGACAGCCTAATATCGAATAAATTATGTTCATCTTCATTTGCCAGTATTTTAGTTTCAAACCAGGTGTAAATTGTGAACCAGAAGATCCAACAGAGGCTATCTGCAGGCTTTGCAAGAAAAAAAATAAAGGTGAAAGATGCACAGATCTCTAATCTTTGCAGCCAAATCCAAATACATCTTCCAGCAGTAGCAGCCACCTTTGAGCCCCACTCCTCAGCTGCATCAAAAAGCGTGGAAAAATGTAAACAAACACTGATTACTGCTGCATTTACTGTTGCAAAGAAGTAGGAAAAATCTAGCTTAAAATGGACACAGTGCACTCTTTCAGTGAAGCGTTTTGTGGTTAAAGAGATGATGCCTCTTAGTCTCATGGACAAGGGAGAATTCCCGGCCATTCTGCAAACCTTTGACTGTCAATATGAGGTGCCCAATCAAACAGCTATTCCAGAGAACTTTGTGTGTCACCACAGACAACACCGCTAAAATCGTTGCAGCCACAGGGCTTGCAAAATTTCAAAATCCCTGGTAGCCCTTTGGGCAGGCATTCTTCAGGTTTTGATAGCCCAAAATGAATTTGACTAGCCCGAATAAAAAAAGACATCGGCTGAACTTTACTGTGGACAAATCAGCATGATCAGCAAAAACTAGTAGCATTTAGGGATGTGATGATTCACTAAAGTTAGGATGCGATAAAATTCACGATACATATTACAATTTTCTCACAATTTATTTATATATAATTTATTTTTACAAAATGAGATTTAAGAAAAATTATAAATAAATAAATGTCCTTTTAGTATTTTTCAGACAAAATGATGCATTTTGTTTATTGAAATGTTAAATAATAAAACTAACTTGAAATTTTAAAACAAATTGCAAATCAAATAAAAAGTATACAACTAAAAGACATTTCTTTCTTATATAAACAAAGGCTTTGCTGGAGTGGCCGGCGCAGCGGACGGTGATGGCTGCTTAATATTGACGCTCTACCTCAGTTGTCTTTTTTCTGTATTATCTATCCCTACTAAGTTTTTGGCCGAATTTTAAGTAAATTCCTTGTTTTAGTGGCACTATAGATGGCATCTAAACGAGATTTAATCCACTCCATAAAACTAAGCATGTCGACGATCGTTCGCAAAGAAATCTTGATGATTACAGCACGATTGGACTCGCTGGAAAAGGATGTTAAATTGTTCGGCAATAGATGTGACGACATCCAGGCTACGGTGCGGGATGTTAAAAGGGACTCGATTGCTAACAAGTCTTGCCTAGAGGAGCTTCAGGAGAAACTATTTCTTTATGAAGATAAATCCAGACAAAATAACCTAAGGTTGGTGGGCCTACGGTAAGGAGCTGAAGGAGGGATGGCAATTCAGTTCTTGCATACCCATATTCCCAAGTGGATTCCTGCTCTGCAAGGGAAGACGATCGAGATTGAATGGGTGCACCGTCTCTACGCGAACGAGGATTCCTCCAGGAATAGAGCGCGCACTCTGATTTTCAAACTTTTCAAATTCGTTACAATGATCGACAGGCGATTTTACAAAGAGTCAGAAGTATCACCTCTGAGTTATGAAGGGGGTAATTTACGGTTCTTTCCTGACTTCAGCCAGGGAACGTCCAAAAAAAGGAAAGCTATGGCCGAAGGGAGGAAACGTCTCCAACTACAGTACTAGGCATCGAGTCATTCCTGCTTTACCCTGCATCGGTCAAAGTACGTAATGGTCAGGAGCATTTGCTTTTCAAAACCCCCCGGAGACCTGGAGCGATTCATCGCGTCTCTGAACGTCACTACGGAAATGGACTGCACTGCGCCCACAGGGAAGTCTGATGAGTAAATTCGGCCTTCGGCTTCGTATTATAGCACTTTGAGTAGGGATATAGGTTTAATCTCAGCTGTGATGGACACTCAGGTGAGAGATGCTGATGTTTGAGTAACTGCTGCCACTTATAGTCTGAGTGCATGGCCTCGAATATATTTTCTTTCCAGGCAGATAAGAGAGTGTGTTCCTCCTCTCTGCAAGCTGCCGATAGTATTTAGTTTTTTGGATTTTTTATTGTTTTTAACCATTACAATGTTAGAACTACCAGGGTTTGCTGTTTTTGTTGTATTATTTATGTTTCATGGGGTGAAATACTTATTGATGTGTGCGGTTGCTATGGCTACCTTTGTCTCATGTATAATTATATTGTGACAGAATGAGGGACTTTAATGTGATATCGTGGAATGTTAACGTTCTAAATTCTCCCATAAAAAGATCCAAATGCCTAGATTATCTGCATCGCAAACGAGCTGACATTGCCCTAATACAAGAATCCCATCTCAAGGCTTCTGATGTTACCCGCTTTCAGAATAGACATTTTAAAGTGATAGCTTTCTCGTCGTATAATAGTGCCTCAAGAGGAGTTATTATTCTTCAGAACAGAAAATTCCCGTTTCTCCCGACAGCGGGAGGGGATGAAAACGGGCGATTTACATATGCATCAGGTTCATGGAATAACTTGAAAATGGTTCTCTTCTCAGTATATTCCCCTAATAATTATGATGTAGATTTTTTTCCATCTCTTACCAAATCCCTCCTTAATTTTGTCAACTACAACTTGGTCGTAGGAATAGATGCTAATGCAGTTTGTAACCCCTTAATCGATAGATCCCTTGTCTCTGTTAATGGCGATCAGGCTTCGCAGTCGTTAAACGAACTCATTGCTGATAACGACTTATGTGATATCTGGAGAGTGAAGAATATGAGAGCTGCAGAGATTATACTTTTTATTCAGCACGCCACAAATCATTTTCGAGGCTAGATTACATTCTGATTTCCAAATCTCTTATTCAAGGTGTAAACCATATTGATATTTTACCCATACTGATTTGAGATCACTCTGCTGTGATTTGTAATCTGTCTCCTCCGATTACTCCTCTAAGCTCCAAAAGGTGGCGTATGAATACAACTCTTTTGCAAAATGAAGATTTTGTAAAACAGTTACGTTCTAAACTATCTCTGTTTCTCAAAGAAAATTCGAGCTCAGCTACTAATCCACAAATCCTATGGGAAACAACCAAGTGTTTTTTGAGAGGAAACTGTATTTCTTTTGCCTCTTATGTAAATAAATCCAGAGTAAAACAATTAACCTATTTGGAGGCTCAGATTAAATGTGTAGAGAAGGATCTTAAAAAAACTTTTACGGAGCAGAAAAGCAGAATCCTGGGGAATTTAAAAACTGACTACAAAGCGATCTTACTAAAAATGGTAGAATTTTTGATGCACTGTACCAAACAAAACTACTATTTTAATGGAGAGCGGCCAAGCAAACTAATGGCGTTAAGGTTGAAACGCAACAAGGCCTTTAAATCAATAACTGCCATTAAGGACAATGCAGATGTTCTTCACACAGCTTCGGGTGATGTAAATAGGATATTTAAGGAATTTTATGAGCATCTATACAGATCTGAGGTGGAAGTGAATGAACAACCTGTCACTGACTTTTTGTTAAATTTATATCTACCTCAATTAAGTGAGCAGCAATGTGCTTTTCTTGATTCTCAAATAGAATTAAAAGAATTGAAGGAGGCTTTAGAGGTTATGAATAAGGGTAGGGCCCCTGGTCTAGATGGTTTACCCCCGGAGCTGTATCTGGCGATATGGGATTTGATTGGACCACTTCTCCTTGACTCCATAAATTTTGCTATTGATTCGGGTTGCTTCCATAGAGATCAGAACACCACTCTTATTTCTCTGCTACTGAAAAAAGGGAAAGAACCCTTATGCTGCTCTAGCTACAGGCCGATTTCACTAATTGGTACGGATGTCAAGTTATATGCTAAGGTTCTAGCCCATCGTCTGGGATCAGTCGCCAGCTTCCTAATTGCCTACGACCAGACAGGATTTCTTAAGGAACGTTTTGCTTCGGATAACGTGCGACGCCTTTTAAACATCATCGACTCACCCGACCCGGTTATCGAACAACGTGCTATTCTCTCGCTAGATGCTGAGAAAGCCTTTGACCGGGTCGAGTGGACATATTTATGGTCTGCTTTAACCCGTTTTGGTTTTGCCCCTTGTTTTATTCATATGATTCAGGCCCTCTATGCTAACTCTTCTGCACGGGTTTCAACGGGGTTGTGTTGTTCGGATGCAATCCCATTGAATAGAGGCACTAGACAGGGTTGCTCTTTATCGCCCTTGTTATTTGCAATTTCATTAGAGCCCCTAGCGCAGGCAATTCGGCAGGACCATATTATTTCCCCGATTACTGTTGGTGACTCCAAGCATTCTATCTCTCTTTTCGCGGATGATATCCTTCTCTACATGTCCATTGTTGAGACTGCTCAAGCTCAGCTGTGGAAAGCTCCCCATCACCACGATATGGGAAAAGGAACTGGCTCCTTGCAAACTAAATTGGGACTGGATATGGGACACTATTCCAACAATGTCAAAAAATCTTGCCCATCAGTTAATACACTACAAACTGCTTCATAGGGCTTACGCCACTCCAAATATCTTGCACAAAATGAAGCGCTTGCCTACCCCCTTCTGTTCACTCTGTAATTCAAATATTGTGGGTACTTATATGCACGTTTTATGAATGCCAATTTATTGGTAACTTTTGGGATGAGGTATTTCAAGTTGTGATATAACTATGTGATAAGGTAATCCTTAAGCACCCCAGTCTTTGTTTGTTGAATGATGATGCGGATCTTGATCTGACTGTTCGCCAGCGTAGGATTCTTCACACTGCTCTAACTGCAGCCAAAAAGATAATCTTTAAGATTTGGCATGAGCCTACAATTCCAGCAGGTAAATTGTGTTTTTTTTTTTTTTTTTTTTTTTTTTTTTTTTTTTTGTACAAGCAAACCCTGGTCTTGTACATAGTTATTTGTGGTCGCAATTGTGGACCATGTTCAACCTTGGAAAATAAATAAATAATCATAAAAAAACTAAAACAAAGGCTTTGCTTGTGCTCTATTTAAAATCAGAGGCAACCACTGCATTTGAATTACTGTGAAAAAAAAGAAGATCCTAAATACATGTTCTTTGGATTGTATAATTAAAAAATTTGAAGCAAAAACAGAATGTTCTGATTTTAGCTTTGTGAATGAGACGCAAATGTCACTCTCTGACAACAGGTGGCATTAACGGAACAGCTGGAATTTATAGGCTGCTGCCCCTTTAAGACCGAATGCATGGAAACAATATGATGATGCACAGGAGATTTATTTCTCCACTGTATTGTATGTTCACTAGACATAACCGACTGTTTACAAGAACACTTGCAGAGACAATTATTTTGAGATAATTTTCTGTGTATGTGAAGCCAGAAGCAAGGATACGCGAAAGAGGAATCAGTTCTACTGTATGTACACACGTTATCTGAAATCTCTCTGTGCGCGCTTTGAATGAGTGCTTGCAGAAACCAGCGTGCTAACTCTGAATGCGAATGTTTTAAAAAGCTTGAATGTTTAATTTGGCAAGAAACAAGTGCAAACTATCAGCTACGATCCATTTCACCCCTACAAGCATGTTAACAACATATTTCAAGTTAGGAACTTTATATCACTATTCAAGATAGCCCATGTTAGCCCGACTCGAAATCACGATAGCCTTGGGACGTCAGGCTAGGAATTTTGCGAGCCCTGAACCATATGCATTTAAAATGGCAATGGCTTAACTGCTTTGGACATAATTTGAATGTTGTTATTACCAATTCCCTACAAAAGGAAAAGGCCAACACAGACCAAGCATTTGGCGTTTGCCGGGCAATTAACAGGGCTTTTTCGAAGAGCTGGCACAGAAATAAACTCATGAGCGCGCAAGAGGAGCTTAACATTCCTCATAATTCTCTTGTAACGGTAAGCTATATCCAATTTTAAATATTTTTAAAGTTTGTTCCAACACCCATAAATCTTTAATATACAGGCCTGAGGTAACATTTTTACATACATTTACAACCACACTAACAATAGCTACAGATCAGAATGACAGTTGTAAGGCCTATCTTAATAGAAATGATAAATATAAAACATAAAACAATTATAAAACATTTCGGATGACAAAAGCCAGTGTCCACTACCAAACTTAACCTGCCAAGATATTTCAGTCCTGGAGGCTGTGAGCAGCAGATTAAAGCCTGTAGCAGACTTGACCGACATTTTGTCAGGAGAGTCTTGCATTACTGTTTCGTCTGTCACCCCAGTGCTAGAACACAGACGCTGCACTTTAACGGAAACTGATTATGACACACAAATAAGCTGAAAAATGTAGACTGGCATTTTAGAGGAATTAGACCCCAATTATGACAATGCCGCAACCCAAAAACCTCTCAGACTCAGCAGTATACTTGATCCTAGTGGTTAGAGTTTGACTCGTAGCCCTTAGGTTGTGGGTTCGAGTCTCAGGCCGGCAATACCATGACTGAGGTGCCCTTGAGCAAGGCACCAAACCCCCAACTGCTCCCCAGGTGCCGCAACATAAACGGCTGCCCACTGCTCCTGGTGTGTGTGTGCAATTTGGATGGGTTAAATGCAGAGCACAAATTCTGAGTATGGGTCACCATACTTGGCTGTATGTCACGTTAACTTTTTTGAATATATATATATATATATATATATATATATATATATATATATATAATTTAGGGCTGCACGATATTGGGAAAAAATTACATTGCGATATTTTATTTTTCTGCGATATATATTGCGATATTTTCTTCTTACAAACAAAAATGGGGTGAGCACACTTACATTCTCATTTTAAATGATTTAAACATTGACACCATCGTGTCAATTGATTAATATGCGCGAAGGAGAGAGAGCAAGACAGCGCTCTGTTGTTTGAAAACGGCTCGCTCTCTCTCGGTCTCTCTCTCTCTCTCTCTCTCTCTCTCTCAATTCAATTCATATTGCTTTATTGGCATGACATACAAAGGTACATATTGCCAAAGCATTGTACTTAGCAGAATAGAAACAAACAAAACAAAAATACATATATATTCATAAGAAAAAAAAATTACATGCAAAATAAATCCATATACATTTCTATAAACATTGATGGTACTTCTAATGTACTCTCTGTCTGTCTCTCTCGCGCGCGCTCTCTCTCTCTCTCTCTCTCTCACGCGCGCGCTCTCTCTCTCTGTCTCTCACACGTGCGCTCTCTCTCTGTCTGTCTCTCTCGCGCGCGCTCTCTTTCTGTCTCTCTCGCGCGCGCTCTCTCTGTCTCTCTCGCGCTCTTTCTTTCTCTCTCTGTCTCTCTCGCGCGCTCTCTCTGTCTCTCTTGCGCTCCCTCTCTCTCTGCCCTGTTAAACTTGCATGTGGTTTTCAGTCCTGTCAATTATAAACTTTCACTCTATGATGGTTAAGCTGTGCAATTAATCAATTCAATGCCCAGGGAACAGATACCGGTATAAAAAAAAAAATTATGCACTGTAAGTCTCTTTGGATAAAAAATTTAAATGTACATGCACAATGAAAATAGATACAGTCAGCGTAATATCTTTAATGTTTTGCTTTAAGGTGTATGCATGCATTAAAATCACATAAAAGGTAAGTGTATGTTATGTTTTTTGTGGGGCGACTTCCTATTTTTAGCCTAACATTTGTCATTTTCTGATATTGTCTATTATTGTATGGTACTGACAGTTGAGATCAACATTGTGATTCTTAGGAGACATCTTCGATATATGATAATATCACCCGGGCCTAATGCCCACAATGGATGTCTGTCTATAAACTTCTGAAAAATGTATTTAACAAGTCTATGAAACCTCCTCCTATAAAACTGTACAACATTTTAAAAATAAAGCGCAGTGGATAAAACACATGCCTCTGGTATGAGAGACCCGGATTCGAATCCACTGTGAAACACCAATGTGTCCCTGAGCAAGACACTTAACCCCTAGTTGCTCCAGAGGCATGTGACCTCCGACATATATAAGCAATTGTAAGTCGCTTTGGATAAACGTGTCAGATAAATGTAAATGCATTTAGCCTCCATAAAACAAGACATGTGAAATCACTGTCAAATAAACATAAGACTCATTCATCTTTAACATTTAACTATAACATAGTAGAGCTCAGTTTGAAACACATTTCACGATTCGATTCAATTACTGATTTGATTTGATTCAGTATTGATTATTTTGGATATATATCAGGTACAGTACATGCCAAATTTTCTCAAGGAAAAATATCTCTCAACTAATGCTGTAAAATATACAAGAGAGTCACTTGGTACAACATTACTATAATATTGAAGGTAAAATTTGACTGATTTCTTAAAATGACACTTAGTTACAATTACATAATAATATTTATATTTCAGTTCGTTTATATATATATATATATATACTGTATGTATATATATAAACAAAATGTTGTATGTCATAAATTAACACTGAAGAAAATTTATAATGAATATGTTATATGCCACATATATTTAGCAAAATGCCCCTCTCTACAGTTTTTTTTATTTTTTATTATCTGACTAATAAATTTATGGTCACTGAATATGTTTTTCTGAGGTCAATGTGATGTTATGGGACATTGTTTACAAGACATTATATTGACTTCCATCCATTAACTGAAGAAAGGCTAGACTAATTGAATCGAAAAAGTGCTCAGATTTGCTGCAAAAAACAAAAAAAAAGCTTGAGCAACAAGAAAAACACATGTTGCAATAGGGCAAATTCGTTCTCTGCCAGCAGGAGGTGTTTTTGGAGCAGCATTGTATGTTGAAATATTGGAAACGTTTAAAAATCATATCACAGCTTTTTGAAAAATATATATTGTATATTGTGATGCATATTGATATTGAATTATTGTCCAGCCCTAATTATAGGTAACATTTATTCACCAGAACAAGGGCAAGTTTTAATATTTAGTGTTAGGGGTTTGGTCTCTCATCACTAAACCTTTGGATGTGTAAGAGTAATAACAATGGTTGCTTTAGAAAGCACCAGTAAATATTTTGTAACATGAATTCTTATTTGACTATGAGAAAGCCTCTGCCAGCTGTAAGCAAAACATTTCAATGTTTCAAACTGTAGAAAGCTCAGGTGAACAAGTCTCACCCAAACAGCAGGGATCATATTTCGCTGTACGTCTTGGCACAACATTTGATTAGAGTAAACTTTCAGTCACACTCGTCACAAGTGAATGATTAATTTGAAATTGATGACATGCAACTATAGTCTTGTTAAACAAACCCGCCCCACTCTGAATAGCTAATCTGGTTAACAGGTGTTAATGATAAATGCCGCCTGAAGCTCTCACATCAAGTTACAAAGATTTTAAGTTAATCTAGTGTGAGAACGAGCCACTCATGTTACTCGTCTTTTTTAAACGGAAGAGAAACTTTCGCATGTCTGGCCAAAATTCCCTCTGTATCTTCGACTAGTCCTTTCCCTCGTCCACAGCCTCTTCGATTATCAAAGTGAGAGAAATGAGGTCAGCGTCACAATGAGGGAAATCTGAGCAGATTCCTGTTTGTTTTCGCTGGTCTCCATTTCTCTAGCAAAGACCTCCTGCATTAAATGCCGCCAAGATTTTCTCCCTGTACCAAAGAAGAAAAATACTATAAAAGTATACACCAATTAATGAATAAATAAATGAGATTGGGAGTGAATGCACACAGATTTGGACACAAGGTTATAATGAGCGTGCTGGCAAATTTGCACATCTTATGCAGGCACACATCTCTCTGAAGTGAACACACTGGAAAATTGATGCACACACACTCCCAGCGATAAGCCCAGTGAATTTGTTGCCAAGGGAATACGGCCATCGTATCATAAAAGAATACAGACGCAGGCGAGTCGGTCTCAGGACAGAATTTTTTTCCATTTTGTCACCTCGACTTTTAAATTAAAGCCAGCTGCAGAACGCATAACTTATTCAGCCATGAGACACATTTGTCTTTCCTCTCTTTATATTCATTGAGGAAAGATAATGATCGGAGAGTATGGGTTCGGAAGACACATAGTTGAATTTCCACAGGTACTTTAGCTTTGAAAACTTAAACAGGTGCCTTTGGAAAAAAAAATATATGCATTTTATTTGTAGAATATTTCTCTGTCTAGCCTTTGTTTTGCTATTTCTGAAAAGACACAGAAGCTGCTAAGAGAAATGCTGACAAGACGTGGACAGGAGAAGACTAACGTGAAACATGAAACATGAAACATTTGCTCTGGAAATCGCATTGTTAGGCGCGAAGGCCTTTTTGATGAGTCTTCTGTAATCTGTGTGCCTTTGATGATTTTCACTGAAGTAAAGTTTGAGCTGCCAGAGAAAGTTCCAGTGGAAAGTTTCAATGGCTGCTGTCTCAGTCAGGTTTTGGTGAGGTTGCTGCTGGCCTTCCAGCAGAAAAGATACAGCCGTCACTACCTCTTAAACTTTCTACATTTTTCTGTCTTATACTTTTTGCATTTACTCTCACAGATCTGAGAAATATTTCCATGCTTCCTCCTGTCTACCACCTCACAGATTGTACATAAAATCTTTTGTAATTATGCCATTCTCTGTTTTTTCTTTTAAGACTTGCTTGTTTTTTTGTTTCGTTTTTTACTGTAGCTGTAGTTGGCACATCATGTGAAGCACGCACATCCAGAAATTATAGTGCAGGTGTGTGACTAAAAATACTGAGTGAATAATAAAACAGAACAAAGTCAGTGGACTCACATTCAATGCAGATTATTTATTGGTGAGCAAGTGATGTAATGCTCTTTTTTTTTTTTTTTTGGATAAACTGTTCGTTAAAGTAACTGAAATATGTATAGAAATGCACGTCTCTCTTTCCTCAGGAGATGCTCTGAGCGTAGCTTGTTTATATCTAAGGAATATGTCATACGTAATTGCATTTATTTGTGTGACCGTTGATCTTCCAGCAAATTTCTGGGTTATGAGGTGTATTGTACAAGATCTCCAGAACATTGTACATAGCTAAAGCATATGTGCATATTTTTGAAGAGCTTGTAAAGCTCTTTATAAGTAATTAAATGTGCATTTTAGCATTCTTCAATATAATCACATGGAACAGGAACACCATAAAAAGTCTCTCCTTTTAAATGACATTAACAGTATAAGAATATGTTTTGGTGAAGCCATATTTGCAGCTTCTTCCCAGAACTGCAGTTAATTACTGCGCATTGGCTGATTTGTAAAAATGAGTCTGACAGTAACCTTTCTACATTAATCACAGTAAATTACACAGAGGAAGGCACAGCACAGAGACTCAATTAACCTCTCAGCCTTCATCTCAATCCTGGGCTTGTCAGTGGTTATTCAGTGCAGACACCTTCTCTGGTCACTAGGGAGAAGGGCCCAGCACATGGTGTGATGGCAAATGCTTCATGAAACCAAACCAAGCATCCCTCTCACATGATCTGGACCTAACTAACCCCATGCTGATTTTCTAGTTCACTGGGCTTTTATGATGGGGCGTTACTTGATTGTCAAGAACCCAAAATGCTGTAGTGAAGTTAATTTTTGAAGGAGGAAGACGTGCAAGAATGCAGATTTTCTGGTTGTTTGTGTGTCGGTTTGAAACAGGGATTTTCCTGATGTTTTTTTCTTTTGTATGCAGCAGGATCAAGATTTACCATATAGAGTTTGTTCCACTGTATCATCATAACAAGAACACACACAGTGAAAATAAACAGGACAGCAGTTTTCCGTCTGAATGGTGACAGCGTCTAGCCACATATGTCATACAGGAGCCGTGGCTTGTTTCATCATAGTCTTCATTTGTTTATTTGTTTCCATACGCACACACATGTACAATATTAATCAACCAAGTAATAAACACAAGCCAAAGCCCTATTTGAACTGGACTAGCTTCCCTGACAAGGAGGGCTGTATCATATATTCACATTTATATATAGAATATTTATTTATAATTTAGATTACGTTGGCCGATTTGTTGTAATACTAGGATTTTATTGACATGATTTATTCAAATTGTTATGACTTTTATAAAAATAGTTTGTTGTATTTTTGTGCTTAAAGGGTTAGTTCACCCAGATAGCAAAATTATGTAATTAATAACTTACCCTCATGTTGTTCCAAACCCATAAGACCTCCGTTTATCTTTGGAACACAGTTTAAGATATTTTAGATTTAGTCCGAGAGCTCTCATTCCCTCCATTGAAGCTGTGTGTACGGTCTACTGTCCATGTCCAGAAAGGTAAGAAAAACATCATCAAAGTAGTCCATGTGACATCAGAGGGTCAGTTAGAATTTTTTGAAGCATCGAAAATACATTTTGGTCCAAAAATAGGTGTTCGTCTTCAGTTCTCTCTTCACAGCAGTTCAGTCAGTGTATTGTTTGAGTGCATGCATTACTCCGGGATATTGGTTTGTTTGAACTCAGAGGGAGTGTCAGCCACATTAAAAAAGTAAACAGCTTAAGTCATTTGTGGATTAATGCGTATTAGAGATGCGAACCGTTTAAAACGATTCAGTTCGATTTGGTGAACTGAATGATTCGTTCGCGAACCAGATATCCAGACTGCTTTGTTTTGAACTCTCTCACACAACATGCACAGAAGAGAAGACAATGCTGAATAAAGTCGTCGTTTTTGCTATTTTTGGACCAAAATGTATTTTTGATGCTTCAAAAAATTCTAACTAACCCTCTGATGTCACATGGACTACTTTGATGATGTTTTTCTTACCTTTCTGGACATGGACAGTATACCCTTCACACAGCTTCAATGGAGGGACTGAGAGCTCTCGGACTAAATCTAAAATATCTTAAACTGTGTTCCAAAGATAAACGGAGGTCTTACGGTTTTGAAACAACATGAGGGTAAGTTATTAATTACATAATTTTGCTATCTGGGTGAACTAACCCTTTAAATTTGTAAGGTGTCCTTGAGTGTTTTGAAAGGCACCAATAAAAAGAATAATTTATATATATATCCTTACGGTTCAGATTCTCAACTTGTTAAGTATCTTGTCCTGAAGTTGGCACCAAAATCCTCATCTTGTATTCCAGCCAGTGTGCACCCTGTCACGAAAGGAATGTTAGGGACTGGGCGACGGACCAAGGATGCTTGTTATAGGGGATATCAAATTAGTGCGTCTAAGCCTGGGAGTCCTATTTCAGATTTTATGTAGCAGTTTTGTATTGTTATTTTGGATTTACAGCATACTTTATGGACTGTGGTCTAGTTAGCAGCACAGTAGAGACTGTAAATCGTCAAGCGTTTGATTGTAAACGTAGTAAAACAACACAGAAGACCTTGATGGAGATTTTCTAAAATTGAATAAACATTTTCCTTTTCATTGTGCCTTTAATGTGGACGTGAACCTCAGATGGCCACGTTTTCTGGCTGGCCGCACAAGGATGTTGTATAGTACTTCATTATAGTCATTCTCTCACTTTTCCACATTCACCCATGGGAAAAAGGCAAGTAAATAGCAGTGCTGTAAAAAAAACAAAAAAAAACAAAGAAGAGTTTCCTGTGTGTAAGCTTTCAACCCAAAGATGGTCGCACATTCGTCTATGAGAAACAAATCACATTACCAGCAATATCACTGCTTTCTTTCAGGCTACTGAACTGAAAAATAAAAAAGTTACAAAAGATTTCAATTTCAAATAAATGCTGTTCTTTTGAACTTTGTTCATCAAAGAATCCTGAAGAAAATGTATCAACAAATGTTTTCAACATTAATAATATTAAGAAATGTTGAACATCAAATCAGTGAATTGGAATGATTTTAGATGGATCATGTGACAGTGAAGACTGGAGTACTGGAGTTTGCTGTCACAGGAATAAAATGCATTGTAAAATATATTAAAGCAATTTTTAAATCATTTTTAATAAATGACTGTTTTTACCAAATAAATGCATCCATGGTGTACTTCAAAAATGTAAAATAATAATAATAATAATCTTAATGACCACAAACTTTTGAATGATAGTACTTGCAGTTACATATGAATATTCACATCCACTCAAGCAGGATGCAACTTCCTGTGGGCCAGCCATACCCCCCCCCCCCATCTCTAGCCGGGAACATTCGCAGTCGCCCCTACCCCAGCGGTCCCAGCACACAGGCATTCCTCTCGGATCACTGCTTTTGCCCTCTTTATTCCCATTCTGTAGCTTCTCCGACACCTGTTCCACCGCTCTCCCCCAGCTCCTCATTAACAGCGTGTGATATTAATGGGAGGTGAATGCTGGTTCTTCTAAAAGTCCCGCTTAGCTCCGCGCGTCCACATGCAGGCCTGATTTGCATGCCAATCCACACATTTTTTTCCCCATAGCTTTCCCCAGGCCACTGCCTAGCCATGCCAGTGAATTAAACCCTCTGTCCCTATCTCTCCATGCTTTATCTCTTTCTTTCCTTCTTTCTCTGTCTGTCCAGCTGACCGTGTGCACCTGGGCGTGATAAGTGTGCGCTGAATCGCTCATACTGGCCGCTTTCTGCTCTGCGCCTGTTTGCTTTTTTCTTTTTCCTCTTTTGAGCTTCATTGTAGGCAGTGGAGGGGCATAAATCACTCGTCAGATTTGTTTAGAGTCATACACAGAGCTGGTACTCTGGCATATTCTTTGCATGCACGCACACACATATGTTTATACAGGCAAATAAAAACAGCCTCATGATAGTAATATTATTTGGAGATGACTAGAAACGAAGGAGAAACACAAAAGGAGATTGCCAATTTTAAATGAGAGTGATCTTTACACTCCAATGCTCTCTCTCACACACACATTAAAGTTCTTTTTTACTTGCTTGCTTCCTGTCTCTGTCTCTTTCAATGAATGTTGGCATTGAAGACTTTCTTAAGCAATGACTATGTCTTTAAAAGGCTGCAGTGCCATACCCCTGTGTTCTTTAGAAACATAGAGAATGCTCCTCCACTTGTGTGGTATTGTCTGATGCTATGTGGATATAGGAATGTGCCACAATATAGAACAATAGTCTTTTATACTAGATTTGCCTCTCAGGTGGAGCTTGACGCATCGAGTGTTCAAAAGCCTGAAGAAAAATGGCCCTTTTTTCCATTTGTTTAGCGTATACTTAAGAATTTAATATATATACAGTACAGACCACAATTTTGGACACACCTTCTCATTCAAAGAGTTTTCTTTATTTTCATGACTATGAAAATTGTAGATTCACACTGAAGGCATCAAAACTATGAATTAACACATGTGGAATTATATATGGAATTATATACATAACAAAAAAGTGTGAAACAACTGAAAATATGTCATATTCTAGGTTCTTCAAAGTAGCCACCTTTTGCTTTGATTACTGCTTTGCACACTCTTGGCATTCTCTTGATGAGCTTCAAGAGGTACAGTAGTCACCTGAAATGGTCTTCCAACAGTCTTGAAGTTCCCCGAGAGATGCTTAGCACTTGTTGGCCCTTTTGCTTTCTGTCTGCGGTCCAGCTCTATGGAAGGCATTTTCTGCCAAATTTAAATAAATAAATGAAATGATTAAAATTAAAATTAAAACCAGATTAACGATTTCATTACAGAAAACTGTACGCAAAATATGTGACAAAATTGAGAATGAAATTAAATGATTTCATTTTCACGGTGACATACCTGTAAAATTGAAAAATAAAATGCAATTGGTGATTTCACATTTCATTTTCAATACAGTCTCAAGGCAAGACTGCCAATATTAAAATGAAAAGCCAAACATGAAAAAGAAACTACACATACAGTTTTTACAAAGCTCTTTATTAACGCTCACACAATAATAGTGACACAATTCAAATTGAAATGTAAATTTTACTTGTCATTTTAATTCCTCTTTTATTTCACTGTTTTCATTTTCGTTTTCATTTTCAAAGACAACCTGCATGCAAATTATATGTTAATGAGTGGGTGTGGCTCAATTACGTTGTTACGTGGAGGAGCTATAATGGCGGTTATGGCCAGTTTAGCAGCAGAATTAAACCAGCTAGCAAACATTTCGGATGATAATGACTTCATTTTGCTACGAGTTGAATCTATCTCGGATACACTTGGACATTTTGCAGCCGTCACAAACTCAGTTGACAGCAGATTTTCCGGGGAGTCTCGTGGAGGCTCAGGCCAAGGAACTGCAGTGGGTCGAGGGTTTGACGCATGCTGGTCAGGCTGGTTGTGTCTTCCACGTTCTAATGCTGCAGCAGCTTCCCGCAAAAGCTCACTAACAGATTCGCCATGTCTCGATTACAATATATTCACATTTTAATGTCGTTTCACACATTGTTTCAACCACCATTCAACTCATGCACACGAGACTTCGACGACTGTCTATAGCGCCGTTACTAGAATAAGCAACACCCACTCATTAACATATAATTTGCATGCAGGTTGTCTTTGAAAATGAAAACGAAAATGAAAACAGTGAAATAAAAGAGGAATTAAAATGACAAGTAAAATTTACATTTCAATTTGAATTGTGTCACTATTATTGCGTGAGCGTTAATAAAGAGCTTTGTAAAAACTGTATGTGTAGTTTCTTTTTCACGTTTGGCTTTTCATTTTAATATTGGCAGTCTTAACTTGAGACTGTATTGAAAATGAAATGTGAAATCACCAATTGCATTTTATTTTTCAATTTGACAGGTATGTCACCGTGAAAATGAAATCATTTAATTTCATTCTCAATTTTGTCACATATTTTGCGTACAGTTTTCTGCAATGAAATCGTTAATCTGGTTTTAATTTTAATTTTAATCATTTCATTTATTTATTTAAATTTGGCAGAAAATGCCTTCCATACAGCTCACCCCTAAACCATCTCGACTGGGTTCAGGTCCGGTGACTGTGGAGGCCAGGTCATCTGGTGCAGCACCCCATCACTCTCCTTCTTGGTCAAATAGCCCTTGATGCCTTCAGTGTGACTCTACAATTTTCATAGTCATGAAAATAAAGAAAACTTGAATGAGAAGGTGTGTCCAAACTTTTGGTTTGTACTGTATATGTGACCCTGGACCACAAAACCTTAGGTTGCTGGGGTATATTTTTAGCAATATAGCCAAAAAAAGAAAAACAAAAAAAACAACAACAACATAGTATGGGTCAAAATTACAGATTTTTATTTTATGCCAAAAATCATTAGGATATTAAGTAAAGATCATGTTCCATGAAGATATTTTTTACATTTCCTACTGTAAATATAACAAAACTTAATTTTTGATTAGTAATATGCATTGCTAAGAATTCATCTGGACAACTTCAAAGGCGATTTTCTCAGTATTTAGATTTTTTTGCACCCTCAGATTCCAGATTTTCAATTAGTTGTATCTCAGCCAAATATTATCCGATCCTAATAATTCAATTTAAACCTTAAATTTAGAAAAATTTACACATAAGACTGGTTTTGTGGTCCAGAGTCACACACACACACACACACGCATATATATATATATAATAAAAATAAAAAAAAACTGACTGCCCTGTGTTATACTCCACATATAGCACGTTCAGAACCATAAACACGTTTTGTCACAAAAGCCGATATTGTCCACGGTCAAGGCATTGCGAGCTTTCAGCAGAAACTGACAAGCATCCTTGTTGTTTGTGAACAGAACCAGATAAGTCCTTTTTAGTAAATCAGTGCGGAGTATTCAGGTCAGCTGAAAAAGTTGTTAATCACTTTGAAAAAATGCGCTAACTGAGAGGAGTCTCATCAAAGCTGACTAATATTATTGAGGATAGTTAATTTTGCCAGACTTGAAGAACCCATGATTATAAAGATTAAACAAATGTTTTTATTTAACCATTAAACCTGAAGTGTGGAGTTATCTGCTTTTTTGCAAAAACTACTGTTGGAGATATCTGCTTTTGGCAAAAAACAATTTTTTAATGTATATAAAAAAATTACTTTCAATGATATAGATAGATAGATAGACATATAGATAGATAGATAGATAGATAGATAGATAGATAGTGATAGATGTGTGTGTGTGTGTGTGTGTTTACTTGTTTATGCTAAATTTTGGGAACCAAATGTCCTCACAAGGATAGTAAAACCTGAAATTGTACAGTATATGTGTGTGTGTACACTCTCTCTCTCTCTCTCTCTCTCTCTCTCTCTCTCTCTCTCTGTCTCTCTCACACACACAAACAATTTATTATGCACTTTCTCAGATTCTCAGTGAGATATCACAATTATTTTTTTCAATTTAATTTCAATTAAATTGAAACGCTCTTTACTCTATTCATATGTTGGCAGAAATAGCCAATTGTCATAAACAATAACTGTAAAGTAGTTTTGGCAATGAAGCGGTTACCCATATATCTACTGTACGATCACCTTGGCTTTAAAGCCGAACTTTATTCAGTATATGCCAAATTGTTTTGTGGAATGTAGTTAAACAGGTTTGAAAACGGTATCTCTTTCTTCAACTTGGCAATTGTAGCAGACTGTGTACCCAGATAGCCTCTGCTTTGTCTCTGATAAAGCACCTTATTTGATGGTGCTGCTTAGCTTTGCCAAAACAATGCTGGATGACTCTGCTAGCCATTTTTTATTGCCAGACTTTACTAACACCTTTATTATAGCCCCTCTTTCATTAGCAGAAGAGGGTGTAAAAAGAAATACACTGCCCAATAAATATGCACACTGTTTCATTGCTTAATCAATGTTTTCTGGCATGTTTTTATTATTTCCATGATAGTCTTTAAAGTTAGCACAAGATTTAATAGTTAGACATTAGAATACTTGTTGGTTTAAACACTAAATGTTAACCGTTGTAATTATGTAGCTTAAGGTCTCTTTACCAGTCAAAACACAAATCTCGTTATGCTTTTTGCTAGATAAGCAAACCAAACCTCTAAATCAACTTAAGTGACTGTAATCGACCGAGAACAAACATTGAGGAATGTGAATGAGGGGCCATTGGACATGCAAGCGTCAGAACAAAAAGAACATAGACTCCAGACTTTAAACAAGCCATCTGTCTGCGCATTACATAGATCTTAAGCAAACATTGATGTGTGTTTTAAAGTTGAAGACTTAGTCTGTCCTGTGCTAACTCTTTTATTGGATAATTTCAGGTGACAGAGTGGCTTGACGGACAAGCTTGTGCCTGTTTCTGCTCAGGGGAAACTTCTTACCCTTGCCCTTCCTGGCGATCAATTACCTCAGTATTTTGAGCCCCTGTTTTGTTTGCATGGATCTCTGTCAGCTTGCAATATTATACCTCTTTCAAGGGTGCCTAGGCTCACGTCTGCCCTCTGAATGAGCCGTTGAGCCGTACTCCTCCAGGAGAAGAGAGAGTGAGCTCCGTCCTGAAAGCCTCCGTCAACTCGATAGCTAAGAAGCACTGAAATCCAAGTGCACTTGACTGACCCCTTCATCACAGGAGCTCCAGCCCACACGGATCCTAAATTATGTCTCTGTGCAAGATCTGTTTGAGGGCTTAACTCTTGATTCATACCATTAGATAAGAAATGAGGCCCATCAGTTGTACGACTGATTAGATTCACCGATGTCTGATGGTCTTTTAACTGTCTAGGATTTGAAGATCAAGAGGCGTTCTCTTCATCTGGAAGATTTTTTCTTCATTCCCAGATTCATTACGTTGCGAGTTCAAAGTAATTAAAGAAATACAAGCATGGTTTTTGTTGGATGATGCTTCTGTGATATTGCAACATTTGTGTGAAGTTCAAATTTCACATGGCTTTCGTGCATCTCAGCTGTAAGTAATTCCATCTGAGGGAGTTTACGGACCGAGACTCATCAGTTAAGGGCTTGCAAGGAAAGTTCCTGATAAATTTGCTGCCCCGTATTGTGCTTCCCTCTCCGCAGCTGCGCTGAGGTCCATCCCAAATCTTGAACACTCGTGGGCCTCTTTCCTCACTTCTGTTCCGCAAGCATTGAATTAGGCCTAGACATATACTGTATAGGTGTCCTCAACGGGTTTAAACTATGTCATTTGGCTCAAGTATCTAAGTAAAACTAAAGCTAGTTTCTGTCCAGAGTGGCGTAACAGGTCAATCTAATGACCTGAATCACTTTTTGTCTGTCATTTTCCCGAATTGTGTTTGGGTTTGGCTTGTGATATCTGGGTGGTGCAACGGGCTAGGAGACGCATAATGGCCCAGTGCATGTGGCCTGCAGTATCCGCCCCAGAGGTTCTTGTTTATAGTTCCCAGAGGACCACAGGGAGCCATAACTCATCCTGGGATGACGAGCAAACTCATGGGCCTGGAATCTGCAACGAGACTGCAATTTTTCTTTCCATTCGTTTTCTTTTTTTTCCTTTAACGTGCAACCCCTTGGTGGGGGGATCCTGGTTAAGTGGTCACGGGTGTGAAGAGTAACACTGCTTTTTCTCCTCAGGTCAGGAAACATAATGGAGCAGCAACTGATATGGTTCACCCATAAAAAGTCCCAAAAAGATAAAAACATCAGTCTGTGGTCTGGATAACAGCTTAAAGGCACTGCATCTGTCAGATCTCAAGAATAATCGTTCCAGGCTATTGTTCTTATATGTAACACCGTTTCTATTCTCTTACAGCCCCTTTTTACAACCATTTTTCTGCCACCTCATCACGCTTGTAATGCCCATATTTTCTTTATTAATGTCCATTTATGGTTTAATAGAGACTACCACAGATAGTAAGGATAAGCTTTGTATTGATTATACATTGAAACCCCGGCCTACATGCTGACAAATATCAATGAAGTGTGTTTTCGGCAGACAGTTCTCCATCGACTGGCAGGAGATCTTCCTATCACGTCAGACCCTTTAAAACGCACTTTCAATGCCACTGTGTGTGTCCCTTCTCAAAGTACCCTTGTGTCTTTCATGGGTCTCACTCTAGGTCGAAAGAAACCAGTTCCTATTATCAACCCCGAGAATCGACATTAACTAGGAAAAGTTCATAATCGCAGTGGCAGGTATTAAAGAGAAGCTTTTTTAATGAGGCCATGGCATTATGAACATATTGAGTGTCATCAGCACACTCCGTACTGTAGCAGATTGAATAATTTGCACTCAGGAGATGGTTATGGATTACTCAGGGGGGTAATTTGAGGGTGTGATCTAGCCCAGCAGGTCACTACTTTTAATTTTTCTTTATCGGGTGTAAAATCTGTTGCTCTAAATGGCTTCTCATCACACCTTCGCTGAGCTGCAACGCTGATTAGCATGCTAGGTGTTAATGTTAACTGCGGTGTCTCCCTAAACTGAACATATGTTCACAGGAAGTTTTTCTTGATTCATATTTTTAGACTCAAGGGACCCACTTTATACTTTACACCTTAACCCACCCTTAAACTTACCCATACCTCCAACCCTCTCCCTAACCTTACCCCTATCCCACCTCAATAGCAGCAAAAGTGTTTTACAATACAATATGAACACAATAAGTACATTGTACTTATTTTTTTATGTAAGTACATAGTAGTTAAGGCCACCTAATATAAAGTGGGACCGACTCAAGCCTTATTGTTTGTTTGATGTTTGGTTTTGGTTCTTTTTACTCCAAGGTTAGTGATGATGACCCTTTTTAAATGAAAACAGACGCCACCGACTCTATCCAAGCACACACTGGATGTTCAAAATAATCAGTGCATGACTTCTTAATCAACTCTACTTTGTAGTACATTGTGTTATTTTATTTATTTTTTGGCCATGCCAATTCATTGATCTTGGTTAAACTTAATTAATATTTTAGGTTGCTTTCTATATTCTGTTTGATAGTGTAGTTTGTGGCCTTGAAAAGTTTGGTAGTATTTTGCATCCTTAATTAGCAGTGTGATTTTGTATTGTTTAAAAGTATCTTTTCAGTCAACCATCAGTGATTTTCTGCATTTAATGCAAAACACAAGTGTGTTCCATAAGTAAGTAATGCAAAATAAAATCTGACTCACATTAGTTCCATTTTGTATGTTCTTTTGGAACTATTATATTTCAAAACTCTTCGGAGCGTCATGTTCATGTTTAAAAACATTGTGTTCAATTCGCTGGTTTTATCTGAAAAGAAAGCCCGCCAGATATTGACTTAACTCCGAAATTGATTAAGCTAAGTATTTCATATAAGGTCAAATAACTTGCAATAGAGAGTGGTCTAGAATGCTCAGTGTACAACCAAGCTGATTACATTATTTGACTGTCACTAAAGGCATTAAGGTACGTGAGCCTATGTTACTTATTTGGCAATTTTTAAACATTCACAGCTCAATATTTCTCACCTTATCAGAACAGAGCTGAGACAATGTTCTTACATCCTTTAAAAGTTCTAATTGTCCTCAAATTTAAATCCTGTTCCAAATTTCCATTTTTTTATTTATTAACACTACATGTTCTTTCATTAAGGTATGAAATGTCTATTTAATATATTTTTTATGAAAAATGCAAAATGTATTTTCTATTTGATTTTTTTTTGTATAGAAACCATGGTTTAATGTGAAAGGTCTTTGCATATTTAACAGTTTTTATTTATGAAGTGCTAGTTAGCATGTGTCAGATTGTCTGTATGTACACCATCTGTATTCAGCCTCAGGGTGCTGTGACATCATTAACACTCAAACTGCAGCACCAAACCAATAATTTTTAATCTGGTACAGCATGGTGATAGCAGATCAGGCATTCTGTTCACTGGTAAAATGTATCGAATGTGCTGAGAGCCACTTTGGATAAAAGCATCTGCCAAATGCATTAATGCGTAGCAGTGTAACTCCTGTCCAGAGCTAGCAGAAAGAGATCAAACCTGTTTGATGTTAACCCTGTGAGTCTAGAAAAGCGTATGGTCCCTTATGACTAGATTTAAATATTCACAAGGATATCCAAGAGAGGAAACCTGTAGCTACACGTCTGCTTCACTCTTATGAATATTTATCTGTTTGCAGTTGGTGCTAGAACATAACAGGGTGTTGTAGAGCAGCGTCTGTTTCTGACACTTCATGAGCTGCCCATCTGTGGCTTCCACTTCAAGAAAGCTTTTTTTTGGTTTACATGGAGGACTCACAGAGGTTCCTGGGAATCCCATACCAGTGAGAAGATCCCAGCAGAGAGTTACACTGAATGTTAGCAAATTTTACTGATTGTTTTAAAGGCTCTTAAAGCTCATAAAATGGGTAGTAAATCATTGTTTTGGCAGGTTAATGACCAAGCTGAATTGACTGGTTAATGTAATCACACGTGCAAAGAGTGGGTTTATTTGGGAATTGTCTTTTGCACAACAATAAATGGGGTCATGTTTGGTTTCATTGCAGGACACTCTGAGGAATGAAGCTCTTGGATGCATTATCTTTATCTGCTCTCTGTTGGGATTTATTCAAAGTGCATCCAACTCCCAATACAAGATAAAACTGTAGAGGTAGAGATCCAACTGGAATACATTACTCTGCTGATAGGTCAACCTGAAGAAAGGTCCCCATGTGCAACTCTTTCTCCAAATGCATACAGTAGTACAGTATCTCTATTCTGCTGTCATAATGTAGATTAAGTCAGAAAACAATGCATCTCTGGTCATTAGTCACCGAGACAAGAGCATACATCCCTTTTTCAGAGCGCCTATGCTGTATAAACAGCCCAGGAGAGGCATATCCCTACCGCGCTCAGCCAGAAGAAAGGCATCAGCAAAACCTCCAAACCACACAGCTGTGACAAATTGGTGTACACATTTTTAATTGTCATTGCTTTGGTCTATGGCCTGTGGGCAAGGAGTAGTATGCATACAATTATCGGTTTCATCAACTGATGATGTTTCTAGACCTGTCAGTTTTTATACAGAGATTTTTTTTATGGTTTTTTACCATGATATTTCCCTCACAGGTATTTTTGCTTTGATGCAACACCTTCAGAAATTATTGATCTTGCAAATGAGGATGCTGTCTATTCCTGGCAATTGCAGTGCTCTGTTAGTAATAGGGCTGCAAGATTTGGAACAGAAGTGATTTGAATTTCGTTGTATCTTGTATTGCTGCTGATTAGATATTATATATATATATATATATATATATATATTGTTTAGTTGGAAAAAAGTTTTAATACACTTATCTGTCCCCAAAAATGCAAAAAAAATGTGACTGTGGAAATAAAGTAAACCACATTAAGATTTTTTTCACTCTTAATGTAAAAATCATAGCCTTTTGCGGTTTAATAGTCACAATTTCAATTTTATTTAAATTCCTTGTGCAGTCTTTTCAAATCAAAATCTTCCTGCTCACATTAGTATATTTATTTAACCAAACTGTAGAATGATTCATTCATGACACTTGATTTAAATTGCAGAGGCTGTAATGGTTTTTAAAAATGGTGTTCTTTGAAAACCAAAACACACACATTAGCCCTTAGCATCTCACAAGTTGGCGGCACACCATCTAGCCTCCTTAACGGCAAAAACATATTTTGATACATGGAAAGACCACAGCACTTAAACGGTTGGCAGGAAGAAAAGGATTTTGTAATCCAACATGATGTAAGGTCCAGCATTTGTGCTTTGGAATAGTGATCAGTTGGAAAGGTAGTTTGTCTGTCAGCTCTCTCCATCGTGTTGTCAGACACAGCCAATCATCTGAAGCTGGATCCTTACAGGCAAAAAGGGCTTGAAGAAGGGAAAGAGTGAGTGCGAGTGCAGCTTGCAATTACCATTTCTTGGTCCCCTTGTGAGGCACATTCAAAGTAAATAATTAAGCTTTTCACAGAAGAAAGATCAACCCATTTAAACAAGCTGCTAAAGAGGCGCTTGGATTGATTTGAGGGACTGGCCTTGAGACAAACACGAATTAGAGAGTAGCCAAGGACATCTCACTTGTTTAGAGTGTGTGTGTGTGTGTGTGTGTGTGTGTGTGTGTGTGTGTGTGTGTGTGTGTGTGTGTGTGTGTGTGGAGCTGTCTGTCAATGTGGGTGAGTGGGAAATAAAAAGTGTGCAGTGTTTTCCCGACTTTCTATATTGCTATAACTCTTTTTCAACCTTTAGTGTCTTGAATGATGTGCTAGTCGGCTATGTAAGGACGGAGAATTACAGTACCCCATCCAGTGTTGAACCCTGGGAATTCAGAACTACATCATTGTGTCAAGCAGTCAGGATTGCTCCGCAGACTGTGTGGTAGCATATTTCACAAGGAACCGCGTGCCGGCAAAATCAGCCACCCGCTTCCTCTTCCTCTGAAACACACTGATACTCTCTGTTGGCTGAGTCCACTTTTTATTTCTGTCTGCCCTGCCACATCACTCCACACTTTCTTACATAATCTTCATCATCATCATCTAACCCCTAAATTCAGCATTTAGTAGCCCGACGGCAATCCCAGAGCATACATAAATCTTGTTCATTAATCTATCTAAAGCGCAAAAGATTCTGGTTTCTTCCCAATCCCCTGAAGTAATGCTGGTGGGGTTTGGGTATCTGCCATCTTCCTGGATTAAAGCCTTGCTCTCATGCACGTTATGGGTGCCGTATGCTCTGGCATACGGACTCAATTACCATACAAAGCTATTCTGTAATGCGCCAGTTATATGCGCTCCACCTAATTGACCCTTGTTGTGCTGAAAGATTTCTGGATGGCTAGGGGTACCTCAGAGCTGCAGAGCGAAGCTCACTCATCATTCCAACCGCTGGGGCCTCTGCCCTTCAACGTGACATATGAACGTCATTATCACGTACACATGCCACTCGGATAAAATGGTTTCTCCGGACCACTTTGCTAAATTGCAGCTGGATTCTAGTGTTGCATCGATTCTGCTTTAATTACCTCTTCTGTGGTTTCTTGTCATGTAAAAGTATTAGCTTGGGCTGAATAGTGGCAAACAAAAATGTGGTTATCGGTCACATGACCTAACAACTTGTTTCAAATCTGATGTGTTCCTGACCCAAGGTGTGTCTTGGTGAGAACAGCGTGAGGTTACATGCCCGTGAAGAACAAATGGTTGCGTAGTGAGATGACTTCTCTAATCTTTGCTGGAACATGTACCTAGAGTTACAGGCCTGTTTCTGTGCCAGTACTGCTGTTGCTAATGAGAAACATTTTGATATCAAAGGATGTGCAAATCTTACACCATACTCCTCTTTATCAAGACAAACTTGAGAATAGAGCAGTTACTCTTAGATTTCTTAATTTAATATTGGGGTGGGAAAAATCATAATCATTAGTCTTTATTTTATCAAAATAATAAGGCATGTTGGTAATCAGTATGGTATTAGTGTCCAAAGTGCTTTGTAACACTTTACAGTAGAGTTCATTAGTTAAGACTATGGCTTAAATAAACATACAGTAAGTAGTACTAATTAATTTCTACTAGTACTAATAAAGTATTAATTATTCATTACTAATTATTAATTACTTGATTCTTTTGAATGGTGGTATGTATAATTTAACATTAACCAAGATTGGTAAATTTATTTGATCTTCTACAATGAACAAATTTAAAATTATTTGCTAGCAGCAGTGCTACCAGTGTTTCTAGGTGCTGGTTGTGAGTCACCGATGTGAATTTGACCTATTTGGAAGCCATTGCTTGTTTGAAGCATTGTCATGTGCTATCCAAGGGCGAGGGGAGGTTTGTTTGGCATTCGCTGCCAAAATATTTCAGTCAGTCTCTGCATATCCACCTCTGCAAGTTTTAGAATAACAATACCTTAGTCTTCTGTCATAACTAACCCACCCACGTAATTGAGTTAGAGTCAGCCCAGCCAGTTTCTCCGGAAGCATTCTCCGGAGAGTATATAAAATCAGACACAGATATACACATGTATTACAGATATTAGAGATTTTTAGGAAATAGAATTATCATCCAAAGGTTTGCTATTTATCATTCCATGTCGACATTTCTTGATGTAAATTTGGAAACAGGCCCAGATTCAAGGTCACTGAATGTATATCTATGACTGTGTGAAGTGGGTACAGAGTCCAGTGCCTGTGCAACAACCGTGTGTGTGTGTGTGTGTGTGGCATTTTGCGGTCTACAGCTCAAACCTTAATCACCTCCCCAAATAAACAGACCCTCCTGTTAATGATCCATGTAGCCATTTTACACGGCAGTGTTCCCCAAATAACTTTCTGTGGCCTTTTTAAAAGCAGGGATTTTAACAGGTGCCACTTTTTCTGTCTCAGGAGCATCGCTGCTGACCAATCAATTTACCCGGTGGTAATCCCTGGTCTAAAAGGATCCTGTTTCCTATCAATTAATTTAGACTAGTGTTCAGAGACTGCTTTTGTTTACAGCCTTGCGGCGAACAAATGGCCGATCTAACCTTCAAATGAATGCCATGGTGCCCTAAAACCCAGGGTTTGGGTTATCAATACATAATGCATGATTTGACTGGATTCTGATTCAGAAACTCTTTGTTTGATTTAGGGTTGGGTATGTATATTCCAAAATCCAAAAAAATAAAAAAAATAAAAAAATAAAAAATTAATCTTCTTGACTGAACATATTTAATACTTTTAATTAATTAATCTATTTTTTATATATGAAAAGAAATCTATGCAGTTTTTAAACCTTTAATTACAGTAATTACTGTAACTGGAATTTGGTTCAGTTGTATTTATGTATTTATGCTATTGTTAATTGATTTGATTGTTTTATTACAAACTGTTTACTTGTCTTTAACACTTTAATATTTAAAATTTAGATTAGTTTAGTTGTTTTTTTGTGGTGTTTTTGTTAAAACCATAGATAAAAGTTCCTCTTGTAGGCCTAAGTATTCTTTAGGCTGCTAATTTTTGCTCATGTTATTCAGCTGCAACAGAATGCTTTGTAAAAAAGACACAGAATAAATGTTTGACAATGAAGTGTTTGTCTTCATTTGTATATATATATATATATATATTTTTTTTTTTTTTTTTGGTATCAAAACTAGGAATCGATTAGAATCGGAATCGATATGCAGAATCTAAATCGGAATTGATAAAATGCAAACGATACCCAACCCTAGGATTTGTATATGATTCATTTGGATTTAATTTAGATATATCTTTTTTTACAGATATAATAAAAAATGTGAAACAATATGCCCCTTATGTGCCTTTTAAAATAAATAAACAGTGTGCCTTTTAAAATAAGCAGCTATACTAGTTGCACTGTATGTGTTTATTTCACTTACAAGGTTCATGAAAGTCATTTGTTTTTCAGTTCCATTGCAGTACACGTCGTTGTTGTTTTTTTATTAATGCATAAAATTTGGACCACAAACTGGTAAAACATCACTAAAATGAGCAAAAAGTATGAGCAAAAGGTATTGAACTCCATCATAATATGAGAAGATCTCTCACTACTCTGTCAGAAAGCTCCTCCCACCATCACTTATTCACATTGGGGAAATGCACAGTTCCAAAAAAATCACTCCTGTTGAAAAGCTTAAACTCACGTGTCCTCCTGGGTCTTACAATGGCTGAGATATCACTGTACAATGACTCAAGCTTATTGATAGGCCCGGGTTGGAATGTGTTGTCACCTCCAGACATGGTGTGAGTGTAAACACATTCAGTCCTCATGGTGCCACATCCACTACTCTCTTCAAAATGTCCACAAGAGAATCCCAGGGAGCCGACTGACACCTCTGGTTTGCCTCGTCACAGAAGATGAAGAGCTGGAAGCAAGACGTAACAGTGAAGTACGGCCGTAACTGCAGGGAGTCATAAATCTCCAGTTTGGCTCTGCATAAGCAGAGGCCTCTGGTTGAGAGGGTTATCCATCGCACGGTAAAGGACAGACAGTGCATCACTCTTCCAGACTGCAAAAAGCAGGAGCTTATAAAGCAAAGGAGCTTATGAAAGGGAAAAACGTTTACCTCACTGCTTATCAATGCACTTACGATGCTTTATAAAGAACCACATGCCCACAAGTACGGCACAAGGTTAGGAAATTCACTTAGCCACTTTTTTTCAATTCTTTTGTTTAAGACCTATGAATGCATTTTTATTTCTTCTATGTACCTCTGTGTACCAACTGACCACATTTTTGGTTGTTATGAATGGACATGCAGACTAAGTTTAATGAGACTGTGTGTAAATTCTAGGTTTAGTGGTAATCAAATGTAATTTAGCTTCGAGATGGAATATGTCCTTTTAAAATAAATTGGACCCACCTGTAGTTATTTCATTAAATGCTTTGGTTTTTCCTGGAATATGATTCAGACTCACAGGGAATCTGAAGTATAGAGACATGCCCAAAAAGCTGCATTCCTCCGCACAGCCTCAAACGGTACGCTTACTGTTTTCCTTCGAAATTGCTGTCGTTTTCAAGGCCTTGTCTTAATTGCAACCAGCATTCAAAAACACATTTAAAACGGTCAAATAGCCTAATGCAAGATTAATGAAAATTCTGTAAATGAATAAGTATTTCCAATAGCTAAGACTAGTAATTATGTTGGCTTCAAGCTGAGCCTCTGAAAGACGTTTTGTTTTGTACGCTGATGCTTGTAAAAGGAAGTCGGAACAGCTGCGTTAGACTGTGATAAAACCCAAACTTCCTCCGTTTCTATCAAGCTCCTTTATCTAATTCCCTCCAAAAGTTCAACAACTTAGTCTTACTCTAATTACTAGAGGAAATTAATTAAGCCATCAATGTGATAACATGAATTATTCACATGGGATGACTGACGGCCAATCTGAACTGAGAGCTATCATCCCTGTGCCTCTAAGGACCCCAGACAGCAAAATGTGTTCTCTTTGACCCCAATTACTTGATGTTCTTTAACACCAACTAATCAGCAGAAGTAGAGTAACTGGCCTCCAGTAACTATATTTTATCCCCAACCTAGAAGTCTTAGCACAGAAATAGTGGGTGAAAGCCTAGCTAATCTTGTTGGTTGAAGGTCTGACCTGACAATGAGCAGCTCGAGTAACTGAAGGAATCATTATTGGGCTGATTTCTGTTGAAGCAAATGGTCATCTTTCATCTGATTATAATCATTCCCTTTTCAGTGCCTCTTAAATCTGCTCTTCATAAAATGCATGTCCCTATATTTCTACAAACTGTAGAATATTAATGTTTTATCTAGGTGAGAAGAGTGTATGAATTTTTTATGTGCATAGAGGGCTATTTAAGGAGCTCTGTGAGTGAGAACTGATTTAAAAGCCATTATATCCATGCTGAATATTGATAAGAGGCAGCGCTGCGCCTGTTTGGCGAGTTCATAACTGCTTTTTTCACATTATTCGATTTATGCATAAAAATGTGTGGATTTAGCAGCAGCGACAAGCACACTATATAAAATTTTTCCCCATCTAAAAAATATTGGGCGGCATCAGAGTTATACTTTAGTCACAATAATCGAAACCCAACTACAATATGTTTTAAACCAGCTTTCGAATTTGGATGCAATACGAGCACACCAAATTCCCTTCGGCATGAAAATACTGACTTTTTAAAGGGCTTTCAAATTCTGTACGCCCATAAATGGTGTCTCAAATTGTGTACTGTGATAAGAGAAGTCAGTCTGAACACAAATGTCGCTTCTCTCATGGCTGGAACGATGCAATATGCATATTTTTGGATATCCATGCACATTCCCCTGCAGTAGCATACGAAAGTCTGTGAAAGATTAGTTATTTCCAGTATCAATATGCAGCCATATCATTATTGAAAGTGTCTCTAGTGGTTTTCTCATTGCTGTCCAACTGCTAACCTACATTCTGTACCCCCATATAACCTCTGCAGCGGTGAAGCCAGATAGTGGGCTGTTGTCTCTAAAATATCTTGGCTGAATCACACAGCAGGGAAGCAGAACCCACTATTTCCTGCTCCCTTTTTGATTTTTTACAGCATTTTTCATCCTTACTACTGGAGACGGCTATAATATTGAAACCGATTTAAGGCTGATTTGTGTCCAATGTGTTGATAGTATTTTATGGAGCAGTTGGTTAAGTGGTATCACAAGCCTCTATAAATGTCTGGATAAAGAATGATGTTAATGCATAAAAATGTATGAAATATTCATAGCTTATTATACTTCCCCAGCATTTCCTTAGGCAAAGACTGAGGATAAAAGCCGATCTGAGTTTATTTGTAATTTAGGAACCTTTTGGAAATGCTGGAGACACCTGTAGCAAGTTCCCCAGCTCCGTTTATTGAAGATAAATGATAGATTGCTAGAGTTTTTTGGCTGAAATCTGTGCATGAACTCAAATACGACCCGGACATATCCTGTTTAACCTTTATATGTTTCCTCCTGTTTCCACAGAAATGTTGATGGACTCCACCACAGCGACCGCAGAGCTTGGCTGGACAGTATATCCAGTGTCCTCAACAGGTGACAGCAGTGTAAGCGTAAGTTTTCTTTATATTAAAAGATTTCTGAGTTTGCATGAAACGATCCATTAATGCTTCTTCTCTAGCAATTGTGACAGAAACTGGATGTGAATCCTTACCATATAGTACCATAAAGACAACGTTTCATTCATCTAGGCTCACGCCTGCTCAGCACCCACTAGTCAGGGAGTAATTAATCGCCTTCTCCCCCACACCAGGATCTATGTTCTTTCGAATGGATCAGTGGAAGATAAATATGTTCCTGAGTAATTTGATGGTGTATTTCTGAAAAACCACCCCCTGTTTTATTCAATTATTTATGCTTCTGTGTCTGTTTTGGGGGGATGGCTTAAATTATACCATTCCATGTGTCTGGAAGCAGTAAAATAAAAATGGAAGACTGCGAGAGAGAGACTAAAAACGTGGAGCAAGAAAAGAGGAAAGAAGGCTGACAGTGTGGTTGAGCAACTTCAAAGTTCTTCAGATATAATTTTGCTCACCATCTTCTCTTCGAACCTTAGGGCATGCAGCCTTTTTTTTCTGTGCTGATTGGAGCAATCAATATAAAAGAACAAAGAGGTCCGGTGTCTCAGGGTCTGAGGCTCTGGATTCAATAAGATTCACCACTCCTTTTCCCCTATAACAAAAGAATTCACCATATCTTTTTCATCTTTACAACTGCAAAGGTTTAACAAAACAACTTCAAAAACCAAATTGTTTCAATGCCACAGCTAATAGCTAGATGGAATGACTCAATGTAAAGTGTGAAATGAGATATGGTTCAGATGCAAAACATATTGCCTGTTTTGACACATTCAGAAACGTACGGTAGATGTCTAAAATGGCCTCAGCATCTCAGAGGAAATGGATTCTTCAGTGAGGAATGCTGCTGAGCTGTCCAACTTTCCCTCGGATTCATTTTTTTTTTCAGTTATTCTGCTGTCTGACACCACACATTTACAAAGAGCATATACATTTTATATGATAGGTAAAAATTGATAGCCTGAATGCACTGTAAGTCGCTTTGGATAAAAGCGTCTGCTAAATGCATAAATTTAATTTTAAATTAAATTTTAAATTTACATTTTCTTAAATGAAATGAGATATAGAGAACAGTCATAGGAAGACACAGCACACTTTAACTAGTCGGTGAATGGCAGTACCTCACAGAAAGCACTAAACAGGTGGGATTCTGTAAACCTTATAAAGAGAAAGGCCTTAAGTTATTGTCTTACACCCCTGCAGAGACTTGTGGGCTTAACTAAAGTATCAGTGTCAGTCAAAATATAGAGCGCTCCATCAACAGTTGACTTTCATGCCACCAAATAGCTTTGCAAAACAAACCCCTGTTGCTGAACTGTCTAGGAGAAAAAATCCAGATGTTGTTCGTTCACTCATTCATCCTTTCATCCACACACATTTGTGACCTGAATTTATACTAAACCCTATGATGTTTAACGCAGGTGGAACATAGAGCAGTGTAATTATGGTAGTTAACAACTACATTAAAGAAATATTTATTGCAACCCTTTATCACAGCCAGGTGTGAGGAGTGCTTACTTCATGTGCTTTCTGCTGTTATTATGTTTGACTGTACTTAGTACTCCACTACATAGAGGCTTGTTTGGACCTGCACATCATTTCAGCTTTTCAAAATCTGTTATTTCAGATATTGTTTTATAATCTGAAGACCCATTTAAATCAGATTTGGAATTTAACCACTTTTAATTTGGCCAGATTTTTGGCCATTTGCACAACTTGTAAAGAGTCATTCAGCAATTGATTTAAGCAGCCTAATAGAATCAGACACATTCTTCATGTTTACTTTAAAAACAACAAGAAAGTAAGTGGTAGAGAAAAGGTTAAGTTTGAGAGCAATTCAATCGGCGTTATGTGAACCTCTTTATTCATTCTTTTAACCTCACAGTTTAAATCAACAACAAGCTTAAAGTATTTTCATTTTCCTCAAGGGCACTTCATAAATGGTTATTTCATCACGTTAAAAGATATATAAACACAATTTTCAGTTGTTTTACAGCACTGGGAGCATTTTATGTAAAGACTGGTAGGACATAAACATTTTATTTGAGATGACATATTGTTGATTTGTAACTGCTATGGTGTGTGCACATCCTCACGAGGCTGAAAATTAAGTAATTACCGGCTTAGTCAGAGAACAGCATTGCAGGAAAAAATTACAAATGTGTTTAAATGTCACCATGTTCCAACTATGTTTTGGTCATGGATCTAGACTTGCTGCTTACTGATGCAGAGCATGAAAATAAGCCAGTACATTTGTGTAACGAATCACTGTGATAGTGTGGCCTTCACTAGACTGCCTCCAGGTCCAGATCAGAACTCTCTCATTAATCATCTGTGACTGTATTTGCATGCTTATAATCTGCTACTGTCTACTGGGGGGGGGGGGTGGGGGGGTGGGGGGGGGGTTGCATGCTTACAAATGCCCTCTGTTAAAGGGTTAGTTCACCCAAAACTATAAATGGTTGTCATTTACTCATCCTTGTGCCTGTTCAATCCTGTATTATTGTCTTGGAAAATTCTGAAGAGTGCCTCTTTTAAACGCCCTCTACCCCCTTCCCCCCACCCCCACAGTAAATGTCAATGGGCTCCAAAACTACATTTTTCAAAATATCCCAGGGTGGATAGTTCATTAGGGTGGGTAAACAAACCATATAACTTGCCATAAAAAAATGTTGCGCTCTTATATAAAATCATGTAGTTTGAATATTTTTGATTGGCATTACATTAGATGTTTCAACTGATGCAAACCGCAAATCAGAAAAGCCTTAGAAAATCATTTGGTTCAAAAAATGTCCTGAAATCAGTTCAAACCACTGTGGATTGATCTATAAACCAACATTTTATCATTCTTTTTCAGGCTTCCCTCATCAGGGTATTAAATCTTTGTGTGGTCACATGCCAAAATTGCATAAGCAGTCCTTTGGCAGCATGACACTTTTGTCATGTCCTTGATTTCTATGAGATATGTAAACATGATCCACATGCATATAGATAGACGCAAGGGTTAAAGGAGCAATAGGAAGCTTGTTTGTCTTTCTTCACATGTTGTGCATTAACAGTGAATAGAGGTAATTGAAGCTGACTGCCAAAGATGGCTCAGTTTGTAGGTCGCCTCTCTTTTTTTGTCTCTCTCAATCACTTTCTCTCCCTCTGTCAGTCTTTCTAATAGTGGGGAGCTCAGTATCTCGCTTAGGGTTGTAATCCCACTGCACTTTAGCTGAAATATCCGGATGTCATTTGTCCCGCACGTCCCCTCAGGACAAATGTCTCAATGCGACTCTGTCAGATTTCCCACAACTGCAAATTGGGAAACTTTCCCTCAGGAGCTGTCATACATGCTCCCTTTCGCCCCTCTGTGTGAATTATTTATTTATTCAGATTTACTATATTTCTTTGAGTCCAAGGAGTGCTTTGCCACGAGATGTGGAGTCAGCATATTTCACTGAAGGACTCATCAGCACCGCTCGACTAGTTATAAATGCTCGAATACAAATGACAGCCCTGGGAGAGCTTTAATTGCTGGCTTCATGTAAACTTCATAAGGTCCTGACAGTTTATTTGTAAAAGATGCTGAAGTCCAAATAAAAGTTCAGAGTCTTGTCATAGTGGCAGAATTAATATAACACAAAAGCTTGATCGTGGCCAACTTCTGCTTCCCCTGGAGCGATCCTTTTTCATAATTCAGCACAAGCTCGTGCCTTCGTTCTATACGGGAAAGCCTCTGTCTAGGAGACTTATAGATCACAGTTCGGTTGTGAACTTTCTTTCGTCTTGGGTGGCGGGGGAGTTATCATTTCTAAACTTCTGTCTGCAAGAACACTGTGTCATTTATCACATGGCTCTTTTTCCCAGTGCAAGTTACAAGTTTAATTCACTTCACTTGCTTTTGGACTTTTTTTTATCATGATTTATTGAAATGAGTAACTTCGCCATGTTGAAGACACTGTTTACATGAGATTATTCATGTAGCTAAAACATTCTGTTTGCCAAAAGTGTTATCATCATCATTGAGGATTCCTTAAAGGACGTTCAGAGAGGACACAGCCTTACATTCAGAAACAGCAAGATGGAGGGGCAGAACGTTTGCAGGAACTGTTTTTATCTTGATAAATACCTATGTTGTAGATTCTTACCAGGATGTTTCGTTCTGATTTTGTCCCCTAGGTAGACCACACATAGTTTGAGAGGATTTATGTGCCACACTTTATTGTTTAGCAGGGTTGTGCACCATTCAGTATTGAATTCACATTTCAGTGTAATGAAGTGGCATTAAAATGAATGAAATTCATACAAAATTTTAAGGTTGTATGACATGCTTTTTTGAACCAGGGATTGTTCAGACTTAAACTATGAACTATAATAATAGTCAAGAATATCTAGTTGCCTGCAACATCTAGTTGAACTATCACAGGACAGTAGAGTAATAGAAGAACACCGACTCCAATTAGTCTGTCTTGTCATTACTGAAAAACTGCAGATCAGGACCATGTGGGGCACACAGGTGTGTTCTCATCCAGTGGACTGAGGTTTAGGTTTCTGCACTAGCAGTCTCAGTGGGTTCTCCTTATTTGCTTGTGACCCTCAAAGCATAGCTTGAGCCTTTAGACTTAATGGCACCATCATTTTGTTGGTGATTTTTGTATCTGAGTTCCAATTAATAGTGACACGAGTGGTGCACCACTGCGGAAGGCTCTGACCTCATAACATAGGCTTTTCCTTTTCTTTTGGGTCTTAACATGCTTTTGGATAAATGGCTTTACACATTTGTTAGAGCAGTACACATTATCTACAGTTTCAGAATGAAGTGTACCAATGGTGTTTCATTAAGCGCCTCTCTAAATCCATAAGCATTTTAAATTGTCTCATTTATATTTTGCCTGTCAAAATACTAAAGTCTGTTCCCATTTAATAAATAAAATGATTGATTTTAATTACTGAATAACTGTGCTGAAAAAAAAAAAAAAGATCACTACTTTTATATTTTTATTGTTTTAAAAATATATTCAAAAATATTCATTTTGTACCACCATTTATTTATTTAACTAATTGGAGATGAGTAAGAAACTTTTTTTCCCCTTTATTTTTTTTTATGTTTAGATGAAATGTAATCCAGAGTTTAAAAAAAGACAATGAAGTGCTGACCTTCCATATAACAAAATATTGTCTGAGCTGAATCCCTCATTTACATCTTAAAACACATGGTCACCCTTGAGACACACACCCACTGAAAGTTCAGGTGAAAACCTTTGGAAATGGAGATGTTTCTTTTAATTTCACACTCAGTGCTTGATTGCTTGGCTCTTATTATGTCTCATTTGGTTCTCCTCTTTGCCTCTGATGAAAGAATGGCAGAGAAGCAGAGACAGCACAAAGGGAGGCCTTCCATTTAAAGGCTGTTTGTTTGTAGCGTCTTTAACCAAATCCTTTCCATTCCACACTCGCTTACTCAGTTTCTCATTAGGGACATTGCTTATTTATTAATTATTTTTAATTGGATTAGTCAAAGTGACAGACCACAAACAAGAAGATGCTGCTCTTCGTCTTCTCTTGTTCAGCTACACTTCATTCTCACTCCACTTTCTGGTTCGTGGAAGAATGTGTCATCCTTAAGAAAGGTGGCAGGTTCATTGGCTGCCAGTGACCCAAGAAACATCTGGCTGCTTGAAAGGACTGAACCGAAGTGATGGAAAAAGTTCATTTTATACACAAAACACAGTGCAAGTGTTAATGACCACAATCCTATCCAGAATCATTTCAGTTCATCTCATCCAAATAATAGGGGCATGGGAATAAAGAACAAAAGCTGCGAGGAAAGAAAGCTGCTTTAATTAGTCCAAGATCATTTGATAAAATGGAGGTCCTGGACGGGCCTGACTTTCTCCCCCAGCCTGTCAAAACTCTGTTAAAATCCTTGTTAAGCAGCAACTAATTTGGGAAATTATGTCAGCTGTTAAGTGAAGAGTAAGACACTCGAGGGGAGGGTGATTTGGGGAGGGTTGGGGTGATCATACACTTGCTGGGCTTCGAGGCCGTGTTGTGGAAAATTATTTTAAGGTGAAGAAAAGGGCTTTCCCTGTTGGACAAGGTCAAGACTTCTGCGACTGCTGTTTGAGTTGTTTAGCGCTGAAAGCCTGTGGCCTGAAATTCTTTTCTCTTTTCTTTGCGTGTACAATGGAATTCAATGGTTGCTAAAGCTGTTTGGTTATCCAAAATTCTTCTGGTTTAAAATTAATGATAGTGAGAATTTTTGGATGAACTACCCCTTTAATGCATTTCTTCTTTTATTATTATTATTATTTGCCCTTTTTCTAGTTAACTGTTGAATCAGCAAGTTTGTTTAACTATGCTCTGTCTTTTTCTTGTTGCAAAGGAATAATTTAATTATGCTAATACTGGATTAATTTTTAAGATGCCTGAAGACAAAAAAGAGGCAGCACAGTAAAAAAATAAATGACTGTGTAAATATCAAATATGTAATCTTTATCTCTGTGTAAGCTATATTAATAGTACATAGTTTTTATACAACGCAAGAACGTGACTAAGAGAGATAAAAATAAATACAAACCAGAATCACTCGGCACTGTCACATGGGGGTCTATTGAAAACCCAAGCCAAAGACAGCCCTCTGTATGACAGTGCCAGGGCCTGTTGGCAGACTAGCAGGAGAATTTTGCTCTCTTTCCCACCTCATTCCTCCTGTGCTCAGTAATTTGGACTGTGCATATGGGGAAAGCGGCTGAAAATGGCTCAGGTGCTCGTAAAGCCCTCCAGAGATCTAATGCAGAGATACAAACGTGTCTATAACATGATATTTTCTGCTGTCAGGTTATTTTACAATCTAGCTAAATGTAAGAAGGGATTGACTATTTGTAAACCAAAAGCACGTCTATATATATTTAAGAATTTATACAAATAGATTAGTTAGGCTAAAGATTAACCATGATAAAAAATAAAGCATTTTCCCCATAATGGAAGCTGCATATTAATTTGTGTTTTTTTAATATGAAATGAAAATAGTTTTAACCATAATTAAATTTATTTTGGTCTAATGGCCAAAATAAGTAAAACGTTGCATGTAAAATCCCTCTTTAAACCTTTGCTTTCTTTTTTTCTCTCTTTATAGTGGGAAGAAGTGAGTGGCTATGATGAGAACATGAACACCATTCGTACCTATCAGGTGTGTAATGTCTTCCACGCCAACCAAAATAACTGGGTGCGCACCAAGTATATCCGAAGAAGAGGGGCTCAGCGTATTCACGTGGAGATGAAGTTCTCAGTGCGAGACTGCAGCAGCATCCCAGGAGTCCCTGGTTCCTGCAAGGAAACTTTCAACCTCTACTACTATGAATCAGACTATGACACGGCCACTAAAGTCCATCCTCCATGGATGGAAAACCCTTGGATCAAGGTGGATACCATCGCAGCAGATGAGAGTTTCTCGCAAGTAGACCTGGGCGGACGTGTGATGAAGATTAACACAGAGGTTCGCAGTTTTGGTCCCGTCTCCCGTAACGGTTTCTATCTAGCCTTCCAGGACTACGGTGGGTGCATGTCATTAATCGCTGTGCGGGTGTTCTACCGGAAGTGTCCTCGCACTATTCGGAACGGAGCAGCATTTCAGGAGACGCATTCGGGAGCAGAGAGCACCTCACTGGTGTCGGCGAGGGGAGAGTGCATCCCTAATGCAGAGGAGGTCGACGTTCCCATTAAACTGTACTGTAATGGAGATGGAGAGTGGATGGTCCCTATTGGCCGCTGTATGTGTAAAGCGGGTCACGAGGCAGTGGAGAATGGAACTGTTTGCAGAGGTAAGCACACTCTTCTGCTAATGTGTAGTGGTCTTGTCATGTTGCACGAAGCTCTTTTCATTTTAAGGTCAAAGCTGCTCCTGACCCTGAGTACTGAGGAGCGGAAAAGTCTTTGTTTGCTTTTTGATATCGGTCTTATTTTCAGTGCTCATATTACCATGTTCTCATATTTTTAGTAAGTATTTTAGTAAAAACATGCTAGTGCTGTCAAAATTAGCGCATTAATGCAGTTTTATTTTCAATTTAATGGCTTTTAATTATTTAACACAATTAACGCAGGGGCGGAGCTAGGGTTGGGCACTCCATTCACAACTGCTGCTTCGGTCTCTTTTTTCTTGACAAGAATTGTATTTATATATACGCAGAATGTCTTTTCTACCACATCAAACTAGAGACTTTTTAGACATCCATGTCCATGTCCATCCATTTTTAGATCCATGTCACATTCAGCAGCGGCAGTTCTTAAAGTAATAGCAATCAATAACTTTTGTAGCCTCTGGCTTGCTTATGTAACCGGCCTAAATCTGCCCACTGTTATGATCTGCGTTGTGTTGGTTTATTCAGAGAAGACACCGGACACTGGAACTGCTGCTCATGGAGAATTTATTTTCATCGAGGAAGTAGATGGTACTCTCCTCAGCATGCTCAAAGGAGTCTGGATGGATTAAACAAAATACAGCAACAATGTGTTCACTCTGTGATTCAATCACCTCTCCTCAGCGCGCTCAAAGCAGACTGAGCACACATCACAATGATAATGACATCAAAAATACTGTGTGTGAAACATGTTACATACAATGGCAAAATTAATTGTCACAAGCATTTACACCAAACATACATTACATTCTCCTGCAGCTATTTTTTAAGTCGATCACAAACTAGTAAAGAAACAAACTAAACAAAATACAGCAACAATGTGTTCACTCTGTGATTCAATCACCTGCACAAATCAAATACCAGTAAATGAATCAGTAAAATTCACCGCGTTCTATTGACGCACACACATACTCAAATTGCTGTTCTCAGTAATAAAACTATCAAATCCTATCCATCCATTCATAAAACACTTCCTACAACACTTATAACAGTCTTAACAATAATATTACAGCATATTATAAACTTAATCACATTTAGGATAACTTTTATACTTTTATATAAGAAGAGCACCTCTAATTGCTTACCTCTCCTCAGCGTGCTCAAAGCAGACTGAGGACGCAGCACGAGGTGAGCGGCAATGACGTCACGACGTCAACAAAAAAAGATCGCAAAACTCTTTAACCAAACGAATACTAATGATGTCAAAACCCAAATTATAGCCTTTTCTTGGACACAGTAATATAAAGTAAATAAACTAAAATTGACAGGAAGGATTATTGGTGAAATACATGTATTCTCAGTGGATATTCACTCATGAATATTAACATCCGTCACACTTAGTTGGGGTCACTTCATGTACAGCGATATCGTTGACTTGATTGCAAATAAATACACAGACACTATTTAACTGAACAGAGATGACATAACTGAATTCAATGATGAACTGCCTTTAACTATCATTTTGCATTATTGACACACTGTTTTCCTAATGAATGTTGTTCAGTTGCTTTGACGCAATGTATTTTGTTTAAAGCGCTATATAAATTAAGGTGACTTGACTTAAAACATTCATAGTGATTGATAACTTTATTAAATTTCCTACTTGCTGAAGGGCACAGGTGATATGCCATTTATTATAATGGGTTATGTAAAGATTGTTTTAAGTTTACTTAGTTTACTTAAATTTGCTTAAATTTACTTAAATTAACAAAGCGGCTTGGTTGTTTCTGCATTAATTTGAAGATTGAGTCTGAAATTATTGCAATATAAAAGTATATTGTAAAAAATAAAAGAGGATATTTCCTATCAAGTTGGGGTGATGAAGCCTGCTGTTGATGTTGTGGTTTCACTGTGATATCCCATGCAACTCAAACATGTTGATGTGGATAGTAGGGTTGTAACCCCCGCCCCCCATCCCCCTTACAGTATCCCTGTGCAGCATCAATGTAATCTGGCCCTTTCACAGTGTGTGAGCGTATTGATCGTTTCTTATCCAAACCCCAGTGCTCCTCTCCTTCAGCCTACCTCACCTGTAATTCAACTCGCTCTACAGCAGGAGCTCTCTATTCGCCCGACGGCGGGTCCCGTTCCCACGGCAACGACAGCCTGCAGACAGGCTCCACGCTGACACAGACGACACAATAAAACGCCCACCTGTGTTTCAGACTCCCCCCGCCTCTACACCAACTCACACAGACAGACGCGCACACACTCGTTCAGCCTCTTCGTAAGCCTGGTTGTAATTACCACACCGGCTCCCCGTCTAGGCTGGGATGAGCTGTGATAATAGCCGCTCATTGCGAGCACTAGCAGGGCGGCGCACTGCCGATATGCATTCAATGCCAGTTAATGAGTACGGTCACAATCCTTCCTCTGGAGCACCTGCCGATAAATCATTGAGCGGTCTACTCTAAATTAAAGAACCTATATAATTATACACATTTGGTTGTTTTTGACGTATGAGTAATTTACTGAATGCTATGGGTGTTAATATCCCAATGGTCTGCTCGGACTTGAGGTATCTCTGTAAACACCTTGGTTTATGAATGTAATTGTGAGCGACTAACGGAGAGGCTTCTAGTCAAATCAAACAAGCTGTAAAAAGCCTTGCACGTCACACTGTCACTGTTTTGCTAAAAGACTGTTAGTCCTAGCAGAGAGAATAATGATCCTAATCACTGAGCATTTAGCTCATATTCATAAAGCCTTAGTGAATATTAATGTATTGAGGAATTTTTCATAATATTTTATGACAGCACGACCTGATAGCGAATCTGGGTGATAGAGTACAGCTATAATATCTTTTCTCCATCTTGTATCGCAATTTATGGTCCCATGAGCCAAATAATGTTAAAGAGGCACCAGTGCTAACAAAGTCCTTTTAGGCAAGTCGTGCCACTCGGCAGCCATCTTGGTAATGCCTCTAGGCAGCTATTTCAGACTAACAAGACCAGGCTCCTATCTAAATGAATGGGCAAAGAGTCAGAACTGCACTTTCACTGGTCACCGGGACATAAAAACTGCATGTATAGAAACAGCAGTAAAATATGATAATGGCAGACGATTGGCTTTCCAGCGGGAGGGGCGGGACATGTGCATACAACCGCCATCTTTGCCGTTACGGGTTTTCCTTATATAGTTGTATGGAGGATTGAGGAAGTGGCATGTCTCTTAGAAATTGTTTTATAAACCTTGGATCAACACTCTTAGGACTAGAGAAAACTATGACAAAGCGTTTGATTAGCTCTGCCTTGATGTGTTTTGAGGATGTGGAAATGCTGGATATGTTTGAAAATAAGCAGAAATACACTATATTATTTCCTGAAAGCTCAAACGCCTTAACTTCAGGTTGCTTGGATGGATGGATGGATGGACGGATGTATAGATAGATAGATGTCATGAATCAACAAATGAACAACATTTTATAGCGTTTGTTAGGGGAATTTTAATTTGTAAATATACAGTACAAATGATTAATATATACAGTACTATGCAAAAGTCTTAGACCACCAGTATTTTCACTAGTTAAAAATGGTTTAAAATCAGTTATTTCTATCCCTTGCTGTAGTGTGTCAGTAGAAAATATCAGTTTACATTTCCAAACAATGATTTTACCATTAATTGTAATAATGCAGTGAGATTTTTGTTTGCACAAGGAGTCTGACAGAAGCAAGTGGTCCACACATCGGAAAAACCTGGTCACAAGTGCACCTACTGTAGGACAAAAGCTGCTTTAAAAATGCAAAGGATGGTCACGCCAAATGTTGATTTAATTTAGTTAATAGATGTTAATTGATAAAGAAAATCTATTTATGACAAGTGCCTAGCTCTGTAGCTTTGTAGGTAGGTCTTTTGAAGCATCTTGGAGGCATTGCCACAGTTCTTCTGGATTTAGTCTGTCTCAATTTGTTTCTTTATGTCATTCCAGACAGACTGGCTGTTGTCAGACTCTTTGTGCAAACAAAAATCTCACTGGATTATCACGATAGATTGTTTGCAATCACGCGATTCTCTCAACGTGCGAAATTCAGATGGAGGGCAGGAAGTAAAAAGAAGAATGGATGAGATATTTTAAAGAGGAGTGATTTTTCATTTTTTTTAATACATGAAAATACTAGTGGCCTAAGATTTTTGCACATTATATAAAACAGATAAATAAAATATACTTCTAAATGTATTTGTTATAATTATTTATTTTATTTATATTAAATGTATATATTTATGCATATCCTAAATTTTATACATTAATGTATAATGCATTATGCCTCTTGAAATGTTAAGCCGTATTAGTGCATATAAAATGTATCATTAACCAGGATAAATAAATTCTGCAAAAGTATTGCAAGCAAAGTTCAACAAAGTTGTAAAATGTTGTTAAACTACATAAATATAGATATACATAGATGGACATATATATGTGGCCATTTCACAATTCCAATTCACACTCATTAATTGCAAGGAAGCCAATTCTTCACTTCTGAATTTTGCTCTACCCTAGTTAGGATGCAGTCCATAATACTTAATCACTTTATAAAGACTTCAAGGGTTACTAGACTCCAAACTATATTTAGAAAAAAAAAGTTAGAAGAAAACAATATAAAATAATTTAAGATGAAAAAAGGTTACTGTTGGTGGTTTGACTTTATTATACATAAGCGGTTTTGATCGAGGTCTGCCTTCAATTCATCCAGCCATTTATCTCTCAGGCAGGGGAAAGCTGATACCGCTGCGTGAGACAATGTCAGGTCTGTGGTCAGTGGTCGGGGGATGGGTTGATGCAAGAAAGAGGGGCTTTTTAAACTGCTGAGAGTCAGGAGTAATGAATTGATTTGTGAAAGATGTTTTCGCCGGGATCCTGCAGTATCCGTTTACATTCTGGGTTGCAGGAGGTCATAAGATCTGCAGATGAAAGATCTGTCTCACAGCTACTTTCACAACTCCATTAACACTTTTTGCAGACACCTCGCTACGAACGAGCGCGTAATTACGCGTGTTTCAATTAAGTCTTCTGCAGCACTTTCAACAGATAACAATTTTTCAATGTAACGTCTGTCAAAATATTGACAACATACCCATTTATTTATGCTTGTGATGGCATTGGCTTCTTGTTAGAGAATTGAGATAGTTTTACTAACAATATTAAATGTCTTCCCAGGGAGGCGCTGTAAGTAAACGAAGCAAGCCAGGTTCTTTTAACAGAAATGCCCTTTATAAAGGCAGATCTGATTTCGTTTAGAGCTGCATGAGACGGGGACCCTCTGGAGACACACAGGGTCTTGTTCGCAGAACTTGTTCATTTGAAATGGTAGCAGAATACTCAGTAAGACATAATAGGAGGCATGTTCATGGCTAGGGGCTCCAACTCTTCAAACAATACTCGTTTTTCCCATATTGTAATCTGACCACACAATCTATAGAATACAGTTAGAAGTGTGAACTATATGAATACATCTGTAACTATAGCCGACATATTGAATATACACACCAAAAACATGACTTGTTTTCTTTTCAAATAATCTACAAATGACTTAAAAACATAATAAATTCATTTGAGAAGCAGCACTGCATCTTAATACTGATATTAAAAGTTGTTTTCAGGGAATATGTTTTTAATATTTTGAACATGTTTTTGTCTTTCTCCGCTGACAGATTTCTTTTCTTCCAGTAGCTTAAAAATGTACCTGGAAAGAAAGACAAATATATGACGCATACCCATAAGCAGAAACATCAAATGAACACAAACAATTGCAACGGCACTGGGGACTTTTCTTGGTGAAAGTATTTTAAGCTACATAGCATTGTCGATGAAAGATTAAGTGCAGACCCTCCACCTGTTGAGACGTTCTCATGAACTTGAGTCTGATGAAAGAGAGCGAGCAGGTTTTACAGTGGTAAACATTACTCATACGCTCCTCAGGAATGTGGCTGTGCGATCCAGATCCACAACAGTTTATTTATGGCTCTGCAACGATACAGCACAGTTTCCCTTCAAGTGAAATATGTGTCTTTCTGCATGAGCATATCATGGTATCCAAATTTTAGACATTATAAACGGAAAACCCTCAAAGCTGTTGATTCTAAAATGCTACAGCAGATGACACTTGAGGAGGACAAAACGTAAATAATAATGCTATGAATAATTTGCAGCCTGACTTTTGCTTCCAACCACAGCTTTGGGTTTGAATTATTTGGATACAGTGAAGTGATGGCACATTCATAGGCAGAAGACTTAGCCTGGGGTTTGATGTAATCTCAATACAAAATTCTGACTACAAAAAAGACAGCCATGTTCGGATGATATAAAGGTTGAGGAAAGGAGTAAAGGACAGTGGATTCTCTTTTGAATTCCAGGTCCTGACTACATTACACATAGACAAGGCTTCAGCAAAGAAATCATCACAATGCACAGACACCACTGTGGCTTTTATTATTTCCCATGGCACATCTGCTTTTAATGATAGCTCTAATTGGCTAACAGCAAACGTGGGGTACTGTTATGCTTACGGTCAGCTTGAAATAAAGCAAAACAAACTGTTGTCCCATCATAGTCTTTCAGCCCTCTGTGTTTAAATGAAGGGCTTTGCAGATACCCTTTTCAAACAACTAAACATGTATAGAAATGTTTAACAAGATTTTTTCGCCATGATAATTTTGTTGTTAACTATATATCAATGTTGGTAACATGATAATTAAATATAATGAGAGGTCATATACCTACATTTTTAAAGCATTTATTATGTTTTTTTAAAGGGGTCATCAGTGGCCCATTTTCCACAAGTTGATATGATTCTTTAGGGTCTTACTGAAAAGTCTGTAACATAGTTTGGTAATTGTAAAACAACACCATTTTTACCCTGTCAAAAACAGCTCTGTCTTCAGCATGCTGTTTTATTGCATTCCGCTTTAAATGCAAATGAGCTCTGCTCACCCCACCCCTCTCTTCTGAGCCACTCTCTGAGAGACCAGAAAGCCACATTCATCATAAAGCCACATTCATCATAAAACTCACTAATTAGCACATTATTGGGAAAGGCGATTTGCAAAGATTCATTAAAAAAGCTTACTCTCACATTTCTGGAGGTGAAGCTGCATAACAAATGATTCACGTGAACATGGACACATTCAGGTAGATAGAGGTGTACATTCCCTCAGAAACAAAGGTAGTCCACTGCGTCTTCAGCGGTTCACATGTCGGGAGTAAATGAAGACTACTGTGTTCATTATTACAACAGAACACCTCGATTGCTTAGGAGTCATTCTACAGCTGCTCTGGTGGGAAAACAATGGTGGATTGATGACAGCTCACTCAGGGTGGGTTTAAGGTAAAATGCCAGTCCAGTCTGTGCTGAAATGCTACTGTCAATCAAACAATCGAGGGAGGGCCTGTTTATGTGATGTCACACAGACAGGCATCTGAGATCGGCTCAATTTGAGATGGGGGAATGATTTAATGAGATAAGTACAAATGTCTCAGGTGTAAAGGACTTTGAATATTTGCATTTATATATATATATATATATATATCAACGTTAATATCGATGTTATGATGCAATTGTTTTTTTTTGAGCCAATGGGTTTTTGAAATAACTTTTCTAGCTCTTTTTGAAATTATACTTGAAATCTAAACCAAATTACAGTTAATGTGCTGAAGGTTTGTACAATAGATGAAAAACAATGAGTGTGTTTACATGCACCCTCTTAATGTGATTATAATGAGATTTTGGCAATATTGTGATTAAACTTATAAATGCAATACTTCAATTTAAATAATGCGATTAACTCAATGCGATTAACTCAGTATTGCCGCTTTGACCAAAGTTCAAATGTGCTTGTGACAAACATGAATGATGTGACGCGCACCTGTAATGATAAGCAGATTAGAAACGATAGCGAGGAAGAAAGCATCGCATTTCTGGGGAAAACACAACTAGCTACCAGTCTGTTCCTTACCTTCATCCAGAAATGGCAAGTGGAACGTGATAGCAGTGCACGCAAACATATAGCCATCACATTTCTATGGCACCAAAAAAGCATATATGGAATACAACCATAAAAATGTGTTTTGCTTTGGATGTAAATAAATTAAAACAGAGGCCAGTAACACACTTGCTCTTTCTGAGTCCATCATTTGTGCTGTGCAGGGGGGTATGCGAATAATGGTAGTAAAAAAAATAACCACAATTCTTAGCGAATAATAAGAATAATGGAAATTTCATGTAAAGAGCTTTGCTCCTGACATGTAAATATCATGATGCAATTAAGTCCTTACTCTAATTATTGGAAATAATCAAATTTATCGTGCACATGTAAACATAATGTAAGACCCAGCTCTAGTGCTCAATCTGTCCCAATAAAGTTTTCAGTCACGAGCATTCATGTAATCTCATGTCCATGGACTGTAGTGCTGTTCCACTGAAGTGGCCTCTTACAGTACGACAGCTCCCCTTCAACACTTGTTCAAGCAATTTTCTGCATTATCTCATGCTGACGGACACATACACACATTTCAGAATAGCATGGCTGCAATGTAATACAAACCTCTCGACTTTCTTTTTGCGCACAATATGGCCTTTTTAGCAGTCATTTTCAGACAGCTTCAATCCACATGTGACCCATGGCACACTTTTATGGCTGAGATCCTAACTACTCTGCTCTTGCCAACCCGCCAGTCTGGGCTCTAATTGGGAAAGTAAAGAACATTAAGCAGTGAAATTAAACCCTCTTCTACTGAATTGTTCACTCTAGAGCCCGACACCGGGAGTGGGAGTGTGACAAAGAGCTCAAAGTGCTCTTGGTGACAGCAGACACACGGTAAAGCCAACAAGTCGAGTCCTCAGACTTGATGCTCACAGCCCTGTGGCCAGAAAATAAAGATTCCTCTGCGCTAGCCAAGGATTAGGATCACAAGTACCATAGGAGCTGTCTACCCACCTACTGAGACCCAGGGGAGTAGTGATACACTTTTATTTCATGTTGCCTAGCCGTAATGGAGATTTCAGCTTGTCCAGGTGTTTTTTTCCCAGCTCTTTTTTTTTTTTTGCATCGCTTCTTGAAGCAGAATAGATGTCATTTCTGAAGACTAAAGATATCCTCCCACTCACTCACCCACACTTGCTCTATTGAGAAGCACTCGTCATTTTTCTCTCAGCACATTCATCACTCCCTTGAAAGTGATAACGCCAGACTGAAACGACTGGGAACGGCCCAGAACTCAGCGAGCATTATGTGTTAACTTGTTCCACATGCATCTCCGAGCAGCCTGTCATTAGCTCACATCTCCACTGGGATTCTCATTGTTGGAGTCCCATGATCCTCAGAGGCTGTAATCACTATTCTGTGGCATCACTGATCATTTGAGGGATTTCTTTCATGGACACCTTACAAGTTTTTTAGAGTCGAAAATCAAAGGGTTAAGAGGTGTGGCTGATGGAACGGTTTCTTCAAGCACAACTAGGCTGAGGTGGAAAAGAGGTTAGGGGCTCGGTCTCCTGTAGAAGCCAGAATGCTGATGTTTTTTGTTTTTTTCTCTCGCAAACACACCAAAGATCTCTTTCATCTGTTTTGATTCATGCTCTGACCACTGAAAGTCCTAGACAGGATGCAGTATCAGTTCGTCACGGGTCGAAAGAAAAGAAACAGGGCATGTGTCTTCTGAAGATCTACAAGTCTGCGCTAACCGCTGGCAAATAACGAACAAGGGGTTACAGAAAGCGGGGCATGTTTTGTCACAAATACCATTTGATTCTGGGGAAGAAATCAGGATCAAATAGCAGTACAGCTGTTGCGCTGCTACGACAGCAACTGGTGATGGATGAATTAAATTGACATGCAAGCCAATATAAATTGCAATTTTTTAACCTTGAGTGACATTTGAGGTTAGTGCTGGGTTAGGAATTTGTTACACTTCAAGCCTTTTTGGTAGATTTTGATAAATGGCTCTCATGCCAATGCGAGGTTAGGTCTGCTATCTGTGTCAGGCTATCTGTGTCTTTGCTGCAGGATTCCTGTTGTTCGCACTTTGTTGACCCCCAGCTATCCAATGAAGGGTATAGTCTACAAAGTGTGTCATTTGCCAATCCGTCATGTGACCTCACAAAGATCACTTAGACGATCTTGTTACACTGTATGTTAAGGTTTTACTTCAGAGTGATGGACTCCACATGTGGCTCAAGAATACTTCTGAAAGGGGGAAAATAGCTGGGTGTAATATCTTGTATAAGACATTTAGTTACTAATGATAACTTTGAAAGTGACGTTTGACTTTTGACATTGTTTTTCTCAGGTGAAATATGACTGATTTATCTGTGAGATTTATTATTGGGTGACAATAGTGCGTATGAAGCCTGCTTTCTTGGAATGTATCTAACCTTCATGGGGATAGATTTGCAGAGTAGTAATGGATTCTAAAATAAGAAACCGTTGCTGACAAAAGATCTCCATACATGTTGTATCCAGTCCCCTCTCATGGTGATTAAAGATTAAACAAGAAAGTGGATGAAGGGTAGAAGATAAGAGCATGTGTTCACCCCTTGACTGGATCATCGGTAATGGACGCTTCACAGTTGGGGTGACGTACTTTGCTAATATCAGCTGTCAGCTCGTCAGACAATGCAGGTCTTTCCTCTTGTAGAGTGCTCTCCAAAGAGCTATTTTCCTGAACGTACAATATTTTGTTGCTTAAAGTGCAGTGTAAAAGCTTTGGGAGCAAGGGACCAAAAGATAAAAGGCCAAAAATTGAAAAATAAACACAAGCTATGAACAGTTAGTTGACTTTTCAGAGTTGAATAGAGCTCAACTGTTTTACTCAGTTACTGCTGCCAAACAACATGAATGATACTAGAGAAACAAATGTTTGCCATTAGTAGGATTTATTGGTGGGATTGTTTGTTTGATGGGCCAACACATCTACAGAGCTTTGTTTGATAACACTACATAATTCATCCAAGCAATCAAAACGTTGACAGTCTAGTATTTGGGATTTGTCTGTGACAAATTTCTGGGTTTATTACAACTTTTCAGTTTTAAAATTGAGCAGATTCATCTAAAATCCTTCTCAGAAAAGTTTAATGTCATACATATAATCAAACCTGTTGGGATTACTGTCAGATTATTCCCTGATCAGTAGCATGTATGTTACAATATCACTCTCCTCTGAAATGAACCACAGGTAGAGTGGACTCTTTTTTTTTAGACTTAAATCTTCCCATCAAACATGTGAAGATTTAAGTATCAAGTATCAAATATCAAGACTCTTACTACAATCAGAAATGTTTTATAGCCTAAATTTATATAAAATGATTTATCTAAAACATTCTTTTTCAACATCAGTTATGAAAATTTTATTTAGATAAGCCACTTTTACCACTTTTGATATCTATGGTATCTTAGGTGCCGCAAGCACAATAGTCAGTTAAGAATCGGAGACTGAAATAGATTACAAATAATTAAACCGTCAATGGCTGGTCAAATTCCAGCCAAATTCTTCAGTTACGTAAGCTTAAGAATGTAAAATGTTCGTTGCCCCAAGCACTGCAATGCAAATTACACAATCTAATAAGCTATTCTTAGACTCGGTGCACATCTAGAGCCCCGTGCTGTGAGATGGATATCTTCTCACCACCTCTGTGCTAAACTTTAGTTTAGGAAAAGGAGTTCATCTAGAGGATACCATCACATTCTCACCTGCTGTTTGCTTGAAGATGTATAAATATAAATATGAAGCGAGTCTCCTTTAGACTCCATTTTAGAAGGGCTAAAGTAAATATACAGCAACTAATACAGGCCATGGTCTGAGCAAATTCATGCCAAGTCCAACATTCTGCGGATACTAAATTCATCCCGTCCTGAGCAATGATTTGTTTCTCACTTGTCTGTGGTTTTATTTGGCACACTCCAACAGTGTCCTCTCAAAGAGCATTTGTTTATTCACAGAAACTGTCCGTTGCCTTCGTAGACGTCGAGCTTTGCCTCATGCTGTGTTGTTTCTGCTGTTTTGCAATTATGAAGGCCTTGTGGTGTACTGTAGTTTAAAAAATTGTTTAGTCATATACTTTCAGACGGATTTGCTTAAAACTATAATAGGCTAATGTATGAGCCAAAAAGACTAAGAAATAATGAGTACATATGTGGGCAAAATGAAATACAGTGCTGTGTGGTCCATGCAGCACGTCTCTGGAGTGCATTCTTCTGCAGCAGCACACATAATGAATAGCCTTGTGTACCTAGTAAACTAGCATTAAATAGGTAATCCCTCTTTCAGTTGTCTTACAGAGTAATGCTCAACAAACACTCTGTGCATAAATAAATGCAGCAAATCATTTTTTTCTCTCTCTCTCTCTTTCTTTATGTTTGGATTTTCAATCTCAATGGGCACATACAGAATTGAATTGAATTTCTTGGCTTTCTTGCAGACTCACTGCAGTTGGCAATACAAAGCATACGTGCCGGATATTATGGAGAATACAGATGACTCAATGATTCGCTGGCTTTCTTCAGCATTAAAATCGTTAATATTTCGACCAGACTAAAGCCAGTCAGTCCAAGCCCTGTTTGAATACACGATATCTCTCCTTGCATGTGGGACAGAGGATGGTTAACTCTGTTCTCATGAAAAGGAACATTCCAAGACTAATACGATAATACCCGGTTTCTAATGATGGAATAGAATGTGGGGTGGTAAGTGAGGCCTGGATGATCTCCAATTATGAATAGTGGCCTTGTGGATTGTGAGGTGCTTAGAGAGCTGCAGAATATGGAACGGGAATCCCGTAAGGAGGCCACATGGTGGAGATGCTAGCTTGAAAACGTTCAACAGGTACCACTGCGAAAGAAAGTAATTGTGTTGATGCAAAATAACACATATTGTAAACAAATTTGGATTTATTCAAGAGAAAATGCATTCATGTCCCTCAGTCAATTTATTTACCATCTCATTCATGGATTTTTTTTTTTTTTATTATTCATTCTTTAATAAAACCACCAGAACTCACTCACTCCAAAAAAAAAAAAAAAAGATACGGTCATTTCCGACGGTCACTACAGGCAGTGATCTATTAAGCAATGATGCTACTATATATCCATGCATGTGTGAGACTGTATATGTATGCATATTCTTTTTTAGTCCAGTGTTGTCGACTCAAGGCTACTGGCACTGTAGTGGTATGTGGGGAGGTTTGGGCAGGGCGAGGAGGCGCCTGTACGTGCTAGTTGTCAAGGCGGCTTACTTTTCTCAAGCTAGTGCCAGCAGACTGTGTGGTGGCACCACAGTGGCTCACCAAACTGGCAGCCTGCTTCAGACAAGCAGGACGGCTTTAGAATGGGAGGAGCGGCAGGAATGGATTAGAGCCTGTTATTAATGACTCTCTTTGTCCCTCTGGCATTTTGCAGGCTAAGTATGAAAATAATGCTGCTGTAAAGGCTTTTTGGTGAAACCAAAGGGAAAGCATAAAAAAGGAAACTCATAGCTTTGGCCGAGACGAACCCAACAATGATAAATATGCCTCTAAGACCACATTGCTTTTTTTACAGTTCTGAGTAGTAGGCCTTGCTGCACGCTAACACTTTCTCAGACTGCCATTGACAGCATTTCTTCCTTGATTTCCTGTATCTATCTGTCCATCTGTTGGGGTGGCCAAGACGTGGAAAGAAGTCTCATATGCTCACCAAGGCTGCGTTTATTTAATCATAAATGGAGTAAAGCGGTAATGTTGTGAAGTAATATTATAATTTGAAATAACTTTCTATTTTAATACTTTTTTAAATGTTATGCATTTCTGTGATGGCAAAGCTGAATTATCAGCAGCTATTATTCCAGTCTACAGTGTCACATGATCCTTCAGAAATTATTCCAATATGCTGATTCGTGCCCAAGAAACATTTCTTATTATTGATGTTAAAACAGTGCTGATTAAAGAGATAGTTCACCCAAAAATGAAAATTCTGTCAAAAATTACTCACCAATTTTTTTTTTCAGGATTGGATTCTTTGATGAATAAAAATGCATTTATTTGAAAAATAAATCTTTTGTAATCTTTGATTAAGTGAGTGTGAATATGTTTTAATTTTATTTTTAGATTTAATGTCCTTTGTTTATTTTTACATTTTCTATTTCTATGCTTTACTGGAAGAGCCCTATAGCTGGGGTGAAATGTGCTTTGTATTGCTGTCCAGTCTAATAGGGCCATTTGATGAATGGCTTCACTGGGTCCAGAACAACACATTAGCATTATTGACCAGCTCCTGGTGATCAAAGAGCCATGCTGTGTGCCCTCCATTCAGGTCGTGTTTTAACTGGCTTGTGCGTAGTAGTCTTTTTTAATATTTTGATTAAGCTTGCGGTGAGGAAGTGTATATAATACTTTTCAGATTTTTTCTCTCTCAATCCACCAAGACTATCAATAGCGAAGAATTAGATGTGATTAGTAAATGACAGTGAGCATAATAAATCATGGGCTTGAAAGGCAAGGGACATGGTTGACTTTGACACTCTGAGTGGAATTTGGCACGATCAAAAGCGACAGGAGATTTTCGCTCTCAGTGGAAAGAAGTCTTGAGACTTTTGGAAGTCATATGCAACTAAAATAAGTGCCAACTGACTCTGAAACTCGTAAGGCCCTGATGATGTCACTCGCTCCCAATGCAGCTATGGCAGCTCCTCCTTGTGACCCTTTTACCATAAATAGAACGTCATGTATTGATTTGGGGACAGGGTTCCTTCATGACATGTTTTCACACATTGACCTATTTTACAGACAGATCGCGTTGGCTCAGTCACAAAGCCCACCAAAAAGTGATGTTCTCCAGCGTGGCAGTTGATTTATGGCTGTACCTTTTGCATGTATTAATGGTTGATTATGCACAACTGATCCCACAAATGAGTACGTTACGTGTCGTTTGACAACACCATTCCCAGGTCCTGCCACTCCATTTTGTTGTGAAAGTTCAACTTTTGGATGGTCTCCACTCACAGCAGCATATCAGATGACATACAAGCAGCTAAAGAGAATCATTTGCTTGAATGTGTGCTCTAGATGTGTGTAAAGAATGCTTATTATATGTTCAGATACATTTGGAGAGATCTATATATCTATTGAATTAGGTATAAATACACTTCCTCAAACAATGACTGCAAACAGGCAGTGTTAAAAGAATTGGTGACAAAGAAATGAAATTCTGTCTGCATTTACTGACGCTCTTATAGTAGTAAATCTGTATGGCTTTTTTTCTGCGAAACACAAAAGAAGATGTTTTGAAGAATGTTAAGGTTTTTATTGATTTATTTTATTATTATTATTATTATTATTATTATTATATTTTTTTCCTATTCGGTGGAGGTCACTGAGCTCCAAGTTTCATTTTATGGGCAAAAACAGTTGAAACATTCATGATACATTTAAATTCCTGTATAAAATCTGTGAATATTTAGTCTTATTGTGCACTTTTCTTCTTCTGAAATTTCATTTTTGTAGAATAGAATTAAATGTTCAAATTAACATAATTCAAATTAAGGTTAGAATTGACTAAATAAATGCATATGACACGATTAAGTATTGACTAAATTTAAAGATATTTTTTCTTCAAAAAGAGGTTGTTTAGTTTAATTTTGTATTATGCAGTTTTATTTTCAACAAAAAAATTTTTTCCCTGTATGTCAGAATACATATATTGGATATTATAACTGAAATATAACCAAATTAATCAGAATAGAATCAATTGAAATTAAAATCAAATTAAGTGAGTCACATGAGTTTGTTCCATACTCCAGGAGGAAAAATCCTCCATTTATGTTCACATACAGGCTGAGCTATGTTTTGGTCTCTCAGATCATCTGCACTACATTCTCTTCACTCAGTGGAATGGTTCATTTGCCAGAAACAGCAAAGATTGCTGATGCTTCACTGTGTGAGTCATTTGCATAAGGTAAACATTGGACCCACTGACTAGTTCAAATGAGTAGTCATGCAAGCATGTCTGAGGCCTTTCAACAAGACCTCAAACATACTTGCCGACATTATGTTTTGTTTTAGTCAGAGAAATGAAGGGAAATGAAACAAGTCATCTAAAATGCATCAAACCACAAGACTAGACGCTTCAGTTTGGACTGTAAACTTTTTTTTTTTGATACAGCAAACAGAAATGCTGGCACATGAATGTCCTAGTTATGAGGCAGTATGATAGCCAAAGACTACAGAAATACAAAGACAGTTCACTCCAGTGCTTATGAATGGGAGAAATGGCAATGCACAATATGGTGCAATAGTCTGGCCTTCTAAATGAAAGAGCCATTCGCTGATTGGTTAAGTCATTGCGTTACTGCTGCGTCCATTAGAAGCTCCGGTTCCCATAGAAAACCCTGAGACTAGACCAGCCAATGCAGATGTGCAGTCATAAGCGCGTTATATTTGTGCATATGCATTGGCTGGTCTAGACTGAAAAATAAGCTTTTTAACACTATTGGAGCATACGAAACAGTATTAATGGGGCAGTTCATTTCAGATTTTATTGCTGATTTGAAATATGTAAGTTCATAGGGCAGTTTTTGAGATTTCGGGACATTTCTTGCCATTATTTCACATTACACATAACCTTCTATCTTATGTTCAGTTAAGGATTGAAATTAATGAAATTATTATTATTATTATTATTATTATTACTCATTATAATCCAATATTGTGTTGGTTGCATAGTTTGACATGTGATGCATGTGTTTGAAGATGGTACAATATCAGCAACCAGTGTGTAATGTTCAGGAAACTCAAACTACTATCCATCTTTCATCCAATATCCCACTTTAGCCTTTCAGCACAGGCCACAATCAGGCTATTGTAGGGTTCTGCTTGTCAGTTGATGCCCTGGTTCTGTTGATATGAAGCGTGTGTGCTGAAAGCAGCGGCCGCCCCTTACAAAGCTGAAGTGCTGGTTAATTGAGCTTGTCTGAGCATGACCTGTAAGTTGTGCTGATAAGCAGGTATTTGACCCTTTGGGAGGCCCAGGTTGCTTCAAGCTCTTTGGAAATAGACTCAATTAGCATGTTCAGCTCCAAACACCATGTGCCTCCAGCAGCAGGCGCCTTCTTAATTGTTGCGGTTCAGCTCGGTGTCACTGGACCTTAAATGGCAGGTCCAGTCCATAAAGAGCGTAGATGTCGTCACAGATTAGGCCTCTGTGTTTATACATAGCATATGCTAAAAGCCGAAGTTGGCTGGAGTCACACTTGGACATGGATCATTCATCCAAACCCCATAGCTGGGATATAACGATCCACCCCAAATTTAAATTCCATCACATTCACAAAGATTTGCTGATGCAATCTACTGAAAGCCATTAAGTGTTGTTTGAAAGTCATTATTCTAGCTTTTTCACCTGTCTTTGTTTTGCTTGTTTTGAGAGCGATTCATCCTGGCTAGCCGCATGTGCCCTCGTATCTAGCAGCATCCAACTGTCATGTCTTTCTCACACCAGGGAGAAAGATCTTTTGTTGTGAAGTGTGTCCATCCAGCCGGTCCTGTCAGACCCTGTGGGTTAATCCTGCTAGCTCCAGAAACCTTAGACTAATCCTGCTAGTTTCTCACTCACAGTTGGTCTCCAGGTTGAACCTCCGGGGGTCCCATTACACTTCGTTTAGATTAAGTGACCTTTTGCGGTCACTATATGGGATTTTAAACTCATATCGATGCTAGCAAGTGTGCATTTGCGTCCATGTGAACATATATGTTTTACTTGGCATTTACCCAGTATTTGCTCAACTGCTCTTCCCTATGCTGAAATTCTTCAGCAAACCAATGAAGTGCAAAGAAATATATGTATTTAGTCCATATATAAACACTCTTTTCTCACACAGAGAGTATATAAGTGACCTGGCAAACAAACCACCCTGAGCTCACATTACAGTAATGAGCTGTCACGGGCCCGGTGTTGAGTTCTGCACCGGTCTGTGTGAATATGACAGCTACGTGTTTTCAAAATATTTGATTTGTGGCTCTGTGAGTTCATCATTTGTTTGATTAATTTGCAGTTTATGATGATCAACAGTTGGACCTGTCATAACGGGCCCATCCAACCTCAGTTGAATTCTTAGATTCCTTAGCCTCCATTACCATGATCATGCAAAAAATCCTAATGTTTTTGAAAGTTACTGTTTTAGGGAAGGATTTTGTTGATTTTTGGTGTCTGGCGCATTGCGTAGCTAGAAAGTTATGGTGACAATTATGTTACGTGATATGTGCACCTGTAAAGCAGCAGTGATGTACAAATGAATTTATCTGGAAACAGTTCATGTTGTGGTCTCATAGATGATGATTATTGTTTTCAGGTGGGATTTTAGGAACACAATGCAGTGTGTGTGAAATTGCTACAGCAGTCTTGTCATGAGATATGGTCTCCTGACAACAGTAAACCAAACACACATTATCTTTGTGGGAAAAAAGTCCCGTATTTCATTCCAGCGTGAACTGATTTTCAGAGGTCAGATCATGCTCTCAGTGTGTGTGGCCCCCCCAAAAAATAAAAACACACATAATTGTTCTTTTGGGAGCCATTGATTTAGCCTAGAAAAGAACTTAATCATGGTTAGATTGTTTTTTTGTTTTATTACCTGGAATGACTCATTACACTGACTCACACAATGATGGGGTTTTTAAACTGGGGTCTGCAAGGAGATGCATGGGGGTTTGTGGATATTTTTTATTATTTTTTTTATTATATTGCAAGTAGTGTTGTAGCACTTCTAAAGTTAATTTGGATATTAAACTATTTTAATAGATTATATACTATTGTTTCATTCAGCTTTTCTAAATAAATATTTAATATTAAGTATAAGACTAATTCTGATTATTAAATTGCTAATTAAGATGTAAAGCCAAAATCTGTATTTTCTTTATTTTTATATATCATCTAGCAATATGTTTAATATATATATATATATATATATATATATATATATATACTGTCTAATTAAAAGAAAAAATCTGTCATTTGCTTACCCCGATGTCAATTAACACCCTAATATATTTAGAAAAATGGCAAAATAATTTCTTTTTTTTGTTGTTGTTGTCAATATGGATTTATTTAAGTAAGAGGGTCCCTCAAGGGGTTAAACATATTTGGGGGGCCTGTGCATCAAAAAGTTAGAAAAATTGTGCCTTATGCTTGACAAAGCAATCTTTTTTAAATATATAAATCCAAACTTTAACATACTTCTACCCAGCATTTATATAATCGCTTTTCCAATGCCATGGGGATGCCATTGTTCTCAAAGGGCCAGTCAGCCAATACGAAGGAGACTACAAATAGTAGTTTGGCACCCCGTCGCTATAGCAACAGAGGAGCATTGCCCCCCCCCCCGCCCCCCCCCGCACACCTCGTGCTGGTCTGGCCCCTTCTCCACACAAGCAGAGCCGCTTAATTTCCCTGACCCCCAGGGTCTGCTTTTAACAGGCTCCATTGATTGGTACAAATGCGAGAGTACAGAACCGGCCCCAGAGTCTCTGTAACAGGGTTAAGCAGACAACGGTGAGGGGGAAGACATTTTGGGAGAGCGTACAACACCGGCAAGTTTTTTTTTTCTGTCTCACTAAAGCACATAATTTATTAGGTAAATAATTGATGCATTTATACAGTATAGGCATAAAAAGCATATGCACTTAAGGAGCGCAACCTCTCATCGCTTTGATGATTGACACTTATAATGTATTCCGCCCCTAAATGGCCACCATTAAACCCTTCAAATGAAGCTGATGAACAATACCCATCCAGAAAAATGCAGGTGTAGATGCCTTAGGGAGGCAGACAATAAATGCTGAATATTGACACGCTTTGATGTGGGTTTCTGCTTCAAGCCAAGCAACGTCTTGTTTTCGTTCTTTTGTGCTAGAATGTTTGCTTAGACCATTTATTGTTCTTTCCGGCATTTTTTATGTCATTCATTCTACTGACCGTTTTACCAACTTCTATCATTATGTGAATACAATACAAAAAATAATTTATATGCATTTGTTTAGTTAATTGTATGAATATATTTTAATAACATTTTATTCATCATCTTCAGTATAAATTTAATGGTACAATTGTTTTCTGTTGGTACCCTCTCTGCTATTTTTCTATGCAAACCTACCCACAACCATAACAAACTAAAGGAACTAAACTAATGGACTTTGACTCTAGTTGATATTGCTGTAGATGATATTGATATATAAAAACAATCGTACAGTACATATGTTATGTGTAGGGTTCTGTGTGTCTTGAGGCACTGTACAGCTGTTGTTTTTGCAGATTGAAAAGATAATAGGTCAGACTCCCCAAAGGCTCATTAAACTTTTGGTCAGAACTGATTTAATCTTACATAAATACCCTCCTGGGATTTGCAAAAGAAACAAGACGGGAATTGAATGAACACTTCTAGACTCGGTCCGTTTTCATTTGCGTGCGTGGGTATGTCTGCGCGCATCTGCGTTTATGTCTTTAGGAACGGATCGCAACACGATTGGACACCAGCTGCTCTCCCTAGATCCTCTGTCCCACAGCCGTCTCCTCCTTTTCCTCTCCTGCCGTCCGCTCTGACAGGGAACACACAGCTCCTTTATGCCTCGTGCCCATCATTTCGCACCCCACCTTGAGGCCGCCACTGTCACTGGACGCCACACAGACAGTCTCTGTCAATTAGACACTGCATCTGCCGGCCAACAATAGAGCCCTCTCGTTTCCTGTCTGTCTCAGTGCCTGCCCATCTCTCTTTGACTCTCTCAATTTCCTCAACTCTCTCTCTCTCTCGCTCATTTCTGATTCTCATCGAGTGCCGACTCCCCACTTTGCAGCTATTATTTACCCAAGGAAAAAACTACCGTCTTTTTAGCAGAAGAATTATTTGTGTTTATATTGATTTTTGTATATGTGGCTGAGTTTAAAGCATTAAGGTGAAAAGAATTGCGATGGCATAATTTCACAAACGTCTTTAATTTTTCCAGTCTTGCCATGCAGCAACGCAAACTAGGTCTATTTCCATTTGCCTGACGGATTCTCTTTGTCTGCCTTCACACCGCTTCCTTTTTTTCAGAATTAACCCTCTTCCTCCTCCAAACTCATTTTGATTCTGTTGTGAAGACACCTTGGTTTCCAGCGAGGGGAGCCCTCCCCCTTCTCCTTCCACCCCTCCTGAAAGAGGCATCTCACGCCTTTGACCAGAACATGGGATGCATGCACAACCAGGGAGGGCCCTGCATGGCAACGACCATGGTTGCCCTGGCAACTTCCCCGTCCTTGAAGAAAGGGCACGTTTGGAGTTTTGGGGCCAAGGTTCTGACAGGCGCAGTCAAAACTCATAAAGCTTCCTGACGCGTCGATCCAGCTATTATGAACATTCAGACCCAAAATAGCGTGATTCATCTGCTTGTTTATCATCCTAATAAGGGTCTTGGCCTTTGTGCCTACGGCTACAATGGGCTACTTCATCATTATGTTGAATTACTAGTTGTATTTTTAGTAGTTAGAAACAAATAAACTGTGTCTTCTTGCAGCAATGGGCGTGGCTTACCGTAACCTGTTACCAAGGTCCCACAAAGGTGAACAAAGATCTTGAAAAATTAGACCGGTTTAGTCATCATGTCTTTCAGTTTCCCTCCTGAGAGGAAAGGCAAAGACAGGCGACGACAGAACCCACTCCAGATACAAATTGTTGTAACATTGCAGACACAATAGCAGCATCCGTTGTCCAGATCAGTGTGTCAGGTGAAGCCATGTCATATCAGTAGACGATGAAAGGTTCCTTATGCATTGATTGTTTAGTTTGACCTCCTTTAAGATGGTCACAGTTTTGGGCTGTTGTATATGTGATATCCAAGTTTTTTCTTGTTAAAAGGAGTGTACTAGGGCTGTCAAAATGGCTGAAAATCTTAATTTGAATTTTGTACTTAATATCAATATTCAAATTATATTTCAATTTAAAAGGCATAATTTCAATAAGTGGAAAAAAATCTTTCGGCTTATCTCCTGAGGCCACAAGAGGGAGTATCAAGGAAAATATTACTAATGCATATTTATTTAAAGCAATAATATAACATGACTACCGGTGAAAGTGCATAAGTGTTTAAAATAATGTTTATAAACCATATATAACTAAGTTGCTAAAAAAATTAGAAACAAAACAGCAACATGTACGTATGTATAGTTTTATATAAAGGACTGAAATTTAAAAACATGAGATGCAGTGGGATGGGGGGAAAATGCCATACAGTCTCGAGACATGTTTTTTTAAAAGATGAATTTACATTAATTTTACATGGCTTTCTAAACATGCATCTCTATTGTACGAGACGCAAGTGCAATGGTGATAGATGTCCCTCTAGAAAATGCGATAAATATGTATTCTGTATAAACGGCTTGGTTTCAGTTTTGATGTAAACAACATCATCTCCGCATTGATGTTCTTATTTTTCGCAAGATTTAGAATGAACAGCGTAGCAGCGCCACATCTAGTGGGTTCAGCTAGATAGGCTAACAAAAACATAAAAATGCAGTGACACCTAAATCATTGTCTCATCTTGTGTGCCACTGATAAGTCTGCCTCCTTAACGCACACCTAAAATTCGAATGCAACTTTTTTGCAATCGAATGTGGATTTTTATTTTTAATTTTTTGAATATTGACAGCCCTAGAGTGTATTACATTTGCAGGAACTGAGAACATAATTAAATTAGCCAAGGGTCTGGTTGAAGTTGAGAACGAGTTCACCATTTTCCAGTGCTCTGCATTTGTGTGTGTGTGTGTGTGTGTGTGTTTATGTGTCTGTTGGGCTTCCTTTTATGACCCCCAACCCCTCCAAATCTGACTGCTCTGTGACTCACCAAAGATTTTCTACAGGACATCTTTACTGATCTCTATCTCACTGGACAGCTTGCTGTGATTGACAATCTGTCTTTAATGGAGATAAATGTGACTGCTGAGCTCTTCCCCTCCCCAGTCTTCTGCAACAGACTCCAGAGAAGGAGAGATACAAAACGTGTGTGGGAGTGTGGGTATTTTTTGTCTACCTTAAGTGAGACCTTTCCTGTGACCTCTGTCAGTCAATCCGCCTGCACAAAATGATCCTTGTCTGTCTGTTTCTTAGCAGCCTTTTCAGATTCCTGTAATTCAGACTGCTGAAGATGGGGAGGAAATTGTGCTACAGATATAGCTTTAGAAATCCATTTCAATGGGTTTTCCTTTTTCCAACATATGGATGTTTGTGATCTGATGATTGCCAGAATCCATCTTCCTCTCTAAAATACTAATTTGCCCATTGCCATTTTTTTAAATTATGGACAACAAACAAAGGAGCTAAGAGAGCTGGCCATTATCAGATGGCCTGTTTCTCTCTGTCATTACGGTAAAGGCCTGTAATGCAGCTGAGGCAGCATTTCTGCTGTGTCCTAATGCCCTATTTGTCCTTTTACCAAACAGACCTTTCTTTGGCCAACCTTTTACATCTTAAAAATCCAACCTTAAACATCTATATTTATAACGTCATTCTGTAAACTGGTGTCTTTTACAGTTTGAGAAAGTGATTATTAAAATACGTTTTTATATACTGTTTGTTAATAAATTGCACCATTTCGAGCTAAATTAATGAATAAAAAATATTGAGTAATTGTCAAGTAATTGAGTTTTTAAATTTTATTATTTTTTTACATTTACTTATATTATGCCTTATACATTTATGTGCATACTGTACTACAGTTTACTGTATAAATAACTATATAATTATTCTCCAACACAGAAATAGTTTGTTTGGGCATCCGTTCTGTAGAATGACTGAAAAATGTACAGTACAGTGGGTTGTCAGTTCTGATCTATTCTAATTACAACACATTTTCTCACTTCAGCCATCTTAAGATCTTGGGGGATGAATTCCTTTTGAGCTGGAATAGGTTTTTGCATTTTCTTCCCTTCCCTCTCTGGACGTATTTATTGACTGCAACATGTGGGGACCATGCATCAATCTAAAATGTGAGGCATGCATGTTTGACGAATGAATACATAGGCCCGCACACACATACATGCACTCATATGCACATTCCAGCTGTTGCAGGCGCGCCACAGAACTCTCTTCCAAGGTGCCACACACATTTCCCTGTAATCTCTCCCCACACACACTCCACCGGTGCTCTTAATTTGTGTCGGCGGCGCCTGTTGGGTGGATTTGAGCTACAGATCCTGTCTAACAACTGCAGAGGGGCTGTAATGGACACACACACTGGGATGTATCCCCTAATTTCTGATGAGAAGTTTGCACGTGTATGTCAGAATTTCACGCAAATTACAGCATTTAAACTTCTGAAAGTTTTACAAAGTTATGAGCTCCAGTTTATGAGTCCCAGGTATATATTTATATATCCAGATACATGAAGGTTTTTTTTCTCATGTAGTCTCATGAGATAGCAAAGTATCCATTAGTTGCACACTTCAGAGAACTTCATTGCAGCAATCTTTCAGTCAGAATAGATCAGCAAGGCGATTGTGTGTAAAAGAAAACCTGGTTGTGATGGATAGAAGTAGCAGTCTTTTCAACATAAGCCTTAGGTCATATCTAATATTCCACAACCCATATTTATTCATAATATTCCACATTTTGTTTTTATTCCTTGATAAATTGAAGAGACTTACTGAATGGGCTGTAACCGATTTTGTTCTTGTCAAATTAAATATTGCGTCTACTTTGTCCTTGCTGTGGTAAGACAACCTAGCATATGGCACTGCTTAACCTATGTCTAAGTCAGCCTTTTTGTGTTATGACTGATGGAGCTGACAGATTCAGAGTTGACATTGAGAGACTTTGAGAAGATCATTGATGCTCTCCTTTATTCCCAGGACCATGGTCTGGTCCCTCACTAACAGGCTGGGCAAACATGTTCATGATATGTTAATTGCATCAGACAAGAAGACCTAGAGAGGAAAATAAATTTGTAATTCATGCCCGTGTGGTGGGGTGAGCCGAATTCCAGTTGTCTAATTGCTTTCTCACAGTCTTGATTGAATTAGCTGGTCAGGCTTGAGCATTAATTGAATTCTGAGACCCACTGATGCTTTTCCAAACTGAACTCGTTCTCTAACTCTATCTCTCACTCGAGGAGATGGTGAATGCTCAACTTTTTATTACATTTTAGTGTGTAGTTCATTACTAGGCCTGTGCGGCTACATAATTACTTAAATATTAAAAGCAGAATTCAAAAGACCACTCTTGGATGTTTATATTACACATCATTTGTGGATGTTCAAATATTAAATATTTAGACCATGTTCTAAGCTACTAGTAAAATAACTGTTTGGTAATTTCTTCTAGCATCCAACTATATTAGGAGGCAAATTACTGTCTGCACTTACATTTTTTACAATAATATTTTATTGCATGATTTGTACATTTGCATTTTGTTGAATATCCACAATATCTTTAAAGAGCAATGACTAATGTTGCTGGGGATGCACGGTATAAAAAATGTGGCTTGTACGATAAGCTGAAAATTGTTTTCATGTAATGACAATAAATCAACAATACTAAAATTTTACACATTTTTGTTTTTAATTTAAGTCAATTGTTTTAACCATAGTGGAAATTTATTTCATACTAAGTAAAGTTCAAACATTTTAAAATATTTACTGACATATCACTCAAGACATACTCACTGCGTTTACATGCAGCCAATAACCCGTTCAAAACCGGGGTATTAGCAATAACCCGGTCGCGCACGGCCATGTTTTTAAAAACCGGGATATTATACCTGGGGTACCCCTTTTCTAACCCGAATATTTGGTCTTGTAAACGCGTTTCGGCATATCCCCATCAAAATGTGTGTTCTGCGCATGTTCCATTCGCAAGGAATCTTGGTCTTTTGAGTAGAGACGGCGCATAAAAAAACCCCGCGTGCAGTATAGAGGCACAGTAGTGTCAAGTGCTGCTGGTGGATCAGTACCAGCGCCAAAGCGCAAACAAAGACTATCGCTATCTGCCCCAAACTATTCATTTTATTATTCATATTATGTTGTTGTTGTTGTCTTTGGATACAGGAAGAAGAATCGGAAATGACGCATATTGCGTCTTGTTGTCCGTACGTCCAGACGCTAACCGTGCGTCGCCGTTTACATCGGGATTGGCGACTGATTACACATTCCATGCATACAGGAGTAACTCTCTCTGCTCACGCATGTAAACGGGTTATCCCGAATGTTTCAGAAACCCAAATAGTGACCTTAACCTGACCATAACCCCGAATTTTAACAGCATGTAAACGTAGTCAACGATATAAACGTTAGAATTAAACTTTATTTGGAGTATTTGTGCACATTTCTTAATATTAAGCCTAAAATGCATTTTAATATCACTATTGATGTGTAATCTTTGAATAACATCTTAACATTTAAGATATTTAAATTGTATTTTAATTGTATTTGCAATAACTCCACTATATCACAATCAAATATACTTCAGTTGGACTTCAGCACTACTTCCGCGGAATTAAAGTGCATTAGGTACTAAATTAGTTGTTCCAATATAGCAGACTTTAAGTTTACCAGTTTGGTATCATAACATTACAACTGCAGGGTATTTTTAATAAATACATAAATATGTAAATGTATTTATAGTATACTTAGAATGAAATAAATGTATTTCATACATTTTAGTGTTTTTTTTTTCATTAGGAAAATGCAAGTAGAAATATACAGTATGAAAGTTAAAACATCATAATAAACAGTATGAACATTAGATGACAGAAAAGCTAATCTAACTTATAAAAAAAAGGGAACTGAGCATTCACACTTAAATATTTGCATCATTGATACTGGATAAATTGAAAAATGTATACACTATCAAATACATATTCCTCTTAATGGCGCATTACTTTTTTTTTGGAAAATACATTGAGAGGAGAAGGTTTCTAAGCACTACTAGTTCGAAATGCATTTCAAGGTTTTATTATATATAAAGCTGTTCTAAAGCACAGTTAGATGATGTGTAACAAAAACATAACCCATCTGTTTCTCACACTGCTCCCCCTGGTCACAATAGGACATCCCCCATCCATACAGAAAACCCCTCAGACTCTGCCCCATTTCCCTGCTTTCAGCACATTTTTTGCTGTGCAAACAAAACCGAGCATCCCTTGGTTCTTCACTTTTCTGTTTTTCTTTTCCATGCATCTCTCTTCACATACACACACAGGCCCTCACACATATTCACACAAACACACACACACACACACACACACACACACACACACACACACACACACACACACACACACACACACACCCTTGTGTCCCAGGTCTCTCTCTTTAGTTTAGCTTTCATTAAATGTATTACTTTGAGCCAGCTATTGAGTGGCTGAATAGACAGGCAGCATAAAAAGGGAGGGGACTTTGTCACTCCTACAGTCACCCCAGACAAAGAGGCCTTTTTGTTCTGGTGGGGAGCGAAGGACATGTGACTCTGTGTATAGGTACACAAATGTTCATTACAAATGCACATGAGTGACCAGGTTTTGTGTTTTTTTTTATGTCTGTGACTCTCTGGATTAGACAGTGTGTTCAGGCAGCAGTTTCTAAAGAGAATCCTGCGCAACGCCCAGTCGGCCATGATGGAAACGTCCTCCCTGAGAGGCTTTGGCGTTGTTTGCACTGCTGGCTGCTGAAGTGGATGCAGCTGGAGGAGCCAGCTCCACCGGTACATGTACACACACATTCCTGCTGCTACCAAACGGCCCAGCACACATGCAGCCATCTACATGTACGCCTCTTTCTTTAGCACCTACGTAAATCAGGCTGGATGAAAACGCTCTGGCAATCTTTGAAATCACCAGCGAATTACCTGTAATAAAACATGACTAGCGTTCTGGCACCCGAGCATACATTCACGACGGGATTTCACTCACTCAGCCCACTAAGCCTGCCATTATGCCACTGCTACCTTTTCCTCGGTCTGCACGTGTTATTAGAGGCAATAAACACAAGCAAGGCGATGTTTGAAAGAGCTCCAGGTGGTTTGCGTTCCCTGCTTCTCACCGAAATGCGACAACTAAATTCTCAACGTCAGGACTTGAACCTCTTTGATGTGATCTGGATTAGATTGACAGTTTATGGCTGTTTCTTTAACTATTGGCACTTTTGAGCCTTGTGACTTGTATAAAATAAGCTTACAATGTCTAACAGAGGATATACATGCATCACAGGAGAATTGCCTTTTTTTCTGAAATTAATAAATAAATTACATTTTTAAATGAATTAAAATAGAAAAAAGTTTTATACATATTGTTTATTAATACTTCTACTATATTTTGGATTAAATAATTGCTACCCTGGTGAGCATAAGAGAATCAATTTAAAAACAGCAACACCAAAAAAATCTTATCAGTCCCATCAATCCCATCATTTTGAACATTAATTAGTGTTATTCCCTCTAGCATCTTTTTCCACCATATGTGATGTAAATAATGATGTTGATAATTAGATTAGCATATTTGGAGTAAAATAGGCAACTTATTTGTCTTGCTAAAGCTAAATTTATAGTTGTAAAAAAGCTATAAAAAATTTGGGGCAAAATTGGTTGAAGTTGTGGTAATTACATAAAAGCGCCCAATTTTGAAGAAACACCTGTATCTGGTCACTGGCATAAGTTACTACAGTGCTTGTGTCACTGTAGCTCAAGACTGTTTTAAGTCCTGTTCAAACCAAGGACTTTAACTATAAAGATAACAATAAAGATGTAGTTCAAAAAAATCATTCTTGATATTAAAGAACAGCAGAATCCACACTACAGCTATAACGACAAAGGCACAGAGAACCATTGTCGTTGGAATCATTTTCAGAACGATTTTTTTTTCCAGCTGATGAACAATAAAAACATTGACACCCAATTGGAAGCCATCCTGCTATAACGAGCTTGAGAATTTAAAGCAGCAGACGAGCTTGCACTGAGAATTAACAGATGATATCTTTCTCTGGTGTAGATGCTAATATCGTTGTCTTTATATTTATCATTTTTGGTGTGGACGGGGCTTTAGTCATCCTGCTTAAAAAAACATACTGGTCAGATAGACCAGCATGAACTGGCTGTTGTAAATTAATGCTTTAAATGAGCTGATTTTTTCAGCAAGAGATGTTTTTCGAAATGACTTCAGCTCTCGCTCATTATAGAATCAGATTAATTACTCCCGTCAAAAAGAGACCAAAGTGTCCAGCGTGTCTCGAAAGTGTCCTTATTTGTTATTTTCTATACAAACAGATTTCAATTTTGCAAAACAAAAAAAAAACAAAAAAAAAAACAAAGCAGCTGCATTTATTTCCCCATGCCGAGCTTGCAGGAGAAACATTGTGATCAAACAATGCGACAGTTTCTAATCTGGATGTGAGCTGTATCAAAGCACTGATGCTCTTTAATCAGGCTTTCTATCGTCCCTGGGGCTACAGCTGACACTGTTTTTCTCTTCATCCTCAAATTGCATTCCTCCGCACAGGCCTCTGCCAGCTGAGTTGTATGCTTCAACAGCCATGTTCAACACAGTCCCCACGTCTTCAGCACGGCTGACATTATTTCCATTGGTTGGATGGAACCATCTGGAAGCAAGTATGGAGACATGCAAGGTCATGCCCAGACGGCAAGTGGTGGAGTCATGCACAGATACCCCGTTTCTTCATCAGTGTGGCAGAAGCTAACATTCTCTAGGATACTGGCAGAGTTTGAGCAGGGAGGCTCAGGCCCTCTTAGTATTTGTTTTTGTAGGGAAGGTGCACAATTTTCCTTTCAACACTACTGAAGGTACATCAATCTACAAGATCAGGTGTTAAGGCAGTTGTTAAGGTCGATGATGATAAAAATCTTGTTTATAAGGAATGTGATAATTTCTTAAAAATGTATTCTTTGTTTACAAAAAAAGGTCTTTATCACCCGCCCCTGTTTCTGTATTTTAACAAATATTATAAATTATTAGATTTAGTCACACCACATGATATTGTGCAACCTGAACTAACCATTTTATTAAAAGGTCATATTATCTGACATTTTGAGATACTTATTGACCTTTGCACATAGTTATGACTCATAACTCTGTTGGTTGATCCACAGGATTTTTTTATTTAGCTAACTAGTGTTTTTTTTTCTTTCTAAATATTAATATGCTTTCACACAGTTTTGTTAAAAACTAGTTTTGTTTTTTGTTTTTTTAAATATGATTATGCATTTAAACTTTTTCATTTGATGGTTTAAATATTTTAATATCAGTATCATCCTGACATTTTTTACCTTATGCACCCCCAGTAATATATTAAAATAAATTAATTCAGAAAACATTAAAAACATGCTAATTATAAAAGAGATTTATTCAAGTCATTGTTATGTATGAATTGCAGTTTTATTGTATTTTGAATACATTAATAGGACAAAAGCTGGTTTATTTTAAGCACTCTTTTGCTACAGTTTTCCCTCTCTTCCTGTTTTCTCTCTCTTTGATCTCAGTCCATTTGGGTCCAGTCTGTTTTCCATTGCTGTTTTTGATTACCTTTCTCTCTGAGTTTCATCCTAAATCCTGAAGCTTTGCAGTTGTGCTTGTCTCTGTGACTCCAGTGACACTTTCTCCGAAAACACGAGCCTCATATTTCACTTTACACATGGCTAGTTTTGCCATAAATCATTTGAAAAGAAAAACATGTCAAATCTAATATTAAACCCGAGGTGCTCTTTCGTTTTCACATTGTGCATTTTTTTCCACCAGTCCATTTCTAAACGTTTATTATGCTCTTGTTCGCTTGGGATTCTGGGATATTTAGCCATGATTATACTTTATGTGTGTGTGTTGGGGAACTGGGCTGTCGGTTTCCTGCTAGAGGCTTATAGAAACCTGTCAGCTGGATTTGAGAAAGACTAAGTTTGCTTAAACTCTTAAGAGGGAGAAAAGGAGGTGGGTGTTTTTGGAATAAGAAAAAGAGTGTGGATGTGTTGAGTGCAAAGAGGGAATGTAAAAACGTGTATTTGTGTGTCCATGTATGGCAGTCTAAAGTGTTCCTGGATGCTGAGCTGGTCCTGTGGTTTGCCAGGGTGTTGAAATGGGATCAAGGGAGATGGTCCGGGGTGAACAGGTGAGAGGAAATGGGGAATAGCAGCCTTTCTGTCTGAAACATTACACTGAAATAACACACCCCAATTTAATGACCACTGGGCACTAGTTAACCTCTGCCCCCTGTAATTGAGCTGTAAGAATGGGATCTCATCGCCTCAGCGGATATACAGTCCAGCTTATTTGTACGTGTTTAAGAGCACGGCTGAACCCTGACTGAAGTTGCTTTCTCCAAATAAACCCGTCGACAGACATTTTCCTTGGCCGGTCCGCTGTGCAAATCCTTGCCGTGATTGCCAGCTTAGACTATGGAGGCCGAAGCGTCTGCGCTTTATTGCTTTTTAGCTCCCCTAAATGGTTCAGATATTGAAGGTGTGTTGAAATCGTTTGCTGTGGAAGCAAGGTCGCCCATTAGGAATGGGGTGACGGGGTTTTTCGAACTTGGCGATCTGAGACAGACTCCCCTTCCAGATGTGTGTGGATGTGGGACATCGCTGGCTGAGGACTTTTTCACTTTGCACTCAGGTTTGGGTTAGTGTAGAGGGAAATACTCCACAGAAATGTGCTGTTTATCCCGGCCAACTGCTTGTCAGTTTTCCCACTCGTTGGGAAGTGCTCTGTTTGTTTGGTATGGAGAAGTACAACATGAAAACTCGCCAGGTCTGAAAGGTCTCCAGGGAATTCTGGCATGTGCACATGAAAATAATCTCCTGCTCTATGGAGCAACTGCGATTAAAACAAAAACATAAAAATAGTCAACATGAAATCAAAAATGACCGTTTATCTTCTTAATACACATTCCTGGTCTTAAAGGGATAGTTCACCTGAAAACAAAACAAAACCCATATGACTGACTTCTGTTGAACAATTTTATGAAAATCCACTTGGGTGAATTCAATACAAAGACATAGCGAGTCACTTTAGCGCTTGGTTAACGTAATAAAGGTTAACATCAATGGCACGAAATAAGATAGATTTGAAAAGAAATGTTGCCATTACATTGAGATGCTCTCAAGGGTGAACTTGACCTCCTCAGCCCAAAAGCTTTTTCAAAGCAATCTACCTCAAACTTGCAGTCAGTTTTGGCTTAATTTTTACTTTGGAGACTGCTTTTTACAATCTAATCAATTCCCTGTGGATAAAATCAAGTTCTGCCCTACATTTTCTCTTTCACTCAAAATGCATAGTTATAAATACCATTACATTTTGATTATAAGACAGTTACCCTAACAGTTCTGGGAGAAATAGAAACACATAGTGTCTGTTAGCTGGAGGGAGCTCTCTCACACAGCTATTCTGGCCAGAACAGATTAAAAAACAGCACTCTGCAGGTGCATTGAATTCTGGGAGGGATTCCAACACCAACAGTAATGGAGGGTGTCACAGGTGAAAAGTATAAGGTTCAGTAAAAGGAAAGAAGAAAGAATGAGTCATGGTCAATAAGACACGAATCATACACTCATCTGTGTATTTGTATTTGCGTAGAATGTTTCTGGCCTAATTCTCCTCCCCTCCTCCCATCTTGTTACTGCATCCTTTACTTAGTTATGTACCTATTATTTATAAAAGCGAGAACATCCATGAGCAGATAACAGGAAGTGGAATGCTCTAAGCGTGTCACGCAAGAGCACAGAGTTTGAATTATTCAGTCATACTGAACATGCTATGTTTACCTGACTATACTGCTTCTCATTACATGTGTGAAATGCTCTTAAAATGTGTTTCAGATTGATTCCAGTGGTCCATCATTTCCTTGGAAATCATGTAATATTGGAAAGTTCACTGTCTTCTCTGTCTTTTCTCATCACTTTCTCTATCTTTGTTTCAGCATGCCCTTCAGGTTTCTTCAAGACAGCACAAGGTGACGAGAAATGCCTGCAGTGTCCAATCAACAGCCGCACAACCAACAACGGAGCCACCAACTGCGTATGCCGAAATGGATATTACCGCACAGACTCGGACCCCTTGGAGATGCCCTGTACAAGTGTGTGACTAATACATGGAAAACCTACTGTCAGACTATACTTTCCAAACTCTCAGTGTGACTCATACCTGTAATGTAATCAATAATAATCATTTAGTAATAAAAATAATAATAATTAATAATAATTTGTATGTGTTAGAAAAACAAATTTAAAAAGTAAAAACAAACAAAAAAATGTATCTTTCACACATTTTAGATAAAATTGGTGATAAAAAAGGTGATAAGTTTTTCTAGCACAATTTTTTTTAAATGAATCCCAAGTTGAATATATTCAACAATAACAATTATTCATTAATAATAAAAACACATTTTATTGTCATAAAAAGTACAATGTAATAGAAAATGATTTAAAAAGTTTTTTTATCACATTTTGCACAGATTTTTGATAAAATGTTTTATAAAAGGTGATCTTTATCTAGCACAAACAATTTTAAATGAATCACAAGTTGAATAGATTTAAATAATGTAATTATAAATACATTTACACTCAATATAAAAAAAAGAAGACAAAACTTAATTTCTATAAGTTGTAAACATGATGCATTTAATTAAATATTTACCCAAGAAAAAAATATATCTTGAATAGTATGTGCACATGAATTAACTGAAAAATCTATACAACGTGATTCCCTTAAATAGACAAAACACACCAATGCAATGAGTCAAAGTTAGGAAAATGTGATTATTGCCTGACCTCTCTGGCTCAATTTCATTGTCATTATCCCTTCAACATAGTCAACAACACACTCCTTTTTTTTCCATCGCTTGCAAACAGCAGCTTTTTCTGTTTATTCTCACTAACTTCAGATCATGCAGGGAAAAACAGACCTGTGGCACAATTATTGAAACAGATAAGACCATGAAGACGAAGAGAGTGAGGAAGGCAGCTCCTTACACTGTCACGAATGGCATGTTTTTATCTCCCCCTGAAAGCGGCAAGGTGGGGGCAGAGAAGAAGCGGAGAAAGAAAAGGAAGATTGAGACATTTTTTTTTTTTTTTTTACAAAATCCATTTGCAAAAGCTTGGCCCTGGGAGGAGAGCAGCTGTTGTGCATAAGAGGCAGCATCATGTCGCAGAGTTGAAGCTCACTGGGCCTTGGCTTGATTAAAGAGAGGAAACGGCAGCCTTTACCACCCACTAACCTGGGAATGGGATGTTTAGAAACAGTTGCGTGGGACAGAGCTGTAGTTTCAAGACAGAGGTTCGTCTTAATGGCTAACAACTATAAAAAGTAATCAATTGGAGCCTTCCATTTTTTTGGCTTTTTTAAAAAGGGCAAAAGGCAGTGAGTTGTTTCTTGATTACCTCATATTCCCCTAGAGGAGCACCCAGAGTAATTGGGAGCACATGCCGGCTGAAGATAAACACAGGGTATTGTTAGCTTTAGTTGGGCTGTCAGTCAGAAGGAGATCTTGGAGGTGCGTTTGTTTGGTGTGCTCTTACTCTCCTTCAAACGCGCTGTGCGTGTGCATGAGCAAACGCAAATGATGTTTACAAACACAGGAACGGCGTGTTCTTTTTTTCACTAGACGCAAATAAGCCTATGATTTGTGAGATGTTATCGTAATTTAAATTACCATGGTGGAAATGCACAAGAGAATACTCATGGTGATGTACACAGTACATAGTTTCCTTATATTATTCAGTCCCCTCCGAAAATGAAATTCAAAGTTGACGGTGCCGTGGCTTAGTGGTAGTTCTGATACATTTGGGCTGTGTTGGGGGTTCAGATCTGACTAACATTTCCATCCTTTTCTCACCTTCATTTATTTATCTCTCCAATATCCTCTCAGTGAAAGTGTGAATTTTATTTGCTTGTTTGTTTGTTTGTTTGTATGTTTGTTTATTTAGTAAAAACAGGATTTCAGGTTTGATTTTTTTTAGTTCATTTGAATTAAAAAAAATTAATTGCATATTCAAAATAATAATATAAACATCAAATAAATACTTTTAATTGAACAAATGTATTTATATATTAAACAAATACTGTAAAAAAAATAAAAAAAATAATAACTAGTAGTTTTTAAGTTGCAAAAAATAATTTGTACATATTGTTTGTTTGTTTTTCCAGCTGTGCCCTCAGCTCCTAAAAACGTCATCTCCAGTGTAAACGAGACGTCGCTGATGCTGGAGTGGAATCCTCCGCGGGAAACTGGTGGTCGTGATGACATTGTCTACAACATCATCTGTAAGAGCTGCGGAGGTGGCAGAGGGGGCTGCACGCGTTGTGGGGACAATGTTCAGTTCGTTCCTCGTCAGCTGGGACTCACAGACACCCGGGTCTTCATAAGTGACCTGCTGGCCCACACCCAGTACACGTTTGAAGTCCAGGCTGTCAATGGAGTATCAGACCAGAGCCCTTATTCACCTCAATATGCATCAGTCAACATCACTACTAACCAGGCTGGTAAGTCCACATCTTCAGTCATTTATTTATTTATGTTTAAATTGTAGCCAGGTGGTTGCTTTGGGACAAGATAAATTTGTCATGCTGGATGTTCATATTCCTTTAACGTTTTCAGATTCACTTGATCTTTTTTGTTCACCTGTTTGAACACATAATAGCTGATCATACATTTTATTTTAATTTGTTTTTATTTTTAAAAAGTATCTTTTTTCCCCCTCCATGTTTAGCTGTAGTTTAAGTGTGCCATGGTTTAGCTGTTTAACTTTTTTTTATTGTATTTGTTTTGCATTGCATTGCACTTTTTAAAGACAGAGAGTCAAGTTTTAAAGGTTCTAGAGTCAAGTTTTAAAGTTTTTAATTTCAAGTTTCTTCTTTCTTAAGAAACCTGTCTGATCATAGTAGGTTGAATCTGAAACCAGCCTAATTATTTAGGGCTTCTTTATCTTAGGTAAATCACTGACTAGTTATTTTAGAAAATGTCTATCCTATCCTATCCTATCCTATCCTATCCTATCCTATCCTATCCTATCCTAATGTTTTCATCGTTTATTCACACTCACATTATAAGGCAGCCATCTATTCTAAACTCACAATGTGCAATAGAGAGTTAAACAGAATACTGTGTAACTCGCTTTGTTACATCGAGATTACATCCTGATTACACTCTTTGGCTCACATCCCACCATGTCACCATGAGATTAGATATAATTCCCAAAAACTCAACGTGATGCATGTTGAATCGGACCCAAACCATAGTGGGACAGATTATCCGGAGCCTAGGATCTCTCCAGAAAATGATGACTTTTAATGAAAAACAGCTTCTTGCTACTGATTAGGCAAACCATTTTTCCCCCAGTCCTGAAGCAGTGGCCATGGCTGGGAGGCATTGTACAATCAGACGCTGCCATTGCAAAGGCAACAGAAGACTGCTTTTTTCCCCACTCGTGCCATTGTGGTTTAGATTACTGTGTTCCAATTATTTCAGAGGGGATGCAGCATTGATTTGTACTTTAAGTGTCTGTATGAAATGTGCAGTTGATCGTGCCAGATCGGTACTGGGAGCTCTTAGGGGCCCAAACAGAGACAGCCTTTATTTTATGTTCCTCATCCCTGCTGGCTACAGACAGTTCATCAAACCCATCCCCGCTTTAGCCTAGTAAAGCTCCTTGTGATAGTGTTTGACAGTTTTTTAATTGGTTGTGACACATCACTAACATCAAAATGCAGCAATTTTTCAACATTTGCATCACTAAGGGGAGGATTTATCCAATCTGTTGTGCAAAAAGCATGTGGGAAGAAATCTTTTGCATCCTGATGAGACCGTTGACCTAGCATGCTGGGTATATTGTGTTCTCATCATCACATATAACTTATATAACCAACTACATGCTCACATTACCTACTTAAACTATTTACTCCCTCCTAACTACTGTAAGTTCACTCAGATTCATTCAGTCAGCTTTGGAAATCCAATTAAGACAGAAATGTGAACATAGAGACAACTTGCTAAATGTTGTTACTGAAACGCAAGTTACATATGCAAAGCAGGTCTTAGAGGTCAAGGACGGATTCAGACTCGCTCTTATAAACTGACAGGGGGATCCTGTACAGACTTCAACTTTTTACATTCAGTCTCTTAACAGTTACACTTAGTGCACTTGAGACATTTAGGGGACTTGTGAACGTATGTGAAACTGCCATGAAAGCTGAATGCTGAGGCTTTCACTGTGTCTTTGAACAAGAAATGAGAATTGGCTGAAATCATAAGGATTGTTATATTTGCTTCAACTGAGTCAGCTGAAAAGCATTTTTGAAACGCAGGCCAACTTTTCCCCCAAGCTTTATGGGTCCAAATATTCTTGAAGAACTGCTGAGAATTTGAACCATTTTACCCAAATCTTACATTTATGTTACATTACTGCTCATAAAATCATACTGGGGCTGCAATTAAAACTTAAAAGCCTTTGGTAAATATTTCAATTTATATTTAATTCCACCCCATTAAGCTTTTCTTTTTCTCCAGAGATACATTTATAAACACTTATTGCAGTGATTTTGAGAAACATTTTCATTACGTGCAAAAGGAGTAACTTTGGTGCTTACATACTGGGTGGACTAGAACATGCTGTTTTTGCTAGTCTAAGCAAGGATAGCATACAGTTGATAGTTATTGATCTTCTGTGTTAACTAAAATCACAGCTACAGACAGAGTTATAAGAATCAATAGAAAATAAAAATATGTACAGTACAAAAATATAGTTAGAGAAACAAGTATAATAATTAAGCCGTCCCACGATAATAGTTGAGTGTCTGGTTCCTTTAGTACCTTTTACATAATGAATTACTATTGCATTTATATAATTTTTTATAGATAGGTTGCTCCCCATATGTTTTCACTCAGCTTTGCCCTGCTTTAAACTGTGCTTTCTTCATTTTGGGGTTCCTCCCTGCTGTTGGGACGTTCTACCCCCGCTCCGCCTGTCACTTTGGATTAGCAGCCCCGGACCTCCATCAGGGGGAGCTGTGAAAGTACTCACTCCAGCTCCCTGTTAGCGGACTGGGCCCCCTGGGACAGGGCACTAGGACTGAGGGGCCTGGGTCAGGCTGTCCAGGCCTTTAATTTCGTCTGGATTGGAGGGCTTTGGGGTTACATAAACATCTTGTCACCCCTCATTAGCAAAGGCGGCTTTGTGCTTCCCCCTTCTCGTTTTGTGCTCGCAGTGAGTGTTTTTGTCCGTATCCATGTGCAAGCATTAATTAGACACGTTTTTTAAGCCTGCCTGCTGAAGAGGAGAGGTGTGTTCTGCAAGAGAAACAAACAAATTAGAAAATTAGAAGTGATTACCGTAAAAATCCGTATTTGTTTTCTTATCCGAGTGGCCCCCTTTTAGATCTTAGGCTTGATGATGAGATTTGTCGTCAATTGAAATTCCTATTTTCTAATCTCTCCGCATTCTTTCTCTGTTCTCAGGCAATTGTTTTCAGGAAGTTTCTCCACAGCTGCCGCTATCATCCTCACTTAAGCCTTTTCACACTGTCCATCATGATCTCACACACAGTACAGTTTGAAACTTTACTCAAATGGCTGAAAGAACAGCAGACAAAGGGAGCAAAACTCAGAAATTTTGTACGCTGGACAGCCCTTAAAGCACGAGTTATACTTATGGGTGATACATCATGGGCTTAAACTGTCCTCGTGCACACTTATTAAGGGATGAACAATTCATAAACACTGCTATTATGGGGAGAGTGTTATGATCTTGGCCTTGGAGAGTTCTTTTCCAGATCTTGATGAATTATGACCAGACTGCCCGCTAAGTATCAGGTTGGTGGTTTTCTCTGCATTGACCCAGAATGTAGTTGTGAGTAAAGCTGCAAAAAGCTGCTATGGTTCACTTTCTTCGGCCATTTTTCAATGCTGAGGAATTGTATTTATTTATTTTTTACAACGTTTTTATTATATCTGCCAGTGGTTCTCAACTTGTGGGTCGTGACCCAAAAAGAAGATGTGATTGAGTTGTAAACATCAAAAACAATAAATTTCTAACCATAGCACGTAAGTTAAATATGCTTGTCAACTTCTAAAAAAGGATAAAAATGCCCCATATTCTTTTGCAAATACATTTGTTGGTTGTTTACATTAAGTGTAAACAATGATTCTGTAGATGCAAAGTGTAAATATAGAAAAAACATATATGAGCAATGGTGGATGATCACCAGATTACCTGTTGGATATTTGCACTCAGTATGCATAAACCATAGCAATAACAAATGTTTGTTTGTGAACACATTCATGTTAAATTCATGAAAATTCACCACATCAAGTCTAGTGCATAATGTGGGCCATGGAGCAAAACCACTGATCCTGGAATAAAAAAAGTAGACATTTTCAACTTGAGAACTTGTTGAGAACTTATTATATAAATTATTATATAACTTACATTATGGGCAGAATGAACTAGGCCATTGCAAAACTTTGTCAAGGGTCCTTTAACCTTTTAAAGACCCTCAAACTTTTTTTTTTCATCAGAGGATGGCAGAGAGAGAGAAAAAAAATCTGCCAACCTTATTTCAATGGTTTTGAGTTTAATGGATGAAATTAAATTCAGTTTGAAGTAGCCTGAATGAGTATTACTGATAAAATTGAGCCCCCCCCCCCCCCCCCCCCAAATAAAAATATGTACTTAAACCACACTTAAAATTATGGCCATGTTTAATTTCTACATTCCTTTTTTTAAACATTATCTTGTTTTATCATTTGCATATTCATTTATTGCTTTAAAGCAATGACCACTTGGTTTGATAATTTGTTGTAATGCAGTGATGTGCATACATTAAGTGGCTTAAGTGTCCTTATACAAATTAGTGTGATGATAATCAACAACAACAGCATAAGCAGCAATCTGGATCAGTGTCCCTCGGAGGTCTAAACAGAAACAGCATGCTTTGCCTTTATTAGTTTAGTGATTTGTCTTAATTATGGCACACCATAAAGCTTCACAAAGACGTACTGAAGAAAGGCACAATGTTTTATTGAGGCAATTTTACAGAGGCAAACTGGAATGAAGACCTTGAGCTCTGGGCAGCTACAATAATAGTGCACGTCTGTGTCAGGCAGCTGGAGACACAAAGACAGCTTTTACCTTTCCCTTCTGCTTGGCTTTCCTCCCTTGTCCCCTGCAGCTCTGCATCAACAGGGCAAGTAAGGTTAATCAGTCATCAAGTAAACCAAACTGACTCCAGGCCCTTCACTGTACTCCAACACACATTTGAGACCGGCATTTAACAGGGCAAGGATAGAAAACGTCCGCCTGGGTGTCCCTCTCTCTGGAAGTTTTATTAGAGCAGTGTGTGACAGATCGCCTGCAATTTGTGATTTGCCTACAGTCGGGAAGCACTTGGGAAGTGCCACTCACAGGGTCGTTTAACTTACCTCTTCCCTTGAATGGAAATAGAGCCACATGGCTCAGCCAGCCTCACATATTTCTGTTCTTCCCCATGAAGAGATGGATGAATGGAAAATCAACAGTTCTGTCAGCGATGTTCACTAAGCACTGTGCTTGAGCTTTACATCATTTGCCATGTCCTAAATTCATTGCAGCACTTTATTTTTCAAAAGGGAGACTGTTTACTGATAGTTTTACAAATCAGCCAAAATTGATATAATACTTGACAAATTAACCACTTAAAAATGGTTATTATGTTTTTAAAATAAATTCAATAAAATAAATAAAATCGGTACACTTAGCATTTATTAATCATGGTCATGGTAATTGTTATTATTTATAAATGTTAGAGAACTTCTATAAATAAAGCTTATTATGCATTAAAATGCTGTGTAATACACACAAACACACACACACACACGCACACACACACACACACACACACACACGCACACACACACGCGCACACACACACACACACACACACACACACACACACACACACATATACATATACACGTATATGCACTGCTGTTCAAAGAATCCGAATGAAGCAGCATAACTATTTCCAACATTTATTATAAATCAGCATAATAGAATGATTTTTTGAAGGATCATGTGACTGGAGTAATGATGCTGAATATTCAACTTTGCTTCACAGGAATAAATTACATTTTAAAGGATATTTATAGAAAATAAAATCTGTATTATTGATCAAATAGATATAGCCTTGATGAGCATAAGAAACTTTAAAAACATTAACAATCTTACTGATCCCAAACTTTTGAACGACACTCTATATATTTCATTTTGCTTAGCATGTTTCCAGTCCAACGCACTGTTTGAGCCTAACAGTTGTTGTCCATCATGGCAAACTTCTGGCAACATTAGCGCCCGGCCATTAGCTTTCTGTGTGAGAGTCTGGCACACCCAGATAAACGGCCGACCCATATGCCGTTTTCATCTGCCAGCTCACTCCGTACTCCGTTGCGTCATTCAGCATTATACACTCCAGATACTGTTTGTTTATCCATTTCATTAGCCCAAGGTGAGCAGTACCACATGTGTCAGGCTTTGCTTAATACCTCAGGAAATGAATTGGTTCCTTATCAGATGGGGGAACCGTTGTATGACTGAGTTACATTATGCAGAGTTGGGTCTGGTAATCTGGCTCGGGCGCTGTCGGGTGCCGGTGGAAGATTTATGACTTAATTATCTTCAGAATTGCTTTGGCGAACTCCTGTCGGGCCACCAGAGACAGTGATGCCACCGGCAGCCTCCTGAGAAAGTGGTGATACTGAGCTCGATGATTCTATTGCCACATAATTGAGTAGTGCACTTTCGTATTTTACTGTCTTGACCTTATTGCTAAGAGACGTCCATTTCGGTATTCAATATGTGCTCACCTCAATGAGGCTTTCAGATAAATGTATATTGCCACCTGTAATGCTGAAGAGCAAGGCTGCGCTTTTTTTTTTCACCTCGGACATGGATCTTTCCCCGAGAAGGCTGCCCTTTTCATACCGTACTTCACAAATATAAAGCGGGTGGCCAGTGTGGGAGCACTGCGACAGAAGGTGGCAGAGAGGGCACATATGGAAGGTGCCAGGTGGGGTCAGGGGGCAGCTGGACAGGAGACTCCACCAGACACCTGGAACACTGGCAAAGTCCAAAATCACAGCTCCCGTCCCGTCACATGCTGTTGCATACTAATCACATCAGGTGTCATTGGAGGAAAGTAAGGGCTGTTTGATTTGCATCAGCCAGGGAAAAGGCCTTCATAAGTATGCACAGGAGCTGTTGACTATGCAGTGACCAATGCATAAAATATACATTTCATTACAGAAAAAAACAATAATGCAAGTGCATATTGTTGTAAATGGGAAATCTTGCCAATTACTTAACACTTTGATGCTTGAAAACATTTTGCGTCTGCAGTAAATACAATAAAGCAATGCTTCTGTGTTTAAATCACTGTCATTTAAGGCCAGTAATGTTTACAAAGAACAGTGTATTATTCTGTAATCATCCTGGATTAACTAAATATCACAGTGACAGGTGCAAAGGCTCAATTAGACATGTTGATTTATTGCTGGAAATGGAGAAGTTAATCGTGTTGTTCTGAATTGTTAAAAAAGGCTGAGAAGCATAAACAATTGTCTAGTGTAATTTGTTTGAAACTGCAGTTTGATATGACCCTGAAATTCACTGAGGCTTTCAAAATTACAACAAACACCCTCTGCTTTGTTTTATTAATTTACTGTTTACTTCTATTCCTTGGGCATAGATTGCAAGGTCAAAACATCACACTACATCCGTTTAAGGTGATTAAAAACAAAAAAATTACAATTACACTGATGAACATTCATGCCATGACATAGTAGATAACATGCAAATGAAAATTGATTTGTTGAAAAAAAGAAAAAAAATCAATATATGTATTCTTGTATTTGATTCTGCAGTTTGATAAATAAAGTTTCCTTTTTTTACAGCAAGGTCATAAGCTAAAATCATGTACAGGTTTGGGCCCGCACGATTATCTCACCGCCCAAAGTCTTGACCCAAATAAGAAATGGCAGGATAACAAAATCGTAAGAGCTAATAGAATTTGTCCTCCTCTCTGCTAACAGAAAGAACAAGAGTTGAGCAGGTTCCTTTGTTTAGATGTGATGTGCCAACAGAGCTCTGGTTGTCTGTGAAGATCATGAGATCTGTCAGATGGCAGTCGATATACATCATACCCATTGACTAGGCATCTATGCATAAAAAAGGAATGTTAATGCACGTCATTGGACAGCTGCCATTTGCAGACTTAGCCGGGTTTTCTCTAAACACCAGAGTTCCTAGAGCAGCGAAACTGTGCAGAGGGTTTCAGATTAGACTCAAACTCTCTGTAAGTTTCTGCAATCTTCTTAAGATGCTGAAGTGCCTACTTTTGATTTAGCTTATGGTGTGTATACGAGTACATTAATGCTTCAGTCTTTCCCAGTGCAGATGGTTTAAAGCTTGATGAACTGAAAAAGGGGTGCGCTGCTTTACGGCACTGGAAACTCTGCGGAGACATAAAACCCTCAAACCAATACAGATGGGAAATAGGGATGCCTGCCAGACGCACTGTTTCTCTCTGCATTAAAAAATTTTTTTTTAGGAATCTAAAAGTTACATGCAAATGTAGCGGGTTCTTCCCCTCCTTTCTGGCTCTCTCTGGACGTGAGTCTCATAAATAGGGGATACTCATAGTGTATGCTCCTGCGCAGTAGATTAACAGCAGCTGCTGTCGAATTGTGCTGGGAAAAACTTGCCGTGGGGAAGTTTTACTGTAAAAGGGGCTGGGGAGTCAACGGGGGTGGATTAAATTTATAAGCACTGACCTGCAAGGGCTACTTCTACCAACCTTACCAAATCACTATGTCGCTCTTCCACACCACAACTCAGCTCCAAATGAGATCCACATGCCTTCCAAACCTATTATATAGACCCATAGTGAAGAGCCAATGGGATTGAGAGAACATTCCACATCAGTCAGAGCCTTTTATTTGATGATTAAGCCGAGCTTTTGGTTGCACATTCTTTGCTCACTCACTGTTCACCCCGTCCCTAATTATCATTCATTACACACCTATTATTAAGAACTCAGAACTAAGTCTCAGATGACGCTTACTTGGACTTAATATGTAGATTTTTGTGTAGGCACTATCACATACAGTGCAGTATTTTATTATGTAAGTTAATAAATACAATTATGATTAATAAATCATAATTGCACATACTCAAAAACATTAATTATGTTATTTGTGTATATTCATATTTATGCACTGCCATTCAAAAGTTTGGGTTAGTTTTTTTATTTTATTTATGTTTTTTAAATATTACAATTAAAAATAAATGTGTTCTATATTAATATATCTTAAATGAATGTTAAGTTATTGGTGAATTTTCAGCTATTACTCCAGTGTCACATGATCTTTCAAAAATCATTCTAATATGCTGATTTGCTGCTCAAGAAACATTCTTTATTATCACAGCTGAAAATGTTTGTGCTTTTCTAATATTTTTGTGGAAACCATGAGACAGGATTCTCTGATTAATAGAGAGTTAAAAAAAAAAAATGTAGCAATCACTTTTTATTATGTCCTTGCTCAATTATTCAAGTATATAATTTCTTAAAAAAAAAAAAAAAAAAAAAAAAAATTATATATATATATATATATATATATATATATATATATATATATATATATAATAATGGAATTCTAAGAAAGAATCCAGCATAACGTGGCTGGCTGTAGCTGTAATGACTGAAAGGTGCTTATTTACCAGCTTCGTTTGGATCAGAGCTCAAGAAATGTTTGTGTGCATGCAAGACCATTCATCATTAAAGACCAATAAACTTATATGAGTGGAATTTACTCTGTAAACCCAGTATATTATTTAATATAGATCTTATAGACATTGAAGTAAAGATATATTGGCATAAAGGCAGGAACTGTGCATTAGAAATAATTGCATAATTGTCATAAAGTGCGCAAAAACCCCAGTGTCTGTCATATTAGATCCAGAAGAACAGCTCATAATTTTGATGCCCAGAATTGTGATGAATAAATGACAAATGAACTGTTTGGATATGTACAATATGTATGTATAGGCTCATCATTATTCCATCCAACTTTGTAAACATGACTGTTCCATCCCATCTGATTGTTTTCCTTAATACCCATATGCAAATGTTATCTATTCCTCATGCTTATGTTTTCTACACTTCACGCACAAAGACCGCATGTGAACCATAGTGTGATCGCTCCAATGTGTCCGATCTCTCTGTCTGCCAGGAAAAAGTTAAGCACCTGGGCTTGCAGATAAATAGCCCTCATCAACTGTACCATAGAGAGTAATTGTGTGGAATCACTGGAATTCTGCAGATTCAGTTCAGTTCAGTTCAGATTGCAGAAGTAGAACGGACACTTCACTAGCTGTTATAATCATAACTGTGTTCACTAAGAAGGTTTTTAAGTTGTCACTTTCTTACCCGTCATACTAGTGTTTTCCTTCAATTTGAACTGTGTTGCCTTCTAACTTTCTGTGATAGAAGGCTGTCATTCCGCCACGAGGAAAATTACCTCCGGTAACCGGAAAACCATAACATTCTACCTTCTCAGCTCTCTCAAATTAACATATGTTCACCCCTGTGAGCTGTTGTACTTGTGCTCTGACTTTATTTGCATTATTCCAGATTGGATTACCAGAGACAGGCTGGGCGCAATGCAAATGCAGCACACAAATATCAGCCTTTAATATATATACATATATATATATATATATATATATATATATATATATATATATATATATATATATATATATATATATGCATTATATGCATTATATGCATTATATATATATATATATACTGACTGCTTGCTTTATTTTCCACATACCAACATTAAGGTTGACATGATGCTGCCGGTTGCTTGCCTTTCATTGTGCAGCTCTGGGTTGGACTGAGCATGATGGTGCATACCGACAGTGGATTCACTAGCCCTCCTGTAGTGCTCAGAGACCTGGGAAGCCATTCATTATACTCTGGCATATATTTAATAACTGGCAGGGACAGCAAGAATGCAGCTTATTCAGCATTATGGCCTGTGTTTTCGAATTAGTATGTTTTGATAAATGAACGACTGCTGTTCATAGGCCAAAGGGAGTATTAGGACTGTAGCAATTATTATGTAGTTGCCTGACCACAATTATTTGAGGTTATTGTGCACTGTAGATTACAATATTGCAGACATAAAGAAATTGAATTTATTATATATTTTTTTTATTTTAGCAATAAACTAAAAATGGCACTTCATGCCCGAAAGTTTGTCGACCCTTGATGTTTATTAAGCCTTCGCCACAAGTAACATAAACAAAACAAACAATTAAATCACTAACCACAATTGTATGGAACTGAATTAAAACCCAAAATGTTGCTGATACCCACAGGAAGAAAAACTGCTGAAATTGAACAGTGCTCTTTAAAGCACTGGACTCAAGACCTCCTCTATTACCTGTGTATTCAAGACAGATTTACAACTCATTCTAGGATTTCGAGAGCGGGAAATAAGCACACAAATAAGCCACTTAAGCTCTCCTTCAACCCCAGAGAATGTAAGCTCAATCTGATAGCAACCATGGGCTTTCCCACAGAGTAGCTTTTTCATAGAGAAGTGCATGCCAGAGGAGAGGCCTGTGTCTTGGAGACGGCAAGGGACATAAATCCTGGCCTCCCCACACCACACACCGCTCCAACTGCGTTCCTGAGCATTTCCATTGAGGTTTTTTTTTTTTTTTGACCTGGGATGCCACGCTCTAATGCTTAATAGCCATTAGGAACACCCTGGACTTTTATTTCAGTAATAAACGGGGGAACTTTCTTTTGTATGGCAGTCAGGTTGGACAAGTCCAACACAACAGTCACTAATATAGGGTTTGACACACTTTCCCCTGTAATTACCAAGCACGCTGATAAAAAATAAACTCACATATAACATTCACAAATTCAAAGACATAAAACCCCATACTTGTGGTTTTCATGAGTAGAAATTGCACCTGGTTTTATTTGTTTTCAGCACCACAAAATAAGTCTGCCTTCCTTTTGAGGAGAATATATAAAGAGATTTCAGGCTCGATTAAATGGCATTGAGGAACCATGACCAATGACAGAGACAGAGACTGAGCCTGGCCACCATGAATTTGTGGTTTAGCGCAGTGAGATTTACATCTGTTTAATCACACACCAGGATCTGTGCTTTAATGCCTCTGTCAACATGATTGAAGTGAAGTGACATTCAGCCAAGTATGGTGACCCATACTCAGAATTTGTGCTCTGCATTTAACCCATCCGAAATGCACACACACACAGAGCAGTGAACACACACACACACTGTGAGCACACACCTGGAGCAGTGGGCAGCCATTTATGCTGCGGCGCCCGGGGAGCAGTTGGGGGTTCGATGCCTTGCTCAAGGGCACCTAAGTCGTGGTATTGAAGGTGGAGAGAGAACTGTACATGCACTCCCCCCACCCACAATTCCTGCCGGCCCGGGACTCGAACTCACAACCTTTCGATTGGGAGTCCGACTCTCTAACCATTAGGCCACGACTCCCCAATGATTTGCATCATTCTTTAAATACTGTATATAATATGACTATTATTTTCTTATTTTCCAGCTCCTTCTACAGTGTCTATCATGCATCAGGTCAGTCGCACCATTGACAGCATTACTCTCTCCTGGTCCCAGCCAGATCAGCCCAATGGGGTCATACTTGACTACGAGCTGCAGTATTATGAAAAGGTATCACATAAACACACTTGAGTAATACGTAATGCATTTTACACGCTTATAATGGAATGATGCAGTGCCATTTAACATTATCATAGGCATGCAGGATTTATTCTTGGTTTTGTGAGAGTATCTTATAAATACATGAGTTAAAATTAAATTGCTGTTGTTGTTAATGTGGTAATAATAATGATAAGTATTATTAATATAGATATATATACAGTATATATATACATATATATATATATATATGTGTATATATATATATATATATATTTTTTTTTTTTATTATTATTATTATTATTATTTTATTTTTTTATTTTTTTTTACAAAAATTATATATATATCTTAAAAAGGGTGCAATAAATTGATAAAAATAAGGTGATTTTTTACTTTCTGTTTATGAAATAATCCTGAAAAAAAGTATTACAAAAATGTTTAAATAACAGTTTTAACAAAAATATTAAGCAGCAACCGTTTTCAATATTGATAATAAGAAATGTTTCTTGAGAAATGTTTTCTTCACAAATATACTGTTTTACTGTATTCTGATCAAATAAATATTTGATAAATAAAGAAACATCTTTAAAAAAAAAAAATCATCAAACCTAAACTTTTGAACAGTAGTATAAGTAATGATATATTGGGCCAAAAATGTAAATTTGAACAGATTTATATAAAAAGACTATTTTTACTAAATAGTAAAAATACAATTACTGTAAAAACAACAAACATTAAAAATAGTTACTGTATACTTCCTCCTTTAATTTATTTAGTTATATTTATAGTTATATATATTTTTTTTACTCTTTTACTTGATGTGATTTTTATTTAGTTTTTGCACTTTTTTATCATAGTATTGCTTTTATCATTATTATTAATGTTGATGTATTAAAGTTCCTTTTGAAAATGATTATTCGCTTACGGTTGCTGTTTAATTGGGGGTTTTGTCAGCTGTTTGAAATGAATAGCGAACTCCTGTTCTGTCGAGGGATATTATAAACACAGTCACTCTGCAAAAGGGTGTTGTGGTTTGATCCGGATACCAGTGGCTAAAATAATAGAGATTTCACTGCAGTAAAAACAACTATTTCACTTACAGATTCCTCTCTGTCAGCGCGGGCCGCAGAAAACACACACACGCTAACTTGTGCTTGAGAAACTCTCACGCCCACATAGCATGCCAATATTCTTTCAGTCTCCCATTTCGCTTGCTTTTGTTTCACCGGTTGACACACATAAGAAAGCCACGCCCTTAAATACAACACGCATAGTTTGACAGATACTTTCTGTCTTTTCTTTCTTTCTTTGTAATACACATACACAAGCTGACGGTCCCCAGGGCTCTGCTCCTGTTCTAACTCTTTCCTCTGTATAAATCCTTTCTCAGACAGTGCTGAGGACCGCCTGTCAAAACACTCTTCTCAGACTGCAGCAAAGCTCATATCACAGAGCTCAGAAATAGAGCTGACAGAAAAAAAGCGGAGCACTCAAGTAGTACATGTATACACACACACGCAGAGTCCTACATTCTCTGCTTCTCCTGCGCTATCACTCTTTCTCTTCTTCACTTACACAAACAGACACTCAAGCGGCGCAACGATAGCCGCAGCTTTCAGCCCAGACTAATGAATCGTGGCTGGCCTGAAAGTGTCAGCCACCGTTCCTCTGCCCAGCACCCTCAAGTCGAGCTCTCCTGATGGGGTTCGCGAGATAGATAGCCCTGTTAGAGAGCCATATGTACACCTCGGAGTCTCTTGTGATGTCCTCTAGTGTGAAAAACTGTGACCAAAATGCCATTGGATTTGTAATAATGTCTTTACCCCTTTTTTGGTTTCAGGACCAGACGGAGCATAACTCTTCCATAGTAAAGAGTCAAACCAACACCGCAGTCATCCGTGGCCTCAAACCTGGAGGCATTTATGTCTTCCAGGTCCGAGCACGTACGGTGGCAGGGTTTGGACGGTACAGTGGCAAGATGTACTTCCAGACCATGACTGAGGGTAAATATGGTTTATGTATGGTTTGTTTCATCCAAAAATCTACATCATCTCTTTAGATTTGGTTTTTATTAAAATAAATTACACGCATATGATTCAGCCCATCATTCTTACATATCCTGCTTCTTCTGAGAGCAAACCTGTGTGTAATTGACTTGCTGAGGCAGATAGTTAATCTACTAATCTAATTCTCTAATTATGATCCACATTAGCGGAGGCATCTCCAAATGGTCTGTCCTCTCTCCACTTCATTTTTCTGATTAGATCTGAGAAGAAAAATTTTATATTTTTTATTTATTATTCTCAAACTACTGTTCAAATGTGTGCGGTCAGTAACTTTTATTCAGACTTTTATTCAGCAAGGGTGCGATAAATTGAGAAAAAGTATATAAAGTAATGACAAATAATGTTTCAACAGATTAAATAAATGTGGTCACTCTGAACTTTCTATTCAGGGCAATAAATTATTGCTTTTGATACTTGATTTTCTATTTATGAAATAATCCTGAAAGAAAATGTAGTTTTCACAAACATATTAAGCAGCTTAAACTAACTTCAATATTGACAATCATAAGAAATGTTTCTTGAGAAATATTCTTTTCTTCACTTACACTGTTTTACTGTATTTTGATTAAATAAATCCAGCCTTGGTGAGGATAAGAAATGTAAAAAAACCTCTAAACTTATGAACAGTAGTATACGTACACTGTATAAATGATAACTTTGACCAAAAATTTTAATTTGAATAGATTTATATGATGCATTAATAGTTATTTTATATATATATATATATATATATATATATATATATATATATATATATATATATATATATATAAAACCAAAAGCATAGTATGGCATAATCCCTTCTGTTTGGGATTCTTAAGTCTGTTTTCTCTGTGTGTTTCAAAGCGTACATTTCATTCAGGTCGTGATCTAGTGTTTATCGTGCCTCAGAACATGCTTTATTTTCACTGTATATATTGGCTTTTTATGCTTTATTTTTTGTTTGGCTTTCTAAAACACCAGTGTCAATGTAATTTAGACTGAGACAGTATACCACAACTAAAAAGAGGGATGAGAAGTTCAGATACAAGACTTTTTTTCTGACTTAAAGTGCATTAGATAGAATAATTTATGTGAAATATATATTTATATATATATTAAGGCTGGTAATTTAACTTGTTAATTAGATTAATTAATTATGGAAAAAAATAAATTATTAACACATTTAACATTATTAACACATTTATTTTAGACACAATGTGGTCTGTTTTGCTAAATTTTGCCAACCAAAATATAAAGACAAATCAGAACTGTTCATCTCTGAGCAACCCACAGTGGCATTTCATTTCTTAATCCACGTTTTGAATGAACTGGGTGGACCATTTGACGCATTGAACCATTGGCCGTAGTCGCGTTGGATTTAAAGTGGCGCTGCACGATCGATCGGTATATGACATCAAAGTACCGCGAGAGCGATTCAAAACCACAAGGAGTCTCTGCTCTCTAAAACTCTTGTGGTTCTTTGATGTCACACACCGATCGGTCTGATGGTGATGACCCGCTTCAAGTCGAACAAGCCTAATGATTTATGGAATCAGATTTGTGCCAAATAAAACGAACGCGAACTTTTGCGAAAACGAACAAAAAATATGCATTGATAAATGAGAAAAACACTCTGAAAATAAAAACAATAAACTAAATAGCAAAAAAGTAACAGCGTCTTCAAATAAACTGCATTCTTTGTTGATTTCACCTTCAGCTTCACGTTTGCTGAAGGCAGTTTTGAATGCGCTGCCAGTGTTTTCGTTTTCGCTTTCCAAGTTTTTGTTTTCGCTTCGCAGATTTACGTTCGCCATTCTGACACAAACCTCTCGTGAGGGCGGGCTTAACAGCAGCTCGCTCTGATTGGCTCGTGAGATTTTGATTGGCGGCTCATTGAACCGGAAGTAGTGTTTTATGGGCGCGGGCGCGTGTGGGGAGATGTAATAAGAGGATATTAAAGAACATTAATGATAAAACACGGATATTTTCCACATCGGAAGAAGTAAAGGCTTATTCGAGATGACTAATCGGGAGGCTCACAGAGCGTCGTCAACATCCTCCTCGGCAGGACATTCGAGGCAGCCTGAGGTAAGTTTGTTGTAACTATTATAACGTTAATAAATAGAGAAATCGAGATATAACAAGTGTTATTCCTGTGCAGAATGCAACAGTTGGTCTTTATTTAGATTGGTAAGTGTTTGTCACGTATAGGTTTGTTATTTACATGTCTGCAGTGCACTTATGTTTTGTATTTGTATTATGTTATGAAGTTTGATTCAGTCCATTACCCTGATTGCTCTTTATAACCCAACATTTTGCCACCTTGGAATTGTAATTTTCTGATCATCTTAGAGATATTGAGCTTCAAAGATTATATATGCCATACTCCTTTGTAGATATAACCTAAAAATCACATAATGTAAATAAGTTGTCATAAAATACAAATGTGAATAAATAAATTTGGACAAAAATGTGAAAGAGAACCTTATAATTCCAAGGTGATGATACCTAATATATTCAAGGATGTCGCATGTATTTTTTAGCAAAGATCTCAGAATCAGGCTGATTATAACATCATAGAGCTGCTTAACCCTTCACTGGCCAAACCAGCACGAGTCAGGGGCAGCGCTCACGACAGTGTCCACCTGTGGAACAAGTTTTTTTTACATGATTAAAATAGAAAACTTATTTGAAATTTAAATGTGACAATATATGTTTTTACTGTAAATGTACCCTTGGTGATCATAAGTGACTGATTTCCAAAAAATTTAATGTTTCCAACCTTTGACAGGTACTTTAATGTACAGGAAATGGAGAGAGGAAAAAGGTAGACACGGCTTTGTTAATACCGTTTGTTCTAATGTTAACCTTATCTGTAAACTTCTGTAAACCAGCAGTTAGTTATAAACTAATTGTACGTTTTCAAATGTCTTGAATGATTATTGTACTATACGATGTCATTAAATGTCTTAAATAAATATTGTATATTTTACTGCCCTAGATGACGATACTCGGGATGAGGAGGCACTCTCTGTCCAATGGGTGATGCAGTGGCTGACTCGTCAAGCACATAGGCACCTGCTTCTGTCAGAGACAAGCTTTTAAATAACTGTTGAATTTGATCACACATGCACCCAAACCATTACATTTCCCACTGCACATCTGTCAGATTTTAATGAATTTTAAGAAATCATGAAAACAGCAGTGCAACATGGTGCTTGCTTTTAGTGTGGATTTCAAAACGAACTTGAATGTCTAGACCATGTTCTTCCCAAAAGTTTTAATTTCTTTTTTTAAATTCATAGATACTGTTCAACAACACTTGTTAATGATGTTACATGCTTTTGAATGGTTTACAAAGTCTTAAATACTTTTGTTACAGTATTTCACAAAAAAACATTATTGTTCAAAATAAATGAAAGGCAATTTAAAGTGATTTTCTAGTGAATTATTATACACCAGAAATTAAAAGACGGTAAAATGTCTTGGTCATGTGACTCCTTGGCAAAAGATGTTTAAACACCAACAGATAGATAGATAGTGGTTTCTAATCTAAATCATTCATGTGCCGTTTACATGCGCAACATCTTGCATTGCACTTGTCCATAACATTAAGTTACGTTGACTCTTCAGATAGGCAAAGCACAGGCTGACAGACACAGTGAGAAGGCACAAGATACCAAGATAAATTGGCAGCATAACGTTATGAAGTGTTGGCCTGAACAACCCCGTAGATGCATCTGAACACAATGAGAGGGGAAGCCCAGCAGTCAGAGCTGCCTCCATTGTGATTTCAGGTGGGAGATTGTTTCAAAGAAAGAATTCAGCTGTGAACCAACTTCTGCCTTCTTTTTAACCTATATGACATTCACAAGTCAAATGTTAAATAGAGCACAATCTTTGGATGACATCAAGTGTCTGTAGATATAGAGCCCGGTCATTGATGCCAAAGGATTCATCATTCCTTGCAGGACAATAAGTTTTTGGTCTGATAAAGGACAGTAGATCTCTGGCACCACCACACCATCATCCTCTGGGTCATTGTCAATAGTTTCCTCTTGAAAAAGTTGCTCCACCATCTGAAAAAGAAACAATTAGGTAGTTTTACAATACTAACTGCGCTGATCTCACAAAAGATAAGCCTGAACTATGTTTAGTTTGATAAATTGCTAAAGGATCTTACATAATCCCAAAGTAACTATATTCAAGTACATGAATAGGTCAAGAATGAAAATCCTGAACTTTACTTCACATCGTTCCAATCTCATGTAACATAGGCCCTATTTACACATAGCATTGAAATGAGTCTGAGATCACTTTTACTTTAAGGGAAAGGGGACATCATATACCCTTGCTATGACAAGGAGTAGCTTCATGACGATAGTGCAAAAAGTGGAAAAGAAAGAATTATATATTAAAGTGTTTATTTATTAATAGTTCAGAACCATGCCAGCTACCCAGTATATAATCATGAATAAAAATAAAAGATGAAAAATTATATGCACATTTGTTGGTATTTTATATACACAGAACAACATGAATTGGTAGAGTGCCTACCTGGAGAAGTGACATCTTCGGTCCTGATAAGTAATATATATATATATATATATAATACATATATATATTAGGGGTGTAACGGTTCACAAAATTCATGGTTCGGTTCGATACAATACACTGGTGTCACGGTTCGGTTCGGTACGGTTCGGTACGTTTTAGATACAGCAAAAAGAAAAATTAGCAGATAAATTTCCTTGATTTTTATAAAAATGTTTTATTTATTAAAACTAACAAAGTATGGTTTTTTTTTTTTTACATTAACCAATGATGGAGCTATTCTTTACCCATCTTCTATGGTGTTTTCTTAGCAGCATACAGTATAAAACAAAAACAGCTCCTTATAAAAAAAAAATGAAAATGTTATATTAGTTATGAACAAATACAAAGATGTAACTTTTTATATGGAACTCTATAACTCTTTATATTGAGTGTTTTTTACTCAATTGGTTCTCTATAGGGCTTATGTTTTTTGGAACAAAGCAGGAATTACGGTCTGTCTGAAATGAGCTCGTGAAGGAATATTGTAACAGGCTCAATTACATTAAGCATGTTCTTAAAACCTACGTTTTCCACTACAGCACAGTTACTCATTGCGCGGCTCGCGAGCCGCATGCGGCTCGTCAAGCTATAACTTGCGGCTCGCATAGTAGCTTACAGTATCACACTGCCACTTGCCTTCAGAGCATGTGAGGCGGGAGCGAGCGGGGAGCGCGAGCGGGCGGATCTTGGACAGAGCGCAGAGCGGCAATTTCAAAAGGACGGTGGACGGAGCGTCGCATTTCCCGCTCCAATTTCGCTCTGCTCACACCACGAGTCTGAAGCACGCTCATTCAAGCCTGACCCTGAATCCATTAGTCATCAACAGTAGACTATTTTCAAGCAAAACTCGGCTCAATAATGGAGTTCAAAAAGTAAAATGAGAATTCATACAGGTGTAGCCTATCAATATAAGTCGCTCCGGAGTAGCCTATAAGGCGCATCAGTCAAAAAATGCGCCATGAAGAAGAAAAAACATATAGGCCTAGCCTCGCACTGGACTATAAGTCGCATTTATTTAGAAATGTATAAAAAAAAAATAATAAAAAAAAAATCTTATGGACGGGACAGTTCTCCGTTACGGACTTGAGCGCTCTGACAGCGGCACTAAGACTGCTTTAAAACTTTCACTGAGACCTCAAACAGAAAGCACAAAGCCTGTCTTTAAATTTTATTTCGTTTTGTATTCATTGTATCTTAATTTTAATCAAGGTTTCATCAACCAATTGTCTGGATTTAATAAGAAGTAAATAGAAAATAGATAACCACGATACGAAGGAGCCGGTGTGAACCTGGAGTTTGTCTCATGAATGAACCGAAACTCAGCGTATAGCCTACTTGCCTCACAGACCCGACAAATAGGCTATATATAAGGATTGAAATGTCTACTTTTAAACAAAACAATTCAAAACGAAGGAAAACAGACTGTTCTCCCTCCCGTATGAAATGTGCATTTCTCTCAGGCGCGTTCACTACTGCGAAGATCACGAGTCAGCATCTTTCTAGCCGACAGACATAAAAAAAAATTAAATGTCTTCTGCTAAATTTTACATATTCATAATCATTAATTTTGCCGGTTCGTTGTGACAGCTTTTAGGTGCCCTTAAATGTTACATGAATGCATCAGCACTGAAAACATAGAGATTTTTTTTTTCTTTTGGGGGCATTTTGTTTGACATGCATGCCAGCTTTCGCTCATCCATTAAAGTAAATCTGTTCTTAAACGAAAATGTATTGGCCGTGTTATTTCTTTTTTGTGGGATGTCCAATTTATATGTAGAAATGTACATTTGCAAAGGTGACTTAGTATGTTGTCGTAAAAGTGGCTCGCCTTTTGATTTTGCTCTGCCAATGTGGCTCTTGTGAAAAAAATAGTGAGGATCACTGCACTACAGAGTAAGGCGCTCGCTCACTCAGTACACGCTGAAGGCTCGTTGCAAAATGGCTTATGCGTTTAACAGACCAGAAATAGAAGATCCTCCAATAACCAACAGGTCTGGTGTTTGGGTGCACTTTGGATTCCCTGTAAGCTATAATGGTGTGTGTATGTTTCTCCTTTTTTCCGTCTTTTCCCAGATACTGACACACTAATGTGATGTCGGCTTAAATGAGTTGACATGTTTCAAGTATTCCCGCTGGTGTTTTTTTTTTTTTTGTACCCTAGATGCGACATATCGTTGTTTTTTTTATCCACCACTCTCTTGCCATCACCATTATAGCTTACAGGGGAATCCAAAGTGCACCCAAACACCAGACCTGTTGGTTATTGGAGGATCTTCTATTTCTGGTCTGTTAAATGCATTGGTCATTCTGCAACGAGCCTTCAGCGCGTACTGAGTGGGCTAGCGCCTGACCGAGTAGCCTAACATAAACATATAAGTTGGTGTTTTTTTCTTCTTCGGGGTGTCAGGGGCGTTGCCTGTTACGTCGTTTGGGTTATTGGGCTACCTTGTTGAACGCATATCATTATATTTCACAATTTTTTTTATTTTCCAAATATAATTAATTAGTCCAACGAACCGTTCGGTCCATAATGCGTACCGCGTACCGAACCGAAAGCCTCGTACCGAACGGTTCAATACGAATACGCGTATCGTTACACCCCTAATATATATATATATATATATATATATATATATATATATATATAAAGAGTATTAGATATTTGTTTTTGTATGAATAAAAGATATAATTGTTTTCTTAACCAGATTAATGACATGGCGTTATCATTAAGGTAAATACAAAATAAGACAATTTCCAATTAAAGAAAGATCATTAAGAAACGTTGTGTTTCACATATCCATTTTTAAACCTAAGAAATAAGCCCAAGTAACATTATAACAACTTACTTTGGCATCCATGGTTTCTAACATAACAATCTTAGCTCACGATGCTTTTAAGAAACACAGTTAAGTTCATATAAGTAACGAACAATGTAAATAAAGAACAACTGTTGCATTCTGCACAGGAATAACACTTGTTATATCTCGATTTTTCTCTAGTTATTAACGTTATATTAGTTACAACAAACTTACCTCATGCTGCCTCGAATGTCCTGACGGATGTCCTGAGGATATTGACGACACTCTGTGAGCCTCCCGATTACTCATCTCGAATAAGCCTATACTTCTTCCGATGTGGAAAATATTCGTGTTTTATCATTAATGTTCTTTAATATCCTCTTATTACATCTCCCCACACGCGCCCGCACCACTAAAACACTACTTCCGGTTCAATGAGCCGCCGATCAAAATCTCACGAGCCAATCAGAGCGAGCTGCTGTTAAGCCCGCCCTCACGAGAGGTTTGTGTCAGAATGGCGAACGTAAATCTGCGAAGCGAAAACAAAAACACTGGCAGCGCATTCAAAACTGCCTTCAGCAAACGTGAAGCTGAAGGTGAAATCAACAAAGAATGCAGTTTATTTGAAGACGCTGTTACTTTTTTGCTATTTAGTTTATCATTTTTATTTTCAGAGTGTTTTTCTCATTTATCAATGCATATTTTTGTTCGTTTTCGCAAAAGTTGCGTTCGTTTTATTTGGCACAAATCTGATTCCATAATGATTCAATGAACCATTCATAAAGAACCATATACTTCACTCCTGAATGAATCAGCCATTTGAACGAATCAAACGAATAAATAAATGACTCGATGACTTAATCATTAATACATTTACCACCACCTACTGGCAGTTTTAGTTTATTATTTAGAGCAGCATTTCATTAAATAAATAATTTAATATTTTCATATTAATAATAATACATTTAAAAAAATAAATAATTTAAGTTATAGTTCACCCAACCAAAAATGACAATTCTGTCATCTTTTACTCACATGGTCCAAAAGAGTATATGTAATAAATTTTATCAAACAAAATATTTCTTGCTGAACCTACTTTTTGTACTCTTTGTTTGATGCTTTGCACAAAAATTACTTTAAATGATCTTTTCAGAGTAATTTCTCCAAATTTGATGTGCGATTAGATTAATAAATCACCACATCATGTAATTATATATATATATATATATATTAGTGCTGTCAACGTTAACGCGTTAATGCATGCGATTAATTTTTGTCTGGTTTAACGTGTCAAAATATTTAACGCAATTAACGCAGCATCCGTATTTTCTGCCATCCGTTGGCTAGCTTTACATGATCACGCTCTTATTCATTTAAATGCTTTTAAACATTTCAAGCGCGGCAAGACAAAAGAGAATGCGCTGTCTGTGAATGCCCTTATGTGACACATACACACGTACACACACACACACACACACACAATGCATAGACAGGGCGCCAGAATCCAGTTCTCTTAAGCGCTTGAACTAACAATAAACATCCCAAAGTGCCAGTTTTGTCGATTATCCTCATAAGAGCAATCTTAAATGATTTATATAAAGTCTAAAATGAACAAAAAGAGTTGTGAGAGAATGAGGCGAGATCCATAGACAGTATATAAACGGTGAGATCCGCGTGTCTGTCTGCTCTTAAAGGGACAGCAGCCAATAAAGCTTCCTGTCAGTAAAGTTAAAGAACAAAGGGAACAGAGAAAATGACTCGCTGCTCTTGACTAAATAACTTTTGTAGCTTTAATAAGGATTAACTATTTAATTTATAGTTTATGCAGTGCAGACTGCATATAACTTTGATAACTTTATTAAATTTCTGTATATTTCCTAACTGTTAAGACAGGAAGGGCAGGAGTAAACATGACATTTATTATGGGTTTATGTTAGCATTGTTTTAAGTTTACTTAAATTAAAAACTGTTATATTTTTGAAGCCTAATAATAAATGTAAAAAATTTTTTTTTTTAAAAATCAGTAGCTGTATTAATATCAGTAATACTGGCCTTCATTCATAAAAAGATGTCATTTAAACAAGTATTTAAATTTAACTGTGAAATTATTACATTAAAAAATATATTAAAAACGTACAAAAACATTTCTTTTTTTATTGCGATTAATTGCGATTAATCACAGAAAAAAATGTGTGATTAATCTAGTTAAAGTTTTTAATCGATTGACAGCACTAATATATATATATATATATATATATATATATATATATATATATATTGTTTCGCTTATTTAGTAGTTAGGGCTAGTTTTTTTGGGATTCTGTCCCACTTCCAGAACACTGAAGAGGAAGAATGGTAGCTTAAACACGTCGTTGGATGAACGCCCATCATTTTGCCTTTCCCAGATCACCTCATTCAGACGCAGCTGCCTCACTCATGCCTGCTCACTCGCTAAGCTGCTTATTATGAGCAGAGAGTCAGAATTAGTCTGATCTGTCCTCCCAAGCTCTCTGCTGACATGATGAGAGACAGCAACTCAGCCAGGTGATCCAAACATGAATGTGTCATGCCAGCGGGCTGCCAAGAGGTTTAAAACTTATTAAACAGGAAGTTACAGGGCAGTTGAATTCACATGAGACCCGATGAAGTTCAGGTTTTTGTTTACTCACCACCTCAGCTTTTGGGAGCTTGAAGCAAATGTTTAAATGTGGTCAAATATGGAAGCACGCTAGCACATACTTAGCCTCTAGGGTTGCTAAGTAAGCCCAGGGGTTTGTCTGGATTGTGAACGAATAGTCTGTAATTATAAACTAATAGGGAAGAACGAGAAAGCTAGGCAGGAGAGGAAGGGAAAAGAAAGTTCCCCAGGCCTTCCAACATCCCAATCCGTCTGTCTTGCACCAGTACACACCACCCAACACATTTCTTCCATCGCCTGCCCATATGCTGCTGGAGCTAAGCAGTCCAAGTGTACAGCCTCATCTGCCTGAAGGTATCTCACACATGGCTTCCTGTCCCAGATTCCCCACTGTGAAAGTGGGGAAGTGAGGGTCTCTCACCTGTGTAGACATACAATGCAGGACTCCTGTGCCTCAAGGCTGCATCAGATATAGAGACACTCTACTGGGGTTTGTCAGGAAGTGCTAACTTTTAGATATGTGTGTGTTCCTACAGAGGAGTACAACACTAGCATTCAAGAGAAGCTGCCTCTCATCATTGGCTCGGCGGCTGCTGGTCTGGTTTTCCTCATTGCGGTGGTGGTCATCATCATCGTTTGCAACCGGTAAGTTCCACTTGTGGTGATCTAAACATGTAAACCTTTAGCATAGCTTCCCCCCAATTATACCAGCAACTTGTCAAAATCCCATGCTTTTGTCCTGATTTGCTTCATTAGCGGACATTTACAGAGCAGCAGAGCTTGTAAAAACTCGCTTAATGACGAGGTTGTGTAAACAAGATGATGGTGGGCAGTAGTGAGTGTTGTTTTCATGGCTTTAGCACCTTTTTAAACAGTACAAGTAGAGCTATTTGCCTTTGTTCGCCTGCAGACGTGGATTCGAGAGAGCAGATTCAGAATACACAGACAAGCTGCCGCACTACACCAGTGGCCACAGTGAGTACTTGGGTCTTGACTACTAAACACACACTATGTATACATTTAAAATGTACACTATCAGTCATGTTTTTGAACAGTAACATTTTAGATGTTTTTAAAGCAGTTCTCTTCTGCTCACCAAGCCTGCATTTATTTGATCCAAAGTACAGCAAAAATAGAAAATGTAAAATAACTGTTGGATATTTTGTAAAATGTAATTTATTCCTGTGATTTCAAAGCTACATTTTTAGCATCATAACTACAGTCACATGATCCTTTGGAAATCATTCTGAAATCATATTCTTATTTGTTGCTAATAAACATTTATTATTATTAATATGTTGAAAAGAACTGAGAAGATTTTTTTTTCAGGTTACTTTGATGAAAGGAAAGTATCCTTTATCATCAATCATAATCATTTTAAAGCATCTTTTCAAATATATATATATATATTAGTGCTGTCAATCGATTAAAAACTTTAACTAGATTAATCACACATTTTTTCTGTGATTAATCGCAATTAATCGCAATAAAAAAAGAAATGTTTTTGTACGTTTTTAATATATTTTTTAATGTAATAATTTCACAGTTAAATTTAAATACTTGTTTAAATGACATCTTTTTATGAATGAAGGCCAGTATTACTGATATTAATACAGCTACTGATTTTTTTTTGTTTTTTTTTTACATTTATTATTAGGCTTCAAAAATATAACAGTTTTTAATTTAAGTAAACTTAAAACAATGCTAACATAAACCCATAATAAATGTCATGTTTACTCCTGCCCTTCCTGTCTTAACAGTTAGGAAATATACAGAAATTTAATAAAGTTATCAAAGTTATATGCAGTCTGCACTGCATAAACTATAAATTAAATAGTTAATCCTTATTAAAGCTACAAAAGTTATTTAATCAAGAGCAGCGAGTCATTTTCTCTGTTCCCTTTGTTCTTTAACTTTACTGACAGGAAGCTTTATTGGCTGCTGTCCCTTTAAGAGCAGACAGACACGCGGATCTCACCGTTTATATACTGTCTATGGATCTCGCCTCATTCTCTCACAACTCTTTTTGTTCATTTTAGACTTTATATAAATCATTTAAGATTGCTCTTATGAGGATAATCGACAAAACTGGCACTTTGGGATGTTTATTGTTAGTTTAAGCGCTTAAGAGAACTGGATTCTGGCGCCCTGTCTATGCATTGTGTGTGTGTGTGTGTGTGTGTGTGTGTGTGTATGTACGTGTGTATGTGTCACATAAGGGCATTCACAGACAGCGCATTCTCTTTTGTCTTGCCGCGCTTGAAATGTTTAAAAGCATTTAAATGAATAAGAGCGTGATCATATAATAATAATATATATATATATACACTGACTTCAAGCTTTTGAATGGGAATAGTGTATAATGTTACAAAAGCTTTTTATATTAGATGAATTCTGATCTTTGTATCTTTTTTTTCATCGAAGAATGCTGAAAAAATTTACTCAACTGTTTTAAACAATAATAATAAAATAATTTGTATATATAATAAATATAATTTGTATATATAATTTGTATACATAATAAAATAAAATGATTTCTGAAGGATCATGTGACACTGAAGACTGAACATTTTGCTTTGATCACAGGAATAATTTATGTTTTAAAATATATAAAAATAGAAAGCAGTTATTTTAAATATTTCTGCTTTTGCTGTATTTTGGATCAAATAAATGCAGGCTTGGTGAGCAGAAGAGAATTCTTTAGAAACATTAAAAATCTTACTGTTCAAAAACTTTTGACGGGTAGTGTGCATTATGGTTTATTATTTTGTATTATATGGTTTTTTGATGGAAGTCTTATGCTCACCAAGTCAGCATTTATTTGATAAAAAATTCTATAATACAGTACTGTCCTCAAGACAGTAAACAATCAGCATTTTACATACTAATGCCTCCATTTCTCCCACCTCACACACATCTATTTAGATACAGAATCTCCTTCACCATCAAACATACCTTTTTCTCAAAGTTGGACCTCAGTTTCTCAGGATTAATCTGTGAAATATCAATCCCACAGTTTCCCGTGAAATCCCAACAGAGAATGCATAAGATACTTCCCCTAGAAGCGATTCTGTGGTTCATCTTTGTTCTCTTGCTCAGTTCATTTTCCATCACTTGTTTATTTTTCCATCAAAGCAGTACACAAAGCTAATGCAAAAAAAATCTCAGTGCCAGGTGTTTCAAAGTTAGCAAGATCCATCAAAGATTAGTCATAAAATGAGCAATACTTCAGTAAATACCATCTTACCCTCAGAGTGCTGTTCCATTTATAGAAATAAATCTTTAAGATTCTCTCGAGGCAATCATTTAAAGTTAAGCTTGCTCACTTGCTTTGCCTCTGAGGGCTTATAGTTTATCTCTCTTTTGCTCACTCTGCTGAATAAAAATGGTCTGGCACTTTTTCTCAAGTTTTATTTTTCTTTGCCCTTCCTTATCAATTGAAACAGTTTTTATGCTATGTAATCAGTGGTAAAGGGCTGCTGTAAATGCTGTATCTATTGAAATAATTTCTGGAAGAGCATGGGACCAGTAAAACTTGGAAAACCAAAGTCTGAATTCATCCATTAGTACTCAAGAGTTTCTCACTCTTCTTACTTGTGTCTTGTTCATTATTTTCCCTCTCTTTGTCTTAGACATTTTCTTATTCTTAAAAGCACAGTTTACTAAAAAAGAAAATTGTCACCATTCGCTCACCGGTATCACTGTCCTATTCTGTGAAAAAAGGATGTTAGGCAAAATGTTCATGCTGCTTTTTTCCATATCATGAAAGCAAAGAGAATTTTTCACATTCATTATCTGGAAAATAGCAGGATGAACATCCTGCTAAACGCTTCCTTCTGTGCTCCACAGAGGACAGAAAGTAACATGGGTTTGGAACAACGTGAGGGTGAGTAAATGATGACAGATTTTCATTTTTGGGTGAACTATCCTGTAAAAAAGTGAGCTCTGCTCAGAAGAACGTTCTCCAGAGTAGCACATACACTACAACCTCATGAATTTGTCATAGTTTGACATTCACAGATCCTTTGATGGGGGATGCCATTCGCTTCTCCCACTCTATTTATCTTCTTCTTATTAAAAGAGCACATTTATCAATTCCGAAAACTTCCATGCAGCCAGATCACCAATAGAAAGTTTCTCTAGCTGCTTGAAGATACAATGTCTATTAAAATGCCTTCAGATAGATTTGAAGCTAAAAGACTGCATAATTGCATTTAAAGCAAGAAATGACTAGTCCTAGCATACTTAAGTATACCTTAAGCCAATTTACCTGAAACCAAAAGCCATTTGATTGGCAGCAGTGGAAATTGCTGATATATGGTCTCCACCAGGGACTATGACACCCCAGAGATGATACATACATTAAAGCGCCTTATCTTTCTCTTGGCAAATGCTGTTACACTCCACTGACTGTAGTCATGACCTGTTCCAATGTCATGCTTAGAATCCAAATCTACTGGAAAGCCAGCCATTCCCAGAGTTCCCACTGATTATTATGATATAACGGTGCAGCGTTTAAAAAAAGGTTTTGAGTATTATAGCGTTTTTTTTTATTTTTTCAAGTGTCACCAGGAATGAAGATCTACATTGATCCATTTACGTACGAAGACCCCAATGAAGCTGTGAGGGAGTTTGCTAAGGAGATTGACATCTCGTGTGTGAAAATCGAGCAAGTCATTGGAGCAGGTAATCAAACTTCCAAATGTCCAACAGTGTTCTACCATGAAGTTTTTCTTGTGCCTTGACCTAAAGAATAGTGCACTTGCCTCTGTCCATAGGAGAGTTTGGAGAGGTGTGCAGTGGAAACCTAAAGCTCCCAGGAAAGAGGGAGATGTTCGTGGCCATTAAAACACTGAAGTCGGGTTACACAGAAAAGCAGAGGCGGGACTTCCTGAGTGAAGCAAGCATCATGGGGCAGTTTGATCACCCCAATGTCATCCATTTGGAGGGAGTGGTGACCAAGAGCAGCCCTGTCATGATCATCACAGAGTTTATGGAGAACGGCTCATTGGACTCTTTCCTCAGGGTGAGCATTTTTGCGCCGTGTCTTGGTGTAATAACTGTGATGCAGTCTATACAACCTAATTAAAATGTAAATTGAAAAGATTATCTGTATTGGTTAGGAATTATTAATGAATTTAAACCCAAATAATGTAGAGCAATGTGTATGTTCATCTCTGGGCAATGACAAATCAGTCAATAATCTTTTATTATTATTTTTTTACTAGTTCCTTGAAACTAGTATAATAAAATGGATTTCCCCACGCTAACACAAGCTCAGTAATGTAAACATGACTCAAATTCCAGTTCAATCTCTCATCAGCAGGTGTGTATGCACATCAGCATGATGAACATCAAACAAATGCTCCCTTCTAATTTCTCATGCTGTCCATCAGGTAATTCTCCACAGGGTCTCTCTTTAATACCCAGCTTCCCCCCCTGTAGCAAACATCTAATCTCAGTATTGATTCCAGCTGTAAGACTATTGTAATAAGCTCAATTCTCTTCCATTAATCTCTACGGGTTGCCACACTAACATTTGCTTTAAAGCGGTCTCTTTAAAGAAATAGTTGAATCGTTGCTCTGTGGTTAGTCATGCCCTCATTTTTCATCGGTCACGCTCTCTTGGCCACGTGCTCTGCATTACAAGCGTCAGATGAGCGGTGTTCCTCACAAACTCACAGAATACACATAACGATCAGAAAATTGTACATGGTACATGGTTTTAATCTGAAAACTCTTAGCCTGAGGAAACGACTTTGTATCACTCTCCAGTTTCTAGTAACAGCATCCATCCTGCAGATGCATTTAGATGATTATTTGAATGCAAGAATTTGCCAAAATCCTTGCTTACAGAACAAACACGTCAATTTGGATTCAGTGCAGAGCTGATGTGGATAAAATAGGTGTCTGGATGCCTTGATCGCTACTAATTGGGCTCTCTGTGTGTTGCGCTGAAAAAAAATACCTTTGATTTATGTAAATATGTAATCTTTGGGGAAGGAATGATTTATTTTGCTCATTAGCAAGGCCTTTGGCTCTGATCTATCATGAGAGAAATCTTATTTTATCCTTGACACCTAGCTTTTCGGGGTGTTAGGCTCAGGAAGTGTAATTATATGGAACAAGAAACCTTCATAATTGTGGCGCTTAAACGAAGGCGAGTAAACAGGAACCAAATGCACAGCCATTTGTTAGACATTTGAACTAAATTTATTTCTTCTCACCACAATCAGATCCAGCTCTCTGTAACCTCTGTAATTGTGAGGTTCTGATGTTATTTTAACTGTTTGGCCAGCCAGTTTTTTTCACTCATGTTTATACTTGCACAGCCCACCCCATTACACATGCCCTACCGTGCCATCGCGTGAAGAAATGACTGATGTCTGGTAATGTAAGTAGAGTAAAAAAATTGAAAAAAAGTAGTGTAAAAAATGGAAATGAACACCTCATACATAAAGTTTACTCTGAGTTCAAATCACGATGCTATATTAAAACACTTGAAAAAGACTAGCTAATGTTGTTGTTTTTTTTGCTCTCATAATGTCAGTTTGGTGGTGTGCGAGAGCTTTGAAACTCCTCAGATCTTTATGTAGCTGCACAATTGTGTTGTTTCTTCAAGACTGTCATCCATTTCTGACAGTACGTTGAATTCTTTGAAAACAACACGCCTCTGTTGTGGCACCTCACTATGACAGCGGATGACAACATTGTGTGTTAGTGCTGAAGCGCTAGAATATGAGTCTGATGGGGCTCTTGTAAGACAGGACTGAGAGAAAAGGAGACTCAACGCTAACCTGTCGTTCTTGCACTGATCCAACTTCCAATTTTGTTTTGTGGCGGATTAAGAAGCGAGAGAGAGCAAAAGGGAAAGAAATTCAAAAAGGTATGTTGTCGAAACTTTGAGAAAGAAGCATCAAAATGAAAAGTTAAGCACAGCAAAGAAGTGTCTAAGAAGAAACAGCATGAATAGAATAATTCACATATAATCGAAAAATAAAGAATGTTTGCTTCACTCAGACTGCAGATCCAAATAACTTTGAGGCGAAGAATCCCTCCAATTAAACTATAGGCAAACACTGTGAGCAGATTAGAGTGCCAGGCTGTATTTGTGAGGGATTTCAGTTTTATGAATAATGGATGCTGTTTAATTGCTGTGGAGGGTTGAGGAGAAGTTCAATCAAGTCGGTTTAATAGGGGGGAAGGGTTTGAGTGTGACACATGCTGCTCAGAGGAGGAAGGGTTTGTATGCAACACAGAATGAAAACATCTTGTGGCTATTTCATCCAGAATCTAGTGATTTCCGTCTCTCTTCACTTAACGCGTGCGTGTCTGTCCACACTGCGCCTGCTGGGCTTGTCTCGTCTGATCAGAAGCTGAATGCTGTTTGCCTCATGGCTGTCTGCGGAGGGTCTGCAGATGGAGGCAGCTGCAAGCACAGCTGGGTCAGAAACTGCTGGACCTCCTCATGAGCAAAGGGCTTTCTGACCACCATGGTCAACAGCTGCAAGATTTGCCACGGCCCGCATTGATCATTGAATGTCTGATCTAGCATTGCGTAGCATAAACTCTACCAATCCTCACCAGAGCCTTTGCACAGCCAACCCAAGCCAGGCTTGACTCAATGCATTGTGTTCAGTCTCTACTCTTATCCGACTGGGCATACTAGACATTAACCGTGATCTCCACAGCTTTATTCTTGTCTTTTTGCTGTTGTTTGGGATTTATATTTTAGCCAGAAGAGATAACTGTAGCACTGTTACTTATGAGTTGATGTGCAAAATACAGTTTTTTTTTTTTTTTTTTTTTGTGCACATACTTTACCAAAAGCCCTTTTATAAGGAGTAGGGCTGTAAATACATTTTAAGACAAGATTTTAATAGTTAATCATGTTTTTTATGATTAATAGACAAACTTGTGATCATGAATAGATATTATCATATATATTCAGATAAATGTATTAACAGCATAAAATATGAATATTTTAAATAATAAATGGCAGGTTTTTAATATCAAGGCCAGAACCTATATCAGTACTGAAACCTCTTATTTTTATGTCTCTTTCTGTGAATAAAACTATAGAAAAGTAAACAATAAAGTAGTATTTTAACATTTAGTAGGCCTAAACTATCACTATTTTGTTGTCATTTATAAAATGTGTTCTTGTGGCTCAGTGGTAGAGCATTGCGTTAGCAGTGCCAAAGGATGTGGGTTCAATTCCCAGGGAACACATGTTAGATAAAAAAAAAAAAAACATTAGCCTAAATGCACTGTAAGTCGCTTTGGATAAAAGCATCGGATAAATGTAAACTGATAATTTTATATCAACTTAAATCTTATTAGATTACTTTATAACAGTTATTTAGCTTTGATTTTATTCAGTGTGAAATAACTCTAGATGATGTTTTTTTGTCATTGAAAAATGTGAGTGTTTTCTGTGTAAATTTTCATGCTAAACAATAAAATCACCGCTTATACACTTATTTTTATGTACTGACCCATTTCTGTTCTGTACTTGTTTACAGCAAAATGATGGGCAGTTCACTGTAATTCAGCTGGTGGGCATGTTACGAGGGATTGGCTCTGGGATGAAGTACCTTGCAGACATGAATTACGTACACCGGGACCTGGCCGCCCGCAACATCTTAGTTAACAGTAACCTAGTTTGCAAGGTGTCCGATTTCGGACTCTCACGCTTTTTGGAGGATGACACATCGGATCCCACCTATACCAGTGCCCTGGTGAGATGTTTTTTAATATTTGCTTTGAAACATCATGCAAACTTGTGCTTTGATTTAAAATGTCTTGATGTTTATGATTTGGGTTTATACAGGGTGGGAAGATCCCTATTCGATGGACAGCCCCAGAGGCCATCCAATATAGGAAGTTCACCTCCGCCAGTGACGTATGGAGCTACGGGATTGTCATGTGGGAAGTAATGTCGTATGGAGAGCGGCCATATTGGGACATGACCAATCAGGACGTACGTAACTCACCACTTACATTGTCATTCAAAATTTTGAAAGAAGTCACCAATCTTGCAATTATTTGATCAAAAATAAAATAAAGCATGAATAATGTGAAATATCATTATGATTTAAAATGGCTGTTTTGTATTTAAATATATTCTAAATGTAATTTATTCCTGTGGTGGCAAAGTTGTTATTACTTGAATCATCAATGCCACATGATTCTTTAAAAATCATTCTAATATGCTGATATGGTGTCAATGTAAAAAAAAAACGCATAATATATGGATTTTGATGAAAAAGATTTCATGATTAAAGAATTAAATTTCCTATTTTTTTATACAGTTACAAAACTCTTTTTACTATTGGTATTTATTCAGTTCTTCCAATTTTCACTCCAACCTCATAATGTTTTCCTTTAACCTTCATCTTTACTAAGTAAAACCACCAATTTCTTATAAAACAGTTTTCCAATAGAAGCACTGTGAAATGATCATGCCAGAGGTTGTTGGTTGGTTGCCGTATGTTAGCGCGTGATAGATGAATGCTGTACTGCAATTTCGAATCAGAGGCTAAGGTAAACAGCAGAGAGAGCACATCGTAAATCTGTCCATGTGCTGCTCTGCTGTATGCGAGGCCAAACCTCAGACCCCAAACACTGCATGAGTGCAATCAGTCTTTGCAGAAACAGCCGCACCGATCATCACATCCCACTGGCCTCGGAATGCAAAGACGACATAAGGATTTGCGTCAAGAAATCCAAATTTTCAGGGTTTAACAAAGAGGTTTGGATTGTATTTGTGTTTGTTTTGGATAACGTATGCTTTTGGTGGCTACATCATGTGATGTTAAGAGAGTGTCTTCAAGCTATTGTCCTTGTATTGTGTCAAAGGGCATCATTTACTCTCACAAATGCTACCACAGAAATTCACCTGTACTTCATATTCATTTGCTGGTGAACAAAAAGATGATTTCACATGCAAAGCATGCACCATGTTAAACAGTCCCTGCCCTTGAAGAAATCTCCCATTTCTAGCATCCCTCTGGGTGGCTGGGAAAAGGCAAATTATGGGTCCAGATAATGAAAATAGTTTCAAATTGAAAGTGTGAACGCTAATGTGCTAAGAGGGAGCGCATATCTCACCAGTTATCTTATTAGCAGTTCCAGATAGCGTTGCAGTCCTCCCATCGGGTTGGCCGTTTGAGGCTCCTGAATGAGATTAATCAGGCCTTGAATGGAGTGCCGTAATGGCTATGATAATGAGCTGGGGAACGACGGGTCTCACTTGGGTCCTGCTCGCGCTTTCCACTTCATGGCCTTGCATCTCCTTTCTGACCACCAAGGCCGCTTGAAGCATCCTGTTTCATTCTGATGTGATGATACATCCATCGGTTCAGTTCATTTAAACTCTAAGTATCTGTTTTGCACATTTAGTAACGCTACACAGTTAATTTGCTGGAGATGTATTTAAGTTTTATTTAAGTGACGTTCTTGATTTACTGTTACAACTTGCAGCACATTTTCCAAATGTACAATTTAGTCAGCGTGTATATTACAGGCCATGTGTTAATCATGTTTAATCTGACAGATGTTGCTTGATTGGAAATGAGTAGGACGTATGGGAGCCAGACTCAGGCCGAATACTGCCAAAAAACGTACTAACACTAAGGCTGCTCTTTTTTTTTTTCACATTTGATCAGAGAGGAAACGCTTGTACTGCCAAATTCTTGTTATCAGCACCTTTATAATCAAGATCTATTTGCTGATTTAGGAGGTATTTAGATAGCAGCTGACTGTGACCGCTTATTTAAAGTCTATGTGTGTGTGTGTGTGGTTGTGTGTGTGGTTGTGTAAGTGTGATCATGTATGTGTTTGTGGCCAATGACAAATGGCTTCCTTGTGTCCCCCTAAGACCCAGATAATGATCACAGTGCATTTATGAAGACTGCAGATCAATCCTCGGTCTCCTGTAGTGTTACAACCTAACGCCCCCCCGCCCACCCCCCGGCACAAACGCTGGCTCATATCTACTGCCACCTGCCTCGCATGCCGACAGCTCCTATCAAAACAAAACTTCATGGCAATACATTACATTTATTTAAAGTACATTAATTTAAATCTAATGCATTACACATTATGTTATATTTGTATTACAATTCCAGGAATTAAACTTCTACTGATACTGATTAAACATTGGATTATCTTAAAATGTTACACATTAATGTTGCCCACAGATTAGTTACAGATGTTATGTTGTCGAATAGTTTAAATAGTGTGGCTGGCATGTGACATGGTTATACAGGAATCCTGAGTTCAAATCTGGCTTGTGTCATTTCCCAAAGCCATCCCTCCCTCTTTCCCGCTATTGTTTGTCACCTGTAACTGAAACTTTGAATATGCTTGGGATGCGTACAAGCGTATCTTTCTCCGCCCCTTTTAATAACCATCTAGAGACCCTCACAGACCTGTGTCTCCCTCTGCAGGTTATCAATGCCATTGAGCAAGACTACCGGCTGCCACCTCCCATGGACTGCCCCAGTGCCCTCCATCAGCTCATGCTGGACTGCTGGCAGAAAGACCGCAACAACCGGCCCAAGTTCAGCCAGATTGTCAACAACCTGGACAAAATGATCCGTAACCCCAACAGCCTGAAGGCCATTACTCCACTCTCATCAGGGTGAGTTGGAAAACAGAATGCAGTTTGCTTGGATGATCAGTCAGTGGATATAAAACCTAGTTGACAACATTTTATGTGAACGGTGTTGCAAAAGATGGGTAACAACTATGGCTGGAACAAATAATAGTTAATAATTGATATATCTAATCGACAACGAATTTGGTTATCGATTGATCATGTTTGCACACATCTATCAGTAACGTCACTTTACAGTAGGGAATAATGCAATTCTGTTTCTAACAGTGGAGGATGCAGAGTGAGCTACTGTGGGGAAAAGCATGACTCAAGTTGTCCTAAACACCATGAGTTATCTTTAGTGTTCCAAACTTACACATAGTTAAACTGTTCAGCCTTCTATTGTGGGAAATCTACTAACTCTCCGATCAAAGTTGATCGATTTCACATATTTACAAATGTTGGAGGGGACTTACCTGTTTTGTTTGGCATTAGCTTATTAGATTTACATTGAAATTTTATGAATTTAATGCTTAAATTTTTTGTAATCTACTGTATCTCTAAGGGTGTATTCACAGCAGGAAATTCTGCTAGTTCATTTGCTCTGGACCAAATATGATGTTGTGCTGTTCACTTTCACACTACCCTTTTTACAAGTGAACCAGAAACTGTGAACAAAACTGCACATGTGCTTAAGGTCATCCTTTCATTGGTTCATCCATTCAACTGTACCAGAGTTTATTTGGAACTGGACTGAGACCACCTCTTTAGCTGGGTCTTGGTACGGTTGTTTGGTCCGCACCAGAGTACAATTGCTGAATTCACCCACTGTCCGCTTAGAATAATTTTATTCTTGACCCGACTGTACCCACTAAATTTAGATCTCGGTTCCAGAAAAATCTAAAAATCAAATTTTTTAAAATCATTTTTTATTTTCTTTATAATTTCCGCTAATGAAAGAAAGCGAGAATAAATAAAAGTGTAGTCAGCACAAAATTGTATGTTATTTTATTTGTCTTGAATAAAATTTATTTGAATTATCTTTAGACACAAAGTTGGTTTAATATTTTATGCAAAACAGTAGGAAAAAAACGTGTCACAGAGAAAATAAAAATGTACAAAAATTTTTTATTTCTTATTTTGTCTGGTCAGGATACAATTTGTTTAACATTAACAACACAATAGGAAAAAGTGTCGAAAAGAGAAGAAAAACAAAAATGTATGTTGTACAAAAATAGCCTATTAGCTATTTTTAATCGTCTTGTCAAAATAGTAAATTCGTTTGACATTTTTCTGTTAACAGTAGGAAAGTTGGTGCAGAGAAAAATAAATAAATATGACATCTGTCACTTAAAATTATAGGCTAAGCAAAATATAAAGAAAACCGTGTTGAACGTCCTTCAAGGACAGCGCATCCACACTTTGCTTCATCCTTGTTCTGCACTGTCACTCATCGACAACCTGGCTGTTCTGTGTGAGGGCTGTATATTTACCACCGGTACAGCCTGCTCTGAGCATCATTATGCACATGTTGCACATAGACCCCGTAAATAAAACGAGTGACGCAGAGAGCATGCATGCTGCGTGTGCATAACAATCCGAGTGCAGGCTGTATCGGTGGTTAATAAGAATAAAGCATAGATATGCTGTTCTGAATGGACACCGGGAACGGGATATTGTTAGACTGCCCGCTGCAGTTCAGATTACACCAGTTACCAGAGTTTTATTTGAGAATTTGATCTTGTGGCACAAAAAAAATCTGGTCAACTCCACACCTCTAAGCTGAAGTACCTTTACAGTCTCAAATATTTTGGGGTATGATGCGACAAGCTTTCCACATCAGCATTAGCCAATTATTTGCCATTCTTCACCTCACCTATTGACCTCTCAAGCTCTGTCAGGTTGGATGGGGGCAGATATATTTGATTGGGTCAGGCTCTGGCTGGGCTACTCAAGGACATTCACAGAGTTGTCTATGAGCCATTTTTGCTGTGTGATTAGGGTCATTGTGCAGTTGGGACATGAACCTTCTGCCCAGTCTGAGGTTCTGAATGCTCTAGACTGGTTCCCCTTCAAGAACTCAAGCTGCATTGAAATTCTATGGGAATGCCTTCAGCATGACCACGCTCTGAATCAAGTTTGTGAGACGCCACGGGCAGGGAGACATAGCAACCAGGAAGCTTAAAAGCATGTGCAGTAAAGAACATAACTTGTTGAGACACAAGGCTTTGATTTTAAAGCAATTTTCAAGTGCAACATATTTGATAAAATATTTATATTATATATAATAAAGTAAATATTATACTATGTTATCTTTGCTGTAAACTTAAACTTTTACAGCTTTTATACTTTCTTTTTTGAAATTCTTTCACTTCAGCAATGACCTGCTTTGTGTCTTTAAAAAGAGACCAACCTTAGGTCTGTATTCCAAAGCGTTTAGGAATTACAACCATGTTGTAACAAGCATTGACAATCAAGTGTTCTGTTTTCAGTAATTTATAGTCGTATCCTTGAGGAAGAAAACATTAAAATCAAAAATAAAAGAAACATTTTTAAAAAAAATATCTTGAAATTGTATTATTTGAGTCCCAATAAGATGGAAAATAGCCATAAATAGTTATCTGATGTCTCTTTATGATTGCCCTTTTTAGTGTTAATTAATGGTAAAACTAAATTAAATTACATTTTTTGGAAAATTTTTACTCCTTTTGCACATAAAATTAAATTGCAAATAACCAACAGATACATACATACACTATATTTGTTTTCAATTTGTACATTGTTTGGAGGACACCACTGGGCAGGATTTACAATAAAATGTTATTATTATTATATATATATATATATATATATATATATATATATATATATATATATATATATATATATATATATATATATATTTATTATTTTGGGATATTTTTCATCTGACAAATCAAAAAATTAATCAACAGATGAAGTGATTATAAAAATAATAATTAGTTGCAGAAGCAATATTAATAATAATTAGTTGTATAAGCAATATTACGCAGCTTTCTCAGATACCTAATGTCACCAGTCTGAATGTAGATTATTATATAAATATTTCATCAAAATTACACTTGAGCTATGTTTATTAATGCTTATTAGAGCCTTGTGCCAACATCAAATTGTGTAGAGCGTTCTTAATCAGCCACTAGTGAGGTTTCAGTTCACTTAGGCTTCTACCTAGAATGCTGTAGACAGCAAGGCAGCTCGCTTGGCTTTGAAACAGGGCGTGCATTTAACACTTTGACTCATCTGACATAATTTAACTCATGCAGAGTAGTGTGCAATAGTCATTACAATAAATCACATTTATGTAGAAAGTCATGGAGATGTTTAAACAAGTTTCTACAGTATTTAGTTTATGGAGACACATTGCCTTTTTGGAAAGCTGTATAGACATATACGTGAAACTCTACACTATGGTATGCCAAGGCAGCATCAAGGGATCATAATGACGTTATGAAAGTCTAACCGTTGTACGTACATAATACTGTATTGTTTGGAGAGAAGTGCAGATCCATCCGTGATACATGATATATGTGCGGCTAAAAAAAAATTTGTATTACTTGCTTTGAAGTTTCTTTTTTAAGATATTTAGCTCTTAGATTAGTCTGACATTCTCGCCATTACACTGAAGTGTATGTCTGTGCGTCCCTTTGCGTGTGTGTTTCATATATTAGGGGGAATTTTCTGTGCCTGACCTTTCGCCAGACCCGACTCACTTGCATCCTTCAAGGCATGTTTACAAAACCAAATGGAATATGACCTTAATAGAAATGTCTTTAAACAGCCTTCTTCTAAACGATTCCTGTTATGTTTTCAATCTTTGGTCAATGTTTTGGTTTTACTTCTGATACCTGTGGTGGGGTTTCTTGATGCTATGAAGTTTGTGAGTTATTTCTTTTGGCATTGAATTGCTATGTAAATAAAATCAACTAAGTTTGGTAGATCAAATCATTATTAAAAGCTTTAGGCAGTCATAAACTTGAAACAACAGTAAATGTGGGAGTCGAAGTAACAGTGGGCAAAACTCTCATCAGTTTCTTGTGGGCAAATGTAAAGTGGCCTAGTTTCTTCTGTCATCATGCTGATGGTGAAAGGCTTGGGGTTTGCAAGCTTCTTACCAGCTCTTTTTGCCTGGAGGCTAATAGGCTACAGTAGTGTTGCTAGAAAGTACAGTCATCTGGGAACATTAATTGCAATTTTTTTTTTTTTACAGAATTAAGCAGGGCAGAGGATATTTGGCACTTAAATTCTTCCCTAACTTCAATTTTTCCCCTGCAGAGATTGAATTATATTGACCTAAGAAATATTATAGCTCAATATTCCCAAGTGTGTCACAATTGCTAAAAATATGCACAAGATTAAATTTTTTTTTTTTGCATTGACGATAATATGCCAAATAAATGTGAACCACCTGTACTTTAGGAATGTACCATGTATACTAGTGGGGGATTGTAGTGTGTATTTGGTGATTAAAATAATACATTGTGACTCATCTGTATTTCTCTATCTCTTTCTCATTACCCTTCCAGTGTGCATTTGCCCTTGCTTGACCGCAGTGTGCCCGACTTCTCTAGTTTCAACACTGTGGATGATTGGCTGGACGCTATTAAGATGGGCCAGTACAAAGACAATTTCGCCAATGGCAACTTCACCAGCTTCGACCTTGTTTCCCAGATGTCCATGGAGTAAGTGCTATACCTATGAGAGAGAACAGTTTGGAAAACAGCCACGCTTTGATCACTGAGTCAGCAGAACCTCTAGGGGATCTTTGACTCTAATAGTGCTGACTGTCAATACCAAGATTTGCTCTATATTGCCCTAAGCTTCTCTGTCTATTTATTAGGGCTGCACACTATGGTATAAAATATAAAATTTTATATTAAATTATGCTACAGTTCAAAGGCTTGGGTCAGTAGGGGCCTTTTTAATACTTTAATACTTTTATTCCACAAGGGTGGAATTAAATTGCTCAAAAAGACACAATGCTGCAAAAGATCTCAAATAAATTCTGTATTTTATTGATTTTCATAAAAAAAATTCTGAAATGTGTCATGGTTGCCACATAAAATGTCAAGCCACAGAATTGTTTTAAACATTAACAATGCATAAAGTTTATTGGGCAGTGAATTAGCATATTAGAGTGATTTCTGAATGATCATGTGACACTGAAGAAGTATTAAAATAGAAAAAGTAGAAACCCCTTTATTAATAAATACTGTTAAATGTAGCTTATACCATCTAAAACATTAAATATAGTTGGACTTGAACTTTATTGTAAAGTTTTACCATCTATTGAAAATGACAGACTTTTGAGGTATAATGGCCATATCACAATTTCAGTTTCAATGTGATTGATTATGTAGCTGTTAGGGGTGTAACGGTACGTGTATTCGTACCGGACCGTTTCGGTACAGGGCTTTTGGTACGGTGCACGTGTGTACCGAATGCAATATTTTGTGTGCGGAACATATACATTTTCGTGTTTCCAAATGAACATATTAAGTGGCGGAAGTCTCAGCATTCAGTGCAAATCCCGCCCTGCAGCTGATTCTAAGGCTGGCGACACACTAGCTGCGTAGCGTGAGCGTGGCGTTTCTGCTGCATGTCAGTTGCGTGACGGCTTTTCTGTGTCTTTACACACCAGAATCGTGCCTGACGTATATATATATATATATATGTCACCTTTTGTAGGTGACATATATAGCCCCTTTCACACTGCCATTCCGGCAAATACAAGGGTAAAGTGTTCCGGCAATTGTTCCCGGGTCGCTAGATTTTGCACTTTCAAACCCGGGTTCAATGCCGGAATCAATCCTGGGACGTGTTTGCTTTCACACAGAAGGCGACCCGGCAATGTTCCGGCAATATGCCGGGTCCGACGTGCAGTGTGAAAGGGGCTACAGAGGGAGGCCACCGACAGACCAGGATCTTGTCTTCACGACAACAATATCTATACTTCATGTTGAGCATAAATATAAAGCCTACTGATAAAGGACACCGTCAACAGTAATGAAGGCAAAATAAACTATGTTTGACATGTGCAATATGCCAGTGTGTCACCGGCCTTAGGTTTTCAAAAGGCATCACGCGAGTGTGAACATCACTACAACTAGGAAAATGATTGTAATTCAAACACAGCTCCCGTCGGCATTTAAACAGACCTTTGCTCTTAATTCTGATCGGGCCAAACCAATAACGAAATCTGAGCAGGTCTAAAAACTGAAACTGTTGATGCTGCACTTTACACTTTGGAAAAGTTATATATATTTTTTGGTAATGGTAAATTGGTAATGCTGCACTGTAATGATAGTTATTTATTTATATTTTTCATTATATTTTATTATATGATATTGGTTTGAGACTGAGAGTATTTTATTTAGTGGAGAACTTTGCAGCAGTATTTTATTTCTTATTCTTTATTTATTTTATATATATTGTATTAAAAAGTATTTAAAAAAAGTGTAAACAAATTAATAAAGAAAATGTTATAGTAATAAACAACCTGCAGTTTAATGTTTGCATTTCTTTCCGTTACTGTACCGAAAATGAACCGAACCGTGACTTTAAAACCGAGGTACGTACCGAACCGTGATTTTAGCGTACCGTTACACTCCTAGTAGCTGTACTATTTAGTAGGGCTGTCCCCGACTAAAATTTTTCTGGTCAACTGTTTGTCATTTCAAGCATTAGTCAACGAATCATGAGTTGAAGATTCTTTGCAGAATGAATTATAATAGTAATAACAATAATAGACTGTACTTGTGAGGTGTAGTCCAACATTTAGTTTCAGTTTCAGAATTGATTGATTATGTAGCTGTACTATTCAGTTGGGCTGCCCTCAACTAAATATTTTTCTGGTTGACTGTTAGAGCGTTCATTTTAAGCATTAGTTGACGAATCACACGTTTATTAATACACCATTTAAATCATTACAATGAGCCTTTAATTGCATACAAAGCCTAATAAGCACTCAAACACATGCACAAAACTTGCCACAGCACACCAACAGAAGTAATAATTATAAATGTGTAGGGAAAAACAGTAAGGAGGCTGCATTAAAATATGAATAAGTTATTAATAAATTAGTGTTTTCTTTGTTTTATGCTTAAGAGATTAAGTCGACAACACTGACACTCCGTAGTAGTGGATGTATTCATGTTTCATACGGATGACATAATCTGAGAATATTTGTTTTCCATTTGAATTGGTTCATTTGAAAGTAGACATTTCACACTCTATAGATATATTTTTCACGGCAGAAAGCGCATCCTGTTTGCTTTCATTATTTTACAAAAGCGCAATGTTTTATTGTTTTTGTGAGTGCATAAACATAGTCTTTACATATTCAAAGAATGTATTACTCTTACCTGTATGACCAAAAATGATGGAGTATTTCAAGAGCAAGTGAGTGCTCTGGCACCTCCGTCTGTCCTGCAGTGAGCTAGATACTATTCAGCTTTCACGGACTGTGTGACCTCACCACTTCCTGATGATTGTCGATTTTTTTTTTCTGCAACTAAGCGACTAATAAAATTTTGGTCAACCAAGCCTCTTCTCGGTGACCAAATGTTAATCGACTATTAGGGGGCAGACCTAGTATTCAGTCTCTTTTTTATCCTCTTTGTCTTTTTTCAAAATGAATTATAAATTGCGGTTTGAAATGATATCTCAGTGATTATACACTGTATGGATTTAAATTAAAAAATAAACATACTGTAGGTATATTTTCTCATCTTTGTTACTGACTGTCAGTCACAGTTGAAATGGGAGCCACAGACATGTATACTTAGATTCTTCTCCTCTCCTCACCTCAGCTGTTACCTGTTACAACCAAACCAGACACGGCATGAAAACAAAGGAAGTGTTGTTGTTTCAAAGCCGCTTGGATTATGCAACAAACAGAGGATGATAGGGATAAAGGAATTTACCGGTTACTCAATCTTGAACTAACATGCTCAGTTTACTTTGGCATCATGTGTTGAAGCCAGTGAATAAAAATGTATTACTACAGCTTTATGGTATCTGCTTCTGAGTGCACATGTTTGATCTTGCCTCTTTCTGTTCATGTGTATTTTACATAGGGACATTCTCAGGGTCGGAGTGACACTAGCGGGTCACCAGAAGAAGATCCTCAACAGTGTTCAGATGATGAGGGCCCAGATGAACCAGATCCAATCGGTAGAGGTTTGACGACGCGTCCCGATTAGACTGGGAGGAGGACAGGAGGAGCAGGCGAAGGGCCAACATGAAGGGATGGGGCAGCCACTACAGACCCTAAGCCTATTTTCCTTCTGGACCACCTAGGATATCCACCTGCCCCCTCCTCCAAAACACTCTCGTTCTCCATCTGTGTTATCTGAATTCCCCATTAACCCCCAGACACCCTAATGGGCTCGATTCGGGAAAGCTGCGTCTGGAAAATATGGTCACAACACCTGATCGTTTAGCTTTAGCCACCACCAATCACAGGATGACCGATCAGTCTGCCAGCAATAGGCTCCACCCCCTACTTCCCTTGAATTTTCCTTACTTTCCTTCCAATTGTTTTTTTTGTTAGTATTTTTTTAAGCGTTTTTGTAAAAAAAAAATTAAAGCTATGAAAACACAAGTAATCTATATAAAATATATAGATTGCTGTAAAATTGTAGACTGAATATGGTGGACTGAATCAAAAGGCTACCCTTTAAAAGGGCAATGAAGAAACAGGAGATAAAAAAACCACAATACATGCTTCTGAGATTTTCTTTCTAATATTTTGGGAAAATCTTGAATAGAAATACTTACTGTCTGCTCAATGGATACACAGGGGACAACCTGCGGAACCTTAATCCCTCTCCCCTCACTGACAGCCGAGGGAAAAGTATGTGAAAACCATGAAATGGGACTTCCTTTTGGCAGCCAGTACTGCCTTGAAGAAAAATATGAGATTTTTTTGCAGTTTAAACTACATCAACATAAACAGACAGACAAATGGAGAAAAAAAAGTCAAAATAGTTATCACAGTGTTGAATATGTGGTGCAGATTCTTCATTGCTAGGGAGGAAGAAAAAATTAACATTTTACAGATGTCATAAGAGCTTGCCAAATAGAGCATCATCCCTTTGTACCTTGTCCTGTACATATCAGATGCACTTGTGAGGTCGTCAGTACAAGCCTGATGTAGTCCAACATTTAGTTTCAGTTTCAGTATTAGATGGATCTATATTGACATTTGATGGATTTTCTTTCTAGTGTGTCCGTATATGACTTGAGGGGGTCATCTTTTATATTCTTCCTCCTTTTTGTCATGGGCTAAGATGATTTAGTTTGAAAGACGGCATAAGATACTCTCCCCCACAAATTGTTCAGCATGTTTTTTCCTTGAACTGTTTAGAGTGAAGGATACCGAGTGCACGTATGGTGTGGTCTTCACATCATCTACACTCTACTTTTATGTTTGGATCCCTGCTGTGTGTGTGTGTGTGTGTGTGTGTGTGTGTGTGTGTGTGTGTGTGTGTGTGTGTGTGTGTGTGTGTGTGTGTGTTTGCGTGTGTGTGTGTTTGCGTGTGCATGGAATGGAGCACATGGAGCTGCGGAGCACATGTGGTGCAAAACTATGATTTCACCGGAAGCTTGGATTTGATACACGTTGCAGACCACTGTGTTGATATGCTTATATTTTTGCCACCAAAACCATTTCTTTAAAGAAGAAAAAAAAGATGTTTTATAATAAGGTGTTTAGGGGTTTTAATATCTGAAAGTATGCAGTTAGAGGACATTTTCATAACAGGGAAGTGATTGTTCATTGTGAAGCATAGTTTTATATGAGAATATTGTTATTGTATGACATTTTTGAAATGGTTACATTCACCAATTGGAGCCAAGCTGAAATTTGGAGTTTCATAGGACATTAAAACAAAAAAAAACAAAAATCACAAAAAATATCAGCTGTTAAATAGTGTGTATAGATTGTATTTTTTACACACACAAAACAAAAAAACAAAAAAAAAAACCACCGTTCTCCATGGTATGGTAGCTACTTCCCACGATGCTTTCTGAGATCTGTCACCTCCATAGACGTAAGAACAATACAACTCTGTATAATAATATTCTAAAGCAGAAACTTCCCCCCTCAGAGAGGCTTGTCTCAAAACTGTGTTGGATTTTAGTGTACATATTATTTTTTTAATGTATTGTTGAATTGGGAGTCGCTATTGTCAATGTTTATTTTGGGCCTTTTCGTTTTGTACTAGTATTGGCTGAGAGATGAGAATCAGCCGTAGAGATGAATGGGCCGGAAGCATCTTCATCCATGCTGGAGTGTATGTGTGTGAGCGAGTGTGTTTGTGTGCTTGCATGTGCATGTATGTCCATGTACCAGCATTACGGTCACTGTGGTTAACGATATACTTCTTTGTCAGCTGACGAGAGGCTCGCTTTATTCCATAACCTCAGGGTTGACATGCATCTGTGTTAAAAACCATGCAGTGTTGTGAGGTCAGTTCAGTGTAGGTAAGGTCCATTGGCTGAATCTCAGAGTGCTAATGAAGTTCTAATCAGATGGTGTTGACCATTCTCTGTTCTTCCCATTACATAATGCTTCCATTAGAATGAAGGTTCTGTCGTTCAGTGATTGGACATGAAACAACGTTCGGCAGACAGGCCATCCCAGGTGTGAAGGCTTGAAAGACATAGCGATAAAGGCTTGAGAAATGACCGTGTCTACTTTCCTCTGTGTCCAGAAAGATGGTAGGATTTTACTTTCCTTATAACTTGACATACTAAATGGCCGTTAAGTTTTAGCTCTCAGCTTTTCAGTCATTTTTGGTAACTTTTTTTTATCACCAGCAGGAGGATACAGGGAGAAAGGAAATTAATCTTGGCTTAACACCTTGTCCTAACCAGCAACGTGTGATTTGTCTGTCACACTGAAAGCGAAAATTCAGCACAGCACAGTCACACCCAAAATGTTTAATAAGCAGTTACATTATCGTTTAAAATTTCTTTAAACGTGTCTCTCAAGCTCATCTCAAGGCTACATTAATTTGGTAAAAAATACAATGAAGAAAGCATTACTGTAAAATATTACAATATACATCCTTAATTTTAATGTATTTTAAAATGTTATTTATTCCTGTGATGGTAAAGCTGAATTTTCAGCAGCCAATACTCCATCTTCAGTTCACATTATCCTTCAGAAATTCATTCTAATACGCTGATTGTTTCTCAAAAAGGATTTTTTTTTTTTTTTTTTTTTTTTTTTTTTTTTTTACAAAAACAGCGTATTTTTGAGTAAAACATGTTAGGTTTTTCTGGATTCTTAGATGAACAGAATTAACATTTCGTCTTTAGTCACTTTTTGTCAATTTAATGTGTGCTTGCTGAATATAATAAATAATTTTCTTAAAAAATAAAAATAAATCTTGACACCAAAATTTTGAATTGTAGTGTATGTTAGTGAGGCTATCAAGCTGCTATAGAAATAAATATTAAGCAATTAACATTATGTTCTATCCCTTGAAGGGCATAAAATGGTTGCAAAGTAAAATAGTGTAAAATAAACTATAAACTGAATGCAAACTAACTAAAATAACAGATAAGCAAAATAAATACATTTCTGTTTTGCAATTGACAAAATATTCTTTATGGACAAAAACAATGAATTCATGTAAAAATCATCCATTTTCATAGTGTACTGTATATGGCATATAGTCGCTTTCAGCAGCTGGTTGGGACCTGGAGCGAGTCAGAGAGGTGAGAGACAGATTGAGAGTGAAGAATGTTCTCGCATCATAAAACTTGAGCAGTGATGGTACCTGTCTGTCCAGCACATCCTCTCAATATTTAATGGCTTCTCAGTGTCACTGCTGCACTGTGAGACTAAGGTTCTGAATCTCTCGTCTTCCTCAGAATAACACCGCTTCACCCTCCTAGGACAATCACTGTCACTCAAAGCTCCAGCACACCTTTTTCGGAATCCACACACACACTGCTGCTGTACGTCTGCAGAAGTTGAGACTCTCGTGGCAGTAGCTCAGCAATACTTAGAGGTGCTGCCCACAAGTTACAGCGTGTTTAAATCAGCCTAACAGCACAGGATTAACAGAGCTTTGAGTGAAATCCAGTGCTGAAGGGATATCCTGTGTTCCTGATCCTCATCTTCTTTTCCTTCCAATGAAATGTGTCGTTTTATAAGCAGTTTCACGGGCCTGCGCTATTTGCAAAAAGACGCTTTTCTTGCATTTTGGCGCTGATGATCACGTGAGTTTCTGGCACTTTGCAGTGAGAGAGCCGAAGGAACATTAACGACCAATGAGCCTTTCTGTTTTAAGATATTGGTATGTTGAAAGATTATGACATGCTTGACATTTGCCACGCATTTTCTTCATCGGAACTGTAATTACATAGAAATATTTCATCACGGCGGTCTTATGTAATTCTGTTTTTCCACTGCATCTTAAACCGCTTAAGTTTGTTTCTCGGTAGGGGACTAATTACTTCATACGTTTCCCTCTCTCATTTGTCGTTTCACAGAACACTATGTAGACCACAGACAAATGAGACGTGGCGTCGAGAGTGAAAGAATGTCATGCTGAGTGATTTAAGCACTTCTTATTGTTTTTTTTCACATGGATTATCACCTTAAATGCATAATTTCTACCACAACACAGCTCTTTTTTTTTCATACGAAGTGCTGGGAAAGATGGCATGTGGACATTTTTTAATACCCAGAACCCTTTTGGTTCAGATGGCTTGTGAAAATAGCCAAAAAGCTGCCGTTATGTGGACATGCGAACTGCAAATGTTCCTTCTGGCAAGCAAAGATGTGATCCCGTGCACCATTTAAAGCTTTTTGTTGAAAGCTGGTGACAGCAAGCTGTGAACAGCATATGCTCGTAGCTACCGCCGGAGCTTAATACCAATGCAAAACCGTTATTATGATGATTGTGTGCGATTGTGAACGTAAATACAAGCTGCCTCTGGTTTTCTCTCATTGGTACATATTTCTGCCTGCATCCTCAAACATGGTGGGAAGTTCTTGGATAGAAAATGGCTCCCCAAATAGAGCTGTAGTGCCTGTAGGGCCGCAGCACCCTCTGGTGTTAGGAAGGCAGTAGTGCATTCGTCCCCATGTCTCTCAGCCCTGCTTTTCATCACAGGGCGGCAGACCTCACTGCCTACCTGGACCACTGTGACAGAGATGGAAGGTCCTGTTTCACTGTATAAAATGTACATTTGACTGTAACCCTGTGAATGATGTAACAATTTCATTATTTGTAATATTGTTATTGGTTTATTTTCTAAAAATTGAAAAAAGCCCAACTTGACTCTCCTCATTAAAACATGAAATGAGATACAACTGTTATACAGCGTTCTGTGGTTTGTATGTGTTAGCCTCACTGTTTATTTTCCTGATAGCACATTGTGCCAGTGCTGCCAATGTCATGGGCTGCATTCCCAAGCAGTGCATAATACTATAAATCTATAGACTGAATTGCTTCAGATAAAAAAGAACTATTGAGATACAGTACATTTTAGCTATGTCAACAGAGTTTGTGGCCTAATGTTGTTTACCACTTGTCCCTTATTTTCATTATTGATAAAACCTATTGATTAAAAAAAGATTGTAAAATGTCTGTTTAATGTACAAAAAAAGTCAAGTAAAATAACGAAAGTAAATTAAATCATTTTCATCGTGAATGATTGGTCTGTTTTCACATGAATCAATCATATTTCTGTTATATGACTGGCAAAATGTATTTTATGGTATAATAATGATTACCACAAAAAAAAAAAAAAATCCAACCATCCCATTTTTTCCTTAAAAAAAGTGCTAAAATATATATATATATATATACACACACACATATACATATATATATATATATATATATATATATATATATATATATATATATATATATATATAAAATTGTCAATTTTAAAATGACAATTGACTGTTTTTTTTTACACTAACTAAAACATAGTAAGGACACCGTCAAAATGGTCCATGTGACATCAGTGGTCGATAATGGCAGAGGACTTTCCCGGAAGAGAAGAAATCGTTGAATAAAGTAGCTATTTTCATTTTCTTTACAAACAAAAATGATTCTCGTAGCTTTGTAAAATTATGCATGAACCACTGATGTCACATGGACCATTTTAATGACGTCTTTTTACGTTTCTGTGCCTTGATCGTGGAACCCCACTACTTTTTATGGAAGGTCAGAGAGCTTCTTGGATGTCATCAGAAATATCTTAATTTGTTTTCCGAAGATTAAATGAAGGGCTTACGGGTTTGGATCGACATGAAACTAACTAATGACAGAATTTTCATTTTTGGGTGAACTGTCCATGGTTTTAGTGTGAAAAGCCTGCTTAGTTAAAAAATAATAATAATAATGATAACCCTATAATCCTATAAAAATAATTAAAACAGCTTTAATTCTTCATTGAAATGTAGTGTCTTGACTGTAATGGAATTGCTTGTATATTATAATTGCTTTTACATTTTCCAAAGACTGGCCTCATTCACTAGTGTCATAAGTGCCTCAATATCACCTCAATTTTGAAAAGAAAACAAGCAAGCTTAACTTGCACAGTAAAGTGGTAAATAAAACAAAGATTAGTGCAGTGCATTTTACAAGAAAACACTTTCTGCTTTCAATTTCGTGTTTAATTCAACGCCCTTGCTGTTTCTTTGTAATCGTTTGTAAAATTACTAGCGATTTCTACTGAACTAGGAATGTTACTTTAAATGTTTAAACACCCTGTTGTTTTATTTTCCCACTCATTACAGTCTCGTCAACTTGCTAAACTGAGGTAGAATTACCCTGAAGACAGGAGTAAACTGAAATACCTTTTTAGAAACTTCACATTGAAGGCATTTACACGCCCCAAATCATTCCTCACAGGACCGGCCTTTATGCTGCATCCTTTGTGCTGATGTTCCTGTGGGGTGTTTGGGTTTGTCTGCGCTCCCCCTCCTGCTGTTCCCTCCGACCGGATCTCAGTGTCTCCTCACAGCTCGCCCTGCTTCGGAGGCCTCGTTAACGGGCCAATGTGTGAAAGCCCCACGACCTCTCGCTGACCTCGCCGAGACTGGCGTGCGAAAAAAACGCAGCCTCTGCGAGGAGAAGTGGGAGTTCAGGAGTTCAGTGCGCAACCCGCTGGCAATCCAACAGTTCTTCTCGTCTAATCCCGCCCGCCTTTGCTTTCCCCCTCCTTTACGCCCTGTTAACCAATGCCACCACGGGCTCAGCGGGAACAGCACCAGCGCCAGACCCTCAACAGAACACGACCAAAACCCCAACGATCAGCTTTCACTGGAAACGCACATGAAAGTGACTGGACTCGACGTGAAATCTCTAGATTAATAGAAACACCCTTTGCTTTTTCGTTCATGGTCGTGACGCCGATGGCGCTTGCTAACCGGAATAGTTTGCACTCACACATCATTGCTTTTGAATCGAATTTTTAAAAGATCATGCTGTGGTCATGCTAAGGAAATACGGAAACTGCAAATCTATGTAAACAGTGGCCATGTGTGCCGCCCTGCCATTCACTTATTTGAATGGCTGCTAATGTTCACTGTTCCATATATGCGATCTGCAGACTTTTAAAAGAGTATTAGGTCAATCAAAGTGCAATCAGTGAGCTTTCCAGGCCGTGGCGTGTGCAGCTAACTGAAACGTTGGGGTGATTTTGATGGCCACGTCATACTGTGAATATCCATCTATCACAAGTAAAAGCGGATGGTTTGTTCTGGCTTTGCTCTGGTCGTGTATATTTTAGTTGAATCATCCCACGCTGGGAAGACTTACTTCCACATCCCTAACATTTCTCATATTTGCACTCTGTCAGTACAAATATCATACAGTCAAATATTAGAAACGCCATTCAAATGATCCATTACAGGGAATCGTTATAGTGTGAGCAGTTCAAAAAGACCACTTGAGCTCACGACGACAGCTTTTCACATCAGGAAAATATTACTCATTTAAAATCATGTTTTGTGAAAAAATAAACAGAAGTATGATAGCCTTGCTAGGAAAGTTTTACCCCTGATGTTACTTTCAGTTTTCATTTCATGCCATAAATGTAATAATTCAGGTAAATATTGATATTTCTATCTGTAAAAATACTACAAAAATAATATGGGGTGGGGGGGGGGGGGGTTCACATCTAAAGCTATATGTAATAGAAATTTTACTAAATGATTTCAGAATGTAACTACAAAAAAAAAAAAAAAAAATATATATATATATATATATATAATTTATTTATTTTATTTATTTATTTTTTTTCTTTCTTATAAAATACTTTTCATATGTTGTTAAAATATCTACATATTCTTCAAATTTCCCTTTATTTCCTTAAATGTTTCAAGAACAAACTTTACTACGGTCTTTATCATTTCAAATTAGAATTTCGGTTAAATTTATCTTTGTTTTAAGGATTATGATTATTAGAAATGTGTCAAAAGTATTTTTTTTAAAAATGCACTGTAATGTTATTTTGAAAAGAATATTTAATGATTCCATGACATTTTGTATTTTGTAATTATTTCTTAAAATTCAGCTAGTATAATGAATAGCTAGTATGTTATGTAAATTAGGTTTACTGTATATCGTACTCTACTTTGATGTTTATGTAAATGATAAACGATGTTTACTGTGATCTTACTCTCCTTTTCTTACTAACATTTCAGCTTTGCAGTTATGTTTGAAAAAGACGTATGAGCCGTTTTAAACAGGTCACTTTCACAGTCCTTCATCATTAGGACAGTTATGACATGAACACTGGTCAGGTGTGGAAGCTTTTTGCCAGATTGCTGTCTAAGTGTAGATTCAGACTGCAGGAGACGGAGTGTGAGAGCAGCTGCTTACACGTGGAGACCTGAGCCCAGATTCACCAGTACGCTGAATGTTTACTTGGAGTGTGCGCCTGGATTTATCTGGGGACATTTGCCTGAAATTAAACTCATTTATAAAAGGTAAATTTATGAGGTAAGTTTATTATTATTTTTGTTTTAACTCGCTTGCTCTTTTGTGTGTGTGTGTGTGTGTGTTTGTGTCAAAATGTGAAATATATACAACATGTACTGTATGTAATTTTTTAAATCACACAGTTTGTTCTTGTCCAAATTCTCAGATCGTTTTTTTCTGTAAATAGAATTTATTATATTATTGAATACATATTATTTTGATTATAATTTGTTGTTGTTGTTGTTGTGTGTACTACAGTGACTTTTGAAAAGCCACTATATAAATTAATGACGATGTTGATGATGATGAATATCATTATAAGAAAAAAAAAAAATAATAATATGTCTGAAAGACCTAGAAATGCTATGTTAGAATTGCTTAACATATATAAAAAACAAATACAAAGGCAGTATGTGATGATATTATTTAAATATTTTTAGAATAAATAAATTAAAAGAAACTTTGTATTAATGCATGCGAATGTGGAAAAATACAATTGTTTTTACTGCAGTCATTCAAGATATCAGCAGTGCACAAGAATTTTCCAGGCCTGCCTTTTTGCCATTAGCAGAAAGGAAATAGCTTTGCAAAAAGGTTTCCCAGTCATGATATAATTCAATGTAATATGCATGTAATAATACACTACCGTACAGTAGAACACAGTCATTATTTATGTAATATAACATTCAAAGCATAAATTATTCACAATATGTTCACTTTTGAATAGCCCGTTTTAGTGAATAACTGAGCAGTTGGATGTATTTCCATAATTATTTTAGGCAAAAACCAATTCCAACCCACTACTAGATCTGTAAATGGTCATTTCTCATTTCCGTAGTCATCAACAGAAGCAGTAAATGCTCTTCAGACTTTATGTGGAACAGAGCCACTGGGAATGTATTTGTTTCCATTTCACTGTACATCATGGACAGAATAGGATACACACAGGCGCAAATTAAGACCTATTTCAAGAGGTCTGCCGTTTGCTGTTTCCAAGCACATTCCATTTGAGAGCCAATATTTTTAAACACTTAAATCGTGAAAGATCTTTGATGGTGCTCTGAGATAGATGATCTGGAGCTCCTCCACCCCACAATTACCAGAGATCATCTGCACATCTCTAACTTTAACCAAAGACCTGAGCCTTTCGAAGGTCTGTGGAGGAACTTAATGCAAAACAGAGATCCGAATGCTTTGCCGATTTGTCCCAGACACACACAATTTGCCAGCCAGAGAGAAAAGGAAGGCAGAGAGATACAGTACTGTGATGATGTTCAACTGAATTATCTTTTTTTCTAAGACAGAATGGAGAGGAATGGAAAATATACTATGAGAATGAAAATATGACCGTGTTCATTACATGTGAAACATTAAAAATCAAGGTAAGGGACTTATTAAAGAACTTTTAAAAGGATGGAAAGATGTATGATGTTATTAAAGAAAACAGAAAGTGACTTGCAGTGTGATCTGTGGATTACTTATTAGGACTCATATTACATATGCATGGGTCAAAGACATTAAGATGTCCGCATCAATAGGAATTTACAAAAGTGATTTTATGTCAATAGAAAGCACAATAAGTGTTAGTTAAGTGTCTAATTTTAAGGTTTCAAAAAAGTTTTTAAATAATAAAAAATGTCAAAATTTGGTTGAAATAATGTAACTGTTATTCTTTGTAACAAAATATTTATATAAGAATTCAAAGAATATGTTACATATTAAAATATATAAAAGAATAAGGGAGCATATTGAATTCGATTGTGTTTTAAATGAGTAAAAAATTCTTACTGACAATTGGGCAAAACGTACGATAGTGGCACATTTAAAACATGTAAAATTACAACTAATTAGTATTTGGGATTAAAATTATTTGTCTTTTAATATGTCATGAATAGATTTTTGATGACATATGCATTTTTTAAATATAAAATTAAAATAAATAAATAAATAAAATAACATTTATAAATATGCCTGACAAGATAATTACACCAAGTGAAATTCTTGTGTGGGTCTCTTCTGTAAATAAGGGATAAATGTATATTTATTTTTTTTACCCAGAAAAACAAAAATTAAATTTCAATTAAATTAAACAGAACGTAATTAAACAAAATTAAACGGGGGGGATTTCTAAGAAGGATTTCAAATGCAAATTTTAGTTCAGTGTTTGCAAGTCAATAACATTAGATGTTATGCTAGAACTGAGGGGCCGCTAGGGAATGCTATGGGTTCTGAAAAAGAAAAACAAAAAAATAAAACACATGTAAAACAATTTTAAAATATATATATATATATATGATTTTATATATAACAATAAACATAATATATATGTTTAAGGAAAACTTATGAAAAAACAATTGTTTAAAACAATTTAAAAATAATTATATTTTATTTATTGATATTATTATTTTTAATAAAATATTTATTCTCAATAAATACATCTAAGATAAATTATTCTAAAACTAATCTAAAATTAATAAGTGTCGTCATTTTTAAACCTTATGAAAAAAAACTATTGTTTAAAACAATTTAAAAATAATAATATTTTATTTATTGATATTATTATTTTTAATAAAATATTTATTCTCAATAAATACATCTAAGCTAAATTATTCTAAAAATAATCTAAAATTAATCTAAAAAGTGTCGTCATTTTTAAACTTTCAGAGAATACAGACAATACCCAAATATTTCCTGCCCAGGTTATTTAGTTGTGTTTTTTGATGCTCAGCTGACTTTTATTTCTGGCATTAGACCCTTTCTTTCTAGGTCTGATGCTGAGAGGCTTATTCATGCCTTCCTTACATCAATGTTCGATTATTGTAATTCTCTATTTGTGGGTGAACCAGCAAGTTCGGTTTAGAGGTTGCGGTATATACAAAACTCAGCTGCACACGTTTTGACTTACATATCCTCACGCCATCACATTACCCCTGTGCTCCAGCAAATTCATTGGCTCCCGGTTCAATCATGTAGTGATTTTAAAACTTTGATTTTAACCTATAAAGCAGTGCATGGGTTGGCTCAGATTTGATTTGTGATTTTATTTTGTTTTATGCATATAGTGTTTTGAGTTTGTAAAAGATGCATTACAAATAACATTTATTATTATTATTATTATTATTATTATCTTTACATCTAAAAGTACAGTTCTTTTGTGAGTAGGAAAAACATTAATGTAACAATACAAGTGGAATTTTTTTAAAATGATATTTTACACATTCATAATATTAATGTTAACAATATAAACTGGGTCTGTATACACAAAATGAGGGGCTGCAAAGGAGTGTTAGCAGGTCCATGCAAATGTTATTTTGAACAAAATATTTATTATGAACAAGCACATCTAAAAGTACAGTACTTTAGTGATTGGGGAAAACATTAATGTAACTTTTTTTTCATTAAAAACATTAATTATTACAATATGAATTGGGTATTTTTACATGGAATGAGTGATAGGGGGGTCAATGGAAAGGTTTAGAGAAAAACAACAAAAGTATATAACGTATGCTAATATACCGTAATTAAATAAATGCATCATTTAGTACCTGAGTAGTTAAAACGTTACATTATATAGTATAATTTGGGTCTGTATACATGAAAACATATAGCTGCCTTTTAAATTTTAGTAAGGGGGATCATATTTAGGTTAAAACCCTTAACACCAAGTTGTAAAAAAATTCTTTTCATTAATATTTATGATTTACACACTTCCGAGAACAAATTCCTCTACGATCGACATCGCTTGTGTGTGACCTGCTGAGACTGACCTATTTAACACTGAACTGTGCGCTGTGAGCTTCAGGAGCATGATGACGCGTTCCTCTAGAGGCGACGGCGTCACTTCTGACCTGCTCAGCTTGACCTACTTAACACTGTGAACTCTGGGTCGTTGGGTAAGTCGGGCCGGGGACATGCGCAGAGAGAGAGAAGTCCTGTCACATACAGTCTTTCATGCCACTCAGATGAATTCCCAGCACACAGGCCCTGCAGCTTCATTAAAGTCTTCTCTGGCACTAGATTGTTATCATTATGCCATCTGCCACCCTGAGAGAAAAATAAATAGATCGTGGAGCGAGGGGGAAGAAAACAAAAGATTACAAATGACACAAAAAAGGTACCTTGTTGCCATCTAGTGACAATTTGTGGGAATTATATCATGGCAAAGTAGTAAATTGTGGTCATTTTTTATTTAGCATTTTAAGTGAATAAGCAGCTCCGATTTCTGCTTTGTGTGGCATTGGTTAAAAAAAAGAAACCTTGCTTGTATAATAAATAAATAAATAAACTGATGTTATGATATTATGCCTCTAAAAACATATTTTCGACTGGTCACACTGTTAAAAATTCTGAATGCTATAAATACTGGAGGATAAAAATCATTACTTACCAAGGCTGCATTTGATTAAAAAAAAAAAAAAAAAAAAAATATACACACACACACACACACACACACACACACACACACACATATATATATATATATATATATATATATATATATATATATATATATATATATATATATATATATATATATATATATATATATATATTGCTGTTTAATAATTTCTTGCATGACCTGTGTACACTACCTTTCAAAAGTTTACTTTTATTCAGCAATGATGCATTAAATTGATCACAAACGTGACAGGCAAGATACTTTTAAAGTTACAAAACTATTTCAGGTAAATGCTGTTCTTTTAAACTTGCTACCAGAAAATCCTGAAAAAAAATGTATAAGGGTTTTCGCAAATATTACCAATCAGCATTTTACAATGATTTCTGTGGGATTGTGGGGCACTGAAGACTGGAGTAAAGAAAAAAAGACTGTTTTACTGTACTTGTTGGTCAAATGAGTCTTGGTGAGCATTATATATTTCTTCCAAAAACATAAAAAACATCCTAAATATTATTGACATTTACACATCATAACAAATGAAATGTCTAATCTGTCCAATTAAATGCTTCGTGTAGCCCCCCCCCCCCCCCCCTCACACACTCTCTCTCTCTCTCTCTCTCTCTGTGTGTTTGTGTGTGTGTGTGTTTTTATTTAGGTCTAATAGCCTATGCTTAAGTGAGTGTGCAGATGTTCTCTTTCAAGTAGATGTAATTTTTTTCCTTCAACTTGCACCTCTTCCAAGTGAGCGTGCACTTCGCCTCACTTGACATTTTTTAGATGCCCATGAGGAAACGAGCTTATAAAACATACAGAATTAATTATTGATTTATTTTTTATCTAAAAATGCAGAAAGTTTCCTGTGATGGGTAGGTTTAGGTCTGGGGCGATATAAAATAAAGTTTGTATAGTATAAAAAACATTACGCCTATGGAATATCCCCATAAAACATGGAAACACCACGTGTGTGTTTATGTGTCAAAATCCAGATCGTGTTTGCAGTCAAAATAAAAATGGCTACCTTGACCAGCAGATGGCAGCATTTGCTTCATTGTTCACTTGAAAGCACCTTTATTCTTTCCTTGGGTCTGGACTGACTAACAAATCTAAGATTAGTAATTGGTTGTAAAACGTGTAGTTTTCATCTTTAATTATCTTTAATTTTAATTCACTCTGAATATAAGTGCATTTATGATTATGTAAACACCAAAAATCCTCATGCACTCAAGGTCTCAGTAAATCCAGCTCATCATCTTTTAGTAAGACCCGTCCTGCTCTGTAAATTTTCGAGTAAATCGAATCCACAGAAGAACGGATGCTCTCTGAAGCATGGCAGAGGCATCAATCACACAGTTTATTTTAAAGCAATCCCACACAAAGCAGGAGTCAGCTTCTTCTGCATTTTCCTTTTATATTTAAAATATCCATTACAGTATTCCATACATTTCTGTAAGTTTAATACTTTGATTCTTTCATTTTAAAAGCTGTGCTTCAGTTACTTTGCTGATTGGGCACAAAACCGAGGCTGTGTGTGAACACGATACCCTGAGCTAGCTGAATTGATTCCAGAAAGGTGGACTGTGTTGAGATGTGGTCTGGACGCCTCAGTCACAATCTACTCCTCATCCATCAATCCCATAAGCTTCCATAACAGATGGAATCACTCATATACTAATCAGTTTTATGCTGATGAAAGGCAAATACATCTGCACTACTCTTTTATATCATTTTTTTCTACATCCCTGTTTTTTTGCTAGTTTGAATGATGGCCGAGTAGCTTCCATGGAAGAATGGCCTCTGTTGGAGCCTTTATCTGTGGCATTATTCTGGCAGAGCGATGGACTGGACCCTGGAAGGGACAGCTGAGTCATTTGGCAGAGACCGGCAAGCCAATTGGTCAGCGAAGTTATGAGGACAGCACTAGATTTGTGACCTTACAGCTCCGTCTCCCCCCAGGAAGCACAGCCAGTGGGCCAAAAATGAATTTCATTGAAAAATCATTACCAGCTAAAAACCTTCACCTAATGTATAGCACTCTATGTTGTTTTATAGCTAAAATAAATCACAAGTGTTTTTTTGTTGATTTGTAACTATATGAAGCAAAAACTATGTTTTGTGGGTTGAGGGGGAACACAAACATGTTTTTGTAGCTCACAACCTCTTATTGTTTTCCTCAGCCTCAACTAATTGCATTGTGGATTCGAGTTCCAGGTAATATATTGTAAATGAAAAGCCATATTCAGAACAGCACTGGGACTTGAATTACTCTGTTTGTAAGTATTTGTCCGTGTCGCAGAATATTTAGTGACTCTTTATATAGATTATATAGTTTTGCCAGTAGGTGGCGACAAGTGAGCGAGTCTTTGAATCATTCAATCCACCGATTCGTTCAAAAACAAAGATTTTTGATTTTGATTCATTGCGTTCAAACTTCAACAGAACAAAGCAAGCTTAAATATGTAAAAACCCCTTACAGACTGACTTACAAAATGAAAACACACTCACTACAAATTTTAAATCATGAAAAAGAAAAACACAATATGACCTTCTTTTTATAAATTACTCATTGAATCATTTATTCATGACTCGTTTAATACACTAATTTATTAAGGACCAAACCAAGTGACTGAATCTAAATCATTCAGGAATGCCATTACTGTGTGTTGCTCAGATATATGTGTGTTATCTGAAACAAACTATTTTTGTTTATGGATAGAGTGCAGTAATGTAACTCACTTGTTTATTGAACTCTGAGCGATATCACTCGATTAACCAGGATGGTGTGACAATGCTTAAATACAACGTGATTTCCTGTAAATTCATGATTTAATTCCTATGTAAAACTTATTTTGACTGATATAGATGTTCAGATACAAAGCTATTTTATTTAAAATAAAACCTGGAGACAGTTCTATCTGATATAAGCTTAAATCTCAGAATCGCACAAAGCATTCTACTCTTGTCATCGCTGTTTCATTGGACTTATCTGAATGCATGCAGTCAGATACAGCTGTGCTCTTCGCTTCAACAGGAAAATGGCTGTCATATATCAGCGAGTTCTCGCCCTCACTGGCTGTTTCTGTGTCTCGCACTATCAGGGCCTGTTCCTTCAGCTGCTACTGCCTGAATCCACACAAACACTCATCACAGAGACCATATGTTTGCAGGTACAGAGGCAGATCTGCATTAATTGCTGACGTTGTTTGGTTTAGTCACATTTATGATTTCTGTAAAAGGTTTGTTTTCCCTGAGAAGGGGGATGTAAATGTGTGTTTCAAAGGAATAGCCTACTTTTTGATTGCATTCACGTAATCATTCTCATGATATAAGATTATGCATAAATGTTTTAACATGATAATTTACTATTTATTTATTTGAAAAGCACTGGTGTGATGTATTGATCTCAGAATGTCTTTGAAATTGTATATATTCACATCCATTTGTCTAGACCAGGGGTTTCCAAAGCTCTCCATGAAGTACCCCAAGCACTGCACGTTTTGAATGTCTCCCTATATCTGACACCCACTTCAGGTCTTGTAGTCTTTATTAATGAGCTGATGAGTTGAATCAGTTTTGTATGATTGAGGGAGACATACAAAATGTGATGGGCAGAGGGTACTCCAGGACAGGATTGAGAACGACTGGTCTAGACAGATGGATAGATTCGTTTGGATAATTGGCCCTTTGAGATCTGACCAATAATAATGTCATTTTTCCAGTCAAACAGGGGACCAGACAGGGGAGTAGATTAACATTTGTGGTCTTGGAAAAACTGTACTGACGTCTTTCAGCAGTTGAAACAAGATACTCTCTGATGTCCATTCATCTTTATTTCATGCTCTTTCTAGTAAAGATGATCAGTTCACATGAACTGTGACACGACAGCAAACTGTCACGACACATCAAAGAGCCACAAAACTGTATTTATTATTTTAGTTTCTTACAAAATGACAAAATTTAGGCTCGAATTGGACTTGTACCATCAATATGGGTAGATTCCTGTTCTATTTTAGTTTTAAACCAAAACTGAAGCTGTTCAATGCATTAGTAGACATATGTATGCATTTGTTTGCATTTTCTTTTGTGATTGTTAGCAAGGTGCACTAGAATATAATAGTTTGAGAGTTTTGTGCTGGTGAAAAAAAAACATACCATGCTTTTGCTGGTTTCTGCTTTTGTGTGTTTGTGTGTGTGTGTGTTTTCCAAGTTGAAAAAATTATGTGCATATCTACTTAATTAGGCATTGTTGATCACTTGTGAAACACTTAAATAATTGTTTCTTTTTTAAAGATTGTTTTTTAAATAATAATAAACAAAAATATTTTAAAAAATAAATAAGAAATAATAGCTCATATTTTGTTTCTTCTGGTAACCACAATAAAGATCTTCTGGTTTTCTAGCCCTGAGCCTTTTTCTCTATACCAGGTCAGTCTGTTAATTATTTTTATGTTAAATGATAATGACTGAAAATATACTGACAGTCACCCAAGACTATACCGTATTTTTCGGACTATAAATCGCACCTGAGTATAAGTGGCATCAGTCCAAAAATACGTCATGACGAGGGAAAAAACATATATAAGTCGCACTGGACTATAAGTCGCATTTATTTAGAACCAAGAACCAAGAGAAAACATTACCATCTACAGCCACGAGAGGGCACTCTATGTTTTCAGTGTAGACTACAGCAGCACTGAGCAGCATCTCTGGCAGTATAGGCTGTAGACGGTAATGTTTTCTCTTAAATCATTTCTCTCGGTTCATGTCAAATTAATTTTGATAAATAAGTCGCACCTGACTATAAGTCGCAGGACCAGCCAAACTATGAAAAAATTTTTTGACTTATAGTCTGGAAAATACGTTAGTTAGTTATCCTGTAAAAAAAGAAAGCTTTCTGCAGCAGTGTAGCACTTCTCCTGTCACTGGGCGGTCAAGATGTACCAAACACCACTCAAATGTCACATTTTTCATCAAGCAAACCACCTATTAGTCATCATGACTGACAGCCCATTCTTTCCCCGCTGCCTGTCTGCTAGCTGAATGGACATCTCTAGTGTCACTGTCCCAGACAAGAGGATGTCTTTGATATAACATGGATAAAAGTCTGTGCGTGTCCTTTCTGAAAGAGAGTGACTGACTTGATGTGTGTCACATGGCCTCTCCTCCCACAGAGGGATTGTTTACTACCATGTAAGGAAGGAGCAGAATATTAAATTGAAGTGGTCTACGTCACATCTCGCATGCTGGGGACTTATCTCCATGGCAACCGACATGCCAGGGTGTCCTGAGGCTGATCCCAAAGCAGCCCAATTTAAGGGAGTTATTTAATGGAAACATGATTCACATTTGCCCTTTTTAGTTGCAAGGAATTTCTAAATAATTACTTGGTTAGTCTTGAGGAATTAAAGTCTGAATGCTGTGTCACCAAGGTCGTTCATGATAGATCACACACATAAGTGGATATTTGGAGGTTCTCTTTGCTGTTGAAGGAGATTTGCTTTAAATCAGTAAAGCTGCTCTGGAATAGAGGAAAAGGGTCAAGAGGGATGATAGAGAGGAGAAAAAGAGCAGTCGATTTCCATTTCTGGTTTATTTCTGGCCCATACCCCGCAGCCTCCACCCTGTCTGCCCTCTGCCCGCTTGGCTGGTGGCGGCATGCTAATGATGTCATTCTTTTGAGCCATCTCTTCAGCTGACCTTTTGACCCTGTCAACAGCATGGATGCAGTGTTACTGAGATTTTAGAATATGAAAAGCATAGTGGCATTCAGGGCCATGCACAGATATTTTGAGGGTCAGTGGGCCAAACCAAAAAAAAGGGGGCACAAGGAGGGTGGGTGCTTATTGATAAAAATGATCCAGTTGTTACAAATATACAATTAAAAGAGTCATTATTGTAGATGTTTTGATGAGAGTGGGCTCTCTCTCACTCTCTGAGCCTGTTTCTACCTCATATTCAATGGAAGTAGAGGAGTGTGGGGTAAGTTGTGCCAGTGGGTAAGTTGACCCACCCCCCTGCACCTTGGCGCAAATGGCACTAAGGTGATGTGGAGGGACACAGAGGAGACAAATTATTGTATAAAGTCATTGTTTTTGTTTTCTTTGTGGATAAAAAGTATTCTTGTTGCTTCATAACATTACGGTTGAATTACTGTAGGCAGATGGACTGTTCTGATGACATCTTTCATACTTTTCTGGACTTTGACAGTGTATTTTACTTGTCAGTGAAAGGGGACAGTCACAAGCCTCACAGTTTTCATCCAAAATATCTTACATTGTGTTCCGAAGATGAACAAAGCTTTTACAGGTTTGGAACGACATGGGGGTAAAGTGATATATTAAATAATATTATAAATATATATAATATAATTTAATATTTTACAGAATAAATCTATATTATATACTAATAAAAAACAAATTTAGAACATTTATTAAATGTAATATATGTATTAATTATATAATAAATATATATTCATATATTAAATATACAGTATGTATTAAATATATTGTATTATTGCAAAATATAATATAAAATATTATTGCATTTTGATCAAATAAATGCAGCCTTGATGCTCATAAGTGAACTTTCAAAAACTCTTAACCACCTTCTGAACTTTTGAATGGCACAGTAAATCCTATATATTTATTGTATAAATTGATCGTTATCCTTGAAAATATAGCTGCCTTTATATATTAGAAAATGGGTCCCTGTCAAAGTAATAATCATACTTGGTGGTCAGTGGCATTAAAAAGTTTAAAAAACATTTGATTTAGATAATTCACAAACTATCTATTTAAATTTTTTTCGCATAAAATAGCAATCACTATAATAACTGATAGCACTCAAACTTGGTTCCAAATGTGCATTGCCATCATCATCAGTCAGTAAGCATAAAAGTGGAATAAGGCTGTCACGAGTCTTTAAGTGTGCAATCAAAGTACTGCATTCACCCAGAGCAACTAAAATAATCTTCTCAAGCAGTTTGTTTAAGTGTTCCCACATTCCTACAAAGCTGACAGTAACGTATGTGGTACAGGCACATGTGTAATGACATCACAGCTAAACAGATCAAAACAGAGTGGGTGAGTACATTTCTAATGGCGCATATACATACCTAAATGCTTTCATCATGTAGCTGTTAGCATCATGTTAGCATCTATTTGCTATGTAATCGTACTCTTCAGGAAGCATGACACGGTTTGCTGCTGCTAATTACATGCCTGTTTGCTAACATCTAATTTAAAAGACAACAAGGGAGAACAAAATGGAGAGAAAGAGTGAAAGAGTGTGAGTTTGGGGTGGTGGTGGAGAGAGAGCAGTTAAACATAAAATCAGAGGTGGAAAGAGTACAAAAATATTCTACTCAAGTAAAAGTACCATTACATTAATGAAATTTTACTTAAGTACAAGTAAAAGTACCAGTCTAAAAATCTACTCAAGTAAAAGTAAAAAGTAGCTCATTTAAACTTTACTTAAGAGTAAAAATTACTTAGTTACATTTTAACAGTGGGAGGGAGTCAAAATGGGACAGGCCAAGAGTGTCAAACTCACTTCCTGGAGGGCCACAGTCCTGCACAGTTTAGATATAACCCTAATTAAACACACCTGATCCAGCTAATCTAATCATTTAGGTTTATTTGAAAACTACAGGATATGTGTGCTGGAGCAGGGTTAGAACTAAACTCTGCAGGGCTACGACCCTCCAGGAACTGAGTTTGACACCCCTGGGATAGGTCTATTAATCTCAAACTAGTTGTTTTTAATTAAAGGAATCAGTTATTTAGAATAATAAAACATTTGGGCTGTTACCTGGAATATCAGCATCAACAAACTCATCTTTTAATGCAGAGGAAATGCAGAAGATTCATTGGAAATGGCATTTAGATGTATTACACTGTTTAGTGCAGGACAAGAATGCATTTAACCTGCAGTTACAAATGCATGAATAATGTTTTGATATACAAGACATAAAATGTTGAATACTCATTTGAAATGATAAGAAATTAATTATTTAAAAAAAATCAAAAGATACTTTAAATGTGAAATTAAAATGGCCAGTATGTGTCAGCAAGTCACTGTTAATAAGTGAGTCATTGCGATTGAACCGAATCATTTAAACGGTTGATTCATTCAGGAACGAAACACTGTCACGTTGCTCAGAGACGCAAAACTGTGCTTTGGTGGCTGTGTTTGGAATTATTTTCTGGTGTAGAAATAGAGCTAAAAAGGCAATATGGTGTCTAAAACGCAAGTCTCTTAATTAACTTGTTTACTGAACTGTTATATATATGTATGTATATATTCATGATGATTTTTGGAGGAAACGATGGCATTCTTTGTGTGATTTTGATTTAATATATGAAATTATATAAATATGTGAATTTTCTGCCCCTATATCTTCAATTTTGTGATCATTCTAAATGCATTTTAGGAGACTGAATCACACAGTGAAAGAACGCACTATAAATGCGCGCGCACATCATTAAAACAAAAATAGCACACTCCTCACCACGGTCTTTTTAGATAATTTGTGCAAAACCTCTTGCTAAAATGTCAAAGCTTCATTTTAACCACCAATGCAACGATGCAATTATTTAGCTTACCTCTACATTCTTGCGAAGGGTTGATGTCTTGTCGAGATTTTATAAGCTGCTAGTTTGGTCTTCCTAGGCAAGTACAGCTTACACTGCATAATAGAGCATACATATGGCCAGGGTTCACTTCATTTCCTTCGAGTTCAACTTCAGAATATGACGGGGTTTCGCTTTCAGCGGTGTCTGCACCACTAACGCCTGTTTTGTCCGTCTGCATCTTTCTTGTGATTTTAGCGCCAGTTTGCCCTCCTGCCCATTATGCCGTAGTTTCCAGGGAGCGATTTATTTTATTTTTTTTAATTTTTTTACTCAGTAATTAATGAGTTTTAAAATGTAGCGAAGTACAATACTTCAAACAAAATATACTTAAGTAAAAGTAAAATTACAGATTTAAAAAATTACTTTAAAAAGTATTAGTACACAAAAAAGCTACTCAATTACAGTAACGCGAGTAAATGTAATTCGTTACTTTCCACCTCTGCATAAAATAACTTTGAGTGAATAATGACATGTCATATGACACTCATGGGCAAAAAAAAAAAATCCTAGAACTGAAAGGACAGCAATAGACACTAATTTGATTAGCCAAGTGAAGCGGAGCAGCCATGCGGGTGGATGTGTGTGTGGGTACATGTGTGTAGGTCAGGTTGTGTATCAGGTCAGTATGTGGTGCTGAAGTGTGACAGAGCTGAGGTGTTGTGAGTTGCAGGGCCGTGTTATCCTAAAGGGCAACATGGGCTGCAGCCCAGGGCCCCGAACACTAGGTGGCCCCTGAGACAATTCTCTTTTGCATTTTAAATAGGGTTGCCAGCTGTTCTGTATAATACAGTATCAACCCATATTTAAGGCATCAGAGAAGTGTTCCGTATGAAATCTATATGGAAGGCAGTTTGTCTCGTATTTGCAGGCATATGCTGTATGACCATCTATAGTCCTAGACTATGCAAATGACAAAGCATTGCTTAAATTATGAACGTATTTGCTCCAGGAATGGTTTAAAACCACACATACTCCTCTTATTAAATCTGGACCTCATTTCTGAAAAATAAATTCAAGCACCTAAAGCAGCCCGCATGTATGCTCTCTTTCATTGAAATGTTTTTCATTTGCATGCATTCATAGGCTTGCCATCCAATTTTAAGTCAAAATTTTAAATGCCATTGTTTAAAAATGCTTTATTGACTGACGTTTCATAGACGTTCAGTTGTGCTTTCAAATGCTATGCCATATTGTATGCATGTACAGTAATTTCACAGTATATCCACCTCCTACATTTCCAATTCCTAAATACACGTATGTGCAGTCACAATTCCATAGTGGTAACATTTACTCAGGCCAGTGGTTTGTGTAACGTGCAGGGCATAGCCATCATTTCTGAAGGGAAGGGGACAGAATTGTCAAATTATATATATATATATATATATATATATATATATATATATTATTTTGTCTAATTTACAGGTTTTATTTATTTGTTATCTCTTAATTTTAATTGGCTAAGATATCAAATTCTGTAAACTGCTGGACAAATTACCAATACGTTTTTCACCATATTTTCCTAATAGAAATTGTATGATTTGTTCACATACTACATGCAGAAAACATATTTTATAGTTTCTATAGGCTACTGCAATAAATGTTATGTCAGTTAGCACTGCTTTATTCAGATACTCTGAAAACTGAATGTTTACTGTTGTCCTTTTGCATTATTACACACTATTTTCCTATTTAATACTGTAAAGCTGTTTTGACACATACTGTATTTTTAAAAGCGCTACTTAAATAAAGGTGACTTAATTTAATTAAATTAATTCTATGTTCATGGTAACGTGCATGCCATTTTTGTAAGATGGATGAGGATTTAATTGAGGAGTTCTTTTTAAAGAACTCTACTTGCTGGGCTTTTTCTGATTTGTAAGATTATTAACTTGATAATAAAGTTTATTATTTATAAAAAGATGTTTAGCCTACTATTGGATAATGACGTGCACATTTCATGCGCCTGCATTTATTTCAGAACATGTGCCTTTTTATATGCTGCTTGTTCACTAAATGTAACCAGCGTATAAGGGGGTATTGGGATGGAGGACCCCGCATCTGCGGTAGCCCAGGGCCCCGTAAGGTCTTAACGCGTCACTGGTGAGGTGCATTAGCCATCATTTTCAGCATTTGTAACATACAGTATGTCATTATCTGTTAAAGGTGGGGTATGTATAAAAAAAAAAAAAAGTCAGGCCGAATACCAAAATAAACTTGTAGCCAATCAGAAACAAAAAAAAAGAGGAAAAAGCCTGCAGAATAAAAGAAAGCTTACAATAAGGCGAGAAGAAGGACCCGTGTAAATACTGGATCAGCTTTCCAGCTCTGGAGAGAACTCAAGAAGCGAGAAGGCCTGAGATCAGACACAGAGTTTGCTTTCTTCTTGATAGGTGCGTAACATTGGTTGTGCTTTGTTTCACAGAACTAATATATGCTGGCTTCTGCTTGAATATGCTCATGTGTCATGTTCGCTTGTTTGTTCATTTGCAATAGCTATGATAAAGACACATTCATTTCCACACCCTATAAGCCTGGAGTGTCTAAACCTCCTTCACTGTCTGTTTCAAGTGTCAGCTTCCAAAATGTGTCTAAAAAGTAAGATAATACAGCAGATTCCGCCATAATTGTTGCCTGGGTTGCATATGTATGTGTGGGGTGGAGCTATCAAAATAGGGGCGAGACCTTTTTGGGATAGGGGCGTGTTTGTTTTGGTGATTTGAAATATCAACATTGGCTACCAGAAATCACTTACCCCATCATTAAATGTGGCATGATCCAATGTTTTGACTTTCCCAGCTCAGCTCAATCCCTATAATTATTTAGAACTAGACTTTTCCTGAAGAAAATGTGAGTTGCGTTTGCCTGAGCAGAACTCACGACCACGATGCTGGAGTGTTGTGGGTGGCTGCCAAAATAGTAGAGTGTTTTCTTGTGTGTTGCTATGTGGTTGCTAGGTGGTTGCATATTGGCCCAAATTAAAAGAGCAAACTCTGCTGAAAAACTGCTTCATCCAGCCTAAGCTTGTTTGCAGGTATTAGCTAGTCTAGGGTTTGCTTCCTTGTGTTCACAATGATTAATGATAGGGGTGGGTGAAATGACCAAAATCTTATGTCACGATATGGGTAATTTTATATAATGTTAACGATAAATAGGCTAGGGGTTTTCTGGGTAGTTGCTGCATTAGCAATAAAAGTCTCTTTTCAGGCACATCCAAGTATTGACTTGAAAACGTGTTAAACATACAACAGTTCTTTAACCTTATGTCACATATAATGTCCTTCTCAGCAAAACAGCCACCGCTAGCAGCTAGAGCCGGCATGTCCATCAGCAGCTACTTCAGTTACCGCCTCAGGAGACACAGTACTGACCCAAACCAATGTGGGTTTACTGCAGGGGTTCATGGGAAATGTGCTCTTGTGCATTAGCTGTTACATGCTCCTGTGACTCTCACATCTGTTTCCTCTGTTACGTCGCATTAAGGCGGCCATCACTTGTTAACTCTAAGGCTTTCCATACCTTAAACGACTGTCTCGAAAATCCTCTGAATCCAAAGGTGTCTGTTTCCCCATTTCACGCTCCATCACTTCAGCTTTCAGCTGCACGGCTATTACAGGAACAAGCCTGTATTTCATGACCTTTTATCTTTGACTATGTGAAATAAAACTGCTGAAATGACTGCTATCATAATAAAATAATATACTATTTTTCGTCTGCGGCTGACATTTAATAGGGGGAGTAGCACCTTTATGCCCTTTGGTCTTGATGGAAAAATGAGCTGCTCTGAATCTGTCCCCTTCTGCCGGCAAGGCTAATACCAGATTAATTGGGCTCTATAGGTAGAGAAGGAGACGTTGCCGTTTGTGACGGCACAGAGATGCTCTCACAGCTCAGCACTGAACTGAAGATGTGCTTGTGATGGTTGGGTATCCTGACAGTCAGAATATGTTGTATGAAGCTTTATATATTCATTATTAAGTGTACCCTTCAGACACTCCTCGGCAGACAAATCTGTTAATTTAATTTTGGAATGACTTTGTCACAAGGATGTAAATGAAAACTGCAAGGGGTTTGTTAAAGTGATGCTCAGTCGTGTGACCAAATGTCCTTATTTTTCCCATAGCAAACTTGGGATAGGCATCCATTGTAGTTGAGTCTATGCCACAAAGAATTAAAGCAGTTCTGAAGGCAAAAGGGGATCCAACCCGGTACTAGCAAGGTGTACCCTGGCCAGTGAGTATATATATATATATATATATATATATATATATATATATATATATATATATATATATATATATATATATATATATATATATATATATATATATAGAATTGTTGTATTTATAATTAGAATTGTTGTCTTGACAATTGACCAAAATACAATGGTAAAATTGCTTATTTTGATAAACTGATAAACTATTATATAAATAATACAAAAACAACAGATCCACTGAATGCAGTTCAAAAACATTATTATGCTTTATCCATCAAACTCTTCATCACAGCATTCTCTTTTGTACAAAAAGTTTTAAGATACAGTAATGGTCAAATATTAATTTAGTACCTCATTCTAACTATAAAATACTATTTTTCAATATTATTCTAATATATTTCAATAAATTACAACGATTTTATATTTTAATGATAAATAAATATTATCATAAATAATATATTTGCTATGTATAAAAAGGTTTCTTAACCTCTGATTATTAATATTTCACAGATGCAATGATAAAATATTTCCAGCTCTGTCCACTAGAGGGCTGCTGGCACTCATTATAGCATCCAAATTACATAGCGTCTGTTAACATTCTCATACAGGTTGGGGTTTAAACAATCAGTAATGCATGTTTTCACACAGTACTGTCATCCTTAAATAGCCCTTTTAAAAAAAGCAAAGTACAATGACAATAAAGATACTTGACATCTGCTGAAGCCGAGAAAAACATAGAGCTCGCTTTAGTAGCCCTGCATCATTTGGCTGTCACGCTCACATAAACGCCTCCTGTAATAGTACGGGTGTGAAGGATGCTGAGATGTTGCTCGAGCAATAGGACGTTAATGCAAACGACTAGCAAACCTCAGCCAGACATGAGAGATGAGGACACTCAGGGGACGGGCGACGGGGGCAGGTGGCAAACAACGTGATGAGGGAATGAAAAACTAAATGGATGTCACCTCCAGTTTGCCCTGTTTGTTTTATCTTTTTTTCACTTTTGCACTCAAGGCGGGTTGTGTCATTCTCCTCTCCTGGTGTTCTTGTGGTGGAGGGAGGTGAGAGATTCACACCCATTCCCCCTGCTGAGACGTGACACAGTTAAAGAGAGTGGGACAGTGTGTTCACCCCATGAGGGGATTGATGTGGTGCCGTAACAATCTATACTTTTAATTTCCTCTCGCTGTATGACACCAGAACAAGACTTGACTTTGCATTGCCACAGATTGCCTGCTTGATGCTGCTGAAGAAGTCTAGTAGAATTGTGTGATGACATGCTCTGCTTGACATGTTGATCCTGTTCAAATTTGGTTTTCAAGTACATCTCTCTTTTAGATACAGATAGAGTCAACTACTGCATTTTAATCACAATTTAAAAATAGATGCTGCATATTTTGTACATGCAACAAAATAGATTGTATAATTTCCAAATCTGAAGCCTAAACAAAATGACTTTCTGACTATAGCTTTGTGAAATTATGTTACATAAAATCTGTACAGTATTCAACAAAAATGGAAGCTGCATGAGACTCAAATTCACTCTCTGCCAGCAGGTTGCGCTTATGGACCAGCAGCGATACAGTGTTCCCCAGTGTTACTGCTGTAAACAAAACAGCGTTGTGTTTATAAACACAACTTTTTTAGGCATTATAATTTAGAAAAAACCCCACCCCCAATTTTACCGTGATTTGTTTAACATCTCAACTGAATTTAATTTTAATCGATTTTCATCCCTATTTAAAATGGTTTAATATTTATCAATTCGATTATTTACTTATCTGTTTTGTTGCGTGTTAAGTGCACTTATGGAAACAGCCCCTACACATCCTCTTTTGATTGTATGTGTTTTTGATTGATTTTATTATATCGTGTAGCCGTGCCGCAGCTAATTTCTTCTCGCCGGAATTTGATTGCATCACGTCTAATAAGAATAAGAAACTGAGTTACTAATCTGATCATAGATGTGTAAACAGCACATATCATTTTAAGGTAATCAGTGAATAACATTTTCAAACGAGAAAATAATGCATTCATACAATGGTCCAGTAGTGCACAACCTATCAAAATCTCCAAAACACAACAACATCTCCATTATGTTGTGCTAATTTCATTGTGTTGCAGCTTGTTTCCGTTGTGTTGTGCTAATTAAATTTAACAACAGTGGCAGTAATTATTTTATATTAAGAAAAATGCCTCAAAACGAACTGCATGGAAACAAACGAACAGTACATCTCTCCTTTTTTGCTCTATGGAATAAATCAGAGCATAATGATTTGGAACAACATGAGGCTGAGGAATGATGACACAGTTGTCATTTATGGGTGCATTATGCCTTTAAGAAGGAGGCTCACTGACAATTCTATTAAAACTCTCTGCAAGAACATCTGCTCTGAAGCATTTTATCAGGATTTTTTTTTCTTTGCATCTGCTTCTGTCTGTGCTCATTTAAACAATGCACAGCTGACCTTGAGACAGAACCCTTCTGAGAGCTTTTAAGAACAAAGCCCCAGCAAACCCAGTAAATCTTATAGTTATACTACACGATGTGACACTGGTATGCCATCTTTATGTTATGTTATGTATTCACAGTGAGTACAAGGAGAATGCTAATTTACTGCCAGATATTGGACAAGATTATATTTATGAAGCTCTATGCTTTAATCTCGGTACATGACATGCATCTTGTGTGGCATTTAAACAAAAATGTCAAAATTATTTTTAGAAGCTCTCAATTTTTCCAGTTGATGTATATTTTGTTTATAGTGTGTAACTACAGAGTTATGTAACACACTGAAAACTCTAATAAGTTGACTGAACTAAATTGATTGAGTAAACTTGTTGCCTCAATTTAATTGAATAATGGAGTCTCCCAAAACTTACATATTTAAGTTTATTTAACTTGACGGTTTTGTAGACTGTACCTAAATCACTCAGAGGTTTAAATGTTGATACTTGATTCATTTGAAGTCACCATTTTGGTGGAAAGTGTTTGGTTTAGTTGGGATCTTGGTCCAGATGCTGCTGGGTTGGTGTATTTTAAAATGCTGTTTTTGTGGTGAAAAAGACAGATTTAAATGAGCTCAGGTGTTATCAGATGTTTTTTGTTGATGAGAAAGTCATCACATAATACGTATTTGAGATCATAAAATACGTTTTGTTTGATATTTATAACAGGCACCAAGAGCAAAATACTTATTTTGAAGATGGACAAAATTAATGCATTTGAAATAATTTGAGTAAAAGAACCAAGTACTCACACACACAGACTAGATTTAGCATATGCATCACAACAACGGTGACAAACAAAAAAGCTCTATAGCACAAACTCATCCTTATTTTACAGCCTTTTTTTGTTCTGATTGTCACCATTGATGTGATGCATATCCAAAACCTTGATGTCTGTTTGTGACGACGTGATCTGTTTTCAAAAAGTAAGTACATTATTTTATCTACTAGGTTTCTATCCATAAAAGTGAATCCACAGTTGCAGCAATACATTTTATTTTTACTTGTCACCATTACAAGCAAGATGCGCATGTTTGATCTCACCTCTCATTGCCACAATAACAGTGTTTTACAACACACAAGTTACAGCAACAAGAGACAATCTAACACCAGCAAAGAGCTGATAACACCTGAGCTCTTTTAAGTTTGTCTTTTTTCGCCATAAAAACAGTGTTTTAAAATACACTGTTATAACAGCAAAAGACAAGCTTACACAAGAAGTAACTGGACCAAGATCCCAACTAAACCAAACACTTTCCACCACAATGGTGACTTCAAGTGAATCAAGTATCAACATTTAAACCTCTGTTAATTCTCAATAAGAGCTTCTCTAGATGTCTGACAGAAATAAAGTCACAGAACCTTGTAAGGAGGATCTGTGAACGTCTATATCGGACGTACAGAAGACATAAAAAACATTTAAAAAAAGACATCATAAAAACATTCTGTCTCCTCAGTGGACATCTTTTCAACGTCTGCAAAGACATAAAAAGATGTCCACTGTACGTAACTTTGCCCAATGGATTAGGTTGATGTTAAAATACGCAAACATAGTAATTTTTTGTTAAGTTTACTCAAAGAAGCGCTTGCGATAAGTTGCCTTATTTTTTTAAGTTGACACAACTTTTATGCTGTTATTTGTTTTACTTCAGTGTGCAAAAAGTGTACGGTCAAAAATAAGAACATCATTTTCAGTTAAATTTACATGTTGCGTTAACTTAAATATATAAGTACACTTTAAATTAATACCAAGTTAAGTGAACATAATCGTTTAAGTACATTAAATAAGCACCAAGTTTGGTGAACTGAGTGATTTAAGTACAATCTACAAAACCGTCAAGTTAAATAAACTTAAATATGTAAGTTTTGGGAGACTCCATTACTCAATTAAACTGAGGCAACGAGTTTACTCAATCAATTTAGTTCATTCAACTTATTAGGGTTTTCAGTGTATGGGTCTAACGAGTTAAGCAGTAACGTAAGCTGCCATGTTCTTTCTCTCAAAGGAAAACGATTGGGCCACTTCATCAAATACTATAAGTTGTCGTTTCAATAATCATACCATATCAAAATCACATACCACAAGGATAACATATTTCACTAGTAGAAATCATGCAAAACAACTTTATATCTACATAATTTTACTCAGCGAACATAATACACGAAGAAAAACTTCGAAATGTAGTTCAGCAACCAAACAGACCAAAAGGACGAATTGTGTAATCCACCAATCAGTGCTTTTGTTCTCTTGTTGCTAGGCAGAATTCCTCCCATGACCAATCACATTAAAGGAAGAACAGAGTGACGTTGAGTTTTTCCAAAGGATTACTCATGATTTTGAGCTCACAACACTTGAAATCTTAAGTTTATGCATTTTGAAGGTAAATTAGTTAAATTAACTCATATTTTTAAGTGACAGGGCCAAAACACAAAATTTTAAGTAATGTTTAGTCAACATTACTTGATTTTTTAAGTCAAGACAACATTAGGGTTTACAGTGCATAAGCATTAAGGAGGCACACTTGTGTGATCATCATTATCGTGGCTCAGGATCAGATGTGTTCGCTTCCATCACCTGCTCTTCTCTGCGTTAACACATTCATCACTGATATCCCGATTTGGTGCAAACTTGGCATCCTTTGGTTCTGTCCACAGCTTTAGTCTCGATAGCTGCCTGAACGTTTTGAATGTCCTCCACATTCCGAGATCGGCTCAAAGGGAGGTGACATTTCAAGTATTTCCAAAGCCTCTGTTTCCCTCCTCTGGGAAAACCTTGCCCTTTTGCTCTGTTCCAGGACCAGCTAGCTTTGTCCAGATGCTTATCGTTAACAATTGTGAGATAACTCTTGCAATGGAATAAAAGGGCAACATAAGCCAACACCTGTTGTTTCTATGTTACCCCCCACCCTCCAGCCCGCCCTGCACTGGACATGTGCCTCCACAGGCCCCCAGCACCCTACCAAGCAGAACAACATGCTGCACTTGACATTCATTACTTATTGATGTGCAGGGCTTTAACTGCATCTTGGGAACTTTCAGCCTGTTTCCTCCCAGTAGCTGGCTCTCCCATACTGACCCAAACCAGCTCATTCATCGTCTCATGCTGGGCATTGCTGGTTGTCTTGCCCTTTAGCAATGCATAAACACTTCAGAGGGTGTGCTTAGTACTTTATTTTCTATGTTTATTTATTTTTTTCTTTAAAAAAAAAGAATTGTGGCTTGATCATTCTAGTAATAAAATGTGAATTATTATTATTTTTATTCATTTATTTTTATCGGGTTATGTAAGTTTGGCTTCTTCTGCTTTTTAACTTAAGTCAGATTACTTATTTTAGAATGTTAGATCATTTTGCATATTTAAATTGACTAACTTCACAGGTAATGAATGCTTGAGATGACAGCTAATTATTTTTAAAATTCATGTAACATTGTGTATTATTGTGGTATTATTAATATTCTTATTGTTCATAGTAAAAGGTGTGACATCAAGTTATAATATCAATTAAATGTACATCATAACACCTGCAGTAAAACAATCTTCCTAAACATATGATAAATGTTATTGTATAATAAATGCAATGTCCTAGTTAATATCTGATGATGGTTAACTGGTGATTTTAATATAGTATACTTTTTACTTTCCTATACATTTTTTAATCAGTTTTTCAGGTGCATTAGCAGTGTCTGGCACTAAATGCACCCACAAAGCGTAGCACCTCAGTTCCAGAGCCAAAATATAAGCGAGGTCCACCACAGGTTGTATGCTGCAGGTAAGATTTCATTAAGTACCAAAAGAAGATGACCTTTCTTTAGGCTTATTTTTCGCAAAAGAAAAAAAAAACAAAAAAATAAACTGTTTAATAAAGTTGTTTGCTTAGTGCATTTAGCTCCGGTAATATGTGAAGAAACATATTGAAACAAATTACATCATTACAATATACATAGTTTCCATTAATAATGACTATATTGTTAAATACAACAAAAAGGCAGTCCATTATTGTGTTTGGAAAGTCTCTGTTCTTGTAGTTCATTGTGACACAAATTACATAACTATAAAACTTTACTTAATTAAACTGGACTAGTTTACCTCACGTGGCAACAATACTAATTGTAACAGAAATCAATAATGAAAAAAAAAATTCTTTAGTGTCTACTCTGACATGGTCTTAATATAACATCCCTACAGCTTAATGCATTTTTTTATAAGGCCTATCGTGAATAAGACTTTGTTTGTCCCATATTGAGTATAGTATTTATTCCCGGCGAATGGAAAGTCATAATTGCAATCCCCTGCAGACACGCATTCCACCTACATATTTTCCATGCGCATCTCATTAATTGTGCAGTTTTATGGTAATATGGCCTCATTCTAAAGATAATTGGAGGGATCCTTCAAAGGCTTCCATTCTTGGTCCGGGTCTGAGGTCTGTGGGGATGGACTGGGAGGAGACTTAATTTTACACATGCAAATTTAACTATGGAACTTCAATAGAGAACTTTACCTTTGGGAGTGTGCACTATTATAAAGACATGAGCGATGTTCTAGATACATCTTTGCTTTCCTTGTATTGCACTGATCCTTAGATCCTGTCTGTATTTCCAGGATGGCATAGGTTATAGGTAAAAAAAAGCTGCTGAATGCTATAGTATATACATTAATGTTAATTCATTTTCCAAAAGCTTTTATCCAAAGTGAAACCATGAAAATGGAATTTGTATAGAATTGTCAACGTCTCACAAATTTACTATGAAAAAGGTTCTTGTCCCTATTTATTGTAAATACCTAATTTCTTAGATTGCAGACTGAAAGCTTTGTGACCCCATCATGCCATGTTTCACCTTAAAATTAATTTTATTTTCTGGTTTTCTTTGTGTCGTGACCAAAGTCTGCTTTCCTAATTCCATTTACCTGTCTGGAGACACTGAAGTAGCTGTGTGAGAGTCTGACGTTGTCTAGCTCCTCCCTGCTGTCTTTTACTAAGCGGCAATGATTGAGTGAACTGCCTGGTGACAGCTAAATGAATGAAGACGTGCCCTTTGCTTCCAGAAACTTTGCTAATTAACTGTGGCACTGACCTCTGCTTAGTAAAATACAGTAAAACAGGGCTGGGTCTCAGTGTGACTCACTTCTAAAAAACTCTGGAAATCAATTAATGTCATATGAAGGTCAAGCCGAGAGAATTACTAGAATCTCTTATGTGGGTTCAAGTGCTTTTCTGGTTTCTTGACATACAGAATAAATTTTCATAATATGGAAGAGGCTAATAAAGGCTGATAAAAGAGCACAAAAACATGAACGCATGTTAAATCTGTTGCAATTGTGTAACCATTTATCTCACAAGGAAATGACATCATGTGTTGAGTGTATGGTCGCCTCGTCCATCCATATTAAACAGCAAAGACAATACAGAACAAAGCAGTGGAGTCCATGAGCCAGCATGCTGATAGACTTCCCCCGTTCCCCAAGCTGGTCTCTAATATGCATGCAGACAACTTCTTTGTGGATATTTGGATTTCCTCACCATAGCAACAGAGCTGCAAAACCGTGCTGTACAACCTCTCATCAGACACAGTCGTGTCTAGGCATCGCACGACGCACGGGAGCCAGACGAAAGGGAGATAAGAAGAGGAAAAAGACAGCGGGGAAAAGGACACTGCTGCCTCGCACCTAATTTTCTGTGGGAATTCTCCTCATTAGGACCATGACAGCTCAGTTACAACGGCTCCGAGGTGCCAAGGGTCATGCTCACAGTCACCGCTCGAGCAATCATTCCTGCGCTCAGCTGAGGGACAAATGGATGGATGCAACAATTTCACTCTTTGCTCACCATGACAGAGCCTCTCTTTGCTGAATCCTTTTGTGTCAGACTGCCAGGCTTCGATCAAGTTTTAGTTAATTGCAAAAGAGCGGCTGGAAAAGCTCCCCCTCCACTTCCACGATGCCAATGTGTTCATGCCTCTGATTTTTCCACTAATTCTGCTCTCTGGTCTCTGTTTACCTCTGTCTGCTGCTTTCTCCACCCCTTTTCCTCAGTCTCTCATGCTTTCGCGCTCCCTCCCACAGCTCGCTATCTCTCCTCCCCTCGTGCCTTCAAAGCCAGCAGTCTGCTCGTCACTCCAGGGCTGTTTGCTACATGATCTCTTGGAAAACAGCATCCACATCTTGCTCGAGCTGCTCCATGTGCAAGTCTTAAGATTTCTTGCCCAGGACGGCAGGATGCTCCTGCACTGGCACTGATTCTTTGTTTTCCATTTCCCTCCCCTTTCCTAATCTCCTGCCCTCTGACCCTCATCCCTCTATCCCTGACCCTATTCCCTCTCTTTTGCCCCTCTTTCTTGACAATGTTGCCATGTGTCTACTGGCTCCAGCCTGTCCTTGCCTTGCTCTTCTTCGATTTGTTCACTCAAGGGGAAAACTGTCCAGCAACCTGCCTTTGCCCAGACCCTCACACTGTGGACTGTAGTGGGCGCAGACTTATCCATCTTCCAGACGAGATCCCCTTGGATGTGCGGAGGCTGCTGTTGGCAAACAACTGGATCCCATGGATTCCTTCAGATTTCCTTGTGCTCTACAGCGACCTGGTCTACCTGGACCTCCGTAACAACTCACTCTCGCACATCGAGCCAGGCACCCTAAGCACTTCCTCCAGGCTGGTTTTCCTGGACCTCAGTTGCAATAACCTGACAGATATCCCCAAAGGGACTTTTGGGGAGACAAGGAGCTTAATTAAGTTGCGCTTGGGCAACAACCCGCATTTGAGCATGGTCAACGAAGATGCTTTCATGGGTCTTACCTCCTTACGTGAACTAGAACTAGAATGCAATGCTCTGTCTGGGTTACAGGTGGGTGCCCTCAGCCAGCTGCCCTCTCTCAGGGTGGTAAGGTTAGAGGGCAACCCTTGGGTGTGCAACTGCAACTTTGCCAACCTGTTCACCTGGCTATTGGAAAACATTCACAAGCTTCCCAATGGTGAGTCTTTGAATCTGACATCAACTATTGTAGCTTGTTGAAACTTGTCTCACTGTTGCATAAACATTACTTTATGACAGGATTCTTTGCTATTTATATTACTCCAGATTAAACAAGGGACCTCTTCCTCCGATCTAAATTTAGCTCTCTCTCCCACCCCCACAATGACTACAAGGGATTTCCAGAGTAATGACAGATAAATGAGGACAGCACGGAAACAATGTGCGAGCCCTTCAAGTATGCAGTGATGCCCTTATCCTCGACAGAGCTCACATTTTGCATTCCGTATAGTAATGTGGTTTGTGGTCATCATCTTGTGCATGCCAAACACCTGCTTACACCTCATGTCTGCAAACACCTCGGGTGTGATATACCAGCCGGTTATGGACATGCTATTTATATGGGAACTTTCTTACTGTGAAGCTGTTCTGCTGTTCTTTGGGGTAATAGAAATGGGGTGATAGAAATAACCTGTTTATGATGATCTGTGATTAGTTTGTGGTAGAGTTCACAGAGGTTAAAGGGATAGTGCACTCCAGAATAAAAATTCTGTCATCATTTATTCAACTTCATATATTTCTAAATTTGTATTACATCCTCTCCTCAATGGAACTTAAAAGAATGAGAATTTTGAAGAATGTCTAAGTGATTTTTGCCCATACAGTGGAAGTCCAAAATAGTTTTAGACTCTACTGACTTTCACATAATGGACAGGAAAAGTTAAATATTTTTCAAAATATATTATTTTTCGTTCCACACAAGAAAGAAGCTTGGAACGACATGAATGTGTGTAATGATGACAGAATTTTCATTTTTGGCATTTAATATTGATAAAATGATGAGTACTGTTACACCATGTTTTTGGTTTGTTTTCACCATAATAATACTAAGACACATGTGCATGGTAATCATTCGGTGTCATAATATATCATAAGAACATAATAATACCCTCACTGTATGTTGGTAACAGTACTGTTTTGTAAGGGTAGTTCAGTATTAAAGAAAAGAAAATCAGCTGGTTCTAAAAAGTATAGAAAAAGAATATACTGTATAATCTCTTGTCTCAGACATAGTTATAAAAACATTTTGTGAGACTGAGAGAGAGAAAATTAAAGAGCATCATTCTCAGGAGAAGGGTCACAATGGAAAATACAGAGGTTCAGCTCACTGTCTGACAAATAAAGCTTAGTGTTGTTCCGTGAAATAGTTGATGGTGGAGATGGGAGCTGGGGAATTTTCATTGGACATTTTATTTAACATTCATCGACATAGCAAATAGCAAAAAGAAGCATTTTTACTTTCTGCGGATGCTTGTCTTTATACTGCTGAAATCTGAATAATAACAACATATTAGAGGTACTGTAAATTTATTACAAATAAAATTGCTGAAATAAAATACAAAATAGAGCACAAACATTCAGTCATCACCATCTGTTTATTTTTTCAATACAATATTTACAGCAAGTTGTGTTCCATTCTGTTCAAATACATATTTTAATAATAATAAAAAACAAACAATCCCACAAACCCACCCACCCTCATTAATCAGACATGAATAAAATGATCTTATCTCCCTCTATCTATCTACATGCTAGATTATTCCACAAGAGGAAAGGGAGATTTACAAGTTGAAATTAAATATACATTCCTAGTCATATAGAATTGTTTTTTTTTTTTTGATAAAATGGAAAATAGGTAACTCTGAACAAACATTACATCTAATGAACACCATGCGGTCGCAGAGTTCCATTATGTGTCATTTAGCTGAGCTGCTAGCGCTGTTTTTTAATTTTTTAATTTATTTGTTTTTACATATGAACATGACCTTACTTCAGTACAAGCAAGGGGAAGTTAAGAGCTGTTCGTATAGGGAGTAAACATGCAAGGGCTAATAAAAGACAGTCCTTATAAGTCTCATGAAACGTGTAGGCTCTAAACTTTAATAAAAGTTTCTGATGATTCAACTATAGTGATTACCATAATACTAGGCCATTTTCATTGCATTCACATTTGCTGTGCTAATGCTCATTTTGACTCAGTCCTTGAAAAGATGTTTGTGCACTGGGTAAAATATGAGATCCCTCAGTGGCTCGGGCAAATAAATTTATCATGGGCTTTCAAAGCAGTCATTAGAGGGTCATAATGAATTGCACGAGAGAAGGGAGCCAAGCTCACATCAGCATCATTGTCAGCAGCAGACGGGAAGCCAAAAGCAAAGCCTAGCCTCCGGCTTACCCACCAACAGACCCACCGTAGATGCACTCTGAAATTGAGTTAGGAGCGCACATCTCACCTCACCTCTTATGACTTGAGGAAGTCAGAGAGCAGCTGGTTATAACAGCCTATAATGACCTTTGAAGCGAACATAAACAGATGACTGGACCGTGCATAAACAGCAAGTCCTAACAAGCTATTTATTTGCCTGAAGATGGACTTCACTTATGTTGATATGATGAATGAATTCATCACACTAATTTATTCAGATTGATAACTGATGTGTTGTGATCTAATCAACTACTGCTGCAGTTATTGATTTGAATACATCAGATTATACTTGGTGCATTGTATTTCTAGTCTAAAATATATATATATAGAGAAATTGTATATGCTGCCGGAGGGTTTAGGAAAATTAAGTTTTAAATCAAATAAACATTAGCTCCGCTCCACATATCAGAGGAATGGTTTATTACCCTCATGAACTCCTCATTTGAACTACTGATCTCACCCTAGATGCTTTATGTTGGTCAGAAATGCAATTTGCGAATGCATATCTGCTGCATCAGAGCTCACAGTGGATTATCCCCTTAATGAGAAGATGGATTTCCCAGTAGCAAGAACTATTAGTTCTTCTATTTCTAGCTGCATGAGAAAAATTATAAGGGACAGAAACTGTTGGATTAGAAACTGAAAATATTACTGTAGATTATCCTCTCACCGTTCCTCAGGCTATGTTACATTGTTTAATCTGATCTCACTAAAATAACACCCAAAGATGAGTTATTCAGTAGCATTTTTCTTATGTCACCTGCTGGTTTGGATTATGATGATACAGTAAAGGATCTTTGTAAGGGACCTTACTTACTGTTAAACATAAAAAAACAACAACTTCAAATTAATTACATGATGCAAACTATATAAACTAATCAAATCAGAATTAATTTAACACACATATCAATATTTGCTGAGAGATGTTTCAATTTTTGTATTATTATTATTGACGATTCAAGGTAATTATTAGTGACAGATTAATATAAGCATGAAATTGACAAAAGTTTTATTTAATTCCAAAAAGAAGCTTTAGAAGTCAATGTATTTTTATTTTCATATCTTTGAGCATAAGACTATCGCTGGCCAACATTTTTGGAGGGACATTTTTATAGAACACATTCCTTCTAGCAATTTCTAAAATGTAAAACAGATGGAGACTCGGTTTGGAGAATGAGTGTGTCTAGATAATCCTCTGTTCAATTTAAAATACTTTATTGTCATTCTAGACTTACAATAAGTGTCCAGCAGAATGAAATTGCGTTTCTCTGAGCTCAATGCTCAATTTGCATCATTACGCATAAAACCAACATTAAATAAAGATAATATACTTCACAACAAACAAATTACATCTATATTACTACACGTCTTAAGGTAATGCAAAAAAATGGATGTATTGCGCATGATTACACTATAAGTATATAATCAATACTGCTCATAAATGTCAGAACAGAATAAACCACATATATGATTCAACCAATCTCTACATATATAACAGCAGTCCATCAGGTAGTAACATAGGGAAGAATAACATAAATGAATCATTCAATCCATACCTATGTATTCTTTAGTCCAGCAACCAGTATATCTGTGTATGTCAATGTGAATTGAGCAGTCTAATAGCTTGTGGAAAGAAGCTATTCCTGAATCTGGCAGTCTTGCATCACATACTTTGATAGCGCTTGCCAGAAGGCAGAAGGGTGAACAGTCCATTGGCAGGATGGGTGGAGTCACGGATTATTTTGGAGGCTCTACCAAGGCAGCGTGTCAAATGTAATTCCTGTATAGATGGTAGAGAGGTCCTGTTGATTTTCTCTGCTGTCCTTACCACTCTCTGGTTAGACTTCTTGTCTGCAGCTGTAAAGCTACTAAACCAGACTGAGAGGCTGATGGTTAAAATACTCTCTATTGTGCCTCTGCAAAAGCTTGTAAAGAGAGGACAGGGGAGGTTTACTCTCATCATCTGCCTAAGGAAGTGCAAATGCTTTTGAGCCCTCTTAACCAAGGAGGTGGTTTTAGTGGTCCATGAAAAGTCTGCAGTGAAATGCATTCCCAGAAACTTGGTGCTTCTGACTGACTTCACAGTACTGTCATTAAGTGTAAGTGGATTATGAACTGTCTGCTCCCTTCTCATTGGTAATGAGGCTCATCACTGCTGTATCATCTGTGAATTTAATGATATGATTCGAGTCTTAACTGGCACAGCAGTCATGACTCATCAAGGTAAACAACAGTGGGCTCAAAACACACCCCTGAGGGACCCCAATATTCAGGATCGTGGTTTTGGAGGTTTTGTTCCCAACTCGCACTGTCTGGGGTCTTTCAGTGAGAAAGCCCAATATCCAATTGCAGAGTGAGGTTTTAATGTTGCCCAAGTTTTTTTTACCAAAGGATGGGGGACAGCTATATTAAAGGTGAAGCTAAACTCAATGAAATGCTTCTCGCTCAACAGATGTTCCAGGCCAAAATGAAGTGCTACTGCTATGTAATCGTCAGTGGAACAATTAGGTCGATATGCAAACAGAAATGGGCCGAATGCTGCAAAGAGTCTTGATGATGTGACTTTTGACCAGTCTTTCAAAGCACTTCATCACAATGGGAGTGAGCACTATCAGGCAACAATCGTTGAGTGTTGATACTGGTGACTTATTTGGCAGTGGTTTGATAGTAGTAGACTTGAAGCATGAAAATACAATGGCTTGGTTTAGGGAAGCGTTATAGTAGATGTCCGTGAGGATGTCCGTCAGTTGGTCCATACATTCCCTAAGTACATACCCTGATATATTATCTGGACCCGAAGCTTTCTTTGGATCTACCCCAGACAGGGTCCTTCAGACATCAGCTGGGTCGAGACATCGCATGGGCTGAGGGGGAGTTTCATTTTCACTATGTTGTTCTTTTCCTTAAAAGTAACTATTGAGTGTATTAAGAAAGTCAGGGTTGTCATCATAGAATGTTTGGGAGGACTTGTAGTCTGTAATATACTCTATGAGCATCAACATTCAAAATAAATGAGAGCCTATTACAGGCAATCACTGCCAAGCCTGGTTTGTATCACCAAAGACCAAATCGTTTGAGCTAATGGTCTTTATTCATCAGTATGGGAGTTGCAACATTTATTACATCACTAAAATTAAATATAAATATTCATAGATAGATAGATAGATAGATAGAAACAATTAAATGGCTCTGCTATTGAAGTTGTTTATACTATGCTTATCGTGTCTGGTGTGTAACCAGTGCAGACTTGCTCTGCGCTTCTTTGTGCTGGTGCTCTCTTTCACACATTTTGATTTCCCATGTGCCCATGTGATCATACACCCTGAGCACAGACAGGCAGCCTGGCAGAGTGGGTTGCACTAAATTATGGCTGATGTAATGATATAATGGATGGATAGGCCCTTTACTGTGTGACCTTTGAACTATGTCTGGTGGATAAAGGCAAAAAGCTGGCCAGTAGGGGTGTTTTTTAATGGACTGATAAATAAATATATTGTAAAATAGTTAAATATATGGTAGCTCCGATTAAAAAGCAAGCAGGTGATATCCACTCGTCTTAAAGGTGACATATTATGAAAATCTGACTTTTCCAGGTTTTAAGTGCTATAATCAGGTCCCTGATGCATCTACCAACTAAGGAAACATGAAAAAGATTAACCCAGTAACTTTGTTTTGGTAAGCCTTTTTCTGCAAGTGCCTGAACAAACGAGCGTGTCTGATTTTGCTCCCCTAGTGATGTGGCAAAGGGATCTCATTATTATTACTGCCCCTTAATCTGTAAGTTTCCACCCCATGGTGCCATCATTTTGATTTTGCAAGCAACAATGGTGTACCAGTTCTAATGTCATAGCTAAAGTTTGAGCAAAACATGCTAACTGTTCTGCCTTTGGCTGCACAGACAAGCATATAACACCATTTAGAGTCCCAGCCTCAGAGGAGACAACAGAGCATTAGATTTATTGATTTATACTGTTTATTGCTGCTGCCACACAGATCTAATATAAACAGTTTATTTCCCAACTGTTACCTTCACAGACATAACCGACTGTTTTTGTAACTTGTGTGTTTTAATATAAACTTGTGTGTCTTTCCATTACCCTGCTTTTATGTGTATTTTTAAGCATCACATCAGAATCAAGCGATGGAAATGCTGAATTTCAAAAAAGTTTTTACGGTTGCTTGAGGTGGTTGTTGACTTGTGTGAAAAAGGTTTGATGCGAATAATGGGGGATGGAAATGAATTTTGCTAATACATTCATGCCACTATAGAATGGCAAAACTTGACTAACCAGCAGACCGATCTCATTCCACAACATCTGAAATGTTGTTATGGTCAATTGGAAATGCACAAGCAAAGTCTGCCATCACAGTATTTCTGTATAATTTCCTCCTCGAAATGTCTGACATTACTGCGTTCCCAAACATTAGCATCTACCTCCGAAAGCAATTAACTCATTCATTGTGTTTCGTCTGCTCACTCTGAGGTGCAAATAATTTATAATATATGGAAATTATTATATTCTCCTGCTTCTCTTAGTGATTTATAGTGCCAGTTTATCAGGAAGTGAGGTTTTTGTTCAATGTGACTCTTTGGATGGAAACTATGCTTTTTTATGTTTTATGCAATATTCCAGTTTTGCGCATAAGTTAAATTCTCAACTTTGGATGGAAACAGCTACTGAAAACTTAGTTTAGTACTCACATGCTGTGACAGCCACTTTCTGTCCATGTGCTTTGGATGTGTGCGCTCAGAAAACCGTATATAAGAAGTTTAAACTAATATGGTTTAAAATGCATGATTTCAGTGCGATAAATATGATAAAGAGAACCAAAAAATATATTTATAGCAGGTACGAGCTGAAATGGTGCAGCTCTATTCTGGAAAAGGGGGCGGGGAGCAGCAGCTCATTTGCATTTAAAGAGACATGCTCTAATACAACATGTTTCTGCTTCCACTCCAAATAGGCATTTTCAAAATGATATAATAAAAAAATCTGTGGGGTATTTTGAGCTGAAACTTCACAGACATATTCTGGGGACACCAGATACTTATGTTACATTTTGTATACATATTTTCTTTACTATACATATCGAAATAAAGTGTCTTTTTTAAGAAAATCAATGTGAAAATCAATATCTTAAATGATCATAAAGTAAAATAGTGGGGAAAGAAGTGTTGCCCACCCCCTAATCTATAAATTCTTCAGCATGACAAGTAAAATTAATTTGACATCAAATCAAATATATACAGGACTAAATTATTTATATTATACAATATATATTATTATTACACATCTTATTAATATTCATTGTTAAAAATATTATATAATTATTCACTTATTCCTCAACATTTGGTGTTCCTTATCAAGCGCAAGGTTGGGGTTTCGATTCCCCGGGAACACATGATAGGTAAAAATTGATAGTCTGAATGCATTGTAAGTCGCTTTGGATAAAAGCGTCTGCTAAATGCATAAATGTAATTTAATTTAATTTAACATTTCTTTACATTTCTCCTTGATTAAATGCAAAAAGTAGCATAGTTTACTCCATTCTTCCCCCATCGCAGGAATCTTTGTTGGCTTTTATTGGTTGTGAGAACTTGAAGTCCCTGTTTAGTTTCACCCTATGAATTCCCTGTCAAAAGGTTGTGAAACATAAGAATGGTTTTAAGACAATTACTTGACTCTTTGCTCACAATGATGTGCTCAGTGGACTTTCTCAGCCTACCAGCAGCCTCCACCATGAATCTTTTACAAGGGAAACAAATGTAAACATGATCCACGGCTGACAACAAAGCTCATGGTTAAGACAAAACAAAGCCCATCTATAATTAACATCATCTGTGACCTCAGACTGCCCTGACCAGCATAACAGGAGTCTAAATGAAGGCACTAATTTTAACTGATTTACAACCAGCTCTTTCCAACCAAGACGTTTTAACTAAATCGCATGATGAAAATTTGACTTAGATGGCTAAATAAATAAATACATTTAAATTAATTTCCACAATCTGATATATATATATATATATATATATATATATATATATATGTAATAGATTGTTTGCAATGAAACTATCCTGTCTGCTGTGTGGCTGCTGGCATATTTCCGTGAATGCGTTAGCGTGTATTTTTTGTGTGCTAAAATAATCCCCCTTATGGGCTGCTTCATAGGGCAAATGGCGTCCAGAGTATGTCTAAATGCACCACTGAGAGCAGTCCCATGTGTCTGTGACGTCACTAAATCCCCAGTATGAGGGAAACCCCTCCTGATTAGAATGAGTCACACATGAATGAGTCTCTTGCTGACACAGGACCGAGAGTTTTGTTAATATAATATGAGTCACTCTTGCTCACTAAATCTCTACCTCCCCTTGACCTTTCTGTGAGCTCCATCTTTTACACTGATTTTGTGTTTAAATGCAAATGCATGCAAAAGAGCCCTGTTTTCTGAGCTCAATCAAACAGCTCATACTTGTACCCTCAAAGAGAGCCCTTGAGTACCTGTGCAGCGTAATTTCAAGGTAGAGAGCAAAGCTAGAGTTAAGCTGAGGTCAGACAAGGTTGTCAATATGCTGAAATGCATACCGGCTATTCATGCGTCTGCAGTCAATGGCCTGAATGGAGTTGGAGATGGGGACGATGCCAAACTCCAATTTCAAGCTCATGTCGGCAAGGTAAATCAAATCACTGGCAAGAGTGTATTACACCAGGGCATTCATTCCTCTTACCAGACGCTAATTTTGAATGTAATCCATCAAGTGCCGACATCACCTTGATGACATCCAAGTCTCATCAAAATCGCTTGCTCGCTAGTATTCCTAATATACTAAATGCTGCATGATTCACTAGATGGGGAAGAATGGATGGTGAATTTCAGTGTGGACATAAATACCATGTCAAATATTGCATGTAGCATTTGATAAAAAATTAATGTTAATACATTTGTGGTGACATGATAAGTATTATGATATAACAAAAATCTCTTATGCTCAAAAAAGAAAATGGAGTAAAATCAGTAATATTGTGAAATGTAACAATATAAATGAATAAAGACAATGAACTCCTTTTGTGGATGCGCTCTTCATGCAACAGCATCCAGAAACACGGCAACGAATCTCTAAAAATTCACAGTTTTATTATAATAGTGTTATTATTATATTATGTATATGACAGTCCCAGTCATTAATATTCTGCATTGTTGTTTGTCCTGCTCGCTCTGCGTGCTGAAGAGATAGGCTAATCACTGTAGTACTACAATGAAGCATTTTACTGCTGCATAACTCAACCAAATTGCATCTTATACGAGATAAATAATATTTACGCAATATATATAAACCAGCTGAAATGTTTTGAAATCACTTGTACCCTAGCTGAAAAAAAAAAAATCTAGTCTATCACTCTGCCTGTGTCATTTTGAGTCTTGTTAATGTTTTAAAACCATGCTGCAAAGATGCTTCTCTGTCGGTCGTATATTGGCTGTATATTGATTTATTGGGAGAAAACTGGTTGCTATATGTGAAATCAGACATTTGAGCACCCCCATATAGCCAAAATGGCATGACCATAAAACCTCAGTGAATATTTGACTGTGAGATTGGAAGTCAAATCAGGCTGTTCCTATCAAATTATCAAATCTTTGACTATAGATAGATAGATAGATAGATAGATAGATAGATAGATAGATAGATAGATAGATAGATAGATAGATAGATAGATAGATAGATAGATAGATAGATAGATAGATAGATAGATAGATAGATAGATAGATAGATAGATAGATAGATAGATAGATAGATAGATAGATAGATAGATAGATAGATAGATAGATAGATAGAATGTGCTCCTCCCGAATATGTAAATATCATATATTAACTTGCAGTCTACTTTTTTTCAGTGTTGACATTCATCCTCTAATTCATGTTTGACAATAATACATTGATTAAGGGAGTAAAATATGGATTTCAGCTAGAGACAAAAAAAATTTGGCCCTCCAAAACACCTTTGTCAAAGAATGAGCTTTGACAAAGGATAATAGCGTGGTCTTCTGTGTGGCTCATAAAAGCTGACCATGCTGACAATTGAAAGTGGCGCATTATCATATTTGAAGCAACCCTGCTCAGGTATATAACAGTGTCAAATTAAATGTTAAAACTGACAGAATCAGGCTTACTCCCTGTTCAAAAGACGTATTTAGGTTGAAAGGTCAGAGAAAGTCTGTGTGATTAATCTCAGCTATCGAATCCACGTTAGACAGAAGACTCTTTTTGCACTCATGAGGAGAGCCTGACACCATAGGCACAGCTTGTCTCAGATCTTCTGTGACAAGTGTGATAGTTTTCCTGTGTACGGTGTACATTTTAGGACATCCTCAGACCTCATCATTAAATGAAAAGGCATCATGCCTCAGACTAAAAGGCTTCAGTCATCGGACAAAACGGCATCGCGCCTCTGACTGAAAAGCTTCAGGTCTCAGGAAAAATGACGTCAGGTGTCAGGTCTCATACAATTAACGTTAGGCATCAGACGAAACGGACTCGGACAAAAAGTCATCAGACGAAACGGACTCAGACAAAAAGTCATCAGATGAAACGGACTCATGTGGAGTATCGCGTTGCCCCTCCCCATGTGACGTCACACGCACGCCGTTCACAGGAAGTGGGTTATAATGGTTGATTGATGGCAAAAAAAGGGAAGCAGTGTCTGATATTTTATATTTTAACAGTTTTATTCAAATGTTACACTCATTAAGTTATATAGGGAAGAGAACATGCTTTTCGAGAGTCTTGTGTGCACGTTTAAAAAGTTACTTAGCCATATTGCAACTAGCGAGCTTTTATTTTGGCCAAGTAGAAAAATTACCCTTACGAAAAATAACCATGGTTTTACTATCAAAAACCAAAAACAAACAAACAAAAAAAGGTCGATATAGTTAAATCATGGTATCCACAGATTAACCATGGTTTTGCTACTAACCATAGTTTAACCATGGTGTTTGTAGTAAAACTGTGGTTATACAAATGGTATGTTAATCATTACACTAATAAAACCATGGTCACTTTACGTCTAGGTAAAGCGAATTCTTTCAAGCTATTAGATTGAAATCTTGGTCTAATTATAACATACCTGTATGAGTCTAACACTAGTTGTTGAATTAAATGATTTTGTATAAACAATGGTTATGTCTTATAATTAAATATACTATATTGTTTGTTTCAGTCAATCAAGTTATCGCTGACATTTTCTGGGTAAGCGTGGCTATGCTGAGCACTGAGCAGGACGATTACCTGGATTCAGTACCCATTTAGATGTCCAGGCAACAAATAAGCTCCTCCGTGGCAGAGAATTACCGTTTGTTCAAACCAAACCTGCATGTCATCCTGGACTGTACAGAAATCTGCTGTGAAAGCCCTACATCACTGAAACTCCACTCTGAAGTTATAAGTGCACTACCACATTCAAAGGTCTGGTTGGGGTAGCTCTGTGTGGTGCAGTGGAGATGTGAAAAAATACAGGCCACTGCACACCTCAGACTTCTGGTGGAAAGGGTGATTAGAAGGGTCAAGAAAATACACATCTGAAATATCACGATTCTGTTGTGCCACTCACCTTGTCAGGAAGAATTAATCAGATCTGGCATAATTGTTGTTTTATGGTTTATTATCAGGGACCAATGTTTCTTGAGCAGTGAATGTATTAGTATATTAGATTTTTAAGAATGACTGTGATTATTACAATAGTAGTGTTTCAGTGCTAACATTTGATAGTAGTTTTTTATTTATTTATTTATTTTTTACCTTTTCAGTTAGTTGCAGTGCATACCTTTAATACCTACCATCATTAAATGTGTTTTTACTTATTATTATTTTTTTAATTGTAATGTAAAATTTTATATTTTGTGTAATGAAATTATTTAAATAAAATGTCCCTGAAAATAATTTGAAAGACACAATGAAATAGTTGACAATGAAAAGTATTTTTATAATAACTCATGAAAAAATCTTCTTTGTTATATCATACAATGTATCAAATGTAAATATACACAACTAGTAAAAGAATATGCATATCATATACATTACAGAAGATTTAATACAAAACAAAGTATTCACCTCGGTATGTACATATTTCTAATTAAGAGCAAGTACAATGTATTAATTGTTATAATTTGTGATGTATATAATATGTTAATAAGATCTACTACAAAATATGCTAAATACTACTCAACTACATAAAGTATATATTTACTATGAATGTAAAAATAAATCTTAGGTTCATACTATAATATGAACAGAATCTGTCCATTCATACCACTGAAAGATACACATTCAGGTTAACGTTATAATAGTACTTTCATTGATGCTATGAAGGCATCATCTCGCCAGATCATCTGTATTGTGAGATCTGATTTTGTGTCAGTCACAAAGTCACACCAGTGTAGACAAGTGACTGCAATCTGACCTTGTACCTGCCAGTAGTACTTCTGGGTCTCTTTAAGTTTGGCTAGTCCTCTTTGAATTTTCATAAATGGAACCTGAGCAATGTTTTCAATCACTTTTGATTTTAACTATATTTATTGTAATATCAATAAGATAGTAAGATACTGTATATATTTTAAATAAACAATGTCAAGATATAAGACTTATAAACCCTAATAAAACATGTGGATTTAGCATGGTGTTTATTGCGTGTTATAAATAATCTTACTCATAAAAGTTACATCCACAAATAAGTAAGTTTTATACGTATAATTGTTATGATTATTTATGAGATGAAACAACAAAGTTTTTCTATATATAATGCATTGTGGTTTTATTATAGTAAAAGTGTAGTAACGTTTTTTTCAGTGTAATGATTAAAGTACAATTTATATAACCACAGTTTTACTACAAACACCATGGTTAAACTATGATTAGTAAATAAACCATGATTAATCTGTGGATACCATGATTTAACTATATCGACCTTTTTTTGTTTGTTTGTTTTTGGTTTTTGATAGTAAAACCATGGTTATTTTTCGTAAGGGTAATTTTACTACTTGGCCAAAATAAAAGCTCGCTAGTTGCAATATGGCTAAGTAACTTTTTAAATGTGCACACAAGACTCTCGAAAAGCATGTTCTCTTCCCTGTATAACTTAATTAGTGTAACATTTGAATAAAACTGTTAAAATATAAAACATCAGATGCTGCTTACCTCCTTTTGCCATCAATCAACCATGATAACCCACTTCCTGTGAACGGCGTGCATGTGACGTCACATGGGGAGGGGCAACGCGATACTCCGCATGAGTCCGTTTCGTCTGATGACTTTTTGTCTGAGTACGTTTCATAAACGTACCATAAATAAAATATAAGATCCAAAGTTTTGAAACAGAAGACATCCGGCCTAAATGCGACCTGTGCTGGCAAAATGAGTCAGAATAAGCTAATTTTCAAAAATAAGTTATATTCTACATTAAAATACCTTCACAATGTTGAAAAAGTTGTTGAATTAATCGATTGGTAGAAAAATCGATTTAAAAATTTGATGAACATTCCCAAGCAAAATCACCAAGCAGCCTTGCATATTTTCCTCCAAATATTTTCTTAATAATAATTAATATATTATTAATCACAATATAGCTGTTTTTTATTTTTATTTTATTTTATCTTTATGATAAAAAATAAACAGGAGTTTAATCAAGAGCAGCGAGTCATTCTATCTTTTCTTTTAATGGTTGTTTAACATTGAGACAGATCTATATTAAGACATACTATAATGCATGGATCTAATATAATATCTAATCTAATGTATATAATTGTTATGATGGCTATTGTTGTTGTTGTTGTTGTTGTTTCAAATAATATAAATAATAATAATATTGATTACCAGTACTAAGTATTACGGTGTGTGCGTTCATGAATGTGATTATAGTTACATTATTCCGCTATTAGATGGCGACAAGTGACAGTTTTTAGATAGAGTCAGCAGTAAAGACTTTTATATTGAAAGAGACTGAAACAGGTTTATAAGTAGGAAGTTATTTTTACTAAATAATTTGTACTGTAACAATGCCTTGTAAGACACTGAGCAGTGCTGTCATCGGAAATCTTATTAGACAAAGATATTGATTCCCTCAGCGGGCATTCAAACTTATTGAGATGGAGCTGAAGAATGAATGCTGTATCAGATGCAGGTAATCACACTCGCTCAGTCCATCTCTCTCATAACACTCTACAGTGAGCTTTAAAAACCGAAATTACAATACGTTTTCAATAAAGCAACTCAACGTTCCTTCATAACTAGTTCTACAGTGACGTTTTCAAATAGTAATGGAGGCTTGGGCTGTTAAACTGTAAAATTCCGATTTGAATCCATGGCAAAAGGAAGTAGTTCACACAAAAAAAGGGTTTTTAAAGACACTCTGACCTCGTGCCAATCACAGCAGTGCTGATATACAACAATCTTGCACGGCTACTTGTGTAATATTGTGCATTTATCTAGTTCTGTTCTACATTAATTCAGCGTATAGTATTTTACATTTCAAATGCTTTACATTCTTCCCCTTTAAATGTTATAAAAATCAAACACTCCCCTTTAAGAGCTCTGAATAATATTAGCTGCTCCAATTTTCAGCTTACTTTTTTTATGGTAGGGGAACATCAATCAGAGCATCCTTAGTAGAACAGTTCCTTTAAATAAACTTGAAATGTAACTTTGTAGAAAACAAACATATTGGAAATTTCCTCTGGCACTTCAGGAGATGCTGCTTTTGCCTGTTTTTGTCGTCCATCAAAACAACATCTAAATCTCAAACTGTTTTTAAAATCTCCTTGAACCGTGGCATATGCAGTGCACCCGAGGACACATAAATATAATTTAAATTTCAGAAACCTCATTTCCACGAAATGTAGCAGGCTGCCCGGGCCACTCGTTCAAGTACAGTAAACTGTGATGGAAATAAATTACTTACCAACCTTAACCAGGTCACGATGCGTAGAGGTCAAGAATATGAGTATTGATTTATTTCTCTCTATGAACACAGCCTGTGCTATCCATTTCCTAAGAGCGAAAATAGAAGAAAAAAATACACCTTGAGCAGATATTTATGAAGTCTTAAGCAACATTAATCAACCCGAAGAGACAGGTGGGGGTCACATGATCAGAGAGAATAGCCTCTTAAAGTGCCAGAGGCCACTGTCTGAAGTTAGCAGAGCGGTGAGTGCGTGACAAAGCTATGTGAATACAAATACAGGCAATTTATCTCCTTCATTCTCCAGTGAGTTATCCTGACACAAAAGCGCAGATGGACTCTCCAATCTCACATTTCAGACTTGCTCTCGAATCTGACATAAAAATCAATACGCAGATACATAGACTCTTACTTAAAATGGAAGAGAAATTAATATGTAAATGATGTGAGGTCACTGGGGACAAAACATAAAACATTTTACAGTCAGAGATGTGTTGCAGCACATATACAGTATGTATACGGTATATATATACCATATACATACTGTGTCATATATATATATATATATATATATATATATATATATATACACTGTATAGTCTGAAACTATATAGTCGTACTGTATGGTCAACTGTATGGTCAGAAACTGTATAGTCTCTCTCTCTCTCTCTCTCTCTCTCTCTCTCTCTCTCTCTCTGTGTGTGTGTAATATATATAATGTAAGGCAATTACCAGATGAAAACTAAGATTAAAAAATAAAAATAAATTTTGAGAAATGTTTAGACCAAACCTATGTAGGTCTATATTTTGTACGTTACATATATTTTAATAATCAATTTGATGATTACTTGAAAGAAAGAAAGAAAGAAAGAAAGAAAGAAAGAAAGAAAGAAAGAAAGAAAGAAAGGAGAAATGCTTGGACATAGAAACTGTATATTTTAGAGAGAGAGAGAGAGATGCAGAACCTACATCAGCCTATATTTTGTTCATTATGTGTATTTTAATAACCAATTTGATGATTATTTGACCAAAAATAACATTAATGTTTAGATGTACATATAGAAAATACAGTATGTGTTTTGTATACATTTTGTTATTTTAAGATGACTGCCTGGGGTTAGAAAAAAAATTAGGGTGCATATTTAGACATAGAACAATGTAAGTTTTGTGCATTACATTTTAATAAGCTAAAGATCAACTTCGCAGCACTCCAGTGCTTGAGGTTTTCCAATACATTTGTCTCCAGTAGTGTCCACCCACCTGCTCTGAGCTTGGCTTCCCCCGCTACGGTACTTCCACCTTTGTGTTAATCATATCAGCATTTTATGTCATATACCTGCAGGGAATTTATCCCACAAAATATATTTATCTTGGAAGCTAGTCATTTTACATTAAAAAAATACACTCCAGTTTCCGTGGAAGTGTTACCATTGTAATGTTCCCTGCTAAATATCTGTCAACAGCTCCACAAAAGTTGTAAATCTCATGACCTGTGATGCTGGTGCTCTATTGCAGTGGACAGATGACACTTTAGACATCATGTTTGTGATAGAGGCAGGTCAGTGGCTGTCATGGAGGACTGGTGACTAATGTCACAAGATATCGGACTAATATCGCTCTGTGAATAACATCCTGACAACCTCAAGGTCTGCAGAGTGTATCAGTTTACATTAGTGAACATTTCCTCTGTAATGACTTGCCAGAAACTAACATCCATTTCTGTGAATAATAAAAGAACGAGGCTGGCTGGTGTCAGGAATCAGGCTGAGGCCATGTCTGCGAGAACCCATAATTAAAATGTCTTCACAGGCATTAATTGTTACATCAAGTCCTTATGAATTAAATTACACGTCAGTTTAATGCACATTGTAAAACATCTGACTGTAAATATGACAGCATATTACTGGCTATTCCCATATTGAGTGAAAATTACCTTGTGCGCACTGATTTCATAGTAAAATTCGGAGTATGGTAATTTACTGCAAATATTAGTTAAAACATGTTAAATGCTTACAGCGTTTTACATTACAGAGCAAGTGAAAATGAGAAAAGCTAGATTTACACCTCTGTCGTCTTCTGCGGTTATGCAGATATCCCACAAAAAACTGTGAGTTAGCTCTGAATATAGTTACATCTCCCACACAGAGCCTCACGCTCCAGTGCATCAGATGACCTGACTGTTAAAAGCAATGAAAGCAAACATGTCATCACTCCATTCTTCCGTGAGACTGCACGTTCTGACTGCGAGAGAGAGAACTGAGTGAAAAGCCCATTGGTTGTTTTACATGATATGCTCCTGCTGTTTTATTTCTTGCATCTAAGCAAGCAGCCATAGAAGAAAACAAGCCTGCCTTGATATCATCTTCAGAACTCATTTACTTTTCTATATTATTTCTTTTTGTTTTACGCTCATTTAGTCGAAGATGTGTTTTTCTGTTAAATTCCTCCATGTAAACTCTAATCACACTCTTATTAACATCTACTCGCATACACAAATATATAATTTACATTTATATAATGTGAGTTGATTATATTTCTCTGTGCAGCTGAAAGCTGTTGTCGGATATTCCTCTCAGTGGATTTCATGATTATGCACTGTCGACATGCCCATGTCTTATATGCCCTTGATTCAGTCTCATTAACACGCAGCAGTAAATCAGTGGGACCATGCTGAGTGACTGAGTGTGTGTGTGTGTGTGTGTGTGTGTTGTTTTAAATGAGTGAGTGCTGGCAATCTGACTCCTGTCTTGGCCAAATAGTGGCATAAATACATATGAGAGCTATTTTAGTCCATCTCATAATCCCCCTGCCATTTCGTGTTTATAATATTGAAAAAAAAAATCTTGAAATGAGTCCAGGGATTCCATTTTTGTCAGATGAATCTGATCTGAATGACCATACAATATAATTGTCCAGTTCTTGGATGTTAACTAATAAAGCTGTACTATTACTGTCATTGTGTTATCGTTATGTTATATATCTGTTGTGTATTTAGTTAAACATTATAAAAATATGAGATATTCAGACAGTATGCATGGTTATATATCGGGGTTCAGAGTTTAAGAATTGGCTTGTTTACAATTCAGTGAGCTTGAATTAGAATTGAAATGCTCACACTAGACAGGAAACTGCATTGGAATGACAGAAAGAAAATATTTACCTGAATTTAATTATTGAATACATTGAAAAATAAAAATAAAATCCACATGTCTCTTAGCTTACCAAAGCTGCATTTATTTGATCAAAAATACACCAAAGCAGTAATATTGTGAACACTATTACTATTTAAAATAACTGTTTTATATTTGAATATATTTGAAATATAATTTATTAATGTGATGGCAAAGCTGAATTTTCAGCACCATTACTCCAGTCCACAGTGTTACATGACCCCCCAGAAATCATTCTAAATATGCTGATTTGCTGATCAAGAAACATTTGTTATTATAATCAATGCTAAAAACAGCTGTAAATATGAATAATTTTGTGGAAATTATTAATTATTATATTATAATTATTATGTACATTTTTTTCAGTATTCTTTAATGAATAGAAAATCAAAAGAACAGCATTTGTTTGAAATAGAAGTCTTTTGTAACATTATGAATATCTCTACTGTCTCTTTTCATTAATTTAATACATCTTTACTTCATGAAGTATTAATTACTTCATATAGTCAGATGAAGACTGCAAGAGTTTTCAGACCTAAGCAACTGTTCATAAAAAAATGCTATGTTTTGTTTTATAGAACTATATATGTAACCATTGTAATGTCTTACACAAAAGCACATGTTTTTGTGCTGTTTATACAGGTATAGAGAGTATGGAGTGTTCCTTGCCCACCGATGGACGCCGTGTGCCTCTCAGCCATCTCTCCCAGGACAGTTTTCGGGAGTGCCAGATCACCCTCACCCTCACTGATTTCCTCATCATCATCTTCTCTGGCATCTCCGTCTCAGTAGCCGCCATCATGGCCAGCTTCTTCCTGGCATCCACCGTCCACTGTTTTCAGCGCTGGAGCAAGGGCACTAAAGGAGATGAGGAGGAGAGTGAAGAATGAAGAGGGAATTTAGAGCTTGAATGACCTTCAGTCTGATTCAGAGCTACCAGTTCCTGACAGAGTTCAAACAAACAGCGTGACTGAACAGAAACAAGGTAGAACTCGGGCAGAAATAACATGATTGATAGTGTCAGCATAGTAGGGACACAGTACCCTCAGAATCGAAGACTATTTAGTATGAAATCAAGCCTTAGTATGCAAACTTCCAGGGATTTACTTGTTAAAGGAAATTCTTTGAGATCTTGTCCTGCAGTAGAGTTTCAGTGTTGTTGAATACTCGTGTTTCCCTTCATGTAGTCAATACAAAGCTAGCAAAATCCAACTGTAATACTTGTTGATTGTGCCAAATTAGCACAGGTAGACAGCAATGATTCAGACAAGCACTAATGATCGATGGTGAAGAATTATCACTATAGAAAGTCATGCAAGGTTATGTTGCAGCTTTATACAGCCAAGTATACATGCTAGAAGCCATTTTCCTTCAAGTTTAAAAGATGGGAAAAAATGACTTAGACCTTAGAGAGATTTCAGAAAGCATTACCTGTAATTGTAAGTATAGAGCTTCATGTGAATAGTTGTGTCAAATACCGCACTTTAAAATGGTCCTACCTGACATCGGCCCTCAAACCACCAGGTACACTGGTTCAGCCCAGATCTGCCAAAGAATGCTTTGGTTGAGGGACTGAGGTTGATATGTTTTGAAATATAGATTTATTTTTCTTTAAAGAAAGTTTGTGATCTTAGCAAGATTACATTTATTCAGCGTAATAATGATACTACTCACATATAATGATATATAATATCCTTAATGTGACTAAATACGACATCTATGAGATGGAGATAAGTTCATTCTACAAATGTCATTGTATTATTCAATTATTTATGTCTTAAAAGTATATTTGAAAAGGCATACAGTGGGCCCAAAACATATAAGTCAGACATTGCATTACGTAACAAAATACTGAACCAAGCAAAAGAAGCCTGTTTGGTTTAAACAACAACAAAACTATTAATGAGATAATATTATCAAAAGTTTAAACTGAATTAAATATATACACAATGAAAAAAAAAATAAAAAGGTAAAATGCGATTGCAACAAAGCCCCAGAAAAATTCTATTTGGACTGACAAAAGGTTTTGCTTTCTGCATTTGCTGATGTCACATATTTTGTTTTCCAACAAAATGATGTTCACACATTTTTAAGTGCCACTTAAGTGTCCAAATACGTTTTGAGGCTACTGTGTACATACATGTGTCTACGGATTGCTGTCTAGTGTCGACTAATAATAATAGAGTGTGTAACTAACTTCTGGCATACATTTGTGTTCATAATGTCGATTCCATCAATTCCAAGAAAATAATTTTGTCAATAGAGCGTATGGGGGAAATGATTTTCGAATGTCAGAAAAAGACATTTGATTGTTTTTGTTTTCCTTTATGAATATTTCTATCAGTCTTGCTTCTTTCATATCCTTATTTGAAAGGGCTTCTGTCTATAGAATTAGGTAAATGTCTTTTGCACAGTTTCATGAATCACATTCATTAATATCATAATTTATCACCATCCTCTGATCCATTGTTGCTGTCGACAGATGCTCTGGATGTACCATTTCGAGAATATATAGCTCCTTTTTCCCAGAAAGGTATCATAACTTCATTTTAGCATTGCATGAATTATTAATTGGATGTGTGAAATGAATGTTGGGTATGGAAAAAGAAATCATTGTGATTCAAAGACCATCTTATTTTAAAAGAACCTCAGCCATCATATTGTGTTGGATGTAAGAAGCACGAATGCATATTAATGTAATGTAAATGTTCTTGTGTCAGGACACGGTTGACCCATATTATGCACAAACTTTCAAAGCTAGACTGTAGCATGTTATCATCAGCAGAACTCAAACCTGCAGCTATAATATTGTAATACTGAATTATTATTATTATTATTATTATTATTATTATTTCCACATATATTCGGAAACAGCTGTTCATTCAAGAATAAAAAAAAAAAACTTTGTGTTTGCAATTGAAATTAGGCATTATAAATGTTATAGACACTATGACATGACAATAGAGCTGTTCAATCATGACTTCAGTTTGTTTTGCAGACCACGGCATGGCTTCCCAATAGAATTTCGAATTGTTTTTTTAAATTGCGTTATAGATAAACCAAGAAATATAAATTAATAACAGTAATGAGAGTAAACTATATGAATAGTATCCATGCATTCACAGTCAAACCTCAAATTTGCAAAAAAAAGGTTGAAGATTAAATTGTTAACTCATAAATCAAAAACTGCTAACTTATTTGAAATTCCTAATGGGACTCATGACCTGAAAGTTTTTAGTGCTACAAACAGAAAAGTAGCTGATTTTTACACGGATTGGTTGAATAATGACATTTGCAATGACAAAATGCATCAAATTTCAATAATCAATACTTTCTTTCCTTATCCACAATGTCAAGTAAAATATGGCGTTCATTGCTGTACCATCTGTTTCTGAATTCAGTACGTGTCGTTTGAAAAAGCCCAGAGCTCCCAGCATCAGTCATATCCTGTGTCATAACTGTCACACTGAGCGATGTAGTAAAGATGTGTGTTGCACCATAACGTGGAGTATATTTGTTCTCTGTCTGAACTGAACACCACATATACCTAGAAAAGCAACTACTATGTAGTTACAGTACAAAGAAAGAGGGAAACATTTTAATTGAGGGCTTTTCCTGCATGACCCAATGGTGACATCATCCAGTACTTTTACTCCACATGGCAGTACACTGTTGATGAAATACAATATCATATTAAACAGTAATCTATTTTCGACTGATCTTTTATTTCTTTCAAATGATTTTATTTTTCTTCAATTTATCTTTCTTCATTTTTATTATCATTCCCTTAACCACATTAACTCTGGGGACCCACCGGTGGGTCCAATATTGCATATGCCTAATTCTCAAAAAATCAAAATAACAGCTCAAGTGGTTAAGGCATTGGTCTCAAACTCAATTCTCAAACTCAAACTCAAACTCAATTCCTGGAGGGCCACAGCTCTGCACAGTTTTGCTCCAACCCTAATCAAACACACATGATCCAGCTAGTCAAACCCTTCAGGACCGCTAGAAACGTCCAAGCAGGTGTGATTTGGAGCTGGTTGGAGCTTACCTTTACAGAGTTGTGGCCCTCCAGGAACTGAATTTGAGACCACTGCATCAAGGCGCTGTAAAACAGACATGTTTGAGTGTCACATTTCCATGTAAAGCTTTATTAGACATGAATCTAATGGATTTTGTATTTTTAGAGAATGAATGTGAAACTGGGTTCTAAACACAAAGGAGACGCTGCACTGACTATTTTCATGCCCCAGTATTAATGCTTGTGACGTCATTCCACGGGTGATAATTAACTGTCAGGTCATGTCTGCAATCTGTCAGGACCACAGATAACTTCTCGGGGCCTTAAGCTCTAGATGCCCTCAGAAATCAATAACAGCATGTTTGACCGTAGAGCTGCAGAATAAAATGATGAAAACAACATTTTTAGATAAGTTTTAGTCTCTCTCTCTCTCTCTCTCTCTCTCTAACTGTCAAATATTCACCCATCACTTTAAGACAATCGATAGGTCTTGAAATGTTATTGATTCCAGGCTTTGTGCAATTCTGAGAAAATAATTCACTCACCATGTTGTTCCAAATCTGTATGCATTTTTTCTTTTGAGAAACACAAAAGTAGATATTTTCTTAAACATTTATGTGGTTGACATTGACTGAGTCAGTTCAGAAAATCATCAAAAAATTCCTTCAGGTGAACTTTCCCTTTAAATCCAATAAACATATACTTTAAAGGGATAATTCACTCTAATATATATACAATATATTTTATTTACTCACCCTCGAGATGTTTTGAACCTGTATGCCATTATTTTACATGCAGAATCTTCATGCCACACTTCCATACAATGCCAAAAAAAGGACAAAAACAAGACTATTACAAGAGTTCTAGGGCTAATCAATAAAAATATTTAGCCATTTTTGACTGAAAATCATATTTTTACAGTAGCACTCAAATCAAATGTAGTGCCTGTGGTGCAGAATGAAATAAACTTAAAGGCATACAATTTTGTACTTTTTTGGTAATTTCATCACACAAAGCTACGTATAGCTTTAGAAGACTAAACATTGCATTCAGAATTGAAACAACATGAAGCTGAGTATACTTAAATTTTTAGCAGAACTATTCCTTTAATTATCTGAATATGAAAACTTCTGAAATATTATTTTTGTCAATATGTAAACTGAACTGATCACAACTTTTTTTTTTCCTTGAAAGTTTTCATGCACAAATGGATCAGCTTCATATCTCAGTTTACCTCCAAGTCAGTGTTTGCGTTCACAAAGGATATATATATATATATATATATATATATATATATATATATATATATATATATATATATATATATATATATATTTTTTTTTTTTTTGGATGCAGATTATAGCTGTGGAGACTAAACGTGGTCCAGTTCATGTGACACAGGTGTTTGCCTAAATTGCTGTTTTATAATAGAGCAGATGGGCAGCCCCTGATTTCATTGTTGGGATTTTTCCACATGACTATTTAATGAAACATAAAGCAATGGGTGGACACAAGTGTGATTACCCTTTCAAGAAAAGGGCCAAAGCCATTCTCTTTAAACTTGCTGTTAAAAAAAGATATGGTGAGAACACTTAGGCAATGACGGGTGGAAAAAAGGGACCCCTCCTGCAAGCATTTATTTGGTTACTATGGCTACAGGGCCAGAGGCTTGCATGGTGGGATGCCGAGGCGTGAGCTAGGAGGGAGAGGCGGGAACAGTCACAGTCACAGCCACAGCCTTTTGCTCTTGCTTCCTCGTCTGTCCTGCTCACAATTGCCATATTCGGGAGAATGTGTTATCAGGTCCTGTCTCCTGATTCTTTATTCAGTGCTAAAGAGCAGGTAGAGATTTCACAGGGTCACTTTCATCTTGGAGCCCAGTCTCTTCTCATTAGCAATGGTTCACATAATGGCACTACAGAGAAGTCTCTTCAGAGTAAGATAGTGCTGACCTCTGTTTTTCACAAATGCACACTCACGCTCAAACTCTCTCCAACATAGGCCTAATACTCCCAGGATTTTATGCGCAAGAGACATGAGATGCAGATTAAATCCGATCTTCTCGGTGTACAGTGGCACAGTGAGCACAGGTCTTGGTTTGTTTTTTTATAACAATTAATACACTAAGCCTTTTGGAGGAATATTACTGTCTGTTTTCAGTAACATTCCCCGTTTGCAGCAACAAAAAATGTTTTATATATATACATTATAAATGTATGTGTGTGTATATATTTATGCACAACTGTTTTCCCTCAGCAAACACTGTGAAGTGAATTAGAAGTAAGATGACCCAGAAACCCTTGAGAGAGAAACAGCGAGGAACGCTGAAGAAAGAAACTGATACCCCTAGAGAGATCTTTGTGCAAAGGCTTGCTGATCTTTGCTTAAACTTGAGGTAAAGTAGGTTTCTCAAGTTACTGTACTGCAGCCTCTAAACTTGTATATTGTAAATGAGGTATTTACAGTCCAGAATGCTTAAAGATGGTAAGAATCTTTCCCCGCCAGTTGTCACATTTATTGGCAGTTTTGAGGACTTTTCATCTGCAAGAATACATTAAATTGTTAAAAAGGATTTCTGTTTTGAAACACACACACACACACAAATATATATAGGGCAAAATCACAGGAATACATTTTATTTTAAAGATTATATATTAAAATAGAATGCCTTACTTTAAATTAGAGTAATATTTCATAATATTATTGTTTTGTTTATTTTATCAAAATAAATAAATGATAAAAATTTAAAAATAATGCCTTGAGCATAGAAGACTTATTTTAACATGATATATATATATATATATATATATATATATATATATATATATATATATATATATATATATATACCAACCCAAACTTTTGAATCATACATGTTCCTTTAAAATAATTTTTTTTTTTAAAGAATTGTATAGATTGCAACTCCTCGAAAGCAGATATTGTTGAGGAATGCCATGAATGAATGATTATTGATCATGAACTCCTGCCCTTGTAATAGGCTGAAGGGTGTTTCATTAGATTCACACAAAGGAACGGGAGACTGCTGGGAAAACAGCGGTGGGGGAAAAAGAGATAAATAAGTAAAAAAAAAAAAAAAAAATAATAATAAATAAATAAAGAGGATGATACACAAACCAGTCGATCAATGGCTATTTAGGTCAGGCAGTTCAAGAGCAGTGTGTGTGTGTTACAATGTGTGTGTACAGTGGGGTCTAGAGCTACTGTACTGACCACCAGCAGGGCAGAACTTGAGGTTAAGTTTGGGCCCTATACCTACACTACAAATGCCCTCAAATAGAACATAATTATGGAGTAACACAAAATACGTATGCTTTGAGATGTCTAGGCTTTAGTAAAAGTTTAAAATGTAATATTAAATATTCATTATAATATAATAAACAGGATGTGTTATCTAAGTTGAGAGATCAAAACCCTGAAATAACTTTGAGCAAAAAAAAAAAAAGGAAAAAAAAAAAAAACGCCAGATATTTTGGCTTATGAGTATTATAAAAGTTATTGTCATATCTGTGTCCTCTTATGTCAGGTTCTTATTTAATCAATAAATTAAATATAATAAAAATACATGCTGTCTATTAACCATCAAATTAAATCACTATCAACAAAATTTATAGATGGATTGTGCATAAATGTTAAGTTTAACATTTTAATGTAGAAATATAAAATGATTGCAAAAATTTGTTTAAAAAGCTGATTCATTTAACTTAGCAAATGACTGTACTTATAGCCTGATTGAATCATTTGCTGGTGGTTCCGAGATGCAGCGGTTCTGCTGTCTGTTCTATTTTCTTTCAGATGGCGCATAATTGAATTTTGTGTCTGAAAGTTACTCTGTAAGCTATTGTTTATTGTACATTTCTGAAAAAAAAACGGACTATGTTATAAAAACAGAAACTCATTAAATTGCTATTTTTTTATTTTAAATCATTTTGATGACATTTCTTCCCCACTATGTGTAATGGCAGTAAGACGAGAGAGAGCGCTCAAAATTCATCAGATGATTGCATATTTAGTGGAACATTAATGTAGTAATATAGAATCATCCTCTGTAATGAAATGAGGTGTGAACATTTGAGAATTTATCATTATATTTCTAGATGTGCGCTCTTTGGGACTAAAGGCTTAATGGAGCTGTTTAAAGTAGCCATGTGATAACAAACCAATCGGTGCAGGCACAATTTAAAATGTGTGTCCTTCTTCTATGTGAAATAATCATAAATACCAGTTTATGCTATTTGATTGTGGCCTCGAAGGTCGCAGTTGTAAGCTGTAGCCCCGGCTGGCCTGTTTAGATCTTGCATGCACAGTGGAAATTAGGCTAATCTTTTCTGTATTCTGACTGGCATATAACGAAACAATCAAACAAATGTAAACAGGCAAAGGTGGGGCCCCCTAAAAGGTGGGGCCTATGGGCTTCAGCCCAGTCAAGCCCAATGGTAAGTCTGAACATGACCACCAGGGATGCCCAAAATGAGTGTAGAAGGATATCTTTAACTGACCTCAAACCCATAGGTTACCTGATCACACACAGCATAATTCACACTACAAATGTCTTCAAAACATCACACCAAATAACAAGACAGATAGTATTACACATGAGCACATGCTCTCAGCAGTTGCCATCTGTGTACATATCACACACCGACAACAAGGACAGCAGAATTACGTATACAGTGACTCCTTGTGAATAATAACCTAAAGTCTACTTACATAACATTTATTGTATGATAGGATTACAGATGTCTAGCAGCACCAGAGAGCCGACCTCCCATTCACTCCTGACAGATTGAGGGTGTATGGACAGCTTTATTATGATGCAAAAACCACATGTAACCAGAATCATGCATGTGGGCAATACCTTTCAACAACCTGGCTATTTGACCCCAGACATTTAAAGAGATAAAAAGAAAGAATCAGCGCATACATCACACACGTTTAGGAAACAAAGCTTGTACAAACAACATCGCGCAGATGTGGGTAATCATCAGATTTACATTTTCTTGTCTGGTTTTTGCTGTAATCATCCATCAAGGCTTGACAATATTGTGTCTGGCTTGGAAATGGTGGATTTTGCCTTGTACGATGTGAATGAGCTTTAATGAGGCCTCATCCGAGGCCACATCCCTTTAATGTGATTGATGCCTGCTCGTCTTTCTCAGATTGATTTAGTGTGGCAAAAGTGATTGGAAGGAGGAAAAAAGGGAGGGAGACAGACAGGAAGACAGAGAGAGGGAGACAAACCACATTTCACAATGAGTATTGTCATTCTTAATGAGGTCGATCTATTAGCTATTCATCAAAATCATGTCCTTTAACAAGCCTTCTGCTCAATCACAGAGAACATATTGAATAAAAGGATGCTACGGCCATTTGATTCAGATAAACTGGGGTGACTTTTAGAAATTTGATTGTTGCTTATAAGTGCTACATCTGAACACTCCCCTCTCCTGCTATTGGTCAAAACCAACAGATAGTCCCGTCCCAGACTCACTACATTGGTTGAGCCAGTGATGCTGTTGCTGGGCTGGTCTGCTCAAACAAACAAAACTGTTTACACTTTTCAGGGAATCGACATATAAATAGGTTACTCATAGATGATTCTGTATATTAAACTGGAAAATCACTTCTACATTGTTATGTACTGCACACTATCAAGTACATGCAAACTTGTTCATGTGTGCAAGCAAACAGCTTTTGAAAATAGAACATGGATCCATATGGCCTATTTAAACTCAGTTAAGAAGTGTTGAGTCTGCAGTAAAGTACAGGTAAATGGAACATTGCGAATCGGCCAGAAAATCATGTTCTTACAACCTGTCTAATGGATTTTCTTTCAGAAATTATCCTCACTCAATGAGCTATGAGACTAATCACTACTATACATTTGAACGTGTTACAGTAATGGGTGATTTAATCGTTCAGCACAGTTATTATGTGCTATTAAAGATGCTTAAATATGTGTATATACATTTTCAGAGGTTGTCATATGTAATTAAACAGAGCAACTGCATAATGAAGACAGGTGTTGATATTACAATACTGGAACGTTGCAAGAGTCTTCAGCAGGTGGTCTGATCAACTAATTATGGTGAAAATGGTGTAAAGGAATAGTTCACCCAGTTTCAAAAAAACATATTCACTTTCGGTGGATGAATGTGTCTTTATCAGAGCAAATTTGGAGAAATTTAGCATTGCATTACTTGCTCACCAATGTATCCTTTGCAGTAAATGAGTGACAGTTCACAAGCAAACCACACAATAATAACAATAATCCACAAGGAAACATCAGTTTTTTCAAAGACATTAAGTATGTAAATATATAAATCTGATATTATGCATATTATTAGTTTAGGGCAGTTTGGTTGACCATCTGAACCAGCTGATCTTTTTAGCTCTAAATAACTCTATATAGACATCGCAACAAAACACTTGCCGTTCTATTGAAGATCTAATATCATCTACAATTCTATACTCTCTTCCCCTGAGCCTTACAATAAGTTGCAAAGCACATTAAGAAGTGCATATACCTGAAAAGGTCAACTTTGTTTTTGCTCACCTCAATGCACATGAATCTGATTTAATTAGGACTATTCTACAGTGGCCTAAGAAAAGGGAAAAGAATGATTGGTAAATACAAAATAAATGTAAATAACAAACAGTGGGTGAGCACTGCAATGCTTTAAATGCTTTAAAGAGAGAGCAGAATAAACCATATTAACTGAGAATTAAATAACTTCACAGCAGTTAAAGTGCCATGTCCTCAAGTCCTTCAGGCTACCAGTCAAATACTTACATGAACTGTACAAATGGATATAGGACTCATTTGCTATTTTGATGTTCTCTGTTGAGATTTTCAGTGGATGCAGTCTTTGGTCTCTGTTAGCTGCACTGAACAAGGTGCTCTTATAGGATGGAGAAAAAAAAAATTATTTAGAGCATAGCAGGATTCTGAATGGATTCACGCCTCACTTTTATTTAGTTCTGAAAACACAATATGACAATGTGCAAAAATATAAAAAAAGTGATGCTTCATGGAATTTTTATACCATGCAAACACTGTGTGAAAAGATGCATTAATTTAAATGTGAAAATATTTAAATGCAGTCATCACGATGCTAGCAGTAAAGCCATTAGGCTGTGCAAAAACTAAAAATGTATGCTGCATTTGTTCAATTTGCATTGTATTTGGAGTGAAAACTGCTCATCAGTGAGAGGCCTGGCTTTGGCTGTCTTCCTGTCTCAGTCAGCATTCTATGGCTTACTTCAGAGCAATGGCGGTTCTACACGGAGGCCTAGGGAGGCCCATGCCTCTGTAGACATGTTCCTGGCCAACCCTGTGGCCACCCCCATGCTGAAAAAAAAGTAATATGATTTTACACGCAAGCGCCAAAAGCGGAACTAATGTGACGCAACGTTCTACACTTGTAAATTAGTGCAGCGCACCCAAACACTTAGGAACTTAATCATAGTCAGGGATGCAAACATCGCGCTTTTCGGCGCCTCCCTGTTTTTTTCACATCAGTTTGGATGACTTGGGTCTGATTGTAATTTCTCAAAATCATCTGAAGCAATTCCATAGCTTAATGTTATGGACAGAAGACTATTTACATCATTAAATTAAAGTTTACGGAAACCTTGTTTTCCCTCCTCAGCGGCTGTCAATCATTCTCCATTCATTATTCAAAAAGCGCGCACCTCGTCCATTTACAGCAGGATGCATGGTAAAACTCTCTCCAATATTATATACTCACATTATAATGCTTGATCTGTAGATAAAAAAGGCTGTGGATTTGCATAAAATTACTTTATTTTGTGTATTTGTATTTTATGTTTGTTGCTGTTTTTAAAAGACTCACTTGTGCCTGTTAGATCACACACGTTTTAAAAGCCGTAAAACTTTTAAAATCACTTTGTGAGCTCAATTTTGAAGAGTTTCATATTATCATGGTTTTGCGCACTGAAAGATTATTAAAAGCTTATTATATTTTTAGCCTGCACAATGTCATGATAACAGGTAAGACACGTCTCGTTCTATTTATTCAAGAGCGTCAATCTCTCAACATCTTCCCCTTTTAGAAGTTAGCAATAACAAGATCCCAAACATCTGCATTTTGCAATATTAATTAAATCTTAAATTTTCTTAAATAATATAACAAAAATAAATGCAACAACTTTATCAAATAACTTTTTTTTTTTTCATTACGTCTTAGCAAATAGTCTCCTGTTCCGACGAGTCACATTTCCATTGGCCATCTCCATGAGGTAGGATCTCGGCTCATTGGACTTACTGATGACCCTGGCAGTTGTTGTCCATCCCTTCTCCCCATCGAGCTTCACTCTAACAGTTTGACCAGGGTGAAGTTCAGGGAGCGCGCGTGCCGAATGCCTGCGGTTGTAGTAGAATCTGTATGAACCTTTTGCTGTTGCGTCCTTCATGTAGACTTGATCCGGGTCGAATGGACGTGGCAACAATGTCTTTTCTAGAACAGGAACAGTAGTACGGATTTGTCTACCAGTCATGAGCTGTGCTGGGCTTTCACCTGTTGCTGCGATTGGTGTAGAGCGATAACCCATAAGGGCTAAGCAGGGGTCCAGCTGTTTGAGTATGTACTTGGCAGTCTGAACAGCCCTCTAACTCGAACAGGTCAAAGGCAATCCTTTGCCATGGGCCACTGGGCAGGGGAGTGGTTACCAGTGGTTCACGTCTTTGTGTAAGTTTGTACTCTCTGCAAAAATCATATAATTTCACTTTGTTTGTGAACTGAGCTCCGATTTTTGGCCACCAAACTGTCAACTTGGCTCGCTCCCGACATTTGGTGAGGCCCTGGTGACCTTCGTGCAGTTGGTCCAGGACCCCAGCTCTGAGTACTGCTGGAACTACTATGCAGTCGTGATATAGGACCAGACTGTCCGATTCTGATAAGTGACTTCTGGCTGCATAGTATCCACGCAGTGGTGAGCCCTCCGTCATTTTGCGAGGCCACCCTTTACGGATGAATGTGATTACTTTTTGAAGTTCGGAATCGCTTTGTGTGACTTTGCGAATTTCCTCGAGCTTGAATGACTTGATTGGTTTGCTAGCCACCATAGTGTTCACATATGCCTTTACTTGCGTTTCTGTTTCAGGCACGTAACTGTCAGTGAGTGTGAGTGTGCGCGAGCAAAAGGCAACGGGCCGCAACTCTCCATCGTGGTCTTGCAACAGGGCAGCACCAAGGCCATAACTGCTGGCGTCGGCACTGACCACTGTTGGTTTGTTGGCGTCGTAATAACTAAGAGCTGGTGCAGCCATGATCATTGCTTTTGCTTTGTTAAATGCTTGCTTCTGAGGCTCACCCCAAACCCACGCAGTCTCTCTCTTGAGCAGGTTAGTGAGTGGATGCAACACCGAAGACAGGCCTGGCAGGAATTTTCCAACATAGTTAACCAGTCCAAGCACCTGCCGCAGCTGCTCCACGTTGGAGGGGCTGGATATCTGAGCGATAGCCTCCACTTTGCTTTCATCAGGCTTCACACCATCCGCGCTAATGATGTGTCCAAAGAACTGCAGTTCAGTCTTTCCAAAGTGACACTTGGCCCTGTTGAGCTTGAGACCAGATGCCTTAACCGTCCACAACACCGCGTCGAGATGGCGGCCATGTTCCTCTTTTGTAGATCCATAAACCAGGATATCATCCATTACAACGACAGTCCCTTCTAGGCCTTTGAGCAGGTTGGTCATCAGCCGCTGGAAAATCTCAGGCGCTGATGTAATGCCAAATGGCAGACGTTTAAAGCAAAACCGGCCAATTGGGGTAATGAAGGTTGTCAATTTTTGGCAGCTGGGGTCCAATGGAATTTGCCAGAACCCGCTAGAGGCATCCAGAGTGGAGAAAACCTTGGCTCCTGCCAGCTTAGGTGTTATATCATCCAATGTGGGCAAAATATAACGTTCACGCTTCACTCCCTTGTTCAAATCCACACACACTCTGACCTCGTCCTTGATGCGTTTTGGAGCGGGCACCATTGGGGCACACCAGTCTGTCGGCTATGTAACTGCCTCAATGATTTCGAGGATCAGCATACGCTTTAGCTCTTTCTCTACTTTTGGAAGGAGTGGAAACGGAACTCCGCGTGACGTGTTGACTCTATACGGGACTGCTTCCTCAGTCAGCTCGATCTTAACAGGCTCACAGTTCAGTAATCCTATTTCCCCAAACACATCGCTTGTTAAGTCACTAGTGATAGCATTGACTCTTGTTACCAGCCCCATGTGCTTTGCCACTGCCTTGCCCAACAAGTTACTAACATACTGTCCTTTTACAACTGTAATCCAGTATTGGTATTTCTGACCTTTGTATGTAGTGGTGGCAAGGAACTTACCCACGCATCGGACTTTCCCACCTGGGCTGTACACTGTTGGCCTGGACTTGTTCAGTTTTGGTTTTTGACGTAGTTTGCTGAAAGCCTCTTCAGTCATAACGGTGGTATCCGCACCTGTGTCGATTTTAAAATCCACTGGACTGCCATTCACAAGTAGCTCTACATCCCAGTCAGTATCGGGGTTTGACTCCTCAATGATGTTTGGCTTTGACTTTGTGGTTGCTCTCAGGAATAGTTCTCCAATAAAAAATGAATCCTCATCTGAATCCACAACGGCCTCTGCTCTGACTTCTTTCAGCATCTTGGATTTACACACGGCCTCGAAATGTCCGATTTTATTGCACTTTCTGCACCTTTTGTTACAGGCTGGACAGCTTTCCTTTTTATCATGCATCCTGTTGCATCTCTGACAGTTCAGTTTGTTCTCGCTGTATTTCTGTCCTTGTCCCTGCCCTGATTTATCATAGCTCCTCCTTGTGGTATTATACTGTTTCCGTCTCACCTCATTCACTGTTGTTTCCACGCGCTCTGCAGTTTGTTGTTTCACTTGTTCACTTTGCCGTGCAAGCTGGATGGCTCTCTCCAGAGTCAGGTCCGCCTCTAGCTGGAGTTTTTGCGAAACATCTTTGTCCATTATTCCGATGACGATCCGGTCCCGGATCTGCTCGTACTTCCCCGCACCGAACTCGCAGTGCTGCGCGAGCTCGTACAGGCTCCGCACGAAAACTGTCTCACCGGCCCTTTGGTTCCGCTTATGAAAACAGGCGCGATCGTGGATGACGTTTCTTTTCGGGACAAAGTGTTCATCAAACTTCTGCATCACTAGATTAAACTCATACTCTGGATGTGGCATGGCCTCGGTTGCCGCAGGAAACACAAACGAGACGTAAATAGGTTCGGCATCTCTCCCCATCGAGTACAAAAGTGAGTTCACCTGCACATCGCTGCTCTCTTTGTCCAGTTTCGATGCAACTCTAAACCGGGAGAATCTCTGCCGCCATGTAAGCCACTCCGCTGGCTGCGAGAAATCGAACAGCTCGGGAGGTCCAAACTTTGCAATTTTGCTCTTAATGTCGGCGTGAAGAACTTAATTCTGACACCATGTCATGATATCAGGTAAGACACGGCTCGTTCTATTTATTCAAGAGCGTTTTTATTTTACTACAACACAGAGCAGCCTAAGCCATCCGTTGGACTCCATCAATAATAATCATACAGTGCCCTCTAGTGGTTAGCATACCCAAACTACGGTAACTTAACATAGACAAAATACAATCTCTCAACATACAATACATTTAAAATAAGCATAATTTAATTGTATATTATTTCTGTGTAGTGTAGTGTAAGCATTATAAATATACACACTTCTGAATTCTTGACATTCATATATAAATATTAAATTTTGAAATGTATGATTGCCTGATTGAATTTTATAAGAGTACTAATAGTAATCTGTTTTTATTAACATGTTTAGATTGTGTAAAATTACTGTGTAGATTTTTTCAAGAATTTTGTATTTATTTGCATTACATTTAAATAAAATATGTTGTAAGGCTAAGGACTCAGCTGCTCGGATTGAGTTGGGGAGGTCATTCCACCAGGAGGGAACATTTAATTTAAAAGTCCGTAAAAGTGACTGTGCTTCTTTGGGATGGCACAATCAAGCGACGTTCACTTCCAGAATGCAAGCTTCTAGAGGGCACGTAAGTCTGAAGTAACAAATTTAGGTAAATGGGTGCAGAGCCAGTGGTAGTTTTGTAGGCAAACATCAATGCCTTGAATTTAATGCGAGCAGCTATTGGAAGCCAATGCAAATTGATAAACAGAGGTGTTACGTGTATTCTTTTGGCTCATTAAAAATTAATCTTGCTGCTGCGTTCTGGATTAATTGTAAAGGTTTTATAGAACTGTTTGGAAGACCTGCCAAGAGGGCATTGCAATAGTCCAGCCTGGACAGAACAAGAGCTTGAACAAGGAGTTGTGTAGCATGTTCTGAAATAAAGGGCTTGATCTTCTTGATGTTGAATAAAGCAAATCTGCAGGATCGGACAGTTTTAGCAATGTGGTCTGAGAAAGTAGGCTGATCATCAATCATAACATGGCATAAATTCACTGACGTTCAGTCAAGACGAGCCAAGATGGATCCGCCGAATCGACGATCTCAGGTAACCAGTTTTATTTGTTTTGATGTTAAATATGTCAAATGTATCGTCTTGATTGAACTTCAGTGAACTTATTCCATGTGTTCCATGTGCGGTTTCATTGGTCAGTCGTTGAAGCCTATTTCTGATTGGTTTGACAGCGTTTATGCCAAGACCAAAGAGAAAGAAATCGAAGAGAAGAGTACTTGGCCATCCGCGAACGCACGGGACGCAGTCTAAGCACGTACACGCTTACTTTAAGCGAAGAGGAGAGATTCGCGATTGCATTGAACACGTTTTAAGTGCAGGCATACTCTCTGAGCGAGCCCAGAGAACATTCTTACAAGAGCAACGTGTATCTGAGAGCGCGCCCAGAGCAGAGCAGAGCAGAGAGATTCGTGCTCCGCACATTATATTCCGCGTGCGAGCAGAGAGATTCGCGCTCGCGCACATTATATTCCGCGCACGAGCAGAGAGATTCGCGCTCCGCACATTATATTCCGCGCGCGAGCAGAGAGATTCGCGCTCCGCACATTATATTCCGCGCGCGAGCAGAGAGATTCGCGCTCGCGCACATTATATTCCGCGCACGAGCAGAGAGATTCACGCTCGCACATTATATTAATGTACTTTCGCGCTACAATTATGAGCTCTCGACATTTGACAGGGAAATAATGCCATAATGTTGCCATTTTTAATGTGCCCCTCTGGTTAAACACTGGCCCCTCCTTGGCCCCCCTAGTAAAATTTGTCTAGAGCCGCCACTGCTTCAGAGGCCTGTCTCAGCTAATTAGCACATGATGCAAAGTCCCCTCTGAGTGTATCTATGAGAGTATGTAAGAAAAGTAGGAAGAGACAGAAACAGACTGAGCTGCAAAGTATAACTACAGTAGGACTTAGGTTACACTTTAACTAGTTATTAAGGGTGCAAATACTTTTCTTCCAATATTTATAATACTGTTTTGATTTTACAAACCCGATTCCAAAAAAGTTGGGGCACTGTACAAATTGTGAGTAAAAAAGGAATGGACTAATTTACAAATCTCATAAACTTATATTTTATTCACAATAGAATATAGATAACATATCAAATGTTGAAAGTGAGACATTTTGAAATGTCATGCAAAAAATATTGGCTCATTTTGGATTTCATGAGAGCTACACATTCCAAAAAAGTTGGGACAGGTAGCAATAAGAGGCCAGAAAAGTTAAATGTACATATAAGGACCAGCTGGAGGAACAATTTGCAACTTATAGGGTCAATTGGCAACATGATTGGGTATAAAAAGAGCCTCTCAGAGTGGCAGTGTCTCTCAGAAGTCAAGCTGGGCAGAGGATCACCAATTCCTCCAATGCTGCTGCAAAAAATAGTGGAGCAATATGAGAAAGGAGTTTCTCAGAGAAAAACTGCAAAGAGTTTAAAGTTATCATCATCAGTGCATAATATCATCCAAAGATTCAGAGAATCTGGGACAATCTCTGTGCGTAAGGGTCAAGGCCGGAAAACCATACTGGATGCCTGTGATCTTCGGGCCCTTAGACAGCACTGCAATACTTCCAGAAAACATTGTCGTGAACACAATCCACCGTGCCATTTGCCCTTGCCGGCTAAAACTCTATAGGTCAAAAAAGAAGCCATATCTAAAGATGATCCAGAAGCGCAGGCATTTTCTCTGGGCCAAGGCTCATTTAAAATGGACCGTGGCAAAGTGGAAAATGTTCTGTGGTCAGACGAATCAAAATTTTAAGTTATTTTTGGAAAACTGGGATGCCATGTCATCCAGACTAAAGAGGACAAGGACAACCCAAGTTGTTATCAGCGCTCATTTCAGAAGCCGGCATCTCTGATTGTATGGGGTTGCATGAACGCATGTGGCATGGGCAGCTTACACATCTGGAAAGGCACCATCAATGCTGAAAGGTATATCCAAGTTCTAGAACAACATATGCTCCCATCCAGGCGTCTCTTTCAGGGAAGACCTTGCATTTTCCAACATGACAATGCCAGACCACATACTGCATCAATTGCAACAGCATGGCTGCGTAGAAGAAGGATCCGGGTACTGAAATGGCCAGCCTGCAGTCCAGATCTTTCACCCATAGAAAACATTTGGCACATCATAAAGAGGAAGAGCAACTAGAAGCCTGTATTAGACAAGAATGGGACAACATTCCTATTCCTAAACTTGAGCAACTTGTCTCCTCAGTCCCCAGACCTTTGCAGACTGTTATAAAAAGAAGAAAGGATGCCACACAGTGGTAAACATGGCCTTGTCCCAACTTTTTTTTAGATGTGTTGATGCCATGAAATTTAAAATCAACTTATTTTCCCCTTAAAATGATACATTTTGTCAGTTTAAACATTTGATATGTCATCTATGTTGTATTCTGAATAAAATATTGAAATTTTAAACTTCCACATCCTTGCATTCTGTTTTTATTCACAATTTGTACAGTATCCCAACTTTTTTGGAATCTGGTTTGTATTTATTTCACTTTGTTTTCTCATCTGAAAATGTATTCACTGTAAGGCTAATCATGATATGAGTTGGTTCCTTCATTGGAACTGATCAGGAAAAATATCACTTGATCACCAATGGATTGGGTGAATGGGTGCTGTCAGATTGAGAGAACAAACAGTTGATAAAAACAAATGCATAATCATTCCATAATTTAACATTTTGTGAAGTGAAAAGTTGCATTTTTGTAAGAAACAAATCCATCATTAGGACATTTTTAACTTCAAAATTGCACTTCAGTCTAAAATACGAGTACTCGTTTCATAATATTGCATTGAATTAGTGAAAAAGTTGTCTCATCTGAATCAGGAGAGAAATATGCACTAATCAAGCATCGTGAACAAATGAAAACAGTCCAAAACAGTTCTAAACAGTTCTTCAGTTTTGTGTGAGATGACAACAGAGAATGGACTTTTTCACATTGTGATGCTGTTATCATTTGTTTGGACTCTCATTCTGATGGCACCCATTCACTGCAGAGGATCCATTTTTTAAGCAAGTCATTGTACATTTTTCAAAATCCTTTCAGATGAAGAAACAAACTCATTCACATATTAGATGGCCAGATGGCGAGTAAACATCTAGCAGATCTGATTTGCTCATTTCCTCACCCACAATAATTAAATCAGACCCCCAGTGTCATTAAGCACGAAATCATCATGTTGTTTGGGTCTTTTGAACTTCAGAATATCAACAGAGGTTTGAAGCTGAAAAACATATTTTCCCACAATATAAAAATATATTCATTTGTAGTGGCACTAAAATGGTTAGAAATGCACTAGAATCCAATTTAATCTAGAGAAATCATGTTGCTGCCTCATCTCTATTAGATGTGCTGTCAGACTAGGTGAATGTCACACCACATGGTGACTATGGGGACAAAAACCCTGAATCAGCCTAGCTGTCAGTCAAACTGACAGATCACTGTCCCACAGAGTTGTTAAATCTGAGGGAGAAATGACTTTTACATTGTATGTTTTCACATAGCTTCAAAAATAACTACAGTGATACACCAACACTTTTACCATTACTTTAATTTGACCATTAATGAAATGCTTGGCTGTAATGAAGGTCACAGGCACCTCATCAATCCTGGGAAATGCACCTTTAATTCAACCAAACTAAGTGGTCACCAAAACCTAGCCCATTCGCATTGTTTATTGTCATATTTCATAGTATTTGATGTTTTATTGTTGTACATATTTTCTCATGTAATTTCAGAAGGCACTGCTGCCCTGAAATAAAACCCTGCAGCTACCTCATAAGTGCTAAGCACAGCATATACAGAGATCAAATAAACAAGCGCAATCCATGGCAAAACACTGCATATATGTGTAAATGAGAATGTGTGTACGTGCAAAAGAAAGACAGACTTATGCTTAGTCAGACTATGTACGAGAGCTTAATCACATCTGACAGAGTACACCGTTATAGCAAGCCCGAGGTCTTATAAACCCACAGCATTCTCAGCCTTTATAAATATCACATCCACTTCACCAATAGCCACGCAAGAAGCAATGGGAAATCAGCACACCGGCCTTGTTCTGAGAAAATGTATTTAGGGACTGCAGATTTAACCAAAGGTTCTATGAGGAATGCGCATGAATGAAAATCTGTCTTGAAAACTGCTTAAGAACATGCTGAAATTTGATTACATGAAGAATAAGAGATATGAGAGAGTGCAGGTGTTGTGTTTTGAGTAAACAACATCTCAGCAGTAATATCTCAACCATATTTCATAATTTAGTTTACATGAGGTCCAAATAACGGGATTTTAGCACTATCACAAATGTACAGTACCTTGAATCCTAATATGCCAGTAACAGGTGCACATGGGGTCGGAACAGTTAACACAGGAAAGAGAGCCAGTCAGATTTATTTATTCATTTGTGCTTTAAAATGATTGTGTAATTGTTTAATCTTGATATTAACTGCATAGATTGTTTTATGTTAGGCTGCCACCTTGTGGTGTGATGCGCCAAATGTCAAAAGACGGCACCTTGTGGCAGCACTGTGAGAGTAAACCCTGTTTTTATACAGTCTATGGAGTAAACCTGCAAAGCGAACAATCAATAGGTTCAGTGGGTCATATTACAACTGAGAACAATCAGATTCTAAATTTAGAATCTCGGGAAGAAAATGTTTGCAACAACACATTTGCATTTATACCTCATGTAGGTTACTTCAAGGTTCTTAGAATGGTAATAATTCTGACATAAGTACAGATCAAAACTTACATATTTTTATCTTTATATTGTTCATTATTTTTGTTATCTTTTTATATGATATATTTTTATAGCCTACCTTGATATGATATATTTTGTTATATTTGTAATACAATAATTGTTATTGGTTCTAGATTTCAAAACAGAGGAGTCACATTAAAATAAACACAAATAAATAAATAAATAAATAAATAGAACAGAACTGTGTGTATCTATATATATATATATATATATATATATATATATATATATATATATACACACACACACACACACATACATATACTGAACAAAGATATAAATGAACACTTTTGTTTTTGCCCCCATTTTTCATAGGCTGAACTCAAAGATCTAAGACTTTTTCTATGTACACAAAAGGCCTATTTCTCTCAAATATCGTTCACAAATCTGTCTAAATCTATGTTAGTGAGCACTTCTCCTTTGCCGAGATAATCCATCCACCTCACAGGTATGGCATATCAAGATGCTGATTAGACAGCATGATTATTGCACGTGTGCCTTAGGCTGGCCACAAAATCAGTCATTATCTGGTTTGACCACCATTTGCCTCACGCAGTGCAACACTTCTCCTTCACATAGAGTTGATCATGTTGTTGATTGTGGCCTGTGGAATGTTGGTGCACTCTTCAATGGCTGTGTGAAGTTGCTGAATATTGGCAGGAACTGGAACATGCTGTCGTATACGCAGATCCAGAGCATCCCAAACATGCTCAATGGGTGAAATGTCTGGTGAGTATGCTGGCCATGCAAGAATTTGGATGTTTTCAGCTTCAAGGAATTGTGTACAGATCCTTGCAACATGGGGCCGTGCATTATCATGCTGCAACATGAGGTGATGGTCGTGGATGAATGGCACAACAATGGGCTTTAGGATCTCGTCACGGTATCTCTGTGCATTCAAAATGCCATCATTAAAATGCACCTGTGTTCGTTATCCATAACATACGCCTGCCCATACCATAACCCCACTGCCATCATGGGCCACTCGGTTCACAGCGTTGACTTCAGCAAACCGCTCACCCACATGACGCCCTGTACAGTGAAAACCAGGATTCATCCGTGAAGAGAACATCTCTCCAAAATGCCAGACGCCATCGAATATGAACATTTGCCCACTCAAGATGATTGCGATGACGAACTGCAGTCAGGTCGAGGCCCCACTGAGGATGACAAGCATGCAGATGAGCTTCCCTGAGAAGGTTTCTGACAGTTTGTGCAGAAATTCTTTGGTTATGCAAACTGATTGTTGCAGCAGCTGTCCAGGTGGCTGGTCTCAGACGATCTTGGAGGTGAAGATGCTGGATGTGGAGGTCCTGGGCTGTTGTGGTTACACGTGGTCTGCGATAGTGAGGCCGGTTGGATGTAGCCTACTGCCAAATTCTCTGAAACGCCTTTGGTGATGGCTTATGGTAGAGAAATGAACATTCACAGGCAACAGCTCTGGTGGACATTCCTGCAGTCAGCATGCCAATTGCACGCTCCCTCAAAATATATGTGGCATTGTGCTGTGTGATAAAACTGCAGATTTTAGAGTGACCTTTTATTGTGGCCAGCCTAAGGCATACCTCTGCAATAATCATGCTGTCTAATCACCATCTTGATATGCCACACTTGTGAGGTGGATGGATTATCTCAGCAAAGGAGAAGTGCTCACTAACACATATTTAGACAGATTGGTGACCAATATTTGATAGAAATAGGCCTTGTACATAGAAAAAGACTTAGATCTTTGAGTTCAGCTCATGAAAAATTGGGGCAAAATGCGTTCATAATTTTGTTCAGTGTATATCGTCAAAGGTATCATACCAAAGCGCGCCAATATTACGTCATCAACTTAGTGGGTCATCACACTGATTCGCATTGTTTGTTTATCTATGCTTTGTCGATAATTTGTTAATACTGCTAGGTCGAAATTTCATTCCTTCTGTCTGGCTTATAAATATGTCATAATAACAAATGTACCTTGCTGGATCCGAATGTGCCAGTAACAGGAGCACGTGAAGTCAGGCCAGCACCAAACTGTATCACAGTCGTCATTCGCATTTAATCTTTGTCTTTACATGGATAAATAAGTTAAATATGAGTTTATAAATTTCGCTTTCTGTGATCATCGTGCTTTGATCCTTCAGCTGAAAGGACTACATTTCTGATCTTTGATTCAGTTTGATATATTTTGCTGAAGGTCGGGCGTTAGTGCGAAACTCAATGTCACCACAAGGGAGCAGCAAAGCACGAGAGACGTTTCGGTTCATGACCTGTGTGAGCAAAATCAACTGGTGCCTAAAAAAGTTGTCTCTGTGTATTTACTCTTAAACTCCTTGGTGTCCACATACATATACATTTTACTTGCTCGGCTGGTGCAAGACCCTTATTTTACTTTGTTTGAAAACTTGGCGATTATTATTATCATTATTATTATTTCTGCTGTAGCGACATCTAACGGGAGCATCAGAAAGGGTGGATTCAATAATAATAATAAAATAATTGTAAAAATAAAATAACTATTATTATTATTATTATTATTAAACAAGTAAACCAATTGCATTTTTATCTCTATTATTTAAAGGCTATACATGTTTCTGGTAATCAGTTTAAAGGATAATTTGGGGGTTCCATTTGGGTTAAAGAGGTCTAGGCTAACTGAAGGCTATAATTTTTTTTTTTTTTTTTTTTTGTAGATATGTTATCGACACACAGTTTACCACATCATTTTGTCTCATTGTTCTCATTTCAAACACAATCACATAGAAGCATCTGCTGAATGAAGCTGTTTTTTAAGACAGTTTATCTTCCCTATACTGCTTTATAGAGAAATGCTAATGGACAAAATGATGTGTGAATTCAGGTGTTACTTAAATTCTGTATGACAAATCTATTTATCTGTCAGCTGAAATGTCATTGCTAAACTCTTTTAATTATTTTGTCCACTCTTATCCACTGGATGTACTGATTGTCTTGCTGCTGTTATACTGAGATGTTTTCCATTACTGTGATGTTTAATAGCTACGTCTTATCTGCTTTAAATTAACGACAGCCATAAGGTTAATTTTGTGAAAACACTCTATTTTGCACCTATTATGAGCACTAGACCTTCTTAATGCCAGGAAAAGCACATACTGGCTGCCAAGACACAGGCCTTTACCTTGTTAAAATTCCTTGCTACGGTACTTAATGGAAATCCAATTTTCATAAGGGCCATTTTAAGATGTATTAATTCACTGTGCAGTGCTTTAGTCTGGGTGAAGGTATCTAAAATATAATTTCCTTTGCCTATATTCTTTTCTTCGAGGGGTTTGATTTTTGAAGGACTTTTTGAAGGAATTGGGGAGAATGTTCTTGCTTCACTACAAAAGTCCATTCTCTGGGACTGTTCATACCAGGCCTTGCTTTGTGATTGGTCTTTTACAAGATAATTGGAAAAGTCTGCAGCATTATGCTGGCCATTCGCTTGGCACTCTCTGTTAATGGCATGTAGGTTTCGGCAGGCTATGGTTCTGTCTTTAATCACCACAGCCCACAACCTCATCTGAGTGAGAGGAACTCAAAATGTGGCTGTGGCTTCCCTTACTGCAGCATCCTCCACTAATGGACTCTCTGATGTGGATTCATACTTCCAGACTTTCAAAGTGATTGCCAGAGATTTCTCATATCCATTTAAAAGAGAGTTATGAAAGTGTTTCTTTAAAGACACATGCAGATGATTAAGAGGGCACCACCAACTGATGCTTAAAGCAATGTCCTGAGTTCAAAAGAAGGTAAACTGCATTGACAGCATTTGTAGCATAATATCTTTACCAAATAAATTATTTGAACACTTTTTTCTTTTTCCAAGCGAAAATTGTGAATACTATAAAGAATTTTCAGAAAAAGTTGACCTATATTGTTGATACTGTTGACTTATAAGTTGATACATATTGACCACGTTCATTATAATGCAGTTGAAAGACTGGATATAACATAAAATAATAATTCTATTCAGCAAGGAATCACTAAATAAGTATATATGGCAAAACTGAAAATTAATCTCTCTCTCTCTCTCTCTCTCTCTCTCTCTCTCTCTCTTAGATTCTTTTAGAAAAGCTATTTTCAATTGTAATAGTAATTTACAATATTAATTTTGTTGATGTATTTGATTCTGTAATGTGGCCTTGATGATATATATTTAGAATATTAACAAATCTTATGACACATGTGAACCCAAAACATTCTTTTAACATGAAGGTCTTTTAACATTTTCTGCTAATTTCCTTTTGATCAATATTTTATAGTTCTTATTTGAGTAAACCCTCTGATGTCTCTCTTTGGTATGATGAAAAAAGCTTTGCAAACGGGTAACTTGAACCACATGTAGGGAATGCTGAAAGAGAGAAGTTCCTCTCAGTTGACTCTTGATTTTCCAGCCTTTGCCCTTCTTTTAATGAGGTGCAAATGCTCGCGCACATGCGGAGCACTGACTCAGAGGTTTTTGCTGACAGAAGTGCATGTATGCATGCATGCCAGCTCTGACAAGAACACTATTGTGTACATGTGTCAATACAAGAGACCTGCAGTCAGGGAGGAGGATCACTGGTGTCATGGGGTATGGTAAGCAAGTTAGATCTCATCCTCTTGTCAGACGGAGTGGCTACAAAGAGGGTGACAGCGTTCAGATGGGTGGGGGTTAGAGTGATAGTGGTGGTGTGGAGCGGGCTGTTCTCTATGCAGATGTCTATTGAATGTGACTCTAAGACCAAAGGAAATAGGAAATTCAAGGAATGAAAGCAGGGCTGGGGGAAGGACAGGAGGGTAAAACAGTGCAGTGGCCTTTAGATGAACCCAAAGGGGACTTCGTTTGGCAGGGTCATCTCAAGTTCAGGTCTTTCCCTGACTGACGGGAGGACGGGATGGGCTCCTCGTGGAGGCCATGAGACCTGGAAAGGGAGCCCCCAGGGCCCTCTAATGTAAACATCTTATCATAAAACTTTTGGGTAGAGAATTGTGGGAAAGCTATTTAAGAATTAATTTAAAATCCTTAGGATAAAATTTTTTGCCATATTTGACCTTTTTTTGAGTTGTATTTTCCACAGCATGACATTTATAGTACAGCATTCTGTCTTGTTTGGACAGCTCTAGCAGTTAAATGTAATGTTTTGTAAATAAATGTTGATAATTCTATACATTATGTTGTGATGTTAAAATTCCCTAGTAGCATTTAAATGGATTTATTCACTCCAAAAATATTTAGGTAGCATTAAATGTTTAATTATTCACTTACACAGTTTAATTGAATATTGCTTGTTTCACAGCTAGCCATATTTGTAGTTATGATAATACTTATGAACCGGATACTTTTTTATTGTTTTCACAATGAAAAGATATAAAATCATTTGAATCAATACAATTTAAAAACATGATTATTTAAATAAAATTAATTAAATGCAAATAATTAATAAAAACCTATGCCATTTTTCTTTCTTTTTCATTTATGTATGACTGACAAATATGCATTATACTGTAGTAATTAATTATTGTGTTTGTTATAATTGTGTAATTACCCAAAATACATTTTATATTCAATTAAAATATAACTAAAACTTTAATATAGGCCTACAAATTTTGATTTTAATTTTAATTTGTAGCTATGAAATTGCATAGAAATATGTATTTATCAGTAATGTGAAATTAATTCTAATACTGGTGAATCCCTAGGTACCCCAACTTATAAATGACCAACCTCTTCACTTCAAAAGACAACAAATGAACCCTGAGCAGCTTCTTACGACACATCATTAAAACACCGTCTGTGACATGATATTAAAAGGTTGTCGGTTCCAGGTGAGAATGTGTTTGACCATATGGTGATGGAGACAGATATTGCCCTGGGTTCAGACTGAGAGGAGACAGTCAGTCACTGGATGTCTCAGGAGTAGGGGTGGCTTCAGTTCGCTGGCACTTTGCACAAACAGCACCAGCAGGAATCTTTTGACTGAATAAGTAGACCGTACCATTATGTCAAGCCCGGGATAGTAATGGAGGGTGTTGGCTGCTTGGGAGATAATGAGATGAGGAGTTGGCTTACACAGTGAAGTGAGTTAATGTAGTGACACTGCGAATGAAACTCATGTTTCTGAAGTGAACAGGTGTTTGTTGACAAAGACTGAACCTTGGGGCTTAGGACTGGATGTCTTAAAAAAAAAAAACTCCTTATGAGGTGTGGGGGAAAATATTCAAAACATTCATATTCTTTTATCTTGATCTCTACAGTTAGAGTTAGACTTTTTTATAGAATTATTATTTGTGAGAGATCTTTCTTTTTTTTTTTTTTTTTAGGTAAGTGTTGTTGGAAGACAGATTGTTCTGATGTTATAAAGTGCAAACTCACAAGTCATCAATCAGGATCTGGGTGGTGAAGTTTAGCTGCCTTGCTGTTTTATTTGCCGTAAGTGTGTAGAACCCAGATGTGCAGTGACATCGTGGTTGATTTATGTGCTGGCTGGTATTACAGGGAATTTTATTTTTGAAAGTGGCGTCCATTCATCTAGATGTTCATCCATGCAGATAGGACAATGAGTTTAGTTTTGATTTTGAAACTCAAATTTTCCATTTTCTATTGCCAGCATTGTAACCCAAGTTTAAATTAAGGTTTGACATGAGTGACGTAATACATGCATCAAAACTGAAAGCTCAAGGGTAAACCTGAAATCTTATAAATCTTACAATAATGCATCTCTTAATTACAGATGTTGAGGTGCCTGTTTTTTTTTTTTTTACTTGCTTTTATAAAAGTTCATCTTTGAGGCTTTTTGGTGACCCATATTCAAATTGCTTGTATCTCCATATTGCCAAGAAAAATAAGACACAAAAAAATGGTTCGCGGGTAACCACAACATTAATTAATTTATAGCATACACTGAATTCCTTAAATGAAGGTCAAGGTTTTATTTGTTTCTCATAGCAAGGCAAGCCTTTGAAATATGTTGATATTATTGTATAAGTACATCCTGGACTAAAAGCGTAATGTGTATGCAAATGTTGCACTTCAGCTGACATCTAAACTTTCGTTGAACTTGCTTTTTCCCAGCAAGAGTTTGTGTTACCAGTATGTCTGGTATGCAAAACAAATTGTTTTACATTTGTGTCGATATTTAAAAGGCTCAACAAAGACAGATTCCCAACTCCTTGGCAGTGGCAAACAGAAGTGGGGAAAAGTGGAAATGAAGAGAAGGGCAGAGGGTAGAGTAGGGAATAATGGAGGGGTAGCACAGGGGGTGGATGGGACTGGTGTGCATGAACAGGGGACCTCTTGGTGAACTGCGTAGTCGCGAGCCGGGTCATTGGGGTGAAGTTGTCAGAGCGTGCCTGAAACAGTAACCCAGGGGTTCAGCCAGAGTTCACACACAAAATGTGTAGGATCCATGTCCTCTGCTGGCTCAAACGCACCAGCACATTCTGTCCTGCAAATACCAAAAGCCCTGTCACCAAAGAGCTCAAGAAACAAACTTCCTTTAAAAATATTTTCACTGTCAACCTGTATTACAGTTACAATAATAAGTGTCAAACTCCTATCATGGGGAAAAATCAGCAGATAATATGTGCAATTGCCCAGACATCTTTAAAAGAAGATGCACATATAATGCACATATATTAGACAACTTGAGTTTCAGATAATAAAATTATTAGTATTATAAATTTAGGGTTATACCAGGAAACTTTTTTTTGGAAAGTTGTTTTTATTTCTTTGTAAGTTAGCTAGTTTAAATGCCATTAAGAAAAAAACACAGCCAATTGGAACCTGCAAAGGTCTACAGAGAGAAAGAATACTTAGATCGCCGCTGGTATGAGAGGCTGAAACAGGAAAGGCCACTAAGCAAGTCCCTTTTGAGTGTGTGTGAGAACCCTATGGGAAAACTGCCCACTCTGATCCGATTCAAGACTGGCTGGCCCATTGTCAAGCAAAGAGCTTGACCTGAAGTTGAACCCAATTGTCAGCCCTGCAGAAAAACAGGGGAGGATGGGTCTGAAGAGGTGGAATGTACCAGATCAATGGAACTTGGTCTAAGCCCCACACAACAGTTGCTCTCCAAATCCGTTTAGTTTTTGGAACATCACAACTGTCGTAAATCAAAGTGGGGTGGACATCCAGAAAATAAATTGACGTTATAGTTTTTTTTGACAGTAACTGCTGGAATGGTCTATAGGAGCTTGGTGTCCCTATTGAGTGGGCTGTGCTCATCTCCTCCCTGTCTCCAGTTCTTGCAGGGCTGGGCTGGGGCTGAGGCTGCGTCTGCATCTGTGAAAAGCAGCTGTGGTCACCGGCGCCAGTACTGAGTGGAGAAGAAAAGCCCTGAGCCTACAGAACAATCCAGCCTTTGTGGAACTACTGGAAGCCATCAACCAAAAATCAAATGACCGTAAGCCACAGATATAAGCCAGATGTGGGGATTCCAAGACTTCGTTCCAGTGTGCCCCAGCCCTGCTACACTCATCCCAGCCTGGCTGTGGCAGCCAGGGGAATGGGGTCATGCAGCGGGTATTGCATTGCTCCAAATGACATGCTTGTCTTCATCGTCAGTTCACATCACTCGAACCATGACAGCTCGGAAAGATGGAAGCATGAGCTGCCAAGAATGGAGGCCCTTATAGGCCAGAGTAAGGTTCTTGTTTTAGGGCTCTTTTTGGTTTACAGTTCCTTGCTTTTGATACACTTTTGTACACTTTCCAAAAGTCATTTCCTTCTATCGTTTTAAGTACAGTAAATTCAGAAATATTGCAAAGAAGCCAGACACTCCACCCCGACATGGGTAGATTTATATTTGATTCCGATGAAAACCAGCGGCCAAAAGATTACAGCAGTGTTAGGAAACAATCGTGCTGTCAACTGAATTAAGGGGAGTTTCAAAATACACTCAATCATTGTGCCATTTACTTCATTTAGTTTTCTTGGACTGTTGTTGAAACATAATTTTGGCTTAATAGGTCAAAATCTGATGGGATTTCTGTTTTTAAATCTCAAGAGATCCCAAAGGCTTCTAGCTAAACAGTTATTATCTTTCAAATAAATTAAATGAACACTGTTTTCTCAATGACAAGAAAATGTTGTTATAGTGATTGGGACTGTTCTGGTTGTTGGAGATAATTTGTCACTTTCCTACTTAATAATCCAACAGAACGAGAAGCTTACACTACCATCATGCCTGATCATCATCTGTGTAGCTCTACCAAGAAACTCAGGATATAGCATCTGTGTATGGTCACAAAGTATTATGTTTATGCATCAGCTAACACCCATTTTCCCAAAGCAACATAAAATGCATTTAAGATGTATATTTTATCAGCTCATACATTCCATGAGCATTGAATCCATTGCATTGGCAGTGCTATACCACACTCTGCTGTTTGAGCTACAGGAACAAGGATATATCGTTTACACCAAATGCAGATTACTAGTAATATTGGGCTTTACACAGTCTGGTCTGCTTATGGTCTGTAAGATCTTTTCTTTTTTTTTATTCTTTGAGAGAAAATTGTGGTGGTGTAGGTATTTGCGGGGTAGCTTTTTTTGTTATGGTTGTGAAGGGTGATTCATATCAAGGGCATCTGTTAGTTTTGGGCCATATTCAACAAAAAGCCTGTAAAAGGCAAGACATTCTTATTTTTGGCCTTGTTCCTTGAAAATCTAGCGCTTTAATTGGCAAATTGTTTTTATCTAAATGCTGCTCTTTAAAATCCATTATTTTCACATTCTCAGTTCAGGTTAATAACCAGTGGTGTGACTTATGGTGTATTCAGAGCATCTCTCTCGTAACATCTCTGTTTCCGTTGCAAGCCCAACGTCAATCGACTTGATTACCAGACCTGCCATACATCCTCACACGTCAGGCCAGTTATCGCAAAGTGATTGTTAGTGAAGAATTCTTCCCCAAAGGATCACTGATGTCTGATCTGACAGATTTATTGATCTGGCTAGTGCAACCATGAGTGAGAACTCTGTCCCTTTTTTAAATTTACTTCCCACATGGGTCCTCACATTGACATCAAACGGGCCAATAAATCCAATGGGAGCAAACACAGTGCAACAGGTCACAGAAAGGTAACTCTCTTTGTCTCCTCTGGAAGACCTCTGCGTCGGTATTTATTGATGGCTAAAGGCATTCAGACACATCTGGTCTCTCACTTAGTCATGACCCGATCTGTGTGTTGAAAGTGTGCATAAGCTCTTTTAGCTGTTTCCCTCATTAGCTCTGGGTGCTATGAAGAGCTTGTTTCCTTTTCATGACCCACTAATGGTCTTAGCTTGATTAACTCTGGACTCTGGCAGTAAGGGGAACTCTTTTTTTTCCTAGTACAATGCCTGAGAACGGATCATGGTTGCATAACTGACAAGGAAGTGGCCTGGGTCGTAAATAATGTGCACAAAATGATCCATCTGGGAACAGCACTTTCAGTGGAGGCTCCAAATCTGTGGCCTGGTGGCCTTTAAAAAGACCCCAGAATACATAGCCACATCCTAAACTGTGTTTAACCCATGCATCCCACTGCCTCTGTCTGTTTGCATTTTCCTCTGGCTTTCATTCTGTTTACAAGCATATAGGATGTCTCTTTCTTTGTGTTAGCTAGCTAAACTCATGGGTTTGATAACACAGAGGCCCCTAAAGCAACATACCATATGCATTTCACACCTACAAGGAAATGGTCATTATTTATTCATAATTTTATCATAATGGTCCTCTTGTTGTTCCAAACTTGTATGCAGTTTTTGCATTTGTAAAACACAAAAGGTGACTTATCATGAAAAAATAAATAAATAAATACAATGTAAGCCATAAGGCTGTTTTGGACTCACAAAAACTGTGTATTTTTGTGCATGGCATAAGTCATACAGGATTAAAATTGCATATGAGTAAATTGACAGCAATTTCATTTTTGGATGAATTCAGTGTTGCCAAATCCAAGGTTTTTCTGTGGAATGAGGCTATGTATACACTGTTGCAGCTGGATGTTTTTTAGTCTGCAGGTTAAAACAATCTCTACCTAAAATATGATTTTGACAGAGGGGAAAAATGCAATTGGACTACTTTTGATTAGCAATTGGAATGGTTTTGTTTCACAGACCTGGCAACCCTGGATAAACTATCCCTTTAACTAATTCCCAAAGAAAAAACACACGCTATTCCATCAAAAGTGAGCACATGCAGAGATCAATGTGAAGAATTATTTGAAAGTCTTTGTTTTTGTCTCCATTGTAATCTCGATAGGAGAGGTGTAGGCCCTTGCAACTAGATGAAAGCTTGAGTGTAATAAAAAGCCTGGCCATAAAGGCGAGCTGACCTGGCACGGCTGTGCAGCCCTTATGTAATTTCTCACCTGGCTGTGATGTTCGCGGTTCTGTTGTTGTTCCTGCTTTGATTTACTACAGTGATAACAGTGTTCCAGAAAGTGATGCTAATGAAAAAAAGATATAGCGGGAGTGGAAGTTCACCACAGCTCACAGGAAAGATCCTTGCTGATAAGAACACTGCTTTTCTGTACGCTTCATCTATAGAGGAAGCATTAGAGGAGCATTGTGCACTCTGATTGAACCAGGTGTAGTGTCTGATATGGGAACAATATGATACTGTTCATTCTCTGCTATGACCACACGTCAGGATATAAATTTGCAATATTCTTCTTAAAGGGCTATTCTACCCAAAAATAAAAATTCTTTCATTACTTCCCACTTTCATGACTTCCTTTCTTTTCCAGTTATTGGGTACTGAGGCTCTCAAGCATAAAAAATGACAAAAAACACAAATAAAGTATGTTCGAAGTCTTCTGAAGCCATAGATAAAAGACTACACAGTAAACCCCTATTTATTAAAATTTTGGCATCTGTTGTCTTGGAATGTCCATGAAAGTTCAGAAATTTGTGAACGAACCATTCTTTTGAGTCAGATTTTTGAATAGGTAGATCCAATTCTTGAAAATAGTCTGAAGAATTTGTTCACAAATCAAGCTGATTTGATTCTGGAATTAACTCACTGAATAAATTATTTGTTTGCAGTGTTTAACAGCACTTTGGAGAAAAATATGGTTGTTATTGTCTTGAAATTGAAAAATTGTTTCAGTCTATTTGTCACATAAAGCTTAATAAAACAAGTAAATGTTAAAATGCATATAATTTCACCCAAATATCCCTTTAATAAATGTTGGGTAATACATGTTAATACACTATGCATGACCTCTAACCTCATACCTCAGTTGCCCATAATTCTTAGCAGACAGGGCGACTGAGGTATGAGGTTTAGCCAATTTGTCAGACAGCTGCTGAATGATGGATGAACAGCGTGTCGAGCAACAGTGCTAATCAAGAGCATAGTAACACTACAGGAACACTACATGCCCAAACTCATTTACAGTGAATTCCGTCCAAATCCAGGCATCAAGAACAGACTAATGTAAACTAATAGGATTAAACATAATTACCAAATACAATGAATGTGATTATTAAAATAAAAAAAAATCCTTTTTTTATATATATATATATTTCAAGACAGTTTGAAAGTAAGCATGTAGGAGAAAAAAAGGTAACATTTAAAGCTGGTTGACTTTCAAATATTTGCCTTGATGATTTGTGTTTTTTTCTCTTATCCCATCAACCATGACATTGCTCTTTCAGAGTGCATTTTTTTTGCATTTCTGTGGCTTTTTGAATTTTCTCATAAGCCTTCTTAATCCATGAGCCAGGAAATATGGATTGCAAAAAAAAAAAGGATTACAGACTAATATGGAAAACAGATTCAGCAGAATAAAGTACCGACGTCATAAATGCATAACCAAAGACCAGCAACATTAAGATTCCCACTCATGAATCCGCAGGGATAGAGTGGATCGGAGACATCATGACATGCACTGAATTAAATCATCAGTATTCTTGCGCTCATTCTGATGCTTTAAGAGGCTTCTCAGAAGGAGATACACATACGAGGAGTAATTAATAATCAATGTGTTTTATGAAGAATGTCTCGTCTGTATTTGGGAATAATAAATCTTGCTCCGGGAGGGGAAAAGTCATTGTCTTTTTTGTTGTTTTGTTTTTCTGTTCCACATATGTCTTTTTCCAGCTCATAGGGATTCTGATCAAAGTTTGATCAATGAGGATGGATTGCAAACATGGTTTAATGATTTCAAGCAGGTTTTGCAATGAAGTATGAATGCAGTCAGAACTGTATGAGAGGTCTATGATTTATGTTTAACTAACCCTGGTCTGAACCTACCCTTCTTTTCTTTTGCATGCCTACAACTCCCCAATTTCATGACCCTCAGGCGATTTTACGTTCTTCTTGCAGCATTTCAAATGGCCCACTCTGGGGCAATGAAAACCAGTCCCCACAAGAGACTCTTATTTTTCCTTTAACTGAGCATGTTTTAATTTATCTTCATCTCAAACGGCATAGCTGTAATTGTTGAAGAAGGTGCTTGTGGTTTACTGTGATTCATATTCATATTCTTATGTGGTTTATCTGGCAGCCAGAGGTCAACATTGATCAACATTTTTTATTTATTCTTCATGTTTAGAACTTGCACAAAGGGTTGAACTTGGTATTTGCACTTCATGATATGAATGTTTGCATAGTAAATAGACCAAAACATTGAGAGATATTTTGGCTATAGCTTTTATTTTTAGAATTTTATTTTAATTTTAGTTTGTTTTAGTCATTTATGGGCTTTTGTCATTTTTTTTAGTTTTCGTTAATTATTTTATTAGCTTTTTAAATAAATATTTGTTTTCAGGTAATTTTTAGTTTTAGCATTATTAGTGCTCAGTTACGTTTATATTATTTCAGCTGGCAATATATGAATACATATATAAGTATCAGTTTCTCATCTGTTTTATTTTATTTCAGCATTATTTCAATTAATAAAAAAAGATTTGTAATAGTTTAACAACAATGGTCAATCAAATTAAAATTTATCTGAACTAGATTTATCATATTTATACAATTAATATATTTAAATTTTTTTATTTAAATTAGGGCTGTCAGTTGATTAAAATTTGTAATTTAATTAATAACATGATGTTTCAATTAATTAACTGAATTAATCGCAAAATAAATTTGACTGTAAAAATACCCACAAAAGGTTATTTAAAGATATTTTGTGTTAAATGAGAAAGTATCAAGTAGACATTACAAATTGTTGCTTTAGAAAGAAAAAATGTATTTGATTGAGCACTGAGGATAGCAATGTGCTTAAACGTATGCTTGTGTCCATTTGTTATAATTCACATGCACTTTGCACTTTTTGCACAATGCAATTTATAAAATAAAAAATATGTTTTTGTAGACTTTTTTCAGTCTTGAGTGGACCAGTGTGCGGTTAGCCACCCTCTTGCTCATTTGATTGAACATAAAATGTATTTCACACAAACATTTAAGCTACAATGGCCTAACATAAACTATGGAATATAAAAGAAGACAATTTGAGAAACAACTCAGAATTTTTTGTTCATACAATGAAAGTCACCAGTATTTTGAATTTTAGGGCATAACTGCATTTATGGAGTTGTTTCCCTGCATCATATTTGTCAACCGTTAACTATGAAATGTAAGACGGTGTACAGGTCTGGGGGCGGGGCCAGTGCATTAACTAGGTTAAAATATTTTATGCATTTATTTAATGCATAATTTAAGTATCTAAATAAATACATTTACTTAATAATAATGATTAAATTGTGGATACTTTTCTATCAGTTAGTCCTTTTGAGAGCTTTAATGTTACACAGGATAAAAAATGTAATTGAAATATGTTTTTAAATCAACAGCTTTAGTAAAAAGCCTCTGATCATAAAAAGAGAGTTGCACTATACTTTTACTGCAGGATTAATCTTACAAAGGCACAGGTTTTTTTTTTTTCTACATAACACCACAGCAGTGGTTGGATGAATCTTTGGTTAAATATTTCCAGCTTGCCAGCTTTTCCCTGGTCTCCCTTTAACTTTGTTCTCAGAACAAAGTACACACTTTTGAAAGTCTGAGCTAGCCAAACCTTCAACACAAAGTTTAAAAAGTAGCTCAACCCTGCTTTAAAATAAACCAAGCTCACATCTTTGTTGTATCTTTTCAAGAGACAAGAGACCACGTAAAATGACACAAAACAGATCTGGCTTATTTCTTTCAACCAGCAGCACAGTGAATGTATCTGACAGGGGGAATGAGTCAATACACGTGCTGGAGCAGCAGGTCAAGCCTGTTGTGTTGGTGAGTATAAAGTGCTGAAGAGGCATTTATTGCTATCAACCCAGACTTTCCAAACAATTTGAAGCCCAGGGCTAGTCCAAACACAGCTTTACTTTGTGAGCCTGGATTTTAAAACATCCCATTAGAAGGCTTTTCTCTTTAAACCTGCTTTTTATTCAGATGCTGAATTTACAGTGACAGTAGCTAAAAATGTGATTGTTAAAAACTTTAAAGTAAACATGCAGTATGGCAATCAATTGAGGCTTTTTGTGTCCATTCTCTGTTTGTCCAACACTGCAACACAGAAGTCAGTGGTGACCTGCAAAGGATCCTAGAAACAAGGCACCATGTGCTCTGGCATGCTGTCTTTTTTTTCTAACTCACTGCTTCTGGCAGACTCCATAGCTCTTGTTCGACCATGAAAAGAAATTGTAACATTTGAAACTCCATTGTCATTTCTAGACCTCTCATGTCCGTCCCTTGAAAGTATTCATGCAGGTGTAGCTTCCTGAGAACTTGTGGATTTCTTCAAGGGCACTCTGCGGTAGCATACTGTTTCAAGGGTAAAACAAAGTATATCATCAGTGAGGGTTTTCAAAACACATTTGCTGAAATAATTTATATTTTGAAATAGTATCAGGCTATACCTTTTGAGGATAACGAGTGCATGCATGCTCCAGGGTAGGTACACGAAGGCTGTATTGGTCCTAACAGCGTCCACTGTTTTTTGGGCTACCACCTCAGGCTTTAGAGGAGGGAAGAGTTGGGGGAACCTGCAGAGTAAAAAACTGTTGTTTTTATTGAAGAAAAAATATGCACCATTGTGAAATGGTAAACAAAGAAAGTCAAATGTGAGATTGCTAAAAGTATCTCTTCAAGTGATAGTTCACATTCAGTTGCTGGTCCCCATTGACATCCATGAAAAATAAAAATAAAAAAACCCTATGCAACCCTTTGCAATTTTGCACTAAATATTTCCCAGTGCCATTTAAAGGGTTGCATTTGGTGCGAAAGGCCCTAAGGGGGACCAACTGAAGGTGAACTTATCCCTTTAATAGTGATTTGGCTATTGGTTATTTTATATATATATATATATATATATATATACACACACACACACACACACACACACACACATACACACAGGTGCATCTCAATAAATTAGAATGTTGTGGAAAAGTTAATTTATTTCAGTAATTCAACTCAAAATGTGAAACTCATGTATTAAATACACTATGCACACAGACTGAAGTAGTTTAAGTCTTTGGTTCTTTTAATTGTGATGATTTTGGCTCACATTTGTGATTTGTGAACAATATGTGAGACAAATAGGCCTTTTGTGTAAATAGAAAAAGTCTTTAGAGTTCAGCTCATGAAAAATGGGGGCAGAAACGAAAGTCTTGTGTTTATAATTTTGTTCAGTATAAGTCTGTGAGATGTGATGTCAACAGAAAATTAAAGCTGTTTCACCGGAATTTTAATTTATTTATTAACCCTTATACAAGTTATTTCATTTTGATTAAAGATTATGAAGAAAATAGTTTTTTGAATAATGTGTAATGATGAATCATCCAAAATATCACACAATCATGCATTAACAAAGTAAATAGCGTACATTTTGATTTGATGTTCACAAAAAAGTACAAATGATGATCTAACCCATTTTGCTTCCATAATGTGACTGCCAGTTACTGTGGGGAAGTCGTAACCTAGTGGTTAGAGAGTTTAGCCCCTTTCACACTGCACGTCCGACCCGGCATATTGCCGGAACATTGCCGGGTCGCCTTCTGTGTGAAAGCAACCATGTCCCGGGATTCATTCCGGCATTGAACCCGGGTCGGGGAACTAGTAACATTGCCGGGTTCAACCCAGGACGAGCGCTGTGTGAACAAAAGCCAGATCTAATGCCATGTTGAAGTGATGACGCACCTTATCGCGCGACTCTTTTACCGGCTGTTTTGAAGGAAGATCAACGTTCGCGATGAAAAAATATGTGCAAACTGTAATGAAGCAGAGATCAGTTTGTTCCTCACTTTCCGCGCTGACGTCGAGATCGTTCGCTTGCTTCAGTTAAAGTATAACGTTTTCGACTAGTACATCACATGTCACGCCCTGATGTCACATGTCGTTACGGGATCTTTACGGGTTGTGTGTGAAAGCACGCACATATCCCGGGTCATCACTGGCAGTGTGAAAGTGCAAAATCTAGCGACCCGGGAACAATTGCCGGAACACTTTACCCGTGTATTTGCCGGAATGGCAGTGTGAAAGGAGCTTTTGACTCCTAACCCTAAGGTTGTGAACCCCAACTGCTTCCTGAGTGCTGCAGCACAAATGGCTGCCCACTGTTTTGGGTGTGTGTTCACGGTGTGTGTGTGTGTTCACTGCTGTGTGTGTGCACTTTGGATGGGTTAAATGCAGAGCACGAATTCTGAGTATGGGTCACCAAACTTGGCTGTATGTCACTTTCACTTTTCTTAAAATGGGATAATCAAAAGGAAAGGTAAGACTGAACTGATTTCATCCTTCAGTTATTTGGATCTATTAAAAGCTGTCTATATGAGTGGGATTTTTTAATTATTAATTGGTGCTGTACCCATCAGCTCACCTGACTCTCATGCCTTGAAACATTTCAGTGTTGGTGTGGAATGGGAGAACAGTGGTACAGCCCACCCCCGGGCAGTCCAGCAACCCCAGAGTGAGGCTTTCCATGAAGGCTAGCGATGATGCTTTAGAAGTGCAGTAGTCTATAGCACCAGGTATGGGTGAAAGAGACAGGATGGAGTTGACGCACACAACATGACCATTTTGCAGTTCCAGCATACGAGGCAAGAAGGCTTTTGTGGTCTGTGGATGAAAAGATTATTAAAAGGTAAATTAAACCCCTGGAAATAGGAATTTGGAATGCAGGTGATACAAATATCAAATATCACATAACATGTAAATGATGTTATTAACTTAAAATACTTTCTCATAACTCATTTTAATATGTTCTGTGGTGTTTTTAGAACATAGCATTATTTGTTTTAGTCTAATAGCAACATTAACCAGTGGTGCGTGTTTGACCATGGGACTGTCTGTTTGTTTAACCAAGAGTAAACTGGGGAAGTTTTTGGAGCAAAATTTACACTTTAGCTTCTCCAAACCCGTAAGAACTTCATTTATCTTTGGAATACTAATTAAGATATTTTTGATTAAATTAGCTTTCTGTCGCTGCATAGAAAGCAATGCAACTACCACATTTAAGGCCCAGAAATATAGTAAGGACTTTGTTAAAATAGTCCATAGAGAATACTTTTTGTGTGCAAAGAAAACAAAAATAATGAATTTATTCAACAATTCTTCTCTTCTGTATCAGTCTCGGCCACTCTCAGTCACGTGTGCATTCCTCTACTTGTAAACAAGCCACAGCGTATTAGGGTTATACATCATGCATGCGTGATACTCTTGTGAACGTGCAGCAGAGATGGACATGAAAGAGAATTTGTTATTTTGCTTTTCTTTGTGCACAAAAAGTATTCGCGTAGCTTCATAAAACTACAGCTGAACCACTGATGTGACATGGACTATTTTACATATATGATGTCCTTTCTACCTTTCTGGGTAGGGGTGTGCCCGAAAACGAATACCTTATTCCGAAATGTACTGATACTGGTTTCAAAAATGAATAATTCTGCCCAAATATTCGGCTGAGGCTAGGTAACAGGAGAGCCAGGGGATCAGCTCGATATTTTACACAAACCTCTAAAGTTATGCAATAATGAGTGTGTGTAGAGAATACATGTAAACTTTATGAATGAAAAGAGCGCAAATCAAACACCGCATTGCTGTTGCCTCTCCATGCATCTCTCAGAAATCAGTGCTTGGCAAGAGTAATATCGACTAAAATAATACATACTACATGTTCTATTATTTGTGTATATTTAAAAAGCAATGCCTTAAACCTTATAGGCTTCGATATGATACACAAGTTTGGTATTACATTTACATTTATCTGACGCTTTTATCCAAAGCAACTTACAATTGCTGTATATGTCAGAGGTCACACGCCTCTGGAGCAACTAGGGGTTAAGTGCCTTGCTCAGGGACACATTGGTGTTTCACAGTGGATTCAAACCCAGGTCTCTCACACCAAAGGCATGTGTCTTATCCACTGTGCCAACACCACCCAAATGATTCTACATCTTGGATGGTCTAAGGGTAGTTACATTACATTACATTTATTCATTTAGCTGACGCTTTTATCCAAAGCGACTGACAATTACTATATATGTCAGAGGTTGCACACCTCTGGAGCAACTAGGGGTTAAGTGTCTTGCTCAGGGACACATTGGTGTCTCACAGTGGATTCAAACCCAGGTCTCTCACACCAAAGGTGTGTGTCTGATCCACTGCGCCAACACCACCCCTATTATTGTATTATTAAATATTATACATATTTTATATGTATTTTAGTAAAAAAAAAGTTTTTATTTTAGTATTTATTTATTTCCAGCAATTTTATTATTTAAATTAAACTTATTTCCATTTATTTGCCAAGACAACATTTAGATTATAACAATTGTAACATTTAAGTTTACATTTATACATTTGGCAGACAAGAGTGAACAATATTCATAATATACAATACCAGGTCCAATAAACTATTTGGAATAAGGTAACCAGAAGTGCCATTTTCAGGGGACACGTTCTGCCCAGGATTTCTTGTTTGTTGTTGTTTTGTCTTGGTTGTTTGTGCTGTGCTGATCGATCGTTGTATGACATCAAAGTACCGCAAGAATAATTAGAAAGCATAAGGAGCCATCTGCTCTGCTGTCTATAGCTCTTGCAATACTTTAATGTCATACAACAATTGATTGGTGCAGCACAAACATCTGCAGAAGATGAAATCCTGGGCAGAATGTGTCTCCTGGATGGGGCACGACTGGTCACCTTAATTTGGAAGAAAAACTAGAGAAGACAAGAAAGTGTTACATTTAGATTAATGCAACTTTAATAGTTTGTTTTAGTTTTGACAACACTGAATCAGACAAACCCATCCTATCTCATCCTTTCCCAACTCATTTATGTACTTACCCAAAATTGTCCCATTGTGTTGATGTGCTGTGACTTCAGAAGAGCATCATCATCACTGTCCAGCAAACTCTTCCCATGAACCACTGCAGCATTATTCACTAGAATGGTAACATCTCCCACCTACCATAAGGAAAAAAAGACCCACTGTGAGATATTTCTTTCCAGAAATGTGCTTTTGTTCTCTTTCATGGCTAGTTAGCTCTGCCATACTGCTGGGCTTTATCTAACGCAGACATTTTAGGCTAAAGCCTCGTTTCCATCTCTGGAACTTTACCAAGAAACTAGGGACTTTGGGCTAGTACTCGGTGTGTTTCCACTGGTAATTTTTGGGTAAAAAAATGCCCCTCAGAAAGTCCCTGCTTGTGAGTTGGTACTTTTTCAAAGGTCCGGAACTTTTGGGGGCGGGACTTGGGCGCTAAACATGCTGATTGGTTGAGTTCACGCAGCATTGTGATTTCAACCACCATTTATTCGAGAATTTTCAAAATATTACTGTTATCGTGTCATGAAATGTAATTTTAAATTCCTTCTGATATGTACCGCTGGCTCTGATGTCTCTATAGTGGTTAAACATAAAATATAATTTGTTTTGGGTAAATCTAACAGGTAATCTTTGGTCTGTATTCAATTCATCTATATGTTAAAATGAAAATAAAAAGAGGGAACTGATATAATATTTTGTTTCATTGTAATAGCTGTACATATACACATTTCCCTTAACCAAGTACATTTCTGCAGCTTTTATTATGTTTAAATGAAAACGAAAGGAGACAGTGGTATTTGAAATCCTATTTCGTTTTATTATAAATATACAGAGAGGAAAATTGCAGTAGCCAAGGCGAGCTGACTGACGTTATCAAGAATGCTGCTGTTTGCAGAATTACCGGATTTGGGTCGTCCAGTCCGCGGGAGATCACACTCATGAGTTGAACTAGCAAAGCCTAAACTACCGAGGGTGCAAGTGTGAAATTTGCATACTTTGTATTGAGAAACCCCTGCAGACCTATGTCAGCAGACTATTGCCTGCAACAGGTCTTGGGGGAAATTAGTTCCTGGGGAAAAAAGTTCCTGGTACAATTGTTCCGGGTAATTTCGGTGGAAATGCAGCATATGTATAATCTCTATCCAGGCTATGGGGGTGGAAGGCAACAGAGCTGAGACAAAGCCAGCACTGGGGTTATTACAGGTTATTAGAGCCAACAAGTTTGAACTAATCTTATTATGATCTTAATTAAGAAACTCCTCAGGGTATGATATTATGGGGCATACCTTTTCTCTGACAACCTTGGCTTGCTTGTAAACCTCTTCTCTGTTGGCCACATCGCAAACAAAATAATGGCATTCCCTCCCCATGAGGGTGATCTCCTCGCATGCCTCCTTCAGACATTTTTCCGTCCGGCCCCACAGGATTATCTGTTAAGAGATAGGAACCACATGTCAAAGGTGGACCAGAGCAGAAAACTGAGAAGAAATATAAAGGTTTACGAAGCATGATGTGATCGGTCATGTTGGCCATAAATAATCTTTCCGAAAGCAAAACCATAATACGGCACTGCTAAATAGCACAGATAAGTACTTAGTCACATGAATTCATATTTCAAAGTAGATTTAATTTGCTTGGAAGAATTTCATGTTGTCAGTTGTTGTGCTTTAACAGTGTCTTACCTAATTTATCATGACTTGCATTCTTCTATGTGGGTGTTTACTAGTAAACACGAGGATATGTGGCCTATAATTCATGCCAAAACTTTTGACAAAGAAAGCATAAGTCAGATGATAATATGTTATTATATTTCAGTATGTCCTGTTTTTTAAATTAAAACCACATTTACTTGGAACTCTATTTGAGGACTAGGAGAAATATGCTATTCTACAATGGTATTCCATGGAAAAAAATAAAATAAAATAATTTCAAATGTAAATTATGCCACACGCCACAAGGGTCATACCGCAATTTTTGCAACAAAAGATTTTTCCATGTGTGGAATACAGTATATACAATACCAACATATGAAACACAGTAGTTGGGAATGGTAATAACAGAAGAGTCCCATTCACCGAAGGAACAGTAGGGCTATTTTTCATGGCCACTATTAGTTTGGAGATGGATTAAGAGAGAAGCCTATGTGAATGGATTGGCTGGGACAGGGAACATAGGGGGGCAGTGATCGGTCAATTAGATTTGTCAGTCTGAGAGGTCAAGGAAAGGTAATGAAATCAGTGATGCTGCCTCATCATCTCTCACAGACAGTTCTCATAGAGATTACACAGCCTGCTGGGCATTCTGACCCAGCCATTTTCTGCTTCAGCAACCTCATAATTGGAATTGGAATGTCCCCATAAAACATAGAAACACAACGTGTGTGTGCGTGCATGCGTACGTGCACAAATTGTTTGGCTGTTCTTTTGGGACAATTTTTGCTGTAGACATCAGCTAAAATGACAAAATCTTTACTCATTTGGAAAAATTTGAATATAAAAATCTGGGTAACACTTTAGAATAGGTAACACCTATTAGTTGCTTATTAGCATGCATATTACTAGAATATTAGCCATGTATTATTGCTAATTAAGAACATATTAATGCATTATTCTACTTGACCTTATTCTACATCCCTAATCTTACCCAATACCTAAAACAACTACCTTACTAACTATTAATAAGTAGCAAATTAATAATTTATTTAGAGAAATGTCGTAGTTAATAGTTAACAAGTATTACCTATTCTAAAGTGTTACCAAGATCTGTTTTATTTACTTATTTGTTTACTAACTAACTCTGTTAAGGTTAGTCTACAGTAGTATTTTAGTATATACTGTACTATATTTTAGTAATTGTGTTATGTTCTTTTGTCAATATGTTTGTTAAATTTTTAATTTAATATTTAATTTTGTTTCAGCTTGATTTTAATTATTGAAAACATTTTTTTTAAGAATAACAACACTGATCTACAGTAACACTATAATTATATTAATATAAAAACTATATTCTGTTAATAAATATGTGTGAATATGTCCATCAAAAACTATTGGAGAGCTAATATGATATTTTATAATGATGGCCTGTGAAAGGAACTTAGCCTTGCCCTCCATTAACATTCAGTTTTATTGGGAACCAAAATACTGCTGTCAGCTAAACCCAGGGTCTGGTTTGAGGTTTTTACTTTCACAAAGCTTTCCTTTTAATGGCAAAAACTGAATGTTGAAGTGTACAGTTACCTTTTTAACACTGTTGGCTGGTTGTCACTGAAAAATGGTTCACATTTATTCGTACATTAATTGGTCTAATTCAGTGAGTTTTTCGTTGTTGGTGGGGTTTTTTTTTTTTTTTGAGAAAGGCCTTGTGGAAATGTCCAGCCTCTAAATATGTAATGTGTTTTTTTCGATGTATTTCAGCTATTACAAGTGTCAATCTGAAATTTGAAGAAACTTTACCCACCGAAAATTTAAGACCGTTTTACTCTGTGTTTTTCTAGCTAAATGAATTCTTAACAGATAACAATTTAATGTTACCCATAATAATTAACCTGGAACAATCTCTGTGATCCCTATCAGTGATGTTTGCTGATGAATTAAGCAAAATTGGTCTGAGGTGGTTTCACCTCTTTGGCCTAATGCACATTTATTTGATAACCCTGCCTGTGTGTTCTTGTATAGGTCTGCATTATATGCATGGCCTTTGAGCTAATTGCTGGGAAGGTCTTGATTAAGCTTATAATAGGATTCCACAACAATCTTCATATTTTGTCAGAGAACAATAGCTCACAATGTGGTCTGCCTTACAATCTCACTATGAGCTCCATCTGCACACATCACATTAGCAAGTCTTATCACTCAAGTCCTTTGAGTAGCAATGGCTGAGTGCACTGCATTAGCATATAATATGCGAAAATAAGAACCAAACAAACCGTGCTTAATCCAGTCCTGTGAGGACACACATTGTGTTTCCTTAAAGATGAACACAAATGATGAGTGCTCTGTGATTGAAGGAGGATTTAAGCTGGTTTATGGTAGAAGGCATGATAACATCAGCATTTCACCATCCACTTTGCACCCTATGGAATGGGTCTGAACGTGGACGGGGGCACAAGGAGTTCAGGAGGCAGTCGCCTGCCGCTGTCTAATTAGTATGGAGACAGAAGGGTCAGCCACAGGACACTGCCCAGCTGGGAGCTGTATGGTCCCTGCCACCCTCCCCCAAGCCTAAACACATACATAAAGTAATTTACATAGGGCTCACTTCCTTCACACTTCCTTAAGCCATTAGCCATGGGACCACATGGATGGTCAAAGATGGTGGTGCTTCTATACACAGGTTCCAAACGAGGGTTTCGGCAGAAGAATCTTTCGGTGAAAAGCTCTATTTCTTTCTTAGTGCAAACAAAATTCAAATAAGCTGATCAATTCTTTTTTCCACTACCTTTTGTGCAGTGGAAAGGTTCCATGGACTTTAAAGGTCTTTGGCTTTATGGATCTATAGATGCCAATAAAAAACTTTATTTTTAAGAGCTCCAGAATTTCTGTTTTTGTTTTCTATTTTTCTTGGTTCTTTAAATCGTCATTTAGGGTTTGGTTAGTGGGCAATGACATAAGTTTTGAACGGCATAATAAATGGTTGCTTTCTGGAAAATTTCAACCTCGACCTAGTCAAGTTAAATTTGAGCCTGTGCCTTTATGATTCATGCCTTTTTAGCATTCCTTAAGAATGGGCTAACTGTGAAGATAGCCACTGCAGGTGTCTCTTCCAAAGCCTTCACACCTTGACAATGGCTAACAATGGGGTGTCGACAAGCACAGTGGCTTCCTTTAACGTACTGCTGCAAAGCTGCTCCTTTCAAAGACCTTTGCCCAGGGACCTAAGGTCTTCAAATTGTTTGCTGTGTAAGGTTTGTGCTGCAACTTTTATGATGGGTTTTTATTTAGCCTCATACACACAAGCTTCTCTGGAGGGGAAATGTGTATAAATCAAAGTAAAGCCATGGGTGTAATGCCGCCAAGCATGGGGGCCCCTGTCACAGTTGGGCCACTGGGTCTGTTTATAATGAAATGTCTTGGGTGGATGAGGCAGCTGATACATTTCTTCCCAGCTCTTGACTTTCAGCACACAGTCCTGTTTCATTAGACTGTGCTTTGCAATCTGACAGCTGGGAAACAAAAACATTACACTACTGCCAAGATTTAATTAAGCCATTAAATACTCCAGATAGAGCTTGTAATAAGAGTAAATATTCATATGAAAAGTCAGAAGCCTAATCATCCAAGTGTTTAGTCAAGGTCAAAGTTGCTGGCACCATGAACCTCTTGGCCACATGGCCTCTCTAGAGGGGCCGCTGTAATAATCTGAACATGAGAGCTGTCAAAGTTTGAAAGAAGGTTGTTTTCCTCAAAATAGCTGTTTGTTAGTTGACCCAGTTTGCATTACAAGTTGAACCAGACATTTGGTTCCAGCTCTACATTTTGATTGGTCTTTTGCCAATAGGGGTTGTGACCTATGCACCGTTGAGACAATGAGTTTATGAACAGGACATGCAATGTCCCTAGGGAAAGGAGTATCCCATCCACTACCTGGCTAATGATTTGTGTTAATGTGGATTCGTTTACAAAATATGCCATGATAAACACATTTTTCAAATACATACTATTGTTTCTACATTTATGATTATTACAGTATAGCTACACTGTACAAATGTATTAATCATTTATAAAACAACTTTCTCTCAATGAGCCTACTATTCAAATCAGTGGCATATTCTTCAAGGGTGTAATAACATTCATAGTGGTTGAGGAAGTGCAGTGAAACATTTAAATACAGCTAAATTCTGAAAGCTTCTCATACTGAAAATATTAGGTTTTGTATTGTATTTTGATGGAAACTAATAATTTTTTTGTAAGGGTAAGACAGTCATGGAATATAAATTTTGATTTATTGATAGTAGCCATACATTGCATTATAGCGAAATAATTTTATATGAATATAAAATAGCAGTTATGTCGATTATTTGGTGTTTTATATGCCAAATAAGGCTGTTCAATCAGAAAGACAAAGAAAGATGGAGATCACCAGCAATTCAAACTATGGGGCTATAATAACACTGTATACACCCATGGGAAGTTTTGAATTGAAATATTACGCAGAATGCCAAGCCGTATAACCAACAGTAATGATAATGTTTACCTTTTTAGCTCCACGCACGGCAAACTCCTTAGCCAGGTGACGGCCGATGCCCCGTCCGCCACCAGTGATAAGCACCACGTCTCCGGTCAGATCTCTCCGCCTGCTCGGTAAGAACCAGCACACAGTCGCCTTGAATATATAGTAGAAAATCTGAATAGGTAAGAACACCACGCAGCCCAGCGCCTTCAGATCCATTTCACTCCGTCTCAGTATCCGCTTATCTCAGTTCTCGCCTGGAACAATTGCTGAACTAATTGAATCCTTGCTCGGAGCGATCACCTTTAACGTTACTCATATAATACAGGAGTGGTTAAGGGAATTTCGCCTTATTTTGCAAAGTTGACGGACGCTAAATAGAGTGAAATGCATCTATCTACCACAGTCCAACGCAGTTTATGTGCTCCCCGGCGGAATATCTGTCATTTTGCGCACCTTTTTCCGCACAAACTCTTTATCCACGGAGCTCTTGCTGTGACAAGTGTGCGCTGCTGCTTTGCTCCGTCCTATCGCTACTGACAGCGGCCAGAATCCAACTCTGTCGATACCTCGGGTCTGATAGGGGTTTTAAAGAGACCATTTATCTTGATTGACAGCTGGAGGACTGACAGAAGTACTGCTTTATCAAACGTTGGTGTGAGGGTTTCTTTATGACGACTACGTCCCATCCCCCAGAAGTAGTGCCAAAGGCAATTGAGTTTATTGTAAATAGTGGTGTGGATTTTTGCTTCATTCCAGTGATCTTTTGAATTCGCTTAGCTAACATTTAGAAGGCTAAGCTACAGTGAGTCCTTCTATCATTCACTTCATTAATCATTCGATTCGATTTGTACACACACACACACACACACACACACACACACACACACACACACACACACACACAAAACATCGAGTAACATATCCTCTATTAATAAAATTGCATATGTATCTTTTTTTCCCTCAAATGCAAGTCTTATTATAAATCCCAATATTTGGTCAGCTACTGGGCATAATTTTAATACAATTGTAAAAAAAAAATAATAAAAAAATAACAATAAAAAAGGATTAAATAATTAATCATTTTAATTGTTTATGCTCAGTCATTTTGACAAAATCATATTCTTCTGAGCCTTTCTCCTCTCCTCTAACAACAAAACCGTGTTAATTCTTTAGGTCGTTCCTTCACATAAAAAGGTCGATTCAAAGCAATGTTCTAGCACAATATGCGTTTCGTATTGCTTAAGTTTGCATTAGGGATTGGTAGGCCTACCTCTTATTTTATTTTCGATCCGATACCTATATTTTCAAGGCCAGTATCGTTGATATCGATACCGATACCTCTAAACTAAACTGATTTTTTAAATGGTTAAAAAAATATAATCTGTAATTATACTCAATTAATATTAGATTTTAAAACCATTTTTCTTAACATTTCATACCCTAAAAAGGGAGCATATTAGTACCATACAAGCATGCGTGCTTTAAGGGTAGATAAGTTACAAAGGAGCACCTTTGATGACCTTGTGAAAAATAAACATGGTGTTACATAAGTACTAAAATTTATTATTATTATTATTATTATTATTATTATTATTATTATTATTATTATCATTATCATTATTATTATTATTATTATTGTTATTATTATTATTACCATGTTAAATTTGTGGTTACTGCAGTTTAACTACAAATACTGTGGTAAACTGTGGTTACTGTAATAAAACTGTTAATTTTTGTAAAAGGCTGCCAGGCTGTTGTACCCTAAAGGTGAAACTTTAGCATTTTGTTTTTCTGGCAGATTTATTAACAGCAATTACAGAACATAATTCAATCCATTTGAACTTTTAACAACCAGTTTAAATAAATTTTACTTGCACAAACTAGCCAAGTTAAAATAAATATTAAATGTACGTAAAAGTTTGGGGTCTGTAATATTTTGTAATTTTTTTTAAAGTCTCATGCTCACCAAGGCTGCACATTTTTTAGAGAGACAGAGAGAAAAAAGCAGCAATGTCGTTAAATATAACAATTAAAAATAAATATTTTCTATTTTAATAGATTTTAAAATGTAAATTAAAATGCATCTGTGATCAAAGCTGAATTGTCAGCATCATTACTAGAGTCTTCAGTGTCACACAATCCTTCAGAAATCATTCTAATATCATTTGCTACTCAAGAAACATTTATTTTTATTGCTGCTTCATGTTCATTTTTCATAATTAATTTTATATATAGTAACAATGTTATGAAGGCTAATCTTGTAATTTAATAATGTGGCAAAGGTTTCTTAAGACTATGCTTCTGATGCTTTTGGGAAACGCAGCCCTGTTTGAACGAGCACTGAGCCATGCGTCAGCAGCGAGCGCTCTCTGTGATTGATTGGTTCTGTCTTTCAGCATTTGCGTGTGTGTTCCGATGAGCAGGAGAAGTTGTTCTATTCAACACAATTATTCGCTAAATAGAGTCTATTTTTCCACTTAGAAACGTATTATTTTATACACCGAATTTCTTGATAAATAAATAAAATTAATGGTTAACAATGCACTTTAGAATCAATATTATTATGTGAGGATCAATCCTTTCGACACAACATCATTACCGAAAGTATCGATTCTTAAGGATCGATCCACCCATGCTTAGTTTGCATGTGGTTGCATGAATCACTAGTTTTTCGGTTTAACATTCTAGCTGTTTAAGTGCTTACAGGTAAAACTGATAAAGCTGCCAGTAAACACAAGTACAAACACGACAGAGGATTTGTTAAACTGACGAGGGAAATTAACCGGTTTGACAAGACACATTTGTATTACACAAGCGTTATACAATAAAAAAATGGCATTTTTTTTTTACCTCATATATTTTTTTTAATAGCATGCCTTTGTTTTGTTCACTGCATAATAAACAAGTGGACTAGCTTGTTTTCAATTTTTTTTTCGAGGTAATGCTACATGTTATAGTGGATTGTATTTCAATCAAATGAAGAATTGTCTGGATCTAGGCATCGTTTTTTGCAAGGTTTCTGTACAAAACAGACAAACAACAACAAAATTGCTCAACCTTCAGACAAAAGCTTTCTCATGTATTTTAATTTGATTTATTATATAAGTTCTTTTTCACGCCAGCTTTTCAGTGTGTGTAAACAAGCATGTGGTTTGCACTAAATGTTATTACACTTGGGTATCCTGTTGCTCTTTTCAGCCCGCAGTGCTCTGACTCAGGCAGAGGAAGGATTCTTGCAGACCAGTGCATCTCCAGAACATGGAGACCTTTGTAAATGGCTTTTAAACTCACACAGTAAACCCAGGAGCCGTTGTGGAGATTCCAGACTGTGATTCTTGGCCTGGCCTCTGCTTCTACTGCTTAAAGCTGAATTGAGGGCTGCTCAGACTGGACTGGGTCAAAATGCAGCCTCACAAAGACTGCTTTGTGCTGTGCTGTGCTGAGCCTTTTAGTAATGGCCCAGCAACTCTCAGCAAGTTTAATGGTTGTCCGGTGGGTGGAAAAAAGCATGTTTCAGTTGAATTTGGCCTTTTCTGGATCTGTTGATAAAAAAAGGCCCAAAATCACAGATGCTGACTTAATTTTGTTGTTATATGTTGCACAATATTCTACCACCATTATTCTGTTTTTATTTGATGGTTTTATTTTATCTTGCACATTTTCTTGTGCAGATATAACAACATGATGATGCTGAACAAAAATACTTTCTCTTTTCAGTTAGAGTGTCACTGCCATCTACAGATCAACAGTGAAAGTTCACTAAATCTGATGTATTCTCAGTGGTAGCCACAGTGCAAACATTGTCTGTCATGGAAGATAGTTTTATCATTTGCATAGTAATAGGATTAAAGGAACTGAGTTAGTTTCCAGTTGATGAACATGAATGTTTTGTCTTCACTGAAGCTGTGCCACCATTAGTTATCTCTTATGTAAACATTCAGCCAGCATATTTTCATGTGCATTGTTGAAATACGAATGAGCTTATCTGGTCATTTAGAACATACCCAGTGGGCATTAGCCAGGGTCGGCAGATTTAAATTGTACTGTGGTCAAACTTATCATCTACTTGGATAGTATAAATTCATATAGTGCCATATGCTTTACTAGGGCTCTTACCAGCATTGTGGAGTAACTAGTTACATGTAACTGCTATGTAATTTACTGTAATTACAAAATAAATGTAACTGTAATGCTATGACACCAATGTTTCAGGAGTTTAGGATACAAAATAGGACACATGCTTTTTCGATAACTTTTATTTCCTATTTGGGTCTATATGCTGCTTATTGTTTTTTTTTTTGTCTGTTTAGTTGTCATAGCTATGCAAATATTTGATTTCAAACACAGCATCAAAGCTATTAAACTATTTCTTATGATTTAAAATCTGTATTTAACCTCAGAATGATCAAAAAAGAAAAAAAAGAGGTGCTAAGACTTAAAAATTTTAATTTTCTGGTGGCTGTGCTTTAAAATTAAATTAATATAATCTTAATTTAAGTGATGAACGATTTTGAAATTCTGACAGTAGTCAGTGTTGAATACTACTGTAAGGTTCAATACTACTGGTTCAAATGTTTGGAAATAATAAACAGTTGAAAGCATTTATTAGAAATTTAGAAAATAAGTCAAAAACTTATCAAATGTGACCAGTTACATTACTTTAATAAGGTAACTGAAAAACAGTGTAACTGAGATCAAGTTACACTCCTTATTACATTTTAAATAGGGTAAGTTGTAAACTGTAACCTATTACATTTTCAAAGTAACCTTCCAAACACTGGCTGACACTATTTTTGTGAACTTTGTACTGTATAACAACTGAAACATCTATAGTCTAAAATTAAATCTGTTTTGCTTTGTAAAGGATTAGCTGAAAATACATTTGTTGAAAATACAAATCTAATTTAAAGCTGTCTTCTAGGAAAAATCAGCACTTGATCTAGCCTAGTTCTGTGTAAAACAAGTAGATCTGGCAACCCTGGCACACCTTAACCTTGTACCTACACTATAAAGGGGAGGAAACATGTATTTTGAACATCTTTTCCTGTGAATGCAATACGTTGAACCAGCCATGCACGCTGAAATTACAACGTTGCTCATTGTATTTACAGCTCTTTTTGCTGCTTTTTGTTTATTGGTAGTTTTCCCAGTGTACTTAGAGCTACGAAATGTAAATATTCCTCCTAGAGTTCCTAATCCTCGGAAACTATGCATGACTTATTGGGTGTATGTGGGGATAAGCTTTGTGGAGAGTGTTTTTGCTGTTTGTGTAGCGTATGCTTGCAAATCCAATCATATATTCTGATTTTATATTGCAGACTAAACGGTTTTTCTATAAGCACTATAGCTCGATTTTCTCTCAAGGACATGATAAAGAGATATGACCTGCTGTTCTTATCTCAGAATATGAGTACAGAATTTAAATGGCTAAGCGGACTTCATTACCCAGTGAGTGACACATTTAATGGGGCAGTGAGTAATATGAATAGGTCCATCATTGTCAACGAGTCTGTTTTGTATTCAACCAACCTTAAGGGTCAAATTCTGGGGCAATTAGGGCTGTGCAATCAGATTCATTTTATACGATGGTTCAGATGTTATATCATGGCCCACAAAAGGTCAGTGCCCTCTGGGCGTCATATTTAGGACTTGACCTTCTGTGGAGTTCCAGTGAGGGTGTATGAGCCTACTACTGCCTCAGGAGAGAAGAAGCCTGGTGTACTTTCATGGTGGCGGATGGGTGTTTGGCTGCATTGGTAATATATACTAAAAGAAACAGTGAAATACTGTTGTGTCCATAGTTTCACCTGCTTCAAGAGTCTGCACACTCAGACGTCTTCAGGAAAAGGGCTACAGCTGTCACATTCCTAGAACCAAGCCACTGCTGAACCAGGAAAACGTCAGAAGCATTTCACCTGGGGTAATGAGAGAAAGAACAGGATTGTTGCTCAGTGGTCCACAGTCCTCTTTTCAGATGAAAGTAAATGTAGCATTTTATTTGGAAATCAAGGTCTGGAGTCTGGAGGTAGACTGGAGAGGCACAGAAGCCAAGTCCATTGTGAAGTTTCTGCCAAAACCACTCAAGTTAAACCTGTTTTGAAGATCTTGAACATTTCTGTTTTGTAAATAACATTTTTTGAGATACTCATTTTTTTATTTTCTTAAGCTGTAAGTCATAACCATCAGAATTAAAACAAAAAAAAACAATTTTGTGTGCAATGAATAGAGAATCTTTGCTTTTTTAAATTAAATTACGAAAAATAAAGAACTTTGTGCACCTGTACTCATTTGATGTAAAAAAAAATCAAGTTAAAAGTTTTGGCTGGCTTCATTTTCCATCTTCTTTTCTTTCTCTGTTTCAAATGTATAGTTACGATCTAGACCCTGGGCACAGGTACCCTACCCACCTAGATGACTGTGAGGTCAGGATTTGCCACTTCCTGTCAATAGCGGTAGCTGAATTCGGGGTGGACCCACGCAGGGTGGCAGTTGGTGGAGACAGTGCAGGGGCGAACTTGGCAGCCGCTCTCTGCCAGAGGCTGTCAAAGACACAGGATGGTCATCTGTCATCTCCCCGTGCTCAGGTTCTCATCTACCCGGCACAACAAATGGTAAATATATCCACCTGCCCTCATACCAGCAGAACCACTCTGTGCCCATATTGTTCAGAGGCTGAGTGGTGTTCTATTTCCTGCAGTACCTCAGTGGGAATATGTCTGTGAGCAAGCAGAATCTGGAAAGCAAGTATGTTCCTGTCGAGCTAAAACTTCGCTATAAGAAATGGCTGGATCCAGAAAATTTTCCATCTCAGTTTAGAAAATTAGTAAGAAGTCTGCATGTTATCACATGCCATGATGCTGATGTCTATCATATCAAAAACGGGCTGGATCCAGAGATCTCCCCTTAACTAGTCGAGGATGGTGTTCTTCGTCTGGCACCTCCCATCTTGTGAGTTTGATGTGTTGAGGGATCATGACATTCTGTTCCTTAAGCGACTCATGGATGTCACATGGGAACATCTATCATGATGACCACGGAATCATCAGCACCTTCAGCCAGGGCTGGTTGACATTTCAGTCTTCTCAAAAGGGTATGGACAGCATTGTACAATATGTAAAGACTCTCTGACTGTGAAGTCAAAAGATTTGGTAAATTTTTTTTTTTTTTTTTTTTTGTGAAACAGAAAGGTTCTTCAGACGTTAAAGGTTCTTTATGGAACCATTTAGACAAAAAAATAAAAAATTAATAATAAAATAAAAAAGGTTCTTCTTTTGCATCATAAGCAGTTTAATTTTTTTTCTCTCCAAAATGGCACAAGAGTGACACCTTGCTGTCTATGGAAGGTTCAAAAAGCTCTCGGAATTCATCAAAAATATCGTAATTTGTTTTCCAAAGATGAACAAAGGTCTTACGGGTTTGGAATGACATGAAGGTGAGTAATTAATGACAGAATTTTCTTTTTTTTCTTTAAAAAAAAATATTTCTGAACACACACACACACACATATATATATATTTAATTTATATTTTATTCATCTAATATTTTTTCATCTAATAATCTAAATCAGTTAGATTCAATCATTCAAAATGCATCAAGGGATTGTAGTTGTTTTTTTCTTAATTTTCAAATATTTATTTATTTTTAATATTTTTTGGCTATAATCAAATATCAAAGTTTGTGATTCACCTAAGCTGGCTGGTTTGGTTCATAGCTTATAACTTTTAAAGACTTAAAAAATACCTATGGGAAAAAAGAAGAAGGAGAAAATACTTCTGGAACAAAGGCTATTGAAATGGGCAAAACAGTGTTACAATTTTTTTCCTTTAAATAATCTTTGTCATTCAGCAATATATGACTAAATCTAGCAAGAATATAGTCACGTTATATTTATCAAACAATTTGTTTTTGATTAGTGTGTTAAACTATGTTTGTAATGTACAAACAATGCTCAATTTGTCCATTGATTTATGAATGATGTTCCAGTGTGTGACACTTAAAATTCCTCCCACATCCCATGTCCCTTGTACAAGCCTCATTTGTATGAGACTGCAGTCTTTCCTTTGGTACTACAAGTGAAGCTAATTATCATCATTCAGAGTGTTAGTCAGCATTTGCATGGTGCATTTAAAGGAATCTGATGAAACTTCTTTTGCTGCAGCTGTTCCCATAGAACGCAACAGTCAGGTTATTGAAGTAAAAACTGTATTTGTTTTCTTCATGGGAAAATTGATTTTTTAACAATAGACCTAATTGATAAACCTTTAAAGACATGGGGGTGATTTACTCACTCACCCCCATGTCATCCAAGATGTTTACATCTTTCTTTCTTCAGTCGAAAATAAATTAAGGTTTTTGATTAAACATTCTTAGCGTTGTTTGAGCTCAAGACGCTAGTCTTTAGAAATCAGCGCAGCGCAGTACAAGTCAAACTATGGTATGTTGACAATGTTGTGGCTCAACAATGATTTTATGTTATGGACATTTTAAGACTAATAATAAAATATGTTTGCAATGGATACAGGCCTATTTATGAAGTTGACTTTATTTGGTATCAGAACTAATATGGTAGTAATTAGACTAGGCTATTTCGTAATGTCATTAAAGCGAATTGGCAATCACTTTTGATAATGAAAATCTTGCAAACAATTTGGCTCTAAATGGCTAATCTATCTATAAATGGGTTAGCATGGTGGTGTCCAATAAACGACGAACTATGGCAACGATCCAACGTGTCCTTGTATTGAATCAAAGACTGCGCCGGCTGTTTAGTCCATGTCAATATTTTTGGGGCAAAACTTAAGCCCTTTTGACATTTTGCCTGACGTGGCTATATTAAAAAAAAATCGCTTCCCAAGACAACTCATTTTGGAGCTGCTGGACCTTCTCAGACCTGCGCTTGCCAGGCTAACGCAGTGGAATTTTGCTTTAAGCCCTGAAGTCCAGCTGCTTGCAGCGCTAAGGTTTTTTGCTACAGGGAGCTTCATCGAGGTCATGGGAGAGGGCTACGGTCTAAGCTAGGTGCCATTTTATACGTTGCTTCCCGACCATATTCTGTATCTAACTCTCCCTCTGTGTTCATAGGTTGCTTTTTATTGAAAACGTTAATACTCATAGACTTTGAAAATCAGATGGCTACTGCCTTTGAACTGCCAATGGATCTGATCCAGCTAATGCTTCTCAGACATCCACTGTCTCTGAGACTGACACTTCCTGAAGACCTGAGCCCCTTTTAATGTATATAATCTACCCTATTTTTTATATGGTTCAAAAAAAAAAACTTTTCCCATCTACATTTCTTGCTTATTTTCTGTACTATTCTTAAAGGAAGATAATTCATGCCACAGTGGATTCGAAGGTAGGAGCATTGCGTTTCATGTCTTAAATCATTCCACAGTAAAAAGCAATGCTGTTTTATTGAGCTTATGTTCTTAAAAAAAATGTTTGTAATTCCAAATGTCCAAATGCATTTAGAGCATGTAGCAAGACTGGCTCGTAAAAGGAACTTCAACTGTAAATTTGGACATACTGCTCCTTACTCCCCGTTTTTCACCTAAAGTATGTGATTTCAGATGCAGCCTGTATTTTGAAGGAACTGATTAACTAAATGATTCAGTTATTCACTCATAAAAATGGTTGTTTCTTTTCTGATTTAATCAAAAATTTTTATAAATTGGTTTACTAAATGTTTCAATGATTCACTCATAAATACAGTGGTTGCATCCAAATATGCCTGCTTCTTTAGCTATTGTATAGTGGTGAATAAATAAATAATAATAATAATAAAACAGTATGGCAGTATGTATAGTAGCACACATAAATAATATGTAATTACTATTCAAAATAAGTACTTATTCAGAGAGTATGCAGTTTTGGAAGTAGCTAGTCACTTGATTCATTACTGACTAAAGCAATGGTTTAATTAATCGGTTGACTAAAGATTTCAACGATTCATTCATAAAGACGGTTGTTTCATTCCTGAATGAATCAGTGTTTGGAATAAATCAGTTGACTGATTTGATGATTCACTCACAAAGACAGTCATTTGTTGCCATCCACTGGCGTAACAACATGGTATATACTATGCTTCATGTCCTTGGATATTAACTGTAATTGGCAATTTTTTTTTGATGACTTCTCTCATCCCCTGATGTAACGACAACTATATTGAAGGGGTTTTATATACAGCAGTCAACAGACAACCTTATAAAAAATTATAAATCATTTTATTAGTTGTGGATTTGCTTGAGCTAGAAAGATACTGAACATAAATAAAATGTGCAAAAGGATTTTGAAAAAAATACCCTTAAAAAGGCTACTGAACATAAATAAAATGTGAAATAGGGTATTGAATTTTTTTTTTACAAAATTTACATAACATAATATAACCATAGCACATAACAGTAGAACATAAACATTGTCTTGAAGTCTTGAAGATGGTTCATTTCTTTACCCCTGAAAAATAAACAAAAGCAGTTTCAGCAAAATACAATCACAGTACATCAAATGAAAAATAAGAAGTACTGTACAAATAATTTTACCTAGAAAAGGCTCCAGCACGTTTTGGGCTCCACTTTCCTTGCACTTTGGGCTTCACAGTTTGTGGATGCTGCACTTCTCCTCCCTAGTGCCAGCCATGTCTGCACATATGTGTGTGCATTAAACTGATCCAAGGGTGGTCCGTTGCATTTCAGGAAGATCAGATTTGAAAGCCTTTTGATGTCAATAGAGTTTCTTTTATCTGTCAAAGTATCATTCATTGAGCTGAAAGCTCGCTCGCATTCACTTGTTGATACTGCAATGGTGTGGACAGCTTTAAGAAGAGGCTTCAGGGCTTCTGGTGTCTTGGAAGCTTTTAGGTCTTTATACTCCCTAAATCCTAGGACACTTTCCCTCTCCCCAACTCTGAATCTCTGACATAAACGTTTGACCGCTGCATCCCCATTTTGAATATCTAGAGATGCAGGCCATGAGTCAGATTGGAGGACCTTGATGTCTGAGAGAAGGTGACTATCTGTCTTTTCAGATGAGGGTCTACTGACATGTGAGGAAGTTGTTGGAGTCATCCTGCACTTAACATTTTCAATTATTCCAACATTGTGAGCACTCTCGGTTAACTCCCTTTGGTATTTTGGGGATGCATGGTAGAGGGAGTGTTGAGATTTATAAATATTGTGCTCTCATTTATATTTGGTTTGTTTACCTTTTATTTATTTTCCTTGAACCAGGCAATCATATTGCAGAGTGTATGTCATGTGACCTAATCAGTGACTGAATGAATGCACATGTTTCTGTTTAAATAAAAGTGCGCCAGTCTGAACAAAACTGGTTGATGTGAAACAGTAATACTGTTGTCTGCGTGAGTTACTCTGCTAACAGGTTATGGGCCCAGAATACGGGTGTTAAGTCGCTGGGTAAAAGTCGCAACGAAAACTTAACTGGGTGTACCCGAGTTTGTAAGAGAAATGACATGAGGCTGCAAACATGAGCAGAAAGACAAAAGCAGCGGTATCATCGAGCCGCTGGTCAAGGCTTGTCTTTGACGGAGATGAGAAAAATTTTGAGTTATGGGAGACGAAATTTTTGGGTCACCTTTGTTTACAAGGACTGAAAGAGACTATTTTGAATGAGCCTTCTGTCGAAGATGAGGAAGACGAGACGAAAAACGCCGAAGCCTATGCTGAGCTGATACAGTTCCTGGATGACAAAAGCCTGTCGCTGGTCATGAGAGAAGCAGCAGATGACGGACGTACAGCGCTGGAGATTTTACGTGGATATTATGCTGGCAAAGGGAAGCCCCGGGTAATAAGCTTGTACACAGAGCTAACTTCACTCCAAAAATTGTCGAGTGAGAGTGTTACGGAATATGTCATCAGAGCTGAAACTACAATCACTGCTTTGAGAAATGCAGGTGAGAATCTGAGTGACGAACTTTTGACAGCAATGGTTTTGAAAGGACTTCCAGAGACATTTAAGCCATTTACTATCCATGTTACTCAGAGTGATGTTAAAATGACTTTTGCCGAATTTAAGACAAGACTTCGAAGTTATGAGGACATTGAAAATATGCGGACAACTGCGTCCGGGGACAATGTAATGAAAGCAAGAGCGCAGTTTGGAACAAAATCCACTTTTGCTGACTGTGCAGCTGCAAGTGCTGACATTGTCTGTTACCGGTGTGGCACAAAAGGCCATAAAGCAAGGACATGCCAACGTAAACAGTGGTGCAGTCAATGTAAAAATACCACTCACCGCGATGCAATCTGCAGACGGAGAAAGCCGCGGGATAACGCAAGAAAAGTGTCCGAGGAGCCGGGTGACAAAGAATATGTTTTTCGGGCAAGCGACGCTGAGATGTGGAGGCATGAGGATGAAAGAAAGGGCCTAATGGTGGATGCAGGTGCAACTTCACACATCATCACAGACATCGCAAAGTTCCAGTGGTTTGACAGCAGTTTCCAGGCTGACACACACTGTGTGGAATTGGCTGACGGCACGAGGTGCAACGGAGTCGCTAAGAACAGAGGAGACGCGGCAGTATGTTTGGTGGACAGCACTGGACGACGTTTCAAGACAACGCTAAGGAACGCGCTGTACATCCCCACGTACCCACAGGACATCTTCTCTGTGAAGGCAGCCACCTCGAATGGAGCAACCGTGATCTTCAGAGAAGGGAAGAACGTTCTGCTACATAAAGACGGTACTGAATTCCCCATACACGTGCACAATAAACTGTACTATTTGCACACAAAAGACAACGAGTGTGATGACCAATGTAGAAAATGTTATGACTTGCAGACATGGCATGAGATATTAGGTCATTGCAACTATGGGGATGTAATTAAGCTCGAGAATGTTGTAGACGGTATGAAAATTGAGAATAGAGCAGACAAACCAACCCCACCGTGTGAGATTTGCATACAAGGCAAGTTTATTGAGACTAGAAACCGAGAGCCAGATGCGAGAGCCAAAGCAGCTCTAGAAATGGTACATACCGATTTAGCAGGACCTATAGACCCAATGTCCAAGGACGGCCATAAATATGCATTATCTTTCACAGATGATTATTCTAGTGCGGTGTTTGTATATTTTTTGAGAAACAAGAGCGACACAATAACCGCCACAGAGAAATTTCTTGCTGATATGGCTCCATATGGCAGAGTTAAATGCATCAGGTCTGATAATGGGACAGAGTTCACAGGAAGGGAGTACCAGGCATTATTGAGTAGAAACGGTATTAGACATGAGACCTCTGCACCATACTCTCCACACCAAAACGGCACTGCGGAACGTAACTGGAGAACATTATTTGACATGGCTAGGTGCATGTTAATAGAAAGTGGGTTACCAAAGACATTGTGGACCTATGCAGTCCAGACTGCGGCTGTAGTTAGAAACAGATGTTTTAATAACCGAACTAAACAGACAGCTTACTTCATGTTAACAGCCAGGCAACCTAACATTTCTAGAATGCAGAAGTTTGGTATTCCGTGTTACGCTTATCAACATGAGAAAAGTAAGCTGAACTCTAGATGTGAGAAGGGCATTTTTGTGGGATATGACAAGAATAGTCCAGCATACATGATCTACTATCCTGATAGCAGGAAAATACAGAAGCGCAGACTAGTTAAGTTTTTACCTGAAATGAGTGCTGAGGCAGACGAGATTTCGATTGATGATGATTGTGACGATTTTGGGGTTGGGAATAATCTTAGAGAATCGAAAAGAGAAGGTTCTGAAATTAATCTGCAAAATTCTCAAGAACCAGTCACAGTAAAAGAGCCAGAAATGTGCGAAAACCAAACACAAAAAGATCATAAACCTGAAACCGGGAGAAATCCTGCCAGAGAGAGGAAAAGGCCAGGATAGTTACTCTGCGTGAGTTACTCTGCTAACAGGGAGTAAAGCTGATCTAAAAATAATTTAAAGTGGTTGATTCCTCCTACCTCCTTCAAAACATCACAAACTGCTAGTTACAGTCTGTGATTGGAACAATGCCAGACAAACAGGTAAGGGCATTTGGAACAAAGCTGCGCAGGAACTCCTGCTTTCCTCCCAAGCATCACTGAGGCTCCATCACAAGCAAATGCCAAAAAATGTTCCTGAAGGTAGTGAGGGTCAAAGCCATTGTTATGAAGACATTCTAACAGTGCTTCAGTGATGTCCTTTGCTTTGATCCCCTGCAGCTCAATCAGTTCAAAACATATTCTGTCTGGGTGTTCACTAGAAATAGCTGACCGCAGGCACACGACAAGCACAGACTTTCCACTTATTGTAGTGGATTCATCAATGAGCACACACAATTTTCTTTCATTCATCACTATGTCATTGACTACTTTCTTTTTCATTTCAGCTGCAATGTGATCCAGTATATTTGCACATGAGTTATTAGAGTGCAAAACTCTGCCCATCTTGACCCCATTTAAGACTTGCAACTGGACATCTATTGGCATGTCTGTAAAGGGACGCCCATGCTTGCCAATCTTATAAACTGTTCTAAACACATTGCAAGTTGAAGCATATTCAGCCTTTCTCATATCTTCAATGTGTTTTTGCATTGTATTTTGTGTTGCCTTCTCTTTTATTTCAACTGCTTTCTTGTGATAAATTGAGTCTCTGTGCTCTTTTCTTTTCTTTCGTAGTGAGTTTTGTTGTGCAGCCTTGTCCCTTCCAAAAGACACACCCACTCCCCTCCTGCGACACTCTCTGCTCTTGTTGCATGTCCACGCGAACACAAACCTGACTACACACACTACAACCCAACTTTTGATTTCAGCTCATCAGCCACTTGTAATTTGTGGAGAAATACTGGACTTGTGCTTGGGACCAACATTCTGGCCAATCATGATCGCTAACGCGGCTGTTGTAATCATAGACATGTATAGAAAGGCTAGATAGCTTACCGGCGCTGAGAGCCAATGGGACCCGACGACGTCACACGGCGGCCATCTTAGGACAGGACCGCTCGTCCAGATATATCATTAAAGTCTATTGTGCATGTAGTGCTGAAATAACTATATTTTGCTCATTTTTCAACCGATTTTCAAACGGCTTGGTGTGTCATAAACTTCAGGGATGCGGCTATTTAACTGCATACTTGTGAAAAATTATAGCCACGGAGTTTATTAAGAAAATAGTATATTAAGTAGACTAGACAGGTAAAGTACTAGGTATACCCATACACACACACAGTAATGATGTCAATATTTATAAGGTACATGAAACATGAAATAGTTACATTATTAAATACATGTGTAAATTTATGTATAATATAAATCTGTCTCAAGTTGCCATTCTGTAAAATAAAGAGAAAAGAGATGGGTCTTTGTTTTTTGTTTTTTTTACTTAGGACAATTAGAAAAAACTTACAAAAAAAATATACAAAATATACAAAAAAAAAAAATTAAGTGAAAAAAAGTGAAAGTGAAGTGACATTCAGCCAAGTATGGTGACCCATACTCAGAATTTGTGCTCTGCATTTAACCCATCCGAAATGCACACACACACACAGAGCAGTGAACACACACACACACTGTGAACACACCCCCGGAGCAGTGGGCAGCCATTTATGCTGCGGCGCCCAGGGAGCAGTTGGGGGTTCGATGCCTTGCTCAAGGGCACCTAAGTCGTGGTATTGAAGGTGGAGAGAGAACTGTACATGCACTCCCCCCACCCACAATTCCTGCCGGCCCGGGACTCGAACTCACAACCTTTCGATTGGGAGTCCGACTCTCTAACCATTAGGCCACGACTTCCCCACACAATTGGACACAAAACTCTTTCCATCAATACAATATAATCAATACAGCTCCCTCCCTCTCTTCCTCTCATTTTCCACAAGCGTAATCAGAAGTTCTGTAAACAAAAAACCAACAAAGTAATCCAAATGTAAAGATGTTTTTAAGAAACCAAACCACTTGGAAATCATGTGTAACTCAAAGCTATGTTGAAACGAAAGACTAACCCTGCCTCTCCCACCAATTTACAATTGCTTGGTGACTCACTTACGACCTCTTCACTACTAGCCAGCAAATAAATACAACCACATCCACAAAATGACATTTAGACAAAAGATTAGGTTGTCAAGAAACGTTGTTGGTCTCAGGAAACCTGTTAATAATTGAAAATGTCGACTGTGGTATCACTTTAGAGTAGAGGGCAGCCATGAAACACACAGCTACGCTGCAATGTTAAGCGTTTCTCAAAACGTGAAGCTACAATTTAAACATCGGCATCAGCACAAATCATAGCCACGTTAATAAGGTTTGTAATAAACCAAACCGTTTGTAAATCCGTCAATAATTCAGCAAGTTACGAGCATTTTAGTTGGCGTATGTCACTCACCTTCCGTCCACAGCAGCAGGGAGCAGCAGCGCAGTCTCCTGACCTAAGATGGCCGCCAAGTGACGACACAGCTGACTCCGCCTTGAGCCATCTAGCCTTTCTATACATGTCTATGGTTGTAATCGGTAAAAGTGATGTCATTCTAGTCCTCGTTCTCGACCGCGGCACAAGTGCTGCTGTCATTACTTTACGTCTGACCTGCAGCGATATAATTCTGGCTTGGTGGGGTGTCAGCCAGCGAGTCAACTGATTCTGACCGTGCTCTCTTAGTCTGAAGCTAGGAGAGCATATTGAGTGTTGTTCACTGTAGGCTATTTTGTATTTTGACCGAGCCGAGTGTGCACGTATTGTATTTTGACACACCCTCTCCGACCACGTTGAGTTGTTGACACTGGCAGCGGCAAAAGCGACGCATGCGCTTTTCACTTGTAAAACTCAAGGGTGTATGGGTAATGTAGTCTCTGCTCTCAGTGGGACGTATTAGGAAGCATGCATTGTGAAGGGCGCTCTGAAAAGCGGCAGCGCAGGCAAAGGATTAAAACCTCTATTAAAGCACGTTCTGGGCGCACGGAGAGGTGGCGGTACGCTCAAGAGCTATATTTGGAAGTGGCGGTACTGAGTACGGGTGCGTACCGGCCCACTTAAAGGCAGTTTAAAATTTGTTTAAACTTTCTATATATATCAATGCATAATTAAAATGTAAGTAATCTGATAAAAAGAGTATAAAAATCGAGTGACTCTTGACCGTTTAATCTGTATTAAACATAGCTCATTATTTCCATTCGGGACGAAACATAGGATTGGCTTAGGCGACTGTCACTCTCTCGCAACCATGGCAACCACCCTTTTGCCACACATGACCTGCCCACTTGCGCACGCACGTTTGATTTGAGGAATTCAACAGGCACGGATCCTAGGAATACCAAAACAATGGCAGAGAAACAGCAAGCAAAATTCACAGTACCGGCCTATGCAGTTAGTGAAGGCAAACCAGGCAAAAAAAGGAAGACAGTAACAGTACAAGAAAAGGCAATGAACAAAAAGTCTTTGGATAAACAAAGAAATAAAACGCGAGTTAATATCGGTGTGGCTTTCCAGCGATGGCGAGAACTGAGGGAACTCAAGGGGCTGAAAAGTGACTCCTTGATGGCTTTATTTATGCTGGACAGGTAAATCTTTCTTTTTGTATTTTGATCAGAAGGGAGGGGGTGGAGTGAATGGAAATAATGAGCTGTCTTTAAAACAGTCGTGAGAGGTCTACAGACACTCGATTTTTATACTTTCTTTTTCAGAGTACTTACATTTTAATTATGTATTGATATATAAATAAAGTTTAAACAAATTTGGAAAAAACGTTTTTTATACATTTTTTACCTACCCTGCCTTTAAAGCACTGATCTGAATGCCGCGCTGCGTTGTCAAGGTAACATTCGTCTGCCTGGGAGGTCCAAACGCTTACACGAGAAAGTATTTCATACACCCTTGAAAGAACTCACTTAGAGCTCTGCCCTTCGAAGAGAGCAGGAAGTATTTGGATCATGCTCACGTAAGTCTGAAAATTCGCCCCTAGTGTTTGGTATATCCATGGCAGCAGAACTCTAGATGGTCACTTGCATCGACGGCTCTGCTGCTTTAGGATGAGTCAGCCTTGTAAATACAGCAACAAAGTACTCATTGGTAATTGGGCAGAGGAGAGATTACATGTAGGTACATTTGTTGCTTCATTAAGATTAATGTAATTTTTTATTTATTTATAGTAAGATATAATTGTGTTGTGTGGATTTCTCGATTTAATTTACTTGTGATCTCAACATAAAAGTTGTTTTATCGTTATCACAAATTAATTTTCTCGTGATTTCGACATAAAACATGTTTTATTCTTAAAACTAGTTAATTTTCTTGTGATTATGCAACATACGTAACAAATGTTGTTTTCTTTACACAATCATTAGTTGTTGTTGTTTTAATAACAAAATGCACGCGCATCTAATCGACAGACGCTTATCTTATTATTATTTTTAATATATAGCACTGTGGATATTTCAGCAAAAAAGTTTGTTTCGCATAATAATAAAGTCTACTTTAAACGTGTAGTCTAATCAACGCTGATTTCAAGAAGCAGTGGAATACAACGGGGTTTGACTATTCTCCATTAATCCACTAGGTGGCAAAAATTAACATAATAATAAATAGCTGGCAGACTTTGCCATTTCTTGACATGACGGTTAGATTCAGATGCTAAATATCATATTTATTAATCACATCATAAAATAAAATATCGTATTTACCTTTACCACTGTAACTATATATATATATATATATATATATATATATATATATATATATATATATATATATATATATATATATATATATATATATATATGAAGATTTCAGATGCAAAAGCCTCTAAGTGCCATCTGAAATTTTCATCTAAAATTAGGATTTTTATCAGGCTCCTATATTTATGTTCAGTTATTTCACTTTAATAGCCTGTAAAAGGACCTGCACATTGCCATTAAAGTAAAATGACTCAACCTAAGCATATAGGAGCTTGATTAAAAATACTAATTTTTGATGAAAATTTCAGATGGCACTTAGAGGCTTTTGCATCTGAACTCTTCATATATATATATATATATATATATATATATATATATGCAATATTTACTGTTCCTGATATAATTTTATTATAAGTCAGAAATAGTATACATATTTTTTTGCTAAAATTCAATATGGCAGACATTGCTTAAGTTTTTTGCCTTTGGCCATAAAACTTTGAAGTCAGCATGAAATGAAAGTTGATTTTCTTTCATATTGTTAGATATAGTTATTTGAATGAAAAGGCTTATGAATGACAAAAAAATGTAGGGCTTTAATATTGTTCAATGGGATTTTTCTGAATTGTGCTAAAAACTTTAACATTGATCAACTATTAAATGTATTAATAGTAAATATACTGAAAATACTCATATTTGGCATCCACATCGTCAGGTCCTTTGCTTGTAAAAGGTTTGGTGAATCTGATGAAAACCTACTGGCTCAAAAAATCATAATAATTTGCAGTTGTGTTAAATACTAAGATCAATAATTTTGTTTCTATATCCATCATTACTGAATTCAAAGTTAATGATTTATTTCAATATTGCTTTAAAAATGTTTTTAGCTTCTAACATATATTTGTTATTATTATTTATAGACAATCTCTAATCGCTCTTGTTTCGAGTAATTAACACAGTACTTAAGCACTTGTCAGTATGCAATATGTAAACCCTGAAATGGTGCAGTTCAGATCCATGCAAAAGTGATTAGCACTGCTGATCAGCCTGGTCAGCACAGACTGGAGGCAGACAAATGGGATTGATGCAAGTCGTTCTGCAGTCCCCTAGTCAGGAACAGACCTGAGAGAGTACATCTACGATCAATAAGGGGCCGGCAAGCTCTGCTGAGCATGGGATTTGTTTGCTGAGTGTTTCTGCATTTCTTATATGTGTGTGTGATGATACAGTTCACTCAGGACTGCGAGATGGCGAACAGCAGCTACAGGATGGACTACATGCCCAATATGCCACAAAGGCACGATGCTGTCATGTGCCAAAGGGCATTTCGCAGATCAGAGGTTTGGGACAAATTCATCAGTTTATGCATTACCAAACATCACAGACACAACAGTGAGCAAATAACATTAGAATTTTGACTTTACAACAAAACTTCCAAAAACCTTTGATACTATACAATTATTTGCATGCTTATACATATTTCACATTAAATATAATAATAATAACGTAATATTATTATTATAAGTGAAAGCACTCTTGAAAACTTTATTTTAATTGCGTTTTAATTTAGACCATCTGCATAACAAAAATCAATTTTGCTTGATATTTATCGATTGTAGCGAAAATGAAGAATAGACCTACTCAATATTAATTTTAATACATATTACTGTAATATTGGTACAGTGTACATTGTTATGGGCTATTTATTTTTGTTTTGTTTTTTACCTCGCAGATGTTTGCAAGGAAAAGATAACATGCAAGTAAAATTATACTGTAAATTAATGTAATTTACAATCAGGTCCACATATTTATTTATTTTTATTAGGTTTGTGTAATGAACTCCGAACTGATTGCACTGTATTTTACATACAGTATTCACTGTATTTTATGTCAAATAATTTTATATTTTTAAATGTTTTAAATTCATTTGAAATAAGTATTTTTTTTCAAAGTTTTTAAATTGCTTGTTTTATTTTTTTAAATTATTTTTCTTCACGATTTTTACTTTCTTATATGTAAAACACTTTGAGTTACCATTGTGTATGAAATGTGCTATATAAATAAACTTGCCTTGCCTAATAGTGTGCTGCAGTGATGACATTTTTGTGGTTCCCTCCCTTTGTGGTTCCATTAGTCTTTGGATTATTGCAGAAAATAAGCTCTTTGAGCAACAAAAGTTTAGGATTCTTACATACTCTTAAAACCATTCAAACAACCCAGTGATTTCAGGATGATAGAACTGGAAGTGTAAAACTTGAACAAAACTCAGGTTCTGCCTGCAAAATTCATAATTGCAGTGTGATTACTGTATGTACAGTCAGTCAAATAATAGATTCACCTGAAGTATGTTTTTTTTCTTCTTAAATATCAATCATTCCATATTATAAGCAATGTATATTTAGTTGTGCATTGTGAATGTCCTTCTCTGATCTGATACGCCATGTCTGTGGGTTTAATTCAGGGTCTTCCCTTAAGGCAGTTATTTTCTCATCATGACGTCCTCTCCTCCCACTGTCTGGTGTCACAGTATGATGAGTCGTACGGGCGGCAGGCCTCCTCCTCTCTGCCCACACTGCACTCCTGGAAATCTTTCAAACTGGCCAGGGTCCCAGAGAGGTCAGATCACCCAATCCAAGGTATTAAGCATTCCCTTGACTCCAGATGGGTTTTTATGCAGTTCAGTCTGCGTTTTGAATTAATGTTGGAGAACATCCTTGTAAATGGTTATGGATATCAGTTATATTAACACATTGGCTTTGATTTGATTTAATTAGATTTTTTTTATTAGAGCACAGACAAAAATAACTGTGGCAAATGTGAAAGAGAAACCAATGTCTGCTATTTGTCAGTGGGTATTTTAAATGAATAGTTCCCTCAAAATGAATTCACTTGCAAGTTGTTTCAAATCCATGTGACTTCATATGTTTTCAAGTTTTAAACAAATGGAGATACCTTAGTTGATTCTCGTGGCTCACACTATAGCTTTGTGTGATTTACTCAGAGCAACCTCTGTCCTCAAAAAAGTTAATTACAAAAAAATGGTGATGTTTGACTGATAATATTTTTTGATGCTGCATACCAATTTGCCTACTTTTACTATGCCCCAAAAGTATGTACTCTCTTTTTGAAGAAAAAGTACATACTTTTGAGTGAAGAGTAGCAGGTTTGGGACATATTACTTCATCATAACTCTGTCGCTTAGTTATGTGAACCCAGTCATCCTTTAAGCTGCTCTGTAAATCATCTTATCATAGTTAACATCCTTCACATTTTATTTATTTTCATTTCCTACCATATTGGAGAGAAATGGAGAGGCAGTCACGTGTCTTTCATGCCAAGAACTATCTTCATGTGTTTGCATAATGATGCATTTAAAGGTTAATAACACATTTTAATGAAAGGTCACAATTTTGTTGTAGATGAAATATAACATGGATAACTTTACTTAATATAATTTTTTTAGTCAGGTTAGATACTGATTATTATTTGCTCAAACCCCTTTTTCTATTAACCGTCAATCTCACATACTTTGTCATGTTTGTTGTTCAAATTTGTTTATTCAAATTTGTAGTTGTAATTGCATCCTCATCCGATGTGCAATGTGTGGTGGGCTGTATTAGCCATTATCATGGATCTGCACTTCAAACTCAAACTAATTTCTAATTTTCAATATTAATTAGGAGGAATAGTATGCAAACCTATCTGACATGAATGAATCAGTTGATCCAGTTAACAAAACAGCTCTGAATGATTCTTTAATGAATCAAATTGGTCAAGTTCAAGTTCATTTAACACTAATGTGTTTACATTCTTTCAAAAACTACAAGTAAGCAATTCACAAGCTGGTATAATTTATATTTTATTGTAGTTTTATTCATATTTTTAGTTTTAATTTAAGTTTTCAGTAATTTTGCACTTCTTTCATTGAATATTACTATTTAGGTTCAATGTATTTTTATTTCAGTTTCATGTATTTCTAGGTAGTACTTTTAGTGCTTCAGTGCAAATTAATTATTTTTTTATTTTCTTATTTCTCTTATAATCTTTTTATTTTCATCTAATATTTATATTTTATTACGGCTTTATTTTGTTGAAAAAAAAATGTTTAAATATTTTTTGCTAGTGATAAAAATTGTTGCTTTTTTTGTTGAGTCATTACTGTTTCAGCGCTAGTGGCTACACACAGTCTGCCTGAACATGTTCCTCTTTGTGTTGTGTCTCTTTTTTTCCCTCTCTGCCTCCCTTTGTTTATTACACACAGGCCCCCCTACTAATTTTGGCTTGGCGGCTTCTTGGCGGGCCCGCATGGAACAACAGCGGGCACTTGTGCCCACATTAAGCGAGTATAGGGCTTCATACCCTCTGCACCCCATCAGTGCCTTCTGTTATTCTCACCACGTCAGCATGCTCAAGCGCTTCTCCAGCAGTCAGCTTCCTGCCAACCTCAGCAACGAGGACCTGGCACTGAAACACTAACCATGCAGGCAGGTCTCCAGTAATCCAGCCAGCCTGCTGTGACCCTTACCCCACCTTCAGCCCTGAAGTACCACACAGACTGGCCCCAACCTGGGGTGAGCACTCGTAGTAACTTGTTTTATTGATTAATGGCACCGAAAACCAAAGAAGCAGGAGCATTTTACTGTGTTTGCACAAAGACAAATAAAATATATATACAGCAGTGTGGTCCAAAAGTTCAAATACTTTTAGTATTTAATGCATTGGTTTTATATTACATCAGCACTTTTATTTTAAGTGAAAAGTTGAACTGACAGCAGGACTCAAGCTGCATAAATTCCACAAGTGTGTGTAAAAAAAATTATGTTCTTCAACATAATTTGAGATTACTCAATCAGCATCTTGTGCTTTAGTTAGAGAATCAAACTTTTGAATCCCACTGAAATAATAATGTTAATCAGTATTTAAGAGCTTTGCAGGTTTCAGCATATATTTGCAGGTCTATTTTGATGCACTCAGTAGTGAGTAAAAGAGAACCCATCTGTGTTAACCAAAAAATAACCTGCAAAGCTCTTACTCAGGATATGACATGCTTCATTATTGCAATAAAATAGCATTGAATCAACAGTTAATGTGGATCTGTCCTACTCACAGTGCTAGTACAGGTAGCCGAGTCATTCATCAACATACTCTAAGGGGACTTTTCTAACTCCCATCTCATTAAGTGTTTAATTATGTTGAATCAAAGTGTTTAATTACAAGGAATCGGACGCTATATTTTACGTCCAACCATCTGTTCACACTCCTCCTGCTGTGTAGGTTTTATCCCACTGTGTTCTTCTGCTAGCTAGCCTGTGGAACATTCAAACCATGTGTCTTTTTGCATGTGTCACTGAATTAGTTCTGTTGAGATTCCATCAGACCTTGAGATCTCCCCCACATGATGGTGCTAGAGTTACACACAGAGCAATGAGACTACACAGGGAATTGCATCACAGCACACACTCCTCTGCATGCCTGCTTTCTTTGATCACATATGCATAAGCGATTGTCACGGTGATTGTATTGTATACTTTCATTAACATAAATTGATTATGTGATTGCTTTGCTTTTGACAGCATAATTGCATTTAAATTTAATTAAGATCCTGGTCACACGAACGCCTCTTGCTGCAACCACACATTTTATCAGAACTCATTATATATTGAAGTCTAACACAAGAACCAAGACTCACTTATAATAGATGAGAGAATTTTATTCCCTGTTCTTCAGAAGATAGAGACAGAAAAGTGCATGAAGAGGCAAAGCATTAGATTCTTCCTTTCCATTAAGTCATTAGTTCTCTCTCTATTGTTTAATGGAATACACAAAGATAAACGATTCTTCTGGGCTCCCCAAAGTGTTTGTGATGTTAAACTGTTTGCAAAGAACCACATAGTGTTGACATGAAATTCTTTAAGAAATTAAAGATGATTTACAAGTAAAGCCATTGACCTAAAAGAAATCCACTTCTTGTTACAAGATGACAATGTGGACATGTCATGGAAAAAGTGCATTACAACAAAATATGATACAACAAATATGTTTACATTTTATAAAAAAAAAATATATATATCTATATAGGCCTGGGTCTCTATATATATGCCTGTATCATGTAAGATTAATCATGTGTTATGCAGAGAAACAACTGCAAATATGCAGAAAGGAATGAATAAAAAACCTATGAATATAATTAGAGAGCTTACATAAATTGTACTAATGGCAGCCATTCATGTTGTTTATGAAGCCAGCTCCGCAATTGCAGTTCGGCGTTATTCTACACACAGTATTGATTGGTTAACATTATCCACACAGTGTTTCAAAAGCGGTAAATTTACTGAAACATTTTAAGCACTTGCACAAGACATTTCCAGGATTTAAAGGTTGATTTAGAAATCAGAGTGGTTTAAAGGACCAAACAAACAAATAGCCTTCACTGCGACAGCAGATTTATTTATCAGTTAGTGCTGGGTAATTGTGATCTAGCTGTACAATAATTGCATGTAATAGCCTTGATATTTTATTTCAATTGCCGGTAATTAAAAGAGGGTCATTCCTTTAATATGTGCATAATATGATCCCAAGTGTAGAAATATCTGAACTTTTTTAAACACAAGTTTGTTGAGTGGACCTATCGGGAAGCACAAGGACAAATGGAAACAAAATGCCTTTAGCCGGATACAACACTTTCAAATCCTGTGCAACAAAGCTTGGACATACCTCATCTGCAAGGAATCTCAAAGTAAATTGACGGTTCACACAGTAGATAATATTGTCCATAGTCACACACTGAAAGGCTGTGCAATGTGGGAGGCGTATCGAAGAGCATTCGTACCACAGTCGGGCCATTGCATGAAAGCGAAACACGCTGATGCCCAGGGGACTGACGTCAAAGCGGTACAAGAAATTCCTGACTGCCACCATTTCTGTGGTTTTGTCCTTACTACCAATGATCATGCTCTCTCGCCATGTGTTGGTCTTGGGATTATAGCGCAAGAGGGTGTATCTCAACGTGCCACCTGCAACAAACAGTTCACCGTTGCAAGCTGTGGCCTTGTGAGCTACAGCGAATGTCTCATTAGGAAGAGGTGCCACAAAGGTCCACCGGTTTGTCCTGGGGTCGTAACGCTCAACCGTTGATAGGCATTCGCCTCCAATGGCGTACAGATGGCCCTGCAGAGCCACGAGTTTGCAGTGAGGCCTTGCTTCATTCATGGGGCTTATTTCGCTCCAAATCGAAGTCATTGGGTTGTAACAGTACACTTTCCTTGAAGGGGTTGCTTCACGGTCTGGGCCTTGGAAACCCACAGCGATAAATAAATAATTATCCATGGTGCACATGGCACAACCTTTAGATAACACTTCCTGGGGAATGTGGGTATGAAGGTGCCATGTGTCCTTATAATCATTGTAGTAATAAATACCGCTTGACAACTTAACTGATTCAGAACCTAAATCCATTGACTGTGACAGACGTCTACTCCAATCTGGGGAATCCATATCTGCGACCACTAACCACTTCCTTCCTCTCATGCGTTGTGTTTGGATGTGATCACGCTCCCCTGCTTTCAGCCTGCCAAAGAGACCTGGGTCTCTGAGGACCTGAAGGTAATTATCAGACATGACACGGAGAGCAGCTTGCTGAAGGGCAGTGTGACCACGTTTTTTAGCAAGTGTTAAAGCCTCCAAGCAGTTGCCTAAATCGAGCTTCCCTGCTAGACTCTCAAGTTCTGCATTTCCCATGTTCTCTGGAAAGTGTAAGAATTTTGCTCCGGCGACAGTTTTGACTTGTGGTTCCTCCAGTGCATCCAGGTTTGCTATATCAGAGTCTAATGGACTTGAAGGGATGTCATTGGGTTGTGCTGGAGAACAGCTGCGAGGCGTTAAAGCCCTATGTGTAGGCAAGGGGATTGGAAGCTCTGAGTCACTGGCAGCTGTAAGATAGCTGTCCTGACGGATGACTACTTGCCTGCTGTACCTCACAGTTGGTTTGAATGTTGAGGGAGGCTCATTAGCAATTCGTGGAGCAATTTCGAGATCTCGCATTATGAAACTAGAAGGCTGTTGACTTGGCGATCGGGAGCGGCCCTTAAAACTGGGTAAATCCAGTGACTGCGATTTAAACAAAGTGCTGAGTTCGTTTTGACCATAAACTGGACTGACAGATGGGGTGGGGCTTAAATCTGAGATGAAATGAGAAGAGGACTCTACATAGTACTCATATATCTTTCCATGGACGCCCGTTCTACAATTCCTTGGCCCATCCAAGATGAGGTCAGCATTCTCTACTTTGATTTCCGCCTTTGACTGAAAACTTGAGAACATGCCCTGGTGACCGACATCTTGTATCAGCTGCCTGCCAACACCTGTGCCACCTTCCAGCTTCTTCATTAGGACTGGGGATCTGCGACCACTTGGTATTACTGGATCTTTTTCCGTCACACCAGGAAGTTGTAAGGTCAACTTTGGTTTGCCACTGTTTGCCTCAGTTGTAACCTCAATTGCATTGCTTTTACTTGCAGGTTCCTCCTTTGCACAACTGTTCAAGTCCATAGTGTCAGACTGACCCCTTTTCAATGCAGAATTGTCATTTTTAAGGCTTTCTTGCAAGGGTTTCTCTGAAGATTGTTGAAAAAGATTTTCCCTGTCAGACTCCTCCTTTGCAGCTTTACTCTGTGGTTCTTGCACAGTATTGCAGGTGCTGTAGCTTGTTTGGGTTGCTTGCACACCCCTTCTTTCATTTCCTCGCCGTCTGTTTCTTGCCCTGGCGTTGTAGAATCTGAAAACCAAGGAGACAAATAGCATAGTGGCCACGGATAGAGTGAGTTTGCCCAGGAGCTGCATGTCAAAGTGCACTCCAAGCAATTCTGCAATTGGCATCTCTGTAGTGAAATCTATGGTGGTCCACTTGACAAATTTTATTTGAAGCTTCTTCCCTAGCGTATTCCAGTCAGTTCAGTTTGTAGTTTAGTATCTGCAAGCAGAAGCACACTGTCAGCTGTCTCTCCTCCCACAGAATGACTAAAAACCTGATATGTACAACAAGAGCATTTGCATCCTGTGTTCTCAGAGGGCGGGGACCAGTATTATTCCACCTGGTGCAGGTGTTCACTATGAAAACACACTATACCAGAGCTTCAGAGGTTTATCTAACCCTTTCGTTTCCTCGAATAACTTACATTTTATTAATGATATATAACTAACAATTTTAGCATGTTTGCTTACATATTGTAATATATAAAGATTATGTTCCTCCAGTGCAGATCAAGTGCAGCTCAATGAAACAAATCAAGACATGTAAATTACACTGGGAATAGAGTGATTACTATGTGTTTATGCCAGATTATCTTGTTTTAATGGATGATATGTCTATTTGATTATGAAAATAACTAACATTCCCTGGTTATTACAAACATAATCGGTGAGAATGGTGAATGTAATCTACTTAAGAGGTGGAGATGTCTGATTTCTTAACATAAGAAATCAGACTTAACATAAGACTATATGACCAGGATGCTGCTGTTTGCACAGCAATTGCAGAGGTTCAAAGTTCTTTCCCATGAACACATGACAACAGTGTTGCTGATTAGCAAGGCTTTGAGAGATGATATAAGGCAGCTTTGCATTTGCCAAAGGCATTATTTGCATACCCTTAAAAAAGAACACGGTTTTAAATGTAAGGTATCATAACCTGTAATGGTACCAACTGTAATATGATCGACTTACCATCAGAGAAAATGATCAGAATAGCCATAAACACTTGAAACACTGAATGGTGTCCTTTTTTGACACAGACATTGTTTAGCTATGTGATAGCCGTCTTGTAGCTGCACCAAGGAAACCTAAACCAGCAAGCATGCTTACTCCTGAATAATTGACGTATGTGTCGCAAAGGTCTGCTAGCACTCTGCCCCTCATATCATGTGTCAAATAAAAAGTTCTGGATATGAAGAAACAATGGATTTGGCAACATGCTGTGGAAAAATAACTGTGAAATTAATAATAGACTGAAACTTGTGGTGAATGACAAAGTAAGAAGTTAGTCTTCGACCAAACTAATCAGCTATGCTGTAAATGATCTATGCCAAAATCACTTGGCACTTAAGAGAGCTACCTTCTTTGCTTTCTACCGCACAGCTAATGTAACCTTAACATATGAATTACAGAAGATATTATAGACTACATAAAGCCTCCATATTGGATTCCTGGAAATGTAATTTTCCAAACAAAGTAAATCACCGCTATTGGATTCTGATAAGATTACAGGCTGTTTTGGCACTTATATAATTAGGTTTTCTGTTACTGATAACTGGTAAAATCTGCAAACACACTTTATTATTAAAGTCATGAAATGAGTATATTAAGAGTGAAATCTAAAAACACCTTTAAATGATGGATGTTTAAAGATTTATTTAACTTTCTCATAGCATGAGAACGAGTGTTCATGCAAAATACAGTTATTAAAACAGTTTATACACTTTATAGTGTAACTGACATATTCATTAATAATTTTTTTCTTAGCCAAGAAAGAGCCAGAAATTCCTGAAGACCATCAAATTAATAACAAATAACTTTTTTGAGTTTGGGAAGTAAGACCTGAAATGGCAAGGGACCTATCTTCCTGATTTTATTAAGCCCATAAAACCACATCTCCCACCTAGGCTTTAGACCTAATCCTTTAATACATGGTGTGTCTAGAAAAGCTTAAATTGCAATTCATGTGAATATAAAAAAAGAAAAGAGATTACTTTGCATGAGGACATCCAGAGAGAGCCAGGGTGGCAGAGGACAAACCTAAACAAGGCTTTTAAAAGCCAAGCCATATTCTATCCTGCCTTCTATCCCACGATGCATTAATGTAGGTAGGGGAAAATATTTTGTTTTCTAAAGGCAATCAAGATTATGTATCATACATGTTTTACAGCAACCCCCCCCCCCCCCCAAAAAAAAAATAAATAAATAAATTAATTAATTATTAGCCAGACTGTGATAACAGTTTGCTATTGTACAATGTATAAAGAACATGTACACTTGGTAAGCAACAACCTTAATCACAGATTGAGGTAAAAATAGTGATGATAATCACTTGCCCTGTAGGGCAGAAACATGTAGCGGTACATGTGTTACATCCTGTCCTTCCATCTTCCAATGTGGAATCACATACATTGAGATCCCACAGTCTCAGTATAATAATATTTATATCCAAGTTTAAGTTTCAGATTTTCAGTGTGGTGACAGATTTTTGGACCCCACTATACTATTTTTTTATTTTGAGAACATGGGCTCCCAAGCTGCACAGAGGTAAATTTAAAATGTGGGCCAACAAAATTCATTAGTTACTGTATTTAGGTTAATATAAAAGTGTTGGGGTGTATCCCGTGTACCCTCCTGATATATGGGTCCTGTCATCTTCAATGCACCTGCTGAAATGCCCTTAGACAAACATCCCTCCACTGCAGCTAAACCTGAACCTGGCATAACAGAGAAACACAGTATTTGAGATATTCAAAATTTAATAAAGCAGAGTCAAATGATCATAGGCCTCACTCATTATATAATGATAATAATTATTTCATTATATCACCACCACACAGTATCAGAAAACAGTTGCTTGTGCATGTATTTTGCTCCCAAGTATAAAAAGGACAATCACACTGCAGTCATTTTAAGTTGATCATCTCCATTTTTAATTCAGGTGATATGAAACAAATGCAACAACCCTGTTCACACTTGGCTTCACTTGAGCTTCCTTTGGGGGGTGGAGGGGGCGTAATGGTGGCTAACATGATCCTAGCAGTAACTGTTAGATTAGAGAGAAGGACTGTACACGATGCAGGTCACTGAATATGCGTCAAAAACTTAAGGACAAGTAGGCGACAAACATATGAGGAGGGGAAATCATCTCCAAACGTCACATGCACCAGCAACCACCGAGAAAAGCTGTCGTCTTTCCTCTGCAGTTGAAAACAGTCACACGGATGTCATAGATACTGAACATGTGAAATCAGAACATAGAAAGGCCACTGATTTCACCTTTTTCTAAAAGCCTGGGTTGGATTTCAGTTGGGGATGACCAGACACACGCAATAAAGACATTATCTTCTATATCCCCTTGCACCCCCCCCCCCAACCTCTATTAATTGTTTTGTTTTGTTTTCTGCTTTGTAATATACTTTTCATTATTTACAGGGATTTACACAAAATACACTTAAAAAGAGGATCTTCCATTTCTTCGCAATAAAATGTCACAGGACGTTTAGTATTGTCTCTTTTTTGTTACATTCCAGCCGAGAGCCATTCAAGAAAACGAAACGGAAAACAACTGTGATCAAAAAACACAAATGGCGTAAAACGTGGTCCTTAAAAAGGGTGTGTGTTTGAGTCCAGTTTGTGCCAGTGTGCAGTAACTCTAACGGGAGGCAACTCGAGGACGGCTTGGTGGAGTTGAAGTGACAGTCACCATTGTCAGCAACCCACAATGTCTTTTCTCCACACTCCAGTGTATGACATTTTTGTTCATCGCGAACACCAGGCGCCTTTTTGCTTTTCCAAATGACAGGTCTCTGTTGATTGACAGGCAAGTTTAACACAAAAAAGTGTCAGTGTTGTAGGGGCAGACAATAAGGAGGTGCTTTTTCTCATATTCAGCATGTTATTTTTTTATATGTATTTTTTATTTATTTATTTATTTATTATCAGTGATGCTATCAACTCCTTTTTTTTTTTTTTTTTTGTAAGTGTGTGTGTGTGTGTGTTCACAAAAAAGAGAGGTGCGCCCGCTGTTGGGGATTCAGGTTCTCCCACAAATGAAAGCAAGGTAGGTTTATTCACAGTCTGGAGAAGGCATGTGTGTGTGTGTGTGTGTGTGTGTGTGTGTGTTTGTGTGTGTGTGTGTGTGTGTGTGTGGCTGACTGGAGAGGAGGAGTATTTGTGTACTGCTGAATCAAGGATATTCACGTCAGTTCAACAGTCACTGTAAGAATAAGTGGCAGGCATATCAGTCCAAGCTTGTGCAAACCAGGAGCTCCATCTGAAATAGGAAATAATAGTAATTAGTATTTGGCAGGAATATGCTTATCACAACTTGGTCTTAATCCAGTTTTGTTTATAACACTGTCTAAAAAGACAAGTTCACTCAAAAATAAAAAATAAGTTCTGTCATATTTTGTATAACCTCATGCCATTCTAAAACTCTGTGCTGTTGTTTTCTATGAAACAAAGTAAGAGAGTTTTGAAAAGTCTTTACGTGGCTCCAGTTGATCAAGGGCTATCAAGCTTCACAAATGACAAAACAAAGCACTATAAAAGCTAAAAAAACTGACTAGATGATTTGTCATATACTGCAAAATCCCAATAGATTTGTGTAAGAAAAAGTATTCGTTTAATCATAATGGAAAAAGCAGAGCTTCTGTATGAAAGAGTAAGCTTCGTTGTAGTACAGCGAGTCAAGAAATCTGTATGAGCGAGCTTCTTTTCTGAGGTATTTTACCTAATCATCTAATGCACTCTAAAAGGTTTGAAGGAGCTCTCCAATGGTGCAGGATCCATTTTAATATTCATGCATACTTCAATAAGCACTAAATGATGATGGCTGTTGTAAGTATTATGAGCAATACTTCAGTGCTGAAGTAATTTTATCACCATCTCTCTTATTTTCATTGACAAAACAAATGGTAATATATAACTTAACTTCTACTTTTATGGCTTAAACTGGTGTTAGTGCTATAATTCATATAACACAAGTACCACTTCATATCCACAATACAAATATTTTTTTTTTCTTATTTTATGGTCAAAACAGTGGTTATATTCAGAATGGAACCACAGCGCAGTATATACTGTATACTGCCTCAAAAATGAAGATTGAATATATTTAAAATAGTATACTACATTGTTGTCACATGAGCTCATGACTTGTCGCATATGTAATTCTTAAATGATTTAACTTGAATGTAATTCCTATTTTAACAAAATATTAATTGAAAAGTATATATTTTTGTGTAAAAACATTTTTACTTCAGTTCAGTCACATAGTACTGAAGGTGATGCAATAGTATGGCAAACAGTATTTCACGCACTGTGCTCGAAATGTACGCTGCATATTTCGGCAAAAATGCATTAGGCCATCCATACACAAATTTAAATACTGTGCAAACTATAAACTATGCATGCCATTCTGAACATAACCAGTCTTTTTAACTAAGGATTCAGCAAAAGAATTCCAGACTTCAGGCCATATGTGACCACCAGAGTCTTTAGGGTGTTATTTTGTGAGTTGAGCGGGTGTTTGAGATTCAGACACATGTCAGACATAGTGACCTCCCGAGGCCTTGTTCTACAAGCCATTTGACTTGCATACGAGGGGCATCTGAGGCTCGACTCAAGATCGGCGCTCACATTGACCTGATTCTGTCCTTGCTCTCACACACCTGCTCTGCTGCATTTGCATATTCAAATTTACATCAGTAGACACGGAGGTGCACAGGAAAGAGGTGCGGTGAGGGGTTTTGGGTGAGGCGAAAGAGAGAGAGTGAAAAAGAATAAGAAAAAAACATAAGAAATAAAGGCAGAGGCCTTCTGCCTTTCTGCCTGACAGTTCTTCATCTTTACATAAGAGACTCTAAGAAACTGTAAATGAGCCAGCACTGGATGTGTAAAACAACTGTAATCCATCACTGAATTATATTTGCTGTGGACGCGCTGGTGCATTGGTAAGTGATGGCTCACTTCTAGAATCTAAATGATGAAAGCAGCAAGCCTACAGAAGACACATGGCCTCTTGAGAGGAGGGGAGGATGGAGGGAGACCAGAGACAATAAAAACAAAGTATGTAGCCTTAGAAAAGTCTCAGAGAGGGAAAGAATTAAAAAGACCAGAGGAATGGGCAAACTATCTGTTTATTGGATCTCCTGTCATCAGTATGGTTAGAGAGCAAAGCCTATACTTTCACTTGCTGGATAGCTGTACTTTATCAAATCACAATTAAGCAATTTCACAATTCTATAATGCATAAGAAGCAAATAATGCTTTTGAAACATACAACAATTCCAAGAGAACAGTTCCACACATTATACTGCATTTATATATAGTATACTCTATACAATGTGTAATTCAATCAATGGTATCCAGTTACCATCTCGAAAAATTAATATGGTGATTTAAGCATCCATTTTGGCATCAAGAGGTCTTAATTTTTGGCAAAAGTAACACTAGAGGTTTTTACTCTTTTGTTTCTCACCATCACAATGGAAGATATGAGGGACTGGCATTGTGGGGTAGTCTTTTATGCATAACTGTTAATTTTTTAAACTTAACAAAATTCTCCTGAAATGCTTCCAAAACTTTTATTTTTATTTTAAGTTTGCAACAGAGTTGTCACATGACCTATGTTGCATGTTTTTCTTGTTCCTTGCTTTTTGCTTAATTCAATTACTGATTATCTCAGAAACAAATATAGTTATTTGGAAAATCAAATTATTTATATATATATATATATATATATATATATATATATATATATATGTGTGTGTGTGTGTGTGTGTGTGTGTGTATTTGATCAATGAGATATTGTTTTTGGTTAATGTGCTATTCTCACAATGTTACATTAAGTTGAGTGCAATGCATTCTGGGATAGTATTCTGACCTTGCTGCATTTCTGTAATTTTTAATAACTTCCGTTATGCAATTATACTACCCTTAGGAAGAAAACAGTGGAATTGCTCTCTCGTAATTCTTAATTCATCAAGGATTCTTCTTAAACAAGAGGCAGCAAAAAAAATTCACACAGTGAAGGAATCTAGCTAATCATTGAAGCGTTCAAATACTTACTGTTAGGATTCTGTGTGTTTTTCATCATACTTGGGTTTTCTGCAGAACAGAGAAGAGGAGGGGGAGTTGAAGATTAAGAGGTGAGGGTGTGGGGGGAGAGAAAACTCTATTAATAGATGTTATAATACGAGACATAACCATCTTAGGTTTGTGCTAATGGATAAAAACCACAAGTCTCTTAGAGACAAGACTAGAACACCGCTGAAGAGCTGTCGGTAGCCAAAGTTCATTAGTTCACTTCTATTCTTGGCAAGCTTCAATGAAAAATCCACCAAAGACTGCAACCTTTTGAACTTTGAGCTCTCTCTGCATGCACAGATGAGCAAAATCCAGAAAAAAATAAATACAAAAATTCTAAGAATCCTCAACCGCCTCCAAGACCGCAAAAATCTATTAACAAGACCTGATACTGCAAGCTTCCTTTCTCCTAAATGCTCATCTTTGTTCTTTAATACAGCTGAAGGGCTCTAATGAATGGCTATTGAAACAGGTCAATAGTAGCCCAGTTCAAAGGCTATTAATCACCATTCTCCCCTCTGTGCTGCTCGTGTTCAGACTCAAAAACACAAGGATGTTTTGAATGTGGTGGATGATGACATGAGCCACATTAGGCTTACATAGGCATTAATGCTTCCCCACATGAACCATTCCTGAGGTGATGTCATCCCTAAATAACAACTTTTCACTAAATGGCCTCCTGTACTATTCAGAGAAACTGTTTTTGTGCAATTACAGTGAATTAGGATTGAAGCTTTGAAGGATCAGGAAGGATCCAACTGCACCAAAAGCATCATGGTCCACACAACTCACCCATAAACACTGATCAATTAAGTTGCTGTTCACTGAAAATCTTGACATCTGCCTGCACATTTAAATAATGTATTTTTAGGATTTTCTCCGATGACTTGGTTGATTCTGTGTTCACAAAACCAGTATAAACTCACTGATTTAATTATCTGGCTGCAATGGTTGACAGTTCACTTAAGGGGAAACTTTCAGATAACTTGAAATATAGAGGATGGACAACTTTATGGACCGCTTTAATTACTTAAGATTCTTTTTCATTTTTTTTTAAGTTTAAAAGCTTCAGTCCCCATTCATAGTACAGTATTTGTATGGTAATGAAATATTTAATTCAATCTGTAATGTCTAAATATGCTTTCAGAAAAACATTTAATTACATTTTTTCAAACTTTTTTTTTTAACAAATACTCAGTCAAGGAGATACTGGCTGTCACAGTGTCTGGGTTGTGTTCCCTGGGTTCCCACTAGGTGTCCTCAGTTCCCACGGTGTTTATCATATTATCACTTCCTGTCTCCTTATTTGGTCACCTTCCTCCTTGTTTAGTTAATTGATTGTTTCCCCACCTGTCTCCTGTTTCCCCATATCCTTTTGTGTATTTATACCTGGTCTGTCTGAGTCTTAGTCACGGAGTCCTTGTTTAATGTTGTATATTAATTCATGTCCGTCAGTTCTTGCCCTTGCCTTGTCTTCGTTTGGTTTATGTTTGGATGGATGTTTTTGGTTACGACTCATGCCTGGACTGTGTACTCTCTTTGGATTACCCCCTTATTAAAGACGTACTCGCAATTGGTTCTCTCTCCTGTGTTTTCCGTAACACCGATCGTGACACTGGCTTTGTTACATGTGTCATTCCCAAAATGGAAGCTCAAGTCAAATGCAATGCATTGCCTCGTGGAATCTCTGTAATTTTCTACAACTTTAGTGTGGTAAAGAGTAACCAATTCTTCGATTTTTTTTGTTTTATTTTTAACAACATGATGGTGGGTAAATTATTATTTTTTTTTATTTTGTGAGCCCTATCCTTACCAAAAGTCATATGTAAATGATCATGTATTATTTTAAAGAAGTGAGAAGCAATTGTTTTTGCATGTGGTTGAATCTACAATAAACAACTGATTCAATTGATCATGGGTGTAATTGTATCTTCACGCCTGATGGTGAAGCATATTCAAGCTTGTTGTCCTCAGCCTTGGCTGTCATTCGGATTATCCAGAGGAGCACCGACTGTCCTTCATCTTCCAAAGCACATCTTTGATTAGATCTGCGCTCACGCTATAGACAGATCTCTCATAAACCCTGACAGCCTCGAAAGCTCAGGGGGGAAATTAGTCCAGGGGCGGCAAAACACACACACACACACACACACACAAGCATCAGCAAGCAATCTCTTTCTAACATCAATGAAAACAAAGCCAAGACTTAGTGGGCACAGCATCTGTTGTAGCAGCAAAGGATGGCCAGACACCACCACAGGGGAATGAAACTGTCACACAATGACACAAAAAGGCTATTTTTCTTTTAACAATTTGTTGATGATTTCATATTTGTGCTAAAAAAAAAGACAACATCCCTTAAGGAAAGACATCTGTGAAAAAAAAAAAAAAATACTGCAGATTTGACCATCATGTGTAATAGTAATTGTCTATTGTCACAAAATATCTGAAAAGGCTGCTTCCTTGCATAGTTTACATAAATAAATGTCCTTATATGCAATACTTGGTTTTATTTCGCACTTTATCACTAACTAAATTTTATTTTTGTTGACTAAAATTTGAGTAAATTTGACTAAAATCATTGAATGACTTGTCAAAATACTGGCTTAATTTAAAGGATATTGTCTTCAAATAATAAATAAATAATTAAAATAGAATCCAATAGAATACAATGAGAAATAGAATTCCATAAACAAAGACAATTAATTATTTTATTTAGGATAGAGATAGTTTACTGTTGGAGCTACTCACCAAAAACAATGAGGCGTATATGTGTGTCAGTGGAGCCCAGTGGATTCTGGGCCGTGCAGCGGTACATGGAGCCATTTAGTTCTGCAGGCACTCGCTCCAGCACCAGTTCCTTCCCATCTCTCTCAGTACTGCCGTCCAGCAGTCTGCTGCCAACTCGTGTCCAGGTGAACAGAGGCTCAGGAAACACCTCATTCTGGAAGTAGTGTGTGTGTGTTTAGTACACAGGGATGTGTCCAGTAAGGAAAAAAGGATGAAGAGAAAAAAATCAGTCCGAAGAAGACAGGGATGCAAAATATATCTGTACTAAATCAGTTGCTGATCAGTTGCTGACTGTTGGTAAAAGAATGTGTTAAAATCTATTGTGATTTTACACCATAACATTATGATGTATATGTATATATACATCATAATGTTATGGTGTAAAATCACAATAGATTTTAACACATTCTTTTACATTGATTTAGTTAATACAGAATTAATATATCAAACATGTATATGTTTAAATAATTATTATCGGCTTCAAAGGCATCTTATATCATTAAGTGCTTCCTTTAAAAAATAAAAAAATAAAACATCAATACACAATACCTTTCCATTTGGAAGAAAGGACAAAAAATAAGAGAAATAAATCTTGCACCAAGTCATCAATTAAATGCAGCAATACTACATTGAGACAATTTAAGCACTTCTTGTTATATACTTCCAGGAGGAGGAATGTAATGGGTTTTATGGTTGTTAGGGGGGCAATGAAACATCACAGTAAACAGGTAATCCACAAGAGGCAAAAGAATATCAAGTATTCTTATTTGCTCCTTTGCAGTGCATGGTGTAGCATTGTCTGCAACTATGCCTGGAAGCCCACTAACACAATTCATAATTTCATTTTCCTAATTTTGCAAGTACTTGGCTTTTAATACTTGTGGAAGCTCACAATAAGATCATTTGATTTCACACAAGAGGTCAGGTGTTATGAAGCTCAGAAATCTCAGTGTCTGTGCCAAGGCTACACCCTGATTCATTGTAGATCCATTTTCCAGACATGGCAGAGGATATCTTTCCCCTGCTGATCAAACCAGTCTACCCATGTTCAAGGTGTGATAAGTGACTGGCTGGCACAATCAATCTAATTTTACAAAATCATGTGGCTTGTCTGGATGACCTTTGATAATGGCTCATTGGAGAGTGTGGCTTGCCTGTGTCTCTGGACTTCCACATTCACACCATGACAGCAATGAAATGAGTTTGCACTTGCTGGGGGGAATCAGGTCAGTTCCAGGTAAAAAAAAAAAAAAAAAAAAAAAATATCCCCCATGGCACTTGACGGGTTAAAATCAAGACATAACAGTAAGACAAGCTCTTGGAGAGCATAAATGATCAGCACTCAAATGCAAAGTTTAAATTAGAAAGGAAGGAGACACCAATGTGAGCTCATCTGTTGGTGGTTAACTAGTTTCTAAGAAAACCAAAGGGGATATTGAGTCTGTTTTTTTGTGTGACTGTTTGAACTGCAATGTAGTATTTAGTTTTCTGTCTTAACATTTAGCTTATCTACATGTGAAACCCAGAGTCTTGGAGCAGCTAAGGATAAGGGAGATGTTCTTCCAAATACATTTTTATTGGTTTTGAAATCTTTTGTGCAAATATTAAGATCCAAACTTGGATTTATGTCCCCGTCAAGCCTGCTTATGGTGACCATTCTTCTATTATTTAAAGGTGTACTTCAAATAAGTAAAATGTGGGTGGAATAAACACACAGGTCTGCCAGACAAACTGCCCATGCACCAACCAACTTACTCCTCTAATCAGGAAACTCCATCTTAGCGCTTTTCCTATTTTGAAGCATGGTTTTTAGCTAGTCTGAACTGTTCCAGGCTGGTCAACTGGTCTAACTGGACACTGAAGAGTTTAGACTGGAATTGCTGCTTATCTAAATGCTCTACAAGCTTTTCCAATTCTGATCTACAAATTACAATTACTACATCTGCTAATCACCAGTATAGACCAGCTAATGACCATTTTACAGAAGCTCACAGCCCCTTTTAACTGGACAGAACAAAGCTAAACCTGTAATGTCCATGAGGAAAAAAACACAACTACTGTAACATTCTTTTAAATTCATGACAAAAACAAAATAGCGTAAAGTAGATTCAGTGATGATAGCATATCAGGTCTAATTTCTTTCCACCTGAATGCCGTTGGCTAGACACATCTCTGAGTCAGAGCTGTCACAAAGATTGGGCGGATCATCACCAAACTGTTCTGTTTATCTGCTGGGGAAGATTTTTTTTAGCTCTTGGCAGACGGTGATAGTTACACTGAGACAATCTCCCTGCTTCACTAGGCTTGTGGAACTGATGGACTATTGAAGCAAGTATAAATTTGGCACCGTTGACAGTAGAGCGCTCCTGGCTAGCTCTATGCTCACACCTGTTTTGTTAGCTAGTCTGACAAGAACAAACGAAAGAAGCAAAATCCCTGAAAGCTGCAGTGAAATACATCAACTAACAGCTGATTTTTTTTAATCGGATGCGCTTATGCCTTCTGGTGAGAATACCAAACAGAGCACAAACACAAGTAAGAGGAGTTTAGCGTTAGCAAAAAGAAGCTAAATGTTAGCATAATAAATCAGCCTGCCATATTTCTAGGGCTAGTTGTTGCCAAGCTTAGATTTTTCATCGCAAAAAATATTTTCTAGATCGGTTTTAGTGTTTCATTTAAAGAATTTTACTGGAAAGCATCTTTTAAACAAGAAATATTTATATGAGAAACAAAACAGCAGTTAATAAGACTAAAGAAAATATTATAGCCTAACCTTATACTATATTATATTTATACCCCAAAAACTATACTCTAATATATATATATATATATATATATATATATATTTATTTATTTTTTTCTTGTTATTACTGAATTCTTTTTTTTCTTATTAAGCACAAACATAACAATTTAGTGAGGTTTTATAATTAAAAAAGGGAAAACACTATTTGTCAACAGGGTAAAACAAATAAACTTACTAATTATTCTCAGAAAGTATTAGAATTTTGCTGCTCAAATAATTGTTTCTTACTTTAAAGATGATTTTACATCCTATATTATTCAGATATTTTTAATGGAAAACAATACCTAATTAATAAGAAAATTGGTAACCCTTTATAGCGAACACATATTCACTATTAACCAACAGTTTTCCCTGAATAAACTTCTAATTTTGCTGCTTCTTAACAGTAAGTAAGGTAGTTGTTTAGTTTAGGTAGGAATTAAGGGACCTAAAATATGGTCATGCAGAATAAGGCAATGATATGTGCTTTTTAAGAACCAATATACACCCAATATTGCAAGTAATATGCATGCATGCTACTGAGAACTGGCTCTTAAAATAAAGTATTACTGTGACGAGTGGGGCGGGGCCGAGGGATGTGGGAACACGAGCGAGGCCGGTGGAGTGATTTGGAAATCAGCGACACCTGCGACCCACCACCGGTCTCGAGTCCCACATAGGAGATGGAAGGATATAAAACTGGAGCGACGACAGTGAAGGCCATTTCTTCCAAAGAGCAAAGAGTCTGTAGACCATTTACAAATGCATTTTGATTCTTCTATTAGACTCTTATCTTATCTTATCTTATCTCACAACCAATAAATGTCAGTACATTCTAATAACCTTGAGGGCTCAAGGTTTTTTTTTTTTTTCTTTCTCGCATTGCAGCCCTAAGTGCTTTTCAATAGATCATTTTCAGAGTTTTTGTTTTCATGACCTTTGTAGGACTTTGAAAACCCCCTATTTTGATTTCATAGCAACTTACATGATTGAACGGTTTGATTTTGTCAGTTGCAGTGCACCCCTCCTCGGACAGGCTGAACCATTTGGATTAATAGCTCATGGTTAGCAGTACCAGGTCAGGAGCTGACAGATACACGTGTTGTATTGTACACTCTGTAAGAATGGTCACTATAGCCATACATCACACAGGCTTAACTGCACATGCGGGACAAACCTCCTCGTATCCAAAACTGAACTTGGCCCTGGTTTCATAACCCCCATGGACTTACCACTGGAGATCCTACCTGGAAACCTTGGACGGTGATGCGAACCGTATCCCCTACCTTTGCTCTGGTAGGGGTTATCATAAGCTTGGGGCCTTTAGGAGCCGCTACGAAAGGAAATGAGAAAAAAAAAAAACGGTCAGTCACAACAATACTAGTATATCAGAATAGCATTAACAGAATAAAGTCATGACATTTGACTTGGAGGTCAACTTGGAGATTTTCAGTTTCCTTCATTGAAAGGGCTGAGGAGTATTTATTTCCCGAGAGAGACAAGGACCTAAATTGGGTAGACACTCATTACTGAAGAAGAAACAGAGCATGCAAGGCAAACGGTGGAGGAAGTAAGATAAGAGACACTTAGAGAACTAATTCCCTTGTCTTGTGTGGACCAAATCTCCCAGATGGGTTTAATTTGGTCTCAGAGAATGGCTGGGATGTGATGAAGGAAAGGAAAGTTAAAACATCATATTTTGACCTTCTCAGGCACTGAGGATTTCTCTTGTGTACTCAGGGGCAAGATAAGAAAGTGATTTTGTACATGTCTGGAAAGTGAGACCACAAGTTTCTCAAGTGAAACGTCCTCTATTCGGCAGCATGGGCTAGGCACTTTATAGCGACAGAGTCTGAGTGCGAGAATGCCTCCGACTGGTCCCGAGTTAAGTGGTTCTGCATCATTTACCAAGATTACCAGCATCCACTCTATGTAGCTCTGTGAACAAGTTTTGTGAGCCGCATGTTTATGCTAACACATAATTCCAGAGCGAAGATTAGTAAATGAAGATTGAACTTGAAATTGTTCAAAAATACATCCCACTGTGGCCTTTTTCAACTCTCATTACGGCTAATGCTATGCTTTGGCTCCAACAACACATACAGATAATCCAACTACTGAGACCTATGTGAAACAATGGCTAATCATGCTTTTAACCATCAATCAAGCCACAGAGTGTCCAGCAAAAGCTAATGAGGCATCAGGCCAGTCTTAGTCAGTTTAATGATTACCCCCCGGTGCTGTGCTGCTTAATGGATTCACATTTGTAATGGGTCCTATGAATGTGTATTTCACACATAAATCAAGTTATGGCAGGACACTACACCAAATGCACAGAAATCCTCTTTTGGCTACTTGCTTATTATGGGAATGATCGGGGATATTAGGGGCCAGGCTTTGCGGAGTGGAGAAAGAGATGTGAAATGCAATACACAAGAGAGATTAAGAGCTTGTCAAGGCATGAATCATGACTCAATGACGCCATTGATTTTCCTTAAGAAAACAGTTTAAAAACAAAAGGAGACCATTTATAGGGCCTGTGTTCTGACAGAGCAAATGGCACTCAAAGGCTGACCCTGCCTTTTCCGTACCAAGTGGTTGAATTAACGGATCAATACTCGGATTGCCTAACCTAAGCCCTAACCACCGGAGCTGACAAAAAAATTCACTGAGCTGTGACATTTTCCTACCCGTGGTGCCAGGTAACTGTTCTGCCCTAATATTTTTATTATTTTTTTTAAGAAAAAAAAAGGCTAAAATTGCCTCTGTTAAAAAGCATTTTGAACAGAATTAGCCTGAGAAAGCCTTATAAAAAGCTTGCTGTTAAAGTAAGGTGATGGTCAGATGTTTGGGACCAACTCCAGGGGGAGCATTTGATGACCCATGTCCTCACCTTTGATTATGGCCGCACTATATCTGATGGGCCATAGAGACATTGACTTTTTAAACAAAGTCTCAAAGTTTAGTCTTCTAAACATTATTACTAAACTTGTCTTAATGCACAATTAAATATACAATATCAACTAAACTTGTGAAACTTGTGTATAAAATAAATTCAGTGCACACAGACTGAAGTAGTTTAAGTCTTTGGTTCTTTTAATTTTGATGATTTTGGTTCACATTTAACAAAAACCCACCAATTCACTATCTCAACAAATTAGAATACTTCATAAGACCACTAAAAAAAAAAAAAACATTTTTAGTGAATTGTTGGCCTTCTAGAAAGTATGTTCATTTACTGTACATGTACTCAATACTTGGTAGGGGCTCCTTTTGCTTTAATCACTGCCTCAATTCTGCGTGGCATGGAGGTGATCAGTTTGTGGCACCGCTGAGGTTGTATGGAAGCCCAGGTTTCTTTGACAGTGGCCTTCAGCTCATCTGCACCGTTTAGTCTCTTGTTTCTCTTTTTCCTCTCGACAATACCCCATAGATTATCTATGGGGTCCAGGTCTGGTGAGTTTGCTGGCCAGTCAAGCACACCAACATTATGGTCATTTAACCAACTTTCGGTGAATTTGGCAGTGTGGGCAGGTGCCAAATCCCGCTGGAAAATGAAATCAGCATCTTAAAAACGCTGGTCAGAAGAAGGAAGCATGAAGTGCACCAAAATTTCTTGGTAAATGGGTGCAGTGACTTCGGTTTTCAAAAAACACAATGGACCAACACCAGCAGATGACATTGCACCCCAAATCATCACAGACTGTGGAAACTTAACACTGGACTTCAAGCACCTTTGGCTATGAGCTTCTCCACCCTTCCTCCAGACTCTAGGACCTTGGTTTCCATATGAAAAACAAAACATGCTCTCATTAGAAAAGAGGACTTTGGACCACTGGGCAACAGTCCAGTTCTTCTTCTCCTTAGCCCAGGTAAGACGCCTCAGGAGTAGCTTAACAAGAGGAATAAGACAACTATAGTCAAATTCCTTGCCACGTCTTGAACTGATTTTGCTTGACAATCCTCATAAGGCTGCGGTTCTCTAGGTTGGTTGTGCATCGTTTTCTTCCACACTTTTTCCTTCCACTCCACTTTCTGTTAATACAGCACTCTGTGAACAGCCAGCTTCTTTGGCAATGAATGTTTGTTCCCTCTTTGTGAAGGCTGTCAGTGCTTATCTTCTGGACAACTGTCAGATCAGCAGTCTTCCCCATGATTGTGTAGCCTAGTGAACCAAACTGAGAGACCTTTTCGAAGGCTCAGGAAACCTTTGCAGGTGTTTTGAGTTGATTAGTTGACTGGCATGTCACCATATTCTAATTTGTTGGGACAGTGAGTTGGTGGGTTTATGTTAAATGTGAGTTTGACCTTCACAATTTGAGTTGAATTACTGAAATATACTTATACATGACATTCAAATTAGTTGAGAAGCACCTGTATATATGTATATAAATAAACACCCAAGCTGGTGTATTTAGCAGGGCAAACACTATCCAACTTGATGACTTTGTGCTTAATGTAATTTACACAAGTACAACATGTTCCTGGATCAACATTTTTATCAACCAATCGGATTCTACCATTAGGTTTACTTATGACTGTTGATACAAATGTTCTTCCAGGACTAACAAAGAATTCATGTTCAATATGTATAAATCATGACGTATTTATGTACAACCCGAATTCCGGAAAAGTTGGGACGTTTTTTAAATTTTAATAAAATGAAAACTAAAGGAATTTCAAATCACATGAGCCAATATTTTATTCACAATAGAACATAGATAACGTAGCAAATGTTTAAACTGAGAAATTTTACACTTTTATCCACTTAATTAGCTCATTTAAAATTTAATGCCTGCTACAGGTCTCAAAAAAGTTGGCACGGGGGCAACAAATGGCTAAAAAAGCAAGCAGTTTTGAAAAGATTCAGCTGGGAGAACATCTAGTGATTAATTAAGTTAATTGATATCAGGTCTGTAACATGATTAGCTATAAAAGCTTTGTCTTAGAGAAGCAGAGTCTCTCCGAAGTAAAGATGGGCAGAGGCTCTCCAATCTGTGAAAGACTGCATAAAAAATTGTGGAAAACTTTAAAAACAATGTTCCTCAACGTCAAATTGCAAAGGCTTTGCAAATCTCATCATCTACAGTGCATAACATCATCAAAAGATTCAGAGAAACTGGAGAAATCTCTGTGCGTAAGGGACAAGGCCGGAGACCTTTATTGGATGCCCGTGGTCTTCGGGCTCTCAGACGACACTGCATCACTCATCGGCATTATTGTGTCAATGACATTACTAAATGGGCCCAGGAATACTTTCAGAAACCACTGTCGGTAAACACAATCCGCCGTGCCATCAGCAGATGCCAACTAAAGCTCTATCATGCAAAAAGGAAGCCATATGTGAACATGGTCCAGAAGCGCCGTCGTGTCCTGTGGGCCAAGGCTCATTTAAAATGGACTATTTCAAAGTGGAATAGTGTTTTATGGTCAGACGAGTCCAAATTTGACATTCTTGTTGGAAATCACGGACGCCGTGTCCTCCGGGCTAAAGAGGAGGGAGACCTTCCAGCATGTTATCAGCGTTCAGTTCAAAAGCCAGCATCTCTGATGGTATGGGGGTGCATAAGTGCATACGGTATGGGTAGCTTGCATGTTTTGGAAGGCTCTGTGAATGCTGAAAGGTATATAAAGGTTTTAGAGCAACATATGCTTCCCTCCAAACAACGTCTATTTCAGGGAAGGCCTTGTTTATTTCAGCAGGACAATGCAAAACCACATACTGCAGCTATAACAACAGCATGGCTTCGTCGTAGAAGAGTCCGGGTGCTAACCTGGCCTGCCTGCAGTCCAGATCTTTCACCTATAGAGAACATTTGGCGCATCATTAAACGAAAAATACGTCAAAGACGACCACGAACTCTTCAGCAGCTGGAAATCTATATAAGGCAAGAATGGGACCAAATTCCAACAGCAAAACTCCAGCAACTCATAGCCTCAATGCCCAGACGTCTTCAAACTGTTTTGAAAAGAAAAGGAGATGCTACACCATGGTAAACATGCCCCGTCCCAACTATTTTGAGACCTGTAGCAGAAATCAAAATTGAAATGAGCTCATTTTGTGCATAAAATTGTAAACTTTCTCAGTTTAAACATTTGCTATGTTATCTATGTTCTATTGTGAATAAAATATTGGCTCATGTGATTTGAAAGTCTTTTAGTTTTCATTTTATTAAAATTTAAAAAACGTCCCAACTTTTCCGGAATTCGGGTTGTATTTATTTACTTTTCTTCTCAGACTTGTTTGACCAACTTCTCATGGTCCACTGAAACTCTAAGCTATTGAAACTCTTGACAGAGAAATAAGATTGTTTGAATGTACAGAGATTCATTCACACTCCCACACACCAACCCACAACAAACATCTGCGTACTTATTATCAGTCTATTGGGTGGAGGAACTTGGCGTGCAGGCATAGATCATCTCTAGCCTCTGGATGTGAGAATATAACTCATTCCCCTTCTGTGTTTTTGCTGAATCAGTAGCACCTTTACCCATGCAAATCCTTACTGCTGAGACTGGCTCAGCTTTAATTATGGAGAGGCACTGACTGAATCACTGCATATTTGGATAAGACTGACAGACAGCCAAGTCAGGGCAACAAGCCCAGCCGTGATGCTCTGAAGTGAGGACGGTGTTCTGAGAACACCGCCTCCACAGACCAACCGAATCCATTTAGAGCGCAGCACAATTGTCGCCTCATTAATATTCAGTGAATGTAATACAAATTTGAGTCGCTGTCAAGATGTTTCTGTCTCATTTGAAAATATTCAAAACTGTGAAAGATTTATGACTTGTGAATGCTTCTATCAGTTGCTTTTCATTTTCTGACTGGGTACAGGTTAGTGGATCACCTGTACTGGAAGTGTCTTGATAATAACTGAAATGAAACCTTCTTCTAGAGCAACTGCATACATTATATCTTTCAGTCTTATTTCCTCAGGTAATGGCAGCTAAAAAAATCAGCTTTGCCATAACAGAAATAAATTACATTTTAGAATATTCAAATAGAAATCAATTGCAATTGTATTTCACAATATTACTGTTTTTACTATATTTCAAAAATGACTGTTTTGCACATGCTAAGCAATGAATAAAGAAAACAGGAGATCATGCTGGAGTGGGATGAGAATGACGGAGCAAGTGAGAATGAGAAACATTGAATGGAAAAGGCATCAGCTTCTAGACCGTCTTCTTTTTCTTCATCTTATCCATGTTTTTTTGTCCTTTCCCCCACCTTCATCTCTTTCTGCACTACTCCTGCACCACTAAGTGAGAGAAATGTCGCTGTTTATCTTGTCTTGATTCTCATCACTTGCCTCTTTCTGAGGGCTGATAGCAGAGACTACAAGTGAGTGCTGCCTTTGAAGTGATAATGGGATCGTCAGGCCATCTTTGTTGTAGTTTTAAAAGCAAAAGCTGCAAAAATAAGCCTCTCATCCATGAAAATATGCATGTATCCCATTGTTTGGCAAAGTTGCGCCACAACTTTCATTATTACAGTATAAACAAGTGAACACAACAAAACAATTTCACTGACAAATATGAAACGCAACAAGCAGTTAGGCATATCCTCGTTATCATCTTAATTAGTAGATGGGAGACTTTTTTACGATTATCAATGGGTTGCAACAGTGAGATCCAGCAACAATGCTGTCTTTGAGCGCAATGTGAAATTCCTTTTATGCTTGATTTCTTTAATTCAGGTTGACTTTTTCCATAACGTGGTTAAGTTTACTCAATCTACTGCACAGACAGCTCAATGAATTGGCCTGTCATTCACTGGGAGATTTTGCATTCTGCATTAGCAACTCCAATCTGCTTGCCTGTAACGCAATTAAGCAGCAAATAGAAACCAGTGTTGGTCTCACTACATCTGTCAGATGGGGATGTAAAAGGATTCACCCACGATCAGACGAGAGAAGGTGAATAACAAGGTTGAAGGTCAAAAACAAAACTTTCACATTGATCTAAAGATCTGCATCCTGCCAAATCAATGCTAAAGCCTACAAAAGCAAGCTTACCCAGTATGACCTCGGTCTGCATAGGCATGGAGAGAGCCGGGTGTGTGATCTCACAGCTAAACAGGGCGTCGTTGTCCAACTGCGGATTCAGAGTCCAAGTGAGTTTGGCCTGAACCAGCACAGACCCGTCGCTCTGGGGGATCTGCATGTTGCTGAAGTAGTACAGGGGGTCAGTGCTCTGAACCCAGCGTGGGAACTCTCGGCTGACCACTGTCTCTGGGATGGTCTCTGTGGCCGGGCTGGTCTCTTGGCCCGGTTGTCTGGCCATGTAGCTCCGCCCAGGGCTCTCTGTGTTCAGGCGTCCGGGCCTGCCATCCGGGCCCAGCAGAGATAGAGACTTTCTCAGCTTAGTGTCATCCAGATCCCTGCTGATCAGAGGTCTGGCTCCATGCACGCCAGCGGGACCACCGCCCTCATAACCCACGGTGGGTGAAACATAGGAGATCACCTCTATCAACTCTCCATCCCGCTTGAAATATACCTGTAAGAGAGGCAGAAAGTTAATAATTCTGCACTTCAATCAGACTAAATTATTTGAATGAGTGAGTGAATGAATGTATTTGGGATAGAAGCAGACTCCAATCAGCCCCTAAATATGCTATAAATAAATAAATAAATAAATAAAACAAACAAACAAACACACACACACACACACACACACACACACACACACATATAAAAATAGAAATAATTAAATAAGAGTAGGATGGAAACTACAGAATTTCTAAGAGGTCATGCATTATTATTTTTTCCTTCTTGATTTTTTTCTCATGATCACATGGTTAAAATGCTTAAAACGCTAATCTGCTTTTCTGTACATATAATGCTTCATATATATAATGTGTTTACTGAGTCTTTTTAAAACACTGTCTTAATGCATTAAACCACAGTAAACATTATCCTTATATTGGTTTTCTAATGGAGGAAAATGCTTAATGTGTAATTAAACACATTGTGTTCTTATTATGGGCTCATCTTCTTGTATGTACAATAAAATGTAAATCATTATTTGTATGATTATAAGAAAATTAATTGTGATAAGAAAACAACTGAAAAGATGGCGAGACAATTAAGTTGTTATCACGAGAAAACAAGAAAGAAAAAAAAAAAATAATGCAAGGCCTCTTAGAATTTCTGTTGAAAACTGACTTCATACAGCCCCTAAAATACTCTGGTCTTAAAATAAATGAAAATAAAATTTAATGAAATAATTTACTGTCAAATTAACAATAAAACTAATACATATAATAATAATAATAATTTTTATTATTATTATTTTATTCCAGCTACTTTATTTTCCTTGTCAGTTTAAAATGCATTTAATTTACAATTCGTATATGTGAATTGATTGCTAAAAAATTCATTTGTAATAAAGTTTGACAACTTCTTGTTGGTGCATCAAAAGAAACAGTAACTGCATGAAGACACTAAATCAAATAACTTTGTATGCTTAAATATAATCTCAAAACTCTCTGGATATGCAGGCTGGTTCTGAAATTGTTTTGCAGATTACACATTTCCAGCATGAAAGCCAGCACCATTTTGGTATAAAAAGGAATGAGAAAACTTTACAAAGAATGAGGATGCAAAGTCAGTATCTGCCACGATCAAAGTAAATTGTGAAATTACCTAAACAAAAGTATCTGGGACAACGCAAAAAGCATCATTCAGCCCACAGTGCCAGTGAATGGCAAATATACACAGTTTCTGCTTTGTGTTTGCGTTCCACTTGCTGTAACAGCCTCTCTCCAATACAGTGCATTTGGGTATTAAGATTCCCGGCTGGTAAATCACTTGACAGGGAATTAAACTCCCACTTCAACGCACAACCTCCAGATATGTGTATTAAATTCAGTAGGCCTAATGCCTGTAGCATTAATGTTTGCACAGTGCTCTGCTTGTACCACTTTTACTCTCAATCCCTCCTTTTCTTACCCTCCACTGCTTCACAAGAAGGAATAAGAGGGGTTCGGCATAAAGCATATATATGTATGCGCCAGATGACCTGGCCTCCACAGTCACCAGACCTGAACCCAATCAAGATGGTTTAGGGGTGAGCTGGACCGCAGACAGAAGGCAAAAGGGCCAACAAGTGCTAAGCATCTCTCGGGGAACTCCTTCAAGACTGTTGGAAGACCATTTCAGGTGACTACCTCTTGAAGCTCATCAAGAGAATGCCAAGAGTGTGCAAAGCAGTAATCAAAGCAAAAGGTGGCTACTTTGAAGAACCTAAAATATAACAACTTTTTTGTTATGTATATAATTCCATATATAATTCCACATGTGTTAATTCGTAGTTTTGATGCCTTCAGTGTGAATCTACAATTTTCATAGTCATGAAAATAAAGAAAACTCTTTGAATGAGAAGGTGTGTCCAAACTTTTGGTCTGTACTGTATATATATGTTTTATATAATCAAAGTTTCATTGCATTACAGAAGACAAGACCTTTACTTGCACTGTAGCCCTTTTTGCCCTTTCTTTATCTGTGTGTGGCTTTGTCTGGCTTTGATTTGATCTTAACATTAATGCCCCCGCTCTCTTTTGGCAGAATAAACATAATGCAACAAGGGTGAATTAAGCTCACGTCCTTGAGAAGTCTTGTTTCCTGCTAGCAATGTCACAAGAATTCAGAGAACGACGAAGTGAGAGAGGCTTGTAAGGAACAGCGCTATTTCCCTCCATGCTAGGACTGTTTTTGCAGCTAATGTACTCTAAAATACACACTTTATCTTGGCCGCTGAGAGGGGTTAACAGCGTATACCACACTGTGGCTTTTACTTGCATTATCTGACTATTTGTGCCTGCAGCCACAGGGAAGAGCAGACAAAGCAGATGCATAGTGGAACTCTCATGCTAATAGTTAAGGCTCCAAACAGCAGCTAGTGCCTAATATTAGTGCTTGTGTGAGATAACAAAACAATGCCTTGACTACAGAGCCATTTAGAAAGGACAATGCAATAACTCATGGTGCGGCTGAAAAGAGGCTAGTTCACTTGCAATGAATGGAGGATCTATAGGCTTCGGTTTTTCTTAGTCAAACAAAGCTGCATGAGGGAGTTTTCTAAGCATGCATAGGCTAACTTCTGTCTTTGTCTTTGTAACATCAACGCCACAGTTTATCACATTCTCATTTTGTCATGTAAACACACTATATTGAGGTTGCATAACCCCCCAGGGGGACTGGTACTGTAAGAAATGTACAGTAAGTTGCTTTGGATAAACATTCAGTGAAATAGTAAACTACGATAGTTGTTGTCCACTAATTTTTTTCTCTCTCCAAGGCTTTTGCTTGCCCAATCAGAGCAGCAGTAATATGTTCACTCTAATAAAAGGAGAGAGAGTAAAAATGAAAACGTTGAAAACAGTGCTAGTGTGAAACGCTATTGCCTTGCAACTGTTTTCTATTTTAATATATTTTAAAATGTAATCTCTTCTGTGATGGCAAAGCTGATTTTTCAGAAGGCATTCAGAAGACATTTCAGTCTTTAGTGTCACATGGTCCTTCAGAAATCATTCTAATATGCTAATGAACTGAAACCAAACCATTTGAAAGCTGGAATGTTTTTAAATCAATATTTTTTTCACTTTATAAAGTAAATTTGCAATAGTAACTTGCAAAAATATGCAATACAGATACACACACACACACACACAGTAAAATATTACGGATGTTAAATAAATGTCTGCTATATAAATGTTGAAGTTAATAAATGTCACTTATAGCCAAATGTTGCAAAGCTTAAAAGTGTACAAACGAACAAAACTGTGAGCCTTGGTTTATCATACAAGCTATTAATTTCCATTAATTCTATCTTGGGTTAATGAATGTTATGTTTGAGTCTCAGTACCTTTATGTCACCAGTATGTGGAGCTATAGATCCTCTGCCACAATCTGGGTTAGATCTGAGAGAGAGATAGTCTGCCTCTGCAAATAGTGCACAGAACTCCTATTCATAGCCATGCTAATCACCAAGGTAACGGTCACACAACATGCTCAACTCATTCCCAGCCTTGTTCTTTGCAAACACGGCCTCTTCAATTATTCATACTGTAATATAGCTCCTTGAATTTTGCCCTGTTTGAACATAATTCAGTTTTTGTGTTTTGCGGCTGGCATACTTGAGTTTTTACTTTAACAGTCTCAAACATGTATGCTCTCACCAACATTTTTCCAAAGAAATGTGAGTCAACATGCGCTTAAGTTTTGTTTAAAATTGGTTAAAGATGTCATACAATGTCCAATTGGTATGTTATAATAATTACCGTACATTACGTTAAGCGCCATTAATCATTTTAGCAGAGCATTTCTTATTACTGTTAATGAATTATCACACAATGAGCAGGAAAAGGCCATTGTTTCTTTTCACAGGGGATAATCAATTGTCCTTATTCATTTCTCTCTAATGTGGCTTCAATAATTGCCTTGTATCTACAGCCATAGTCACAATGCTCATTTCCGTCGATACAAATTAGATATTAGACATGTTTGACTCGCTGTTGATGGCTGTCTTTGATTGGTTGTTGTCTGGGGAAAAGCAGAGTTTCTGAAGTCCTTTTTAGGCAGATGCCGGGCTGTCACATGTCTAACCCCCACGCAACCTGAAATAGTTCTGCATGAACGCAAGCACTCGTGTCTCACGCCTTAGTAAGGGGGTAATTACACAGCAGCCAATGTAGAGTCTATCCAAGCAAGATATATTGTACAATAATAAGTGCTGAAATAAGCCAAAAATATCATGTAGTTCAGTGCCCTTGAAGTGCTTTTGGCAGTTTTTAGACGCACAACATTTCAAAGGAAAGACCCCCCCCCCTTAATTTCAGGTCTTGAATCATCAGTGTTCCAACATGCTTTGCACAATGGATGTGCACAAAAAAGCATGTGTGCGCCCGCATCTCTGCGGATTTGAATCAAACAGCGATGTAATTCCGCGTGCTCGCCAGAGCACAGTGCTTCACGCCGCCAGCAGAAGGGTTTGCCCGTGAATGGACACTAATGAAAGCACCAACATGCAGCTTATTGCCAAGTGCACTATTTTGAGTGGAAAGCTAATTTAGATTGACAACAGGGGATGTTCTTTTTCTACTTCCTAAAAATTGTCATATTTAATCACTAGAGTGTTGAAGAGATGATGTCCTTTCTTCTGCTGTTACAATGCGGGAGTGGGAACCGAATGGACTTAAAGGGTTGGTTCACCCAAAAATAAAAATTAGCTTGTGTTTTACTCATCCTTGAGGCATCCTAGGTGTATATGACTTTCTTCTTTCAGACGAATCCAGTCGGAGTTATTCAGAATTGTCTTGGCTATTCCACGCTCTATCATTGCAGTCACAAGCCAAAAGTTTTTAAATAAAGCATGCACACTCATAATAAAACTGGCCGTAGATGACTCTGGGGGGTGAATAAAGGCCTACTGTAGCGAATTCATGTGTTTTTGTAAGAAAAATATTAATATTTCAAACGTAATAAACACTTTTCTCTCACTTCTGGTATCTCTCAAGGCGGAAGCTGTTCCGGCTAATGTCGTAGTATGTCAGCGTTGCATGATTAGTGACGAATGCGGATAGAAAAAAGAAAAGAAACCCCCCCCCCCCCCCCAAAAAAAACGAACAAGAATTAGAAGTAAAAAAAAGAGGATTTGCAAAGAAAAATGTCAGAGGATTTTGATATAAACCAAGAGGAGACTGGTTTTCCTTCGCTAAATTAAGGAAACTTTGCTTTGTTTGCTCCTATATATAAACTCGCGAGACACGCATATCTCAGAGGCCTGCACGCTGCACATACATGCTGCATCATCCGCTGGAATGGCTTCTGTGTATGACAGATAACAGAAGTGAGAGAAAAGTCTTTATTACATTTTAAATATGGATATGTTTCTTACAAAAATGCATGCATTCACTTTTGCAATTTTCACAATATTCGAAGGCCATACATTCGAAGGCCTTTATTCACCCCTTTTCAAAAACCTTTCATTAACCCTTTCGCTCGTTTTTGATGTTTTATTCAAAATATTTGCAAACATACTATATTATGAAATATCTGATATTCCAAATCTGAAATATGTGCAAGTAAATATAATTGGTAGCTTAAACACTTTTATATCGACCGTGTTTGTTGATCTATACTAGGTGATGGGCGCCGCCAAGTTAGATCGCGCTGAATCCGAGCTGTGGGATTTACAACACTGAAATTCATCCTTTCCTCCCGAAACACGATGAAATAGGACACCGGTAAACTGCGAGAAGAGCAGAGTAAACTTTATAGTAACCCTTATGAAACAAAAATATATTGCAGTATATTGGAAAATATCACGTAATATATTAGGCATATATTCTTATATATATTTATTTTTTCCAATATATTGCAATATATTGAAAGCGGCAATCATTTGTATATTTTGCAATATATTATATAATATATGTATCATCAATATATTATATAATATATGTATCATCAATATATTATTAAATGTATTAAAATATATAAAATATTAGAAAATAAAAAGGGAAAATAATATATTTCACTATATTACAATATATTTTAAGAAATATATTGGTAAATATATTTTCCTTTCGTAAGGGTATGCCTACACAATCTGTATATGATATCAATAAAAACATGAAGTCAGATTGTATTTGTAAGGATCATTATTGCCGTTTCCGTAGACATAAGTGTGTATTTTACAAACTGTAAATGTATGGTTCTGCTAGTACTTATGTGTATTTAAATGTCTTAAACCTAAAATAAGCATTATATGGTTGAAAAAACTGAATATTTGTGATAATGTGACAAGCGCTCAGCGAGTCCGATCTGGCTCTGCGCCATTCGAAGGGAGAAAGCAGATTTAAATTCAGCAGTTGATGACGTGACGCACTGAAAGTTCTAATCACACCGGTGTGATCATACGTGTTAAAGGGTTAAGACCCTAAAGAATCATATCAACTTCTGAAAAATGGGCCACAGATGACCCCTTTAAAAACAAGAAGTCTCCCTTCAGACATGTGAGGAGACTCCCAAACAAAATGCACAAATCATATTTTGGACAAATATGATTGAAATGATGTAAATTCACGAGTCATCTCAGTGGCCTAGACTAGAGAAAGCAGTTATATTTTATCTAAAGGTGAGATTGCATCATGGTGGTTGAATTCAACTCATTTTACCTCATTAACCTCTATATTATCAGACACCTTAATATAATAATATAATATAATAATGGTAAAATTAATTTCTAGTAAACTGAGTCTACAACTGCATGAATAATCAAAACCTATGATGCTGCATAGGTAGGCCTATGTAATAATTTTCAGGACCACCTTGGCTACAAAAAGGCTGAGAAATATTTGACGCACATTTAAAGGAACAGATCACATAAAAATGTTTTTTGTTTGTTTGTTTGTTTTCAACTCATTGTTTCTTCAGTTGTGGACTGCAACAAAGTGAAATAACACCAACCGCCCCCCTCCAAAACAAAAACAACACCACCACCACCCCCTCCCCCCAGTCACAACAGACCAAAACAAAAACACCACATAAAGCAAAAACAAAACAAAGCAAAGCAAAGCAAATAAAGCAAAGAAAAACAAAGCAAAGCAAAGCAAAAACATCAACCCAAAAAGCTGTGTGAGGAAAAGACTGAAATGTAAGTTATGTATGATGAGCTATATTTATTGCAATTCATCCCATTCTCAAATCAGATTGGCTTGATTAAGTTTAGCTTTTTGTCATTTGTGGAACTTAACATTTTATTGATTATATACATTATTACAGGTTTGGAGTAACACCAGAGTTAGAAAATAATGATAGAATTTCATATTTGGGTGAACTATCCCTTTAATAAATTCAACATCCAAATCTGCCGGAAGAATTTTGTCAGCCTGATGAAAGACAAAATTGTCTGAAAAGAGCTGAACATTGAAAAAATAAAGACAGCCTTTTCCAAAAGCAGTGAGATGATGAACATGCCGGGTGCACAGCTAACTGTGGGAATGATACAATGTTTTGAACCCCAAGCTATGCACGGAGGCTGTTAAATTGATTTCAAGAGGGTGTTAAACTGCAAAGCCATGGCATTGATTTGACTTACTAAAGATTGTTAAAAAAAGGAGAGTGAATGCACAAAAAAGAAAATAGGAATTTTTCAGATGATATAGAAGAAAGCCATAAGGCAGTGACACCAGAAAAGCCCAAATGAGATGAATCATAAGACAGTAAGGAAGAAAGACATTTGAAGTTGCAGAAGAGAAATTCAGTCCAATGCTGCTGCCCTGGAGCACAGCAGTATCTGTTGAGAATAACATTATTTTATTTTTTTTGGCTTAGTGAAGCAAGAGGCAAATAAGTGAATAAACGTCCTGCAATATAATATAAATATTAGTTTAGGTATGGATTGAAAACTTGTTTAGTGACTAATGTAAGCTTTCTCATTCTCTTAAAAGCATTAAGATTGCATTTTATATTTGGTTTCCTGGTTTATTTATTTATTTAAAAATTCCAGGTTATTTTCATCACTCCCTGACTTTATCCAGATCATAATATTGTTTGGTATTGGACTGAAAATAGAATCTAGGTCTAAATGTCTGGAGACTTCACTAGTAAATAACAAAATGATGTCCCAGGTGTTCTAGTGTGTGTTTGTTTGTTTACAGTATTACAAGGTGACTTTGGCATCATGGGACAGGTTCAGGTCCAGAGATACCAAACTATTTCCTGAATACAATTAATTTCAAAACACTGTTTTGAAGCACTTCTAAGGTTTGAACATAGAATAGAGGCAGTAATCCACATGAAATGTAATATAATTTGGCAAAACATTTTACCCATGTTGCTTTAGTCCCATCGAGACATTCTGAATGCCTTATTAAAATGCATAAAACTACTCCTCCTTTTCCCTATTTCTCAACTACATAATTCATTACCACAAAAAGAAAGAAAGAAACAAACAAAAACAAAAACTATACACTTAATTCACTTAATTAAATACTATCCTGTATGGTACAACCTTCAAATTCTTTTGTTTTGATGAGGACATAAGTGTAAAAAAGATGACAATAATCTTATTTTTAAAGCCCTACTGACTATGAACATTAATGTTTAAAACAATAAAATTCTCTCATGCAATTTTACACAAGCAAACTCATGCATACACTACTGTTCAAAAGTTTGGGGTCAGAATTATGTTTTAAGTTGTCTTTATTTTTTATCTTTTAAATAAATCAATAGTTTAATTCCACACGGATGTAATAAACTGATCAAAAGAGTGACAGTAAAGACATTTAAATTGATAAAAATATTTATATTTTAAATAAATGCTTATTTTGCTTTCTGTTCATCGAATAAACCTTTTAAAAACACAAGATGATTTACACAAAAAAATTAAGCAGAACTGTTTTCAGCACTGATGATGATGATGATGTTACTAATAATAATCAAAAGGTTTCTTGAGCTGCAAATCAACATATTAGAACATATTAGATATCTCAATATCTCAATTATAGCTATGTTAAAAAAATGTTCTTTTTAACAGCAAAAGTAAAAAAAAATTATAAAAAAATAAAAAATACACATATATATGTGCGAACAAATATATTCACAGGCTATTGAAATACTCTCAAACAGCGCAAGAAATAATCAGCATGTATATATCTAAATAAGTTTACTACACAGACTATTGAGTATGACACAAATCAAGCCACATTCAACCACCAACCCAGATCTAAAACTCCTTTGAAAAATATTATCGCAAGAGCCTCATCAGCCTCCCAGACATCCAGGAACCTTTGACTAAGATCTTTTCAGTTCTAATTTAACCACTGTTTCTGGGCTCCCGTTGCTCGTCTGCATTAGCGGGTCTACCTTGGAGTTTGATGAGGAGCGTGTGGCCTACGCTGATGAAGCGGAGACTGTCCTCTGTGAATGAATGGCAGGTAATGAGGGGCGGAGCAGTGATGTGAGCTCTCCTTGGGACTTGCACTCATGGATTGTGTGCTAATGGAGGCCAGAGCTGGTCAGCCTTTTGCTCTGCAATGTGACTCATCAGGTGGGGTGGTGGAAATCATTTTCACACCAGATGCCTATCACACTGGGCTCTTAATTGCTGGAAATGGGGGTAAGATAGATCCGGAATACATTATGCTGCACCCACAGAGCATGATTAATGGGCTAGAGGGATTTTTTACAAACCACTTGCTGAACTTAATCGGAGCTTGTGTGGAAGGTCTTCATGAGGTTGAGGCGGGTGTGCCGCAGGAACCCCACTGACTTCAATGAAAAGATTCACTTCAAACAGTTACAAGGCCTTTGCACTCTACCCTAAGCACAAACACTCAACAAACTATGAAAAAAATGAACAAACAAATAAAAAGTACTAAAAAAGTACTCCAACTGGCCCATAAATGTGCGGGAACAACAAATAAATGATTTGTAAATACATACACACAAAAATGTCTTCTGTTTTGTATCTTGTTCTGTTTTGATGAAAAAGTCAATGTGATCACGAAATCAAGTCCTGTAATAGAGGATTTGCTCATTTACAAGATAAGTGAAATGTAAACAATGTCATTAAGTTGTCCAAATACAGCAACAAAAACAGACAATTGAACAAGTAAAAGCACAATGACTTGATATTTACCAGGACAAAGTGATATGAAAGAGCAATTACTCTTGCTAAAACAGTACTGAAGAAACATTCCAAGAAATTTGACATATTTTGCACATTATGAGTGGAGAAACATCGTTATGCATTTTGGTTCGTGGGTAATAGATGCAGTAGTAAGCTGAAAACTGAAAACTAGCAAAACAATAAAAATAACAAATTCCAGTGCATGAACTCCCCTCATTATAACACGCATGAAAGAAACTGTCGCTCGACGATTGGAGATCCCTCATCTGTATTAGATCCCTGCTGTGAGCTATTTCATAAAGTAGTGGGGAGAAAAATTGACCAAGGCCAAAAAAATAAATAAAAAAGTCTTAGGGACATCTGTAATGACTTGAAACAATGCCTATTTACAGTATAAACAGCATGTGTTTGTGCATTTAACTGTCTGGGACTCACCGATGGAGCTGGTTTGCCTCCTTTTGCAATGCAGACCAGAGTAAGGTTCTGGGCCTGGTAGCGGCTGAACGGTGCTGGTGTGTTTTCTGCCACAACTGAGATGTTGTTGGGTGGAGCTGCAGAATAGAAACGGACATCTATAAGACATTCTGGGACACTTTTAACATGTTCATCAATCTGAGCAGCATTTCAGAGCTGCATTTTGACATGCATAGTTATTTCCTGTTAAGCATTTGAATGCTAAATCTCCATACTAGCTTTAACACTCTTTGGTCTTTGAAAAAAATCTGAAATATTTGAAATATAATTTATAACCAATGCACTTTCAAGTAGAGATGTAGTGGTGCATGGCTGGGGGTTTTGGATCATGTCAGCGTAGCTTTATTCTGTCAATGAGAGCCCGACTTCTCATATGGGCCAATAAAGAAGCAGTATTATGCAGAGAACTCAAGGCGAAAGAGGAAGGAAATGGAAGTCTGGAAGATGAGAGGATCGTGGCAGGGCCACAGGGGGTTTCAGTACTGGATTTCTTAGTCTGAGAAGACTCTGACCCCTCGCAGTGAAATGAGATACAACCACCTACGATGCAGAACCGCAAATGTGCGGTCCTGGGGGTGCTGTTATAGTGCTCAGCATTCCAGCAGCTATCTGAAACATAAAAAGCATCGGTCATAAAGGCTGTGTGTGCGAAACCCAAGTTGTTTAAGACGATGTGGGAAGCGCATATAATATCAACCAACTCCTGCCAAGCGCCACTGCAGAGCCATATGAGTGTGTCATGACATTGGAAAAGCAGAAGTGCATGTCTTGACCGCCTTTGGGTATCCATTGGACAGAAAAAGACAGACTTCCTGGTGCTTAATGTAGAAAGGATATGACCCTGGAAGGTTTGAAAACAATGCCCTTCCCAGTTCTCCATTTGAATGGCCTTTATTTAAGCCTACCTGTCAGCTGGAACAAGCTGACTTCATCAGCTGTTCAGGGATGAAAAAGGGTGTGGGGAGTTTATCACATCTGCATTTTTTACTAGCACCGAGCGATTTATGATCCTCTGTCAACGCGCCAGCGTAGGTGGACATTGACTATTCAGGCAGCTGCATTATCACATAAAACACTTCCTGCAAATTCCCTTTCACACCCTGTTGAGACAATTGGATGTTGCTTCTGCTTAGTTTAGACCTGTCTTGAGCTTTCTGCATGTTGAAAGGAGGACAAAAAGCATGTGATATCAGCAGAGGATTCGAGAGTTAGTTCACCCAAAAATGAAAATTATGGCATTTATTCATCCTTATGTCAATCCAAACACTTATGACTTACTTTCTTCAGTGGAACACAGAAGGAAGAAAGGACACTTTTTCCATGCAATTAGCTTTTGTGCTTTAAAAAGAATGCAAAAACACCATAAATGTATTATACAATTAAAATCAAAGTGCTCTACATGACTTGCACTACAGTATATCTCAAGTGTTTTGAAGATTAAAGACTGACAGTTTCATTTTTATTCACTGTTAGTTGTCCCTTCCAATGAGCTGTAATCTACTGGCAACAGATCAGCGAGTCAATAGCCGGGTTTCCATCCAAAGTTGTGAATTTAACTTATGCGCAAAATTGGAATATCGCATACAACATTTGCGAACAAAGTCTACAAAAAAGTAACTTCCTGATAAACTGGCATTATAAATCACTAAGAAAAGTAGGAGAAACTATATATAATAAATAACTTACGCCTCAGAGCGAGCAGATGAAACACAATGGATGCGATCATTGCTTTTGGAGGTGGATGCTGCTGTTTGGGAATGCTGTCGTGTAATACATTTCTGGTTGCCAATTATACAGAAATACTCTGATGACAGACTTTTTGCTCTGGCATTTCCAAAGGCCCGCAACAACATTTCAGATGCCGTGGAATGATATCAGTCTGCCAGTTTGTCAAGATTTGCCGTCCCATAACTCAAAGTCACATAACTTTTATGATGCACTTGAAGGAATTTATTAGCAAAATGCATTTCCATCTCCTTTTTCTTACAAGTCAAAAACCACCTCAAGCTAACATAAAAACTTTTTCTTTTTTTTAATTAAGGGATTTTTATTCTGAATTTTAAAATATGATTATTGAAACATCTATTAGGCTGAACAAAATCAGTGATTCGTTAGGGAACTTTTCACATTATTTTTTGAATGTACAAGACATATTCGTTAAATTACATCTTAATTTAAGGTTTCATGTTTTCATGTGTTTTCATTTTTGAAGGGAACTATTCTTTTAAAAAGAGCCCTTCAGAACACTGCTGTGAATCACTTGATCAACAACGCTTGCATACTAAGCAGGCAGAGGAAGAAAAAAGACAGCGTATCAGGAGGCCAAGGGTAACAAAGTTTTTTTTCCAAGTGTCACTTTAAGTCTAAATCCATGTGCTATTCTCCAATAAATGTGCAATTGAAATTAATGGATTAAAACAAAATGGTTGGAGGAATGTGTGAAGGTTTGAGAGCTTTTGTTTCCTCAGCACCTAATTGGTTATTGATGGCAGATGTATGGCAGGAAATTAACCTTAGTGAACACTATTAGCTTTCTGGGAAACTGAGACTTGTCCTAAATTGGAGAATGATATGCTGTCACTTGATATTGCGGATGGGATTATAATACGCACCTGCACGCACACCCGAGACGAAGAGCGGTGCCCCTGAATTGATAGCGTCCCAGAGCCATAAAAGAGAATGTTAAATGTTCTGTTTGTTAAATGCTCGCAGTGGCCTTGATGGATGAGACCCTATGGTTTCTGTTTATAGCAGTGTCTAGTCAAGGCTAATTAAACATGTGCTCTCACAACTGCTTCACGAAATGAGCCAAACATAACAATACAAACCAATGCCAGTTTGTAAAATCTAGTGCCCGTATTCTCTAAATTAGCCTGACTAGATTTCTACCTAACGCCATCACTAAATTCTACCTGATAATCAAACATACAATTTATCAGAGATTTGACTCCAAAAAGATAGTGAAGTTGATTATAAAATGATTACAGATTAGTTTTAGCCTACTGTGCAGTCTAATCTCATTTTAGTCTGAAACATATTGCCATTAATAGAGATTCCCTCTATTAGAGTTCATAAAGTTTTGGTAGTTCATAATGTTAGAGGAACAGTTGAGACACAACATGTTCTAGGTAAAGGTATCTACCAACCAATCAATCAAATTTATTTTTAGGGGTCCAACCCCCCACCCCAGTACACAAAATTTCATAAAACACTCAAAAACCTTGATATTGTAATCAAATTGAGTGTGAAAAAGCTGTAATTCCATCGCATCAGGCAATATTCCTAATCCGTTAAAGGATTAAACAAGGTATTGTTGTGTGCCAAGCATGACAGTCATAGCATTTAATCTTTTCAAACATTCCATCAAGGAGTATTCCAATGTTTTGGCTTTTTAGATTTCCCTACTGACAACAACACCAGCTTTGATTTCTCTTAGAAACTCCAACGCAAAACTGTGGAGATAAGATGAGTCTCATGATAAACCCCCAGACTGCCTTTGTAATTTATTAGGAATGTATAATTGTGTTAATTATTGATAATCTCTCTCTCTCTCTCTCTCTCTCTCTCTCTCTCTCTCTCTCTCCCTCTCTCACACACACACACACACACACACACACACACACACACACACACACACACACACACACAAACACACACACACACACACACAAACACACACACACACACACACACACACACACACACACACACACACACACACACACACACACACACACACACACACATATATTCACATACCTAGAAATATGAGATGCTTTGAATGATTAACAGATTAACAGAGTAAACTGATATGCTTACAAATGCCATTAAACATTCAGTTCGTATGAGCATGCACTTTTTGAAAATCTACAAATTATTTGTACTATTTCTTCTTCTTCTTTTTTTTTACATTAACAATTGTTAGTTCACTTTACAAAATATTCATGTTAACATATTCACTAACTTACAATCAGTCTGTCAAGATACCATATTTGGTCTTTGTTACACATCTTAACAAAACATTTATTAATGATCTATTAATGTTTTTGCTATAAATGTTTACAAATGTTTAATAATCATTAGTACCTTTATGAGCAACCATCTCGATGGCAAAAAGTGTCCCAAATGACCTGAATTCACCCTAATTACACATTGTAATAAATTATTTATTAATCATTTGTTCATGTTTTTGCTGTACCCAATCTAAAGTGGAAACTATTTGTTATTTGTAAATAAATGTTTAATTATCATTCAGTAACTTTATGGGAAATAGCCTGGAGTGGTTAGTTCAGTTTAGCTAAATGCTTGCTAAAGGCATAAGACACATTTTAATTGGGGTGCAAAAATGCGGCTAAATCATTATATGTTTCTACAGCATTCCACATTATAACCAATCACACACAGTTCTGCTGAGCTCATGAATGCTATAACCAATCAGAAATGCCAGAGTTTTGCTGAGTGCACGTTCCAGATCACTGACTCATTCTGTTGATCTCGAGAAGCGAATCAGTCCAATTCATATACAAATAATTCAGCTGAATTCATTAAAAAATTTAAGTCAAGTCAACAATCCATTCATGAATCAGACATTGCAACTATATTCTTCACATATGGACCACTTATGATGCACTTTTGTCCCTTCAAAAGCCTGAACGGTTCAAGAAAGTGTACAGATTTGGAACAACATGAAGGTGAGTAAATGATTTATTAGAATTATTGTTATGCAGAAACAAATAGCATTTGTAATCAATTTCCCAGAAAAAAGTTAACACTGCCATCCTTTTTAAATCATTGATTAAATGAACTATAGACCTCAAAAAAAGATTGACGAAGTGTCTTCAATTCCTTACACTATAGACAGGTGAAGAAAAAACATTTCTCTATGGCTGCTGTGATCTTGCAAAAATTACATCATTTGGAGCCATGAGTCTGTACACTTGTGAAAAGAAAAAAAAAAACATAGTAAAAGAAAAACACTGTATTAGGGGTGTAACGGTACGTGTATTCGTACCGGACCGTTTCGGTACAGGGCTTTCGGTACGGTGCACGTGTGTACCGAATGACAGAATGCAATATTTTGTTTTGCGGAACATATGTACATTTTCGTGTTTCCAAACGAACATATTAAGTGGCGGAAGTCTCTGCGTTCAGCGCAAATTCCGCCCTGCAGCTGATTCTAAGGCCGGTGACACACTGGCTGCATGGCGTGAGCGTGGCATTTCTGCTGCGTGTCAGTTGCGTGACGGCTGCTTCGCGTTTTCTGTGTCTTTACACACCAGAATCGTGCTTGACGCAGAGATGGCGCGCTGCTGCTATTGTAGGTAACATAGAGGGAGACCGCCGACAGACCAGGATCTTGTCTTCACGACAACAATATCTATACTTCATGTTGAGCATAAATATAAAGCCTACTGATAAAGGACATCGTCAACAGTAGTGACGGCAAAATATACTATGTTTGACAGGTGCAATATGCGAGTGTGTCACCGGCCTAAGGTTTTCAAAAGGCATCACGCGAGTGTGAACATCACTACAACTAGGAAAAACCGATTGTAATTCAAACGCAGCTCCCGTCGGCATTTAAACAGACCTTTGCTCTTAATTCCGATCAGGCCAACCCAATAACGAAATCTGAGCAGGTCTAAAAACTGAAACTGTTGATACTTTACACTTTGGAAAAGTTATATATATATTTTTTAAATATGAGCACGCCTACAAGCTGGGATTGGTAATGCTGCACTGTAATCATAGTTATTTATTTATATTTTTCATTATATTTTATTATATGATTTTGGTCTTGAGACTGAGAGTATTTTATTTAGTGGAGAACTTTGCAGCAGTATTTTATTTCTTATTCTTTTTTTATTTTATATATACTTTATTAAAAAGTATTAAAAAAGTGTAAACAAATTGTTTAAAAAAGTAATAAACAACCTGCAGTTTAATGTTTGCATTTCTTTCCCTTACTGTACCGAAAATGAACCGAATCGTGACTTTAAAACCGAGGTACATACCGAACCGTGATTTTTGCATACTGTTACACCCCTACACTGTATCGATGTTTGTTGTTTTTTAAGCCAGCCATGAAAAAACCTTCAGTATTCTTGAACATAATAAATAAAGCAAAAAAAAGAAGAAAAAAAGAAAAACCTTCTAGAAACACAGTTTGGAAACCCCGCTTAAATGCTTGACACTGGACCCCTCTTAAGTGGTTTAAAGAATTCCATATCACCTTATAAGAGAGCATACAAAGTGTGTGACTCTATTTCCCTCCTCTCATAAGCCACACCGTCATAAATTCATCCTAATGGGAACAGCCAAATTCCTTTTTGCAGTACAATAGCCTGAAGCACCATTACTTTGCTCTCTTTAAAAAAATAACAGCATTATTATTTTTTTCTTCTTTATTTGAGAAACAGGGGCTCACATTTAGCAGAGAGCTCCCTGTAGACACATCTCGCTGGCCTGGTAATTAAAACATTTAGTGGCCCTTTGAGACACGAGAAGGAGGGGTCTACATCCCCTCTGGCCTTCTTCTGACATCTGTTACTAAGATCTATGAGGGCTCTTGGTCAAAACACAGGGGACACTGGTCAAAGCCGTCTATTTTTCAAGTGAAGTCGTTTACTCATAACTTTCCTAATTGATTGTTCAGATGCCTGCTTTTTTAGGGAGTCCCGTTGTGCATCCTGAGACTAATCAACCAGTGTTTGTAGAAGTCTTCAGACATATGACTCAGACAACATAAGAATGGTTTCTCACTAGGCTTCATCAAGCTGTTTATCAACAGTTTTAATAGGGGTAAAATTAAGGTAATGACAGATAATCACACAAAACCACTGATGCATTTGATTAAAAACCTTCCAGATTAATTCAATGAACTGCTTTAAAGAGCACTTATCAACAAGCAATCATATTATATAACTTTGGTTGTGATTTAGCTGGTACAAATCATACTCATTCAGAAATATGGAGGAAGATGCTTTATATCTAAAAGTAAATGACATAGTTTGTGGAATTGGTCAGATACAGTATACAGCCCTTTTGTACCATCATTGACATTTAACCCTGAGTTACTCCAGTGGGACTCGCCATGAAATGAATGCATTATTAGCCGCTTGGGATGAAAAGTGAATACTAAACTGCATGTAACCTTAAGAAAAAAACCTTATCTTTGTATAAAGTACCTTTATTATACAGCACAAATTGATATATATATATATATATATATATATATATATATATATATATATATATATATATATATATATATATATATATATATATATCTCAATGCCAGTTTATAAATATAATTTTTTTTTATTAATTTTTTTTTAGGAATTGTAATGCCTTTCAATGGTTTTATGCTCTCAGCAGCCACAATTCATTGCACAGAAAGAATTGCGGCAAGTATAAGCCATGTTTATCCTCATTTCAAATGGTTTTTAATGCAGTCTGAGTCATATTTTCTTTCACCTTGCATCTTATTTCTTTTATGGTTTTCAAGGATGATAGCTTCCACCAATGGGCAGACAAATTTGTGCCTAAATACAGTGCAGTTTGATTGGCCGCACAACACAAAAAGTAAAGGAAGGATTTCTATATCCCTTTCAAAAGATTATAAGCCTATTTAATTTTCTACCCTATAAGATTAAATGGACGCATTTTATTATTTGCATTTAGCATTACTATTATATGCTGTGTGACTTCCAAGCTACTGATTTAATACTATTAGGTCCATTTAAAATAATGGAATTTTATGTAAGAAAAATTTATCTCTGTTGAATATCAGCAGGATTATGTGCTGGAGAAGGAAATGTCTAGCTGTGTTCTTCTTATGAATGCAGAACTTGTATCTGTGGATTATGCATTCAAGGTCTTTTCTACGCTCTACGGTATAGCAAATAAAAGGCTTCATTCTCAAGAGATCATTTGATGTATCCTCCCTGTGAAGTAAACACTAGCATAAGATCATCTAAGCTGCAATGTATTATTCACAGTCTTGAATGACATAACTGTTCATACTTTGAAATGAGGCAGAACAGATACTTTCATTCAGTTTGAGCCTAGACATAAAGACTTGCTCTGAGAGACCGCAAGATTCAGCTCTGACTTTAAACTAGTCTACAGGTCTAGTCTTTTTCTGCATCTGAAGAAACAAATATTGTACAAGAGCAAATGAGCACTGCCCTCTCAGATGTCTTGACTGACATTATAAAAACGTTCCACTGCAGTGTACAGAAGTTTATGATATCAATCAAATCCTACACTGTGCAGACAACCAGTCTGCTGCTTTGTATCCATAATCAGGTAAGACACAAATAATCATTTTGATGGTTCTGAATTTTGACAATGCAAAAAAAAAAAAAAAAAGATTATGTATGAACTTTTTGTTTTGACTTGTCAGGGATACAGAGGTCTTGACTGTGAATAAAGCCTGGACTTAATAATTGAATGTCCAAGGCATTGGTTGTACTAGCTTGTAAACAAATCAAATTTAATATGCATTTCTAATCAAATTCTTAAAGATTCTGAATTTCAATGAAGCCTTGATTGCAAGGGTGAACTGGGGGGAAGGAATAAAAACAAAATCCACACCGAACAATCCCAAACAATATCACCTAAAATATAATTGGATATGCATATAATACATAGGCTAAAAAGAAGTAAAAAAAGACATAGTATTCCTATATAACATGCTCCAATAATTTAGATTTTATACGCAATGTAAAAATTACATATGGAGATGCTTGTAAAAAGAATAAGAAAAATGTAATCTTCTTTTGTTTTTTTTTTGGATTCAAAGCAAATGCAAAAAGGCTAAATAAATAAGAATATATATTATTATTTTTTTTTTTCTTTTAATTATGTTATATGTGGATTGAATAGTTTGCAAGATCCTCTTTATGTTTGTTAAGTAATTTTACTAGTCGAGAGCAGGGGAGTACAGGCTAGACGTTTCCACTCCAGGGCCAGCATGACAAAACAAATACAGGCCTTGCCATATATATATAGTTTAGTCCATACTGTTGTCCAGTACATTTCTTGTGCAATGAATGTATATCATGAGTTGTGGTGACTTGGTGATAACACCGGAACGGAGAGTGGATTGCAGATTAGAGCTGTGTAGGAGATAAATTTGCTGCTGTAACAGGATCCACCACTGATGACAACCGCAGCAAACACAAAGCAAAACTCCAGCTCGACAAGTTCTCCTTATTAGATATATTCTTGCCGGGAGTTATCTCTTCAAAAAAGTGGCAGTACATAACTCAATTGCTGGAATATGTTTAACAAATCTGTGGTAAAGTACAATTCACCTTGCCTAATAAAATATACAGTTTAGAGCAACAAAATAGAAGACAGAGATAGATATGGATTGGTAGATTTAAAAATAAATGATGTGTCTTCTTGTTCAGTTTTATTAGCATAATATAGCAAACATTTATTTTTGTCTGAATAAAATTGTCAAATTTCCTCCAAAAATATTCATAATTTAAAAAAACTCATTCAACATCAGAGTTAATATTTGATTTTACTTTTCACATTTTTTCTTTTTTAAGTAGGAATTTAATTTGTTTTCAACTAACAGACATCCACAATACATTGGTAGGTTTAAAAATAACACATATGAATAACAACTATACCTACATTAAGCAAACACTGCACAAAAGCACAAAATTGACCATTTTTTATTACCATAATAATTACTCATTCTACATTAAAACATTTTGTTAAGAAAGAAAATATAAAAAAGTAACTCTAATTGAAAATCAAAATTTAAATATTTATTATGGTTTCCTTTTGTATTTTAATTAATAATTTAGTTTTTTAGATTTAGTCAATATAAGTACAATAAACATACATTCAAAGTTAGTATGTTAAATAAACTTCTTTATATAACAACTACATGAGGATGTGGATGACATTTGTGAATTATCTACAATAATTTACTACCAAAATTAATTAATAAAAACATGTTAATATAGAATTTAATTGTTTGTAGAATGTAATCTTGTTTAACAAAGATAGGCATTCATATTGCATTAGTACTGTAGATTGAAATAACTCTTGTGAATGTCAGCCGACCACCAGCTATGTCACAATCTCAAATGACACTCGATGAGTACTTGAGTGTCCCTCTTGTTGAGCCTGTATCAATGCAGGCTCCTCTGCCACCTGTCACTATGTCACCAAAGTGCGGACTCTGAGGGCTGTCTTTGGGAGAGACAGCAGGCCTACAAAACTATCAAAGCTTGAATCCCTTTATGGGAAAGAAAAGGCAGTGAAGAGAAGCTCTGAGACCGGAGTCAGCCCTTTGAAATAGTGTTCCCAGGACGAGCAGCGCCAAGAGATAAAAGGCTCTAGAGCGCTTTTTAATCACATTGCCCATTGTGCTTTTAGCATTTGCATTTACCCCACGCCCTTTTCATTTGCATTCGTCATTACTGTGCTGTCAGCTCTTATCGGGTATGCTCTATTCTTCCTCTTAGGGGAGCAGCCTGCTGTTGAAAGCGGGGCTCTGCTGCTCCGTGAGGTTGCAAGGGCTTCAAAATGCACTTTGTCTGTCAGGTTGGAGATGGGACTGACAGACCGTGCCAAATGCCGGTGTCACTTTGTACAAGTTCACCAGTTACAGAGCTCATTAATCACACTGATGCCATTAAGTGATGTTGGTTTCTATGCAGACCCGTGCACGCTCCCCTCTGAATGCATTCGTCCATTTGCCGCCTTATGGTTTCGTTCACACATCACCCTGTGGTGAAAGCTGTCAGCTGTACAGCTCTTTTGTTTGAGCTCCACTTCTATAGATACTTGGGACTCATCAAAAGTCTCTGAAGGCCAACTGAACTTCAAGGCCCACAGCTATTCTTATTTAAATGTCACGTTAAACAGATAAAATTCTGCTTTAACTTTCCTCCAAGTTTCTTTTCTGAGCTGGGTCGATTTGTTTCTCGACTTCCCGCCTCTTCAACTTAAGCTTGGTCACACAATAGCGACTCGCGAATGATAGGAAATAAGATGTGTCATGGGTATAGGCGGATTTAACTGTCAATTTTCAGTCGTCTTTGAAGCCCCCGGCCGCAAAAAGCAGGCTTGGACTCAGAACGCACCAGCTTTAATATAGACGTGTGGGACATGAGAGCGGATTTAGAAGAAAACCGACGGAGCACTGGGACAAAGAAAAGGCTTTTTTCTGAAAGAGTGCAAGAGAGCAGCAGATGGGCACCCAGTGCTTGCCGCAGATTCTGTAATGCCATGACTGGCACCCGTAGCACTAAAATCGGCGCTTATCTGACAGGGAGCACCCATCACAATCTGCACTGATTTGGCCTCTCAAACCCTTACAGGCAGCTGGGTAAATTACAGAGCCCTGGTTCTTTTAAGGTTCCTCTGAGGTTCAAATTGGTTGATCAGTACAATTGTAAGATCTGGTCCAGACACCTTTTTTATATCACCAGATTTACTGACCAGGGAAAAATGGGGCCATAAACTTATATGAGGCCAAAGAGAGTTGGCCCCAGCTGCCAGGATCCATCATTCAATTCTCAGCACTGTCCTGTAGTAACCCACACCATATGAGCAAACCCCCTCGCGGCCGTATGGAGGAGTGACATCTCGTACCATATGACAGACGCTTCCAAGCCCCCGACCTGTCAAGATGCAAGTAAAGCTTTAGAGGTACAGCTGAACTTCCATATTTCAGAGCTGCATGCCAAGAGGCTTGGTGTGGCCCACACAGGATTTAAACAGATGGAGAATGATGCTTTTCTGAAAGCTACCACTCACCAAAAAAGCTCCATTTGCTTGCCCCAGAGCACAGACCCAGTTTACTAGTCGAGAGCAGGGGAGTACAGGCTAGAGGTTTCCACTACGGGGCCAGCATGACAAAACAAATACAAGCCTTTCCAGTAGAGCCTTTTCCAGGGTGCAATTTATCAGAGCCGTTTTTCAAAAGTATGTTTATAAATGGTATAAAAAGTATAAGACATGTATTTTGTTTGCCAATTTGCTTGTATTATTTTGTAAAGCGTACTTGGGCTCCTTAAAGGCGCTATAAAGATACCAGAGTGTCTATTTACACTAAGTGCAAATAGCCTGCCTTATTGGCTGAAGCTATTTACACCAACTCTGCCCACCAATATGTGATTCGGCTGTTCACCACTGCAAAAGACAAATGACAATCATCAGCTCCAGTGGTGCAATTGGTAAAATGTGTGATGCATTCATTTAGACGTGATCGCCCTGGGTTCAAATCTGCCTTTTGGCAAAACTTTTTTCATGTTTTTCATTTAATAAACTCTAGTTAACCACCTCCTCAGAAATGGATGGCTCATCTTGATCTAAACTTTTCTGTGATGCTGGCACTTAATAATTAATCATGAACTTCAGCATGACAAGATGTCTCATACTAAGAAGATCCTTTTCCCAACTGATGGGGACCGTGCCAGATGGCATTAATGCTGGCCAAGTGTCTGTAGGTTGGTGTATCTGCAGTGTGTGTGTATAAGAAATAATCTCTGCAAGGTCAATGTTGATTTAAAGTTAAAAAAAAATTTTCAGCATTATATCCGCAAAGGACAATGGAGCTGACCTTTAGTTATAAATGAAAAAATTAATGAATTTTAAATCACTGTTTGGGAGGATTAGGCAAGGTAGGCAGCTTTACATAGAATGTTTTGATTGAATAAATAAGTAAAAAAAAAAAAAAATAATGCATTACATTCCAATCCAATCCTTCAGATAAACAATTATAAAAATAAAATAAAAAAATAAAATAGGATCCTGACACTGCAATAAAATAAAATACAAACAGAAATAATAAAACTAAATAAAAAATTAATAAATACATTTTCTGGAACAAAATGAGCGTGAATAAAACTATTTACAATGATTATTTAGGAGATGTACAAATAAATGTTCTGTAAAAACCTGATGTGCGAATTTTATTTGATACTCACACTTTAACATGAATTTTTTTTTTTTTTATGATAAACTGATTCAACGTGAAAAACACTCTTACATTTACTACAGTAAATCAGTAAAGATTTTAGAGCTAAAAGTCACATGTACCACGACTCGAAGGAGGACATTTTAACAATTATGCCAAAAGGTCATTACAATAGCTTTGTGTACAGAACAGACTGAAATATTGATATGTTATTAACATTAGAGTTAATGACAGTTATGATACCTGATTCCTAATAAATCATTTTTAAAGTCATATCTTTTCATTAAATCAGATAAAAGAAAGAAAGAAAGAAATAATGAAAAAGAACTATAAAATAAAATAAAATAGTTTGGACCAACATTTGAAATGCAGTGTATATGACTGCATACAGAACAGACATGGTTAGCCATTCCACTGAAAAAGGCAACAAACAAATTATTCCTTACATAAATCATTCAGAATTGATCACGCATTCACATGGCACCTTCCCTCATTATTTACTCATTGTTTCTCATTTCACAGAAAGGCTGACCTGAGCTCGAACTGTGTAACAGCACATAGCAGGGGACATAATTACTAATGACGCACAAAAGACACATGAGAAGTGAAGGTTTGTCCAGCGCTGTGTGAGAAACGAGGTTCCTGAGTTCTGAACAATGTGAGGGAAGGTGATCAGAGCTCTATACTGTGCAGATTTGAGTCCCCACAGGTGTCTTTGGCAGCGTGGACCTCGGTCTCTGCCAGAACCTCTACCTCTGTGAGACAAGCCACATGGTTCCCAGTGTTTGCCTGCTTGAAACTCCACTGCAGTGGAGTCAGTGTGGTACTAACAAGCTGTGCTGTTGTCTAAATGTACCTATTTTTTTAAATTCAAGTACTATAACGATGGTATACTATGCAGAAACAGATACGAATGCTAATTTATTCCTGAATTTAAGTTTAGGAATTTTGCTCATTGATTATGCAGTTGTATGAGCTTGTGTTTGGAACAACAAGATTGCTTTTTTTCTGTATGTTGCAAATAAGCTATCAGCAAGGGGACTGAAAGCAACTTCATCTCCATTCCAAGCTCTAATAAACACACCGATGGGCAGGACCTCTCCCTCTGTTTGTGGCTCCAAAATATTAATGGATAAATATGGATATTCAAAACTTGATTTCTGGTTTCTAATTAAAACAATATGTTTTGTGACAGGCTTTTTTTTTTTTTGCTGTTTTAAAACGTTGCACATTATTATAAAGTATAATTGTAGTATCTGTAAATAATTTGTAAGGGGAAATTGTTGTTTACCAAGCTTTTTAAAAACAGCACTGAGGCTATAAAAAAAATAACTACAACAACAACAAAAAATTACATCCACTTGAAACTCCACACCATGTATATATCAGCATAGAGCTTCACAGGTTTAATTTTCCTATGTGTCTCAAGTTATTTAGGCATAATTACAGGGATTGTATAAAAAAATTTCTTAGTTCAAAGCTCAGGAGTCTGTCAACATCATCTATTTGACCGCTTCATAGAAAATCAAAAAATATATAAAAAATAAAAATAAAATAAAATAAAAAACATATACACATGGGATATTCTGAATGCACTGGATTGCCAAAATAGGCTAAATTGAATCTGAGAGGTTGCCTTTGGACATGAGTCTTTTTTTTTTTCTTTTAAACTCTGTTTCATTAATCAGAAATGATACAGCCATCTATACATTTTAAAAGGAATGAGCCAATAATTACCTTTGTTAAAATGTTGTCTCCTGTTACAGAATATCACAAGATGCTAAGATATCTACAGTATAAATAAGCCATTCATACATCAATTTCTATTACAGATTTAAAATACAGCTCATTTGCAATGTAACTTTTAGCCTGCTCTTAAAGATACTGTATGGCTTCAGGTGACTTAACAGCACTTGAGTTATATGGACAACTTCTACCCTTTAAAGACTGGCCTATGAAATAATAGTCATAAAAGGTCTTATACATTTAACAATCAAATTTAAAACATTAGGCTTTATAGGGTTAATTATTCTTGCATGATGCTTTTGTAACCCTTTCCATAATTTATGCTCATAGTTAAAAAGAGTGCCCACAATATTCTTCTAAATATTTGTTTCACAGAAAAAATCCCTGAGTTCCTCTTCAGGAACTCGAGCTGCATCGAGAACGATTGGGGAACGCCCCCAGCGTGACGTCTCTGAATCATGTGTGTAATCAGTCCAATGGAAGGGCGAGACGTCATAGGCGGGTGACGTCAGAGACCAGGAAACATAAAAACAGGAGAGGCGCAGCCGGCACCAGCCTTTCTGTCTTCAGCAAGCGCTCTCTGTGTGTGTGTACTGTTCAAAAACTTTACGTTTGTGAGTCTTATTTAGTGTTGTTTGTCATCCCCCATAAGTATGCCAAAAGCACCCTCCAAGACCAAACACAAAATGGGCGAAGGCAAGCAGCGTTTCAGACCGTGTGTTCCTCCCTGCCATTGCGGCCTACCACGCCCCTCTCGGTGGCCAGTCAGTGGGCAGACTGGCCACCGAGGGACACTGACTTCGAGCCTATTGAGGAGATCTCCGATCGCCTTCTCTCTATTAAGACTGTCTTCCTGTTGGCGATTTCTTCTCTCAAGAGAGTTGGGGACCTGCAGGCCCTCTCTGTGGCCCCTTCTTATATAGACTTTGCGCCCGGTCTGGCTAAAGCTTTCCTTTACCCTCGTGCGGGGTATGTCCCTAAGGTTCCCTCCTCTACACCACGGCCTGTCGTACTCCAGGCCTTCAGTCCTCCTCCCTTTAGAGAGCCAGACCAGAAGAAGCTTAATTGTATGTGTCCAGTGCGAGCATTGGACACAAACGTCCACAGAGCTGCCCTGTGGAGAAGGGCGGACCAGTTGTTTGTCTGTTATGGTCCCCCTAAGAGAGGTCTTCCTGCTACTAAACAGACCCTCAGCCGGTGGATATTAGACGCTATTTCTCTTGCATATGAGTCCTCTGACCTCCCCTCTCCCCTGGGGGTCAAGGCTCACTCCACTAGAAGTGTGGCGGCCTCCAAGGCCTTCCTAGCAGGTGTCTCTATGCGTGACATCTGCGAGGCTGCGGGGTGGTCCACGCCTTTGACCTTTGTAAGATTTTACGGTCTAGATTTACCAGCCGCTCCAGGCCCCTCTGTTCTCTCGTCCTAGCTGTGCAGTTTCCCACACTGGCAGAGATTTGTAAAGTCTGGCGGCGTGGGCATTCTCGTTCCCCAATCGTTCTCGACGCAGCTCGAGTTCCTGAAGAGGAACGTCTAAGGTTACGTATGTAACCCTGGTTCCTCGAAGGAACGAGACGCTGCATCGCAGTGCCACACTTCCGGCATCTCTGGCCGGCGCTTGCTTTATCCTTTGAGGCTGGTGCCGGCTGCGCCTCTCCTGTTTTTATGCTTCCTGGTCTCTGACATCACCCGCCTATGACGTCTCGCCCTTCCATTGGACTGATTACACACATGATTCAGAGACGTCACGCTGGGGGCGTTCCCCAATTGTTCTCGACGCAGCGTCTCGTTCCTTCGAGGAACCAGGGTTACATACGTAACCTTAGACGTTCAATTATTGGGTGAACTGTCTCTTTAAGATGCCATGGTGACATCATTAACTGTGAGGTGCAACTGGAGGAGATTCATTTTGTCATTCAGAATTAACAATGGAAGCAAATAGTCTTCAGAAGCTGACCCAGCATGCACAAGTATCCCTCCCTAAATATTGCGAAACATATGGCCCTGCATCTCAAGACCACTTTAGGCTATCTGGGGTTTCTTTAGTGTCCAGCCAACACATGATAACATGAGACATAAGTCAGTCCAGACTGCTACTCGGTGGGCAGATGCCGAAACACTGACATTTACTAAATGTAGTTATTTGTAACTCATTAAATGGCAAGAAGCTATTCATCAGCAGGTCAACATGCTTCCAGTGATGTCTCATTTGCATAGAACATTAAAATAATAATTCATACTTTAATCCATATTTTAAGAGACAACAAGGGGAACTCAACAAACAAACGTTCAAGAGGCTGCGAAGGTTCAAAACAGACCTGTTATTGTAAATAGGTTCAAAGTTTAAAAGCAGATCAACTGATAACAAGATCTGTTCTGATGAATGTCTCAGCCAAATCAACTGTTTCTCAAAGTTTTGAATAAAGGACCCCTTGATCCAAAATCTTTATAGACCTATGACAGAAGTCACTGTTACCACAATCAAATTAGTCACCCTACACTCTGAAGCAACTTTACATATATATATATATATATATATATATATATATATATATATATATACATACACACACAGTCATGGCCAAAAATATCGACACCCTTGGTAAATATGATCAAAGGAGGCTGTGGAAATCTGCATTGTTAATCCTTTTGATCTTTTATTTAAAAATTCATTATGAAATGAATGTTTTTTCTCAAATACACGTTGGACACAATTATTGGCACCCCTAGAGATTCTTTTGAGTAAAATATTTCTGAAGTATATTCCCATTCATATTCACAAATTTGAGCAATCCAGGGTGATTATGAACATGAAATTATCCAACCATGGCTTCCTGTTTCACAGAAATATAAATAGGAGGGAAAACAAAGCCCAAATTCTCTTAATCATTCATCACAATGAGTAAAAATAAAGTATATATTTCTGATGTGCAGCAAAATATAACAGAGCTTCACAAATTAGTGAAGTGGCTTTAAGAAAAGAGTTAGAGCAGTGAAAATTTGCATTTCCACCAACAGGGCAATAATTAAGAATTTTCAATCAACAGAAAATGTTACAAAACTGCCTGGAAGAGGATGTGTGTCTATATTGTACTAATGCATGGTGAGGTGGAGAGTTGAGTGGCTAAAGACTCTCAAAAGACCACAGCTGGAGAACTGCAGAAAATAGTTGAGTCTCGGGGTCAGAAAACCTTAAAAAAAAAAATGGACAAACAGGACCAACATCACCACATGTTGTTTGGGAGGGTTTCAAGAAAAATTCTCCTAGCTCATTCAAAAACAAACTCCAGCATATTCAGTTGTCAGACGTGACTGGAACTTCAAATGGGACTGACTTTTATGGTCAGATGTAACTAAAAATTTGCTTTCGTAGCAAACACTCAAGATGGGTTTGGTGAACACAGAGATAAAAAGTACCCTATGTTTACAATTAAGTATACAGCTGTATTTTTTTATGTTGTGGGCCTATATTTCTGCTGGAGGTCCTGGACGTCTTGTTCAGACAAATGGCATCTTGATTCTATCAAATACCAACAGATAAAAAATCTAAAAGTGACTAACTCTGTTAGAAATCTTATAATGGGCTATGTTTAGATCTTCCAATGTACAATAATCCAAACAAAAACCTCAAAAACAACACAGAAATGGGTCACTGGGCACAAAACATAGCTTCTGGTATGGCCATTGCAGTGCTCTGACTTGAACCCTGCAGAAAATGAGTGGGGTGAGCTGAAGAGGAGGAGCACCAACATGGAGCTGGGAATCTAAAGGGCCTGGAGTGATTCTGGATGTAGGAATGATCTCTGATCTCTTGTCAGGTGTTCTATAACCTCATCAGGCATTATATGAGAACATTTAGAGCTGTTAAACTGTCAAATGAACGTTTCAAAAAGTATTGAATAAAAGAGTGCCATTAATTGTGGCCAATGTGTATTAGAGAAAAACATTTATTCAAAAATATGTCTCCCCATTTTAAATTATTATTATCCAATGAAAGGTTAGATTTTTGTGATTTTTAAAAAAAATAAAAGATCAAAAGGATTAAGAATGCAGATTCATTTTCACAGCCTTCTTTGATTATAATTAACAAGGGTGCTGATATATTTGGCCATGACTGTATATATATATATATATATATATATATATATATATATAGCAGACGCTTTTATCCAAAGCGACTTAAAGTGCATTCAGGCTATCAGTTTTTACCTATCATGTGTTCCCGGGGAATCAAACCCCCAACCTTGCGCTTGATAATGCAGTGCTCTACCAATTGAGCTACAGGAACACTATATAAATATATATATATATGAATGACACGAGAGTAAATGTTAATGCAAGAGTAAATGATCACATAATTTTCACATCTTTTTAATGAACTTATTGCATATAATATAGTCATCAACAATCATATCCTATAATATTGTTTTAGCATTAATAAATAATCTATTTATAAATAATCAGTGACAGACTGCCATGAATCTCTCACAGTAAACTATCCAGACATAGGCAACTTTGTTTTTTACTGCCAAAGGCTTTTTGCCGACAGCTCTTCTAACTGGAGGGACTCACTTCAGGGTTATTTAATGCTGTCACTCAAACTGTTTACTGCCATTAACATTTGGTCCTACAGCGGGTTTAAATGAGATCTCTCCATAGACTTGTGACAACAGAACAGCAATTCCTATTCATTAGGATATAAGTTGACCGAGAGACTTCCATTGTTGTCCTAGATGATTCCATTCACATACGAGGATATCATACATGCGTTTACAACTCTATACACCAGCTTTGACAGAGACCGAAAAGTCTTTGTCGCCAAACATCATAAAGCACGCTGACACTCTAATTGCACCATGTCATTCCTGACACGACTCATTCGCATCTTCTCCAGCCACTAAAAGGACGCACTCTGGCAGGTGCCAAGTATCATTTAGTTGATTTAAAAGGGTGATGATGTGCACATTATGCTGTTTGTTTATTTGTTTACAGTCAAGCATAGCTGAGGCCGCTATCCAAGTTTGCCCTCAGGCTCAGCAATGCAAAATAACAAATGGGAGGCAAGCACATGGTTAGAAGGTCATGTTATGGATAAAAAGCTTGATTGCGTAAAACTTATCATGCGTTATCACTGTTCATCCTCTTTGACCATATTATAAACAATCCATAAATTAATGTGGCGTACATATGAAGTGAGCAATTCTGACAAAGTGCAGATGGTGTTAAGGTAGCCATATTTCTGTTGAGTAATTACCTGTCATGAATAGATAACAGGTTTGGCAATAATAATTCATGAAGCACTTTCTGAGTCCTGTCAGAAAGAGGGAAAAAAGGGGGCATAATGTATCACCATCTACCTTTTTTACAACACCATCAGCCTCCACAGACTTAAAATAACACCAGGCTGTATAGATGCATATCCAAATTCCGCCATAAGGACACAGATTCCAAAGCATTAATCACAGAGCTAAACAGGCACTGTGCTTTGTCTTTTCAGTTGAGCAGACCACAGAAACTGTACAGAGATAACCTCCCATGTTCCAGCAGAAATAGTCCTGCTATAATTGTAACTCAGGTGGAGACCTCGCTTCAATGTACAATCGCCAAGTCACAATAGGTTAGATGAAGTGACTCAGAGCTTTCGGGCAAAGTCACATTCAACGGAACGAAATGATGAAGTCTTCTTTTTTGGAGTATAATGTTGCCATTTTTCAGCAAATTGTCCCCATGCAAAAATAAATAAATAAATAAAATAAAAACTTTTCTTTTAAATGGATACCTAAGAATCAAAACCTCAACCTAATGTATGAGTTTCTTTCTTCTGTGAAATACAAAGGAATTTCTAAATATCTTTTGTGTTGCACAAAATAAACTCGAATATTTGGAATGATATGATATTGAGTGAATAATGACAGAATCATTTATTAATATGAAGCTATTGGCAAATAGTTGCCAGAACTATATATATATATATATATATATATATATATATATATATATATATATATATATATATATATATATATATTAAAATGTTGACACACACACACACACACACACACACACTCACGCACACGCACACACACACACACGCACACACACACACACACACACACACACACACACACACACAGAGAGAGAGAGAGAGAGATAGATATATTAATTAAAGATTAATTTCTTAATTAAAGTCAGACCATGTACATTTCATATCTAGTCTGATCTGGAATGAAACACGTGTACATGTTTACTTTACAGAAAGCATGGTATGACACATATCACACTTCCTGACTGTTTCATAAATTGAGAGTCGGAGATGGAGCGATATGAAATTACATTTCAACAGGTGAACCTTGAAAAAAATAATAATAATAAATAAAAAAACAAGTGGATATATAATACGTTCTAAAAGATGTTCATTACAAATGTGTCTCCACACCTGCCAGCCACTGCATCAGCATCCAGACGGTACATGGCTTTTCCATTTAGTCAATTAAAAAACAGCAGCCTGGTGGGACAGAGTTGTTCAGGAGCAAACCTGACAGTGTTGTAGGAGGAGGCATGCCAAATCTAGTGTGAATTCCAGCTCCACTTCTCTAATTTGTATTCAAACTTTGGGAAAGCTGGCAGAGTGAAAACAAATCCATTAGCTACATGCCTATGGGCGGCATCTATGAGTCCTTGAACCCATATCGCCATGTGTTTGCGAATGTTTGTGTGTGTCACGGCCAGGCAACAGCTGCCCCTGTGAAAGATGCACTGGGACCAACTCCAAAAATACGTCTGCCTCACATATTAATTTCAAGCGGCAGCCACTGAAGGTTTGCATATGACATGTGACATTCGCCAAAGTGACGCGCTCCCTTTGAGGGACAAAATCCTGACTTTGTCGAGCTGTGATGTGATGCAGTGGGAACTTTTGGGGACGAGACTTGGCACAGATTAGGCAGGGTCTGATTTTTTTCGTGTTTTGCACGTGTCTAGTTCATGCATGCGAGCAGACTCAAGGGAAACAAAAATTTAAGCTAAAGCACTCACGCATATAATGCACTTCCAACGCACATAGCCAGAATCAAGGATGAACTTGTTTGCTATATGTTATGCATTATATATGCCTGCATATGTCTTGGAGGTTGAAAAGCAACAGACAGCTTTGAAGGAGGTGTAGTTTCAATAACTTGCATCACCAAATTGGGAGGGGGGGGGGTGGGATTTCTCCAGCTCATCATATTCTTCAATCAGCAGCTCTCCTGGGAGGTGATGTTCTTCCACCATCAGGAGAGGCCAATGTGGGGAGAGAAGCCCAGCCTGTGATGATGACCTGCTGGGAGATGGCGGTGTACAAAGTGAGCTGCTCTGAGGTGAAAACCTCTAACCACAAAGGAGAGAGGGGAGAAGAGGGTTTATGTGCAGCAGAAGTGAGTTCACCAAAAAACAACACGAAAAAATAGAAAGGGAAGCAATGTTGATTGTGTCAAAGATACATTAAAAAAATGTTAGGTAACTAAAGTTCCCTGTCAAGGGAACTTCGAACTGTGTCCTCTGAGGGGACACTATGGGGAACACCTCGTCGTGACCCGTGTCTGAAGCATACTTTAAAAAACGCCAACGTGTTGGCCGGCGACAGCCTCTGACGTCACTACCAGCGCGACTATAAATACACGCCCGTAGGACCCGTCACTTATCTTCTTCGTCTTCATTGACCGTTTTGTTTTCAGCGTGCATCTGAGAAACGACCGAAACGGTAAGAGCGATCTATTATTGTTATCATGGCATCCACTAGCAAGGCGTTTAAACAGTGTGTCCATCCATGTCAGCGTTATTTGACACCTGATGACACACACACTCTTTGCGTCTCTTGTTTGGGTGAAGAGCACGCGTGCGATGTCCTTGAGGGGGCAATCTGCGTGCACTGCGAGCGTTTTTCTGTGAAAAAGCTCCGCTTTCGTTTGTCTCTCTTTTCGAGGAAAGAGGGACAGCTATCTGGTTCCCGCGGCTCAGGACCCGCCGTTTCCGAGGCACGGAGGAGGATGAGCTCGTAGGGATCACAGGTGGATCTCGCTGAGGAGTGTAGAGAGGGACTTTTCCTTTCACATTCTCCGGCAGCAAACGAGAGTGAACTTCACGAGGAAGATGCGTTGTCATTAACCCATTCTGATACTGAAGTTAGTGCTCTGCTGGGTTCTACACAGAAAGAGCAGGAGACGTCTGAGAGTGGCGAAGAAGCTGAGGCTGAGCCTCCTTAATCCTCCTGCCCTGCGTATGAGGAGCTGTTAGAGGTTATGGATCGCGCCACGGCAAAATTAGACTTGCCATGGAAGCGTGCCAGAAAGGTAACGTCGCGAGGTCGCCTCGATGAGTGTTATTTGTCTGACCATAGCCCTCCAGCCCAGGTGAGCCTTCCATTCTTGCCTGACTTTCATGCTGAAGTCGAAAAGGAATGGAAGAGGCCATTTTCCTCTCGCATCCAATGGATTCAGCATACGAGTTACGCTAATATCGAGGGCATGCACGAAAACGGCTATGAGAGGATGCCACCTGTATAAGAGACGCTGGCTGGCTATCTCTCTGTGGGGGAAACATCCTCTTTTAAATCTCCCTCTTTGCCAGCTTAATGGTAAATCATACGCAGCAGCAGGTCAGGCTGTGGCCTCGTTGCATACAATGGCAGTGCTTCAGGCTTACTAGGCTGACCTGCTGAAGGACCTGGATACAGGCGAGGGCCCTTCAGCTGACCAGGTAGCCGAGCTGCGCCGCACCACAGACCTCTCTCTCCGGGCTACCAAGCAGGCCGCCTCCGCCATGGGTAGGTCTAGGTCTAGGTCCAGGTCCGAGCCTGGACAACAAAGGGGTCCTGGCCCATCTCGATTTGAGGGCAGGGGCAAGAGGAATTGCGGGTCACGAAGAGGTAAGCAGGGTCTGAGGGATGTGATTCAGACGAGGCAGCGTCCTCGTCCGGATCGTAGAGATACCTAGGAGTTACTCACTTCCTTTGGATGTTTTTAACTTCTGTTTTTATTCTCCCCTGCCTAATTCCACTGTAGCCACCAGCTCTCCACCTGATCGAGGTTAGGTGGAAAGTTTCTCACATAACAGTCTTTCTCACATAACCACCTTACTGACGGTCCGGACCAAAAGGGGGCGCCCCGTAAGCGGGACTCCAGTACAGGGGGGTGGGTGAGTATGTAACCCTTTCTTTATCTGCTTATGGGTGTTATGTTGCTGGTGGTTATATGTCTACTAACAAACTCTGTGAGTTTCCTTTACAGTGCTCTGGTATTAGGTGGTTAAGATCATAGGCTTTCGGCAGGCGGCCGTGTCGCGTGGGTTCTGCCCACCCAGGGCGCGACCCCCTCCCGAGGAGCCTGGCTGATAGTCAGAACTGGCACAGCACTGCAGGGAATTTCATGGATGTCCGGCCAGGTCACCCTGAGGGGCCGCTTGGCACATCCGGGGAGGTGGTAGTTACGGAAGTCTTCTGTATGTACTGCCTCAGGTGATGCTCCCCTCGCTTGAGGGTTGGAGCCTGCCTCTCCCGTGCGATCCAGCGCCTCTGCGATGCTTAGGAACCTTTCTGTACACACGCTAAGCCTGTGTACTTTCTCAAAACCACATGGTGGTCAGTGTGCACGTGAAAACTTTGCACACTGTCTGATATCCACGTAAGTGGTAAGTGTGCACGCAAGATTTTTTGCGCACTTTCTGAAATCCTGTACGGTAGAGGGTTACGCGCTCCACTTCTTTCCCTTTCTTAAGATGATTAGCCCTGGGTTCCATGGGCTTCATTCAACCAGTGTGTATTTGTTATACACCTCAAGCATCGCTTCCCTCAACATGAGGGGTTGTGTGGACGTACTGTGGTTATCAGCTAGTAGGCCTCACCAGGCCTCCCTGGAGTTGAGATCCAAATTACTTTCAGTTTCCACTTAAGGTGGTTATCTGGTAACAGGTAGTAGGCCTCTCTAGGCCTCTCTGTAGGTGAACTCCCACATATTGTGGTTATCAGGAAGAAGGCTTCACCAGGCCTCTCTGAAGGTGAGCTCCCACATACTGTGGTTGTCAGGTAGTAGGCCTCACCAGGCCTCCCTGGAGGTTCAGCTCCCACTAACTGTGCGTTTCCACTAAATAGCATGGTTTTTCAGGTAGTAGGCCCCTCCAGGCCTCTCTGTAAGCGAGCTCCCATGTTTTGTGGTTGTCAGGTAGTAGGCCTCACCAGGCCTCCCTGGAGTTGAGTTCCAGATTACTTTCAGTTTCCACTTAAGGTAGTTATCTGGTAACAGGTAGTAGGCCTCTCTAGGCCTCTCTGTAGGTGAACTCCCACATATAGTGGTAGTTTAGCAGCGCTCCCCTTTTCCAAAGGAAAACTCTGAGCTCGGAGCCCTCCTCTCATAGGAGACTGAATTCTCGTTTTTTTCAACAGAGCGCTCCAGTACTATATACTGTTTTTGAGACGCACTGTGAGAGCAGACATCCTGCTGAGGCAGGGGCTGAGGCTCAGGGAATGGCGCCTTCGCACCAAGGTGTTGAAGTTGAGTTGGAGAGGTTGGCCAGACTTGGGTGGATCGGTTTTGTGGCTCGAGAGAGCATCGCGCTATCCCCTCTGGCTTCCTCTGACTCATCCAGCTCCATTGGGGCTGGACGCCATGGTACAGACATGGCCGAGTCTTCATCTGTACATTCCTTCCTCCAATTGCTCTGCTCCCGGGCCATTCCATCTACGAGCTGCTCTATCAGAGTGCCACGAGAGCCCCTCCTTAGAACAGTATTTGTAAATCCATGTTATGGTAAGTGTGCACGTGAAGTCTTTGCACACTTTCTGAAATCCACACTGTGGTAAGTTCGCACGCTAGTACTCTGCGTTCTTTCTAAAATCCTATATGGTGAGGGCTTCGCACGGCTGCTTCGGGCCCTTTCTTGAGTCGGTTAAAGCCCCGTACATCTTGGGCGCCACTCCAGCCAGGTATCCTCTGATACCTATCTAGAACAGGGCGTTGCTACTAGAGTACTGTTGGGACAGCTCTTTCGGCAAGTTTTTTGCGAAAGCTAGCAGTAGCCCCTGTTTGACAGGCAAGACTTGGTAGAAGAAAGTGCTAGGTTCTTAGTCGTATCCCTTTAAAGGAATCTTTTGTGATTCCAAGCCTTCAGCTCTACCCCGGGCCAAGGCCCTACAGGTAAGTTGGGTATGTAGCTTAGGCCTTTGGCCATAAGGGATGATGTCATAGACAGCCGTCGAACCGCCCCAGGGGCGACTCCCGGTGAAATGGTAGAGTTGGTACTTAGTGTTTGCCATGATTCTGGCCTGCACTCCCCTCAGCATGGCGGCGTGGGTATACTGTTCCCCATAGTGTCCCCTCAGAGGACGCAGTTCGAAGTTCCCTTGACAGGGAATGTCTCAGGTTACGAATGTAACCATGGTTCCCTGAGAGGGAACGAGACTGCGTCCTCTAGCTCCCTGCCATGCTTCGGATGCAAGCTTCAAGAAGAAGATAAGTGACGGGTCCTACGGGCGCGTATTTATAGTCACGCTGGTAGTGACGTCAGAGGCTGTCGCCGGCCAACACGTTGGCGTTTTTCAAAGTATGCTTCAGACATGGGTCACGACGAGGTGTTCCCCATAGTTTCCCCTCAGAGGACGCAGTGTCTCGTTCCCTCTCAGGGAACCATGGTTACATTCGTAACCTGAGACGTTTTTATTTTGGGGATTTTGTAAATAACAACATTGTGATTTTTTATGTAAACTACTGTAAGACTTTCCTGTATTATGTCTTACTTTCTTCTGTGGAACACAACAGAAGACATGGCGAAGAACTGCTTTTCTCCATACAATAAAGATACCAGGGTCCAAAACAGCATACTTTTATAATATGGGTGAAAACAATTGCTGGAATTCCTCACATTTTCTTTTGTATTTCACATAAGAAAGTAGGTCAGTGTTGTTATAGTTACTAAAACGAACTAATAAAAATAGTTTCCATTATTTGAAATAAAACTGATGTAAATACAGAAATGTAGGGGGAAAAATTATAAAATTAGAACTGTTGCCTTGGCAGCTAAATTAAATTAGTTTAAAGTTCTAGAATTGCTGAAAATGAAATAAAAAATAAAGCCACATATAATTTTTACAAATAATAATAATAAAAAATCTCAAATAACAATATCACGTTACAAAATTATATATATATATATATATATATATATATATATATAGAGAGAGAGAGAGAGAGAGAGAGAGAGAGAGAGAGAGCGAGAGATAAATTACTTCAAGACAAGTGAAAACACAAAGAAATAAGTTATATACCATATGCCTCAGTAAAAGAGGGAGGTAGGTAGGTAGATAAATAGATTAATTAATATATTTCAATAATATTTTATCCAAAGACCAGGAGAAAATGAAACATTCAGATGCCCACATTTGCTCACTGGCTTAGATATACGTACATATCCAAGGTTATTTGTCAAGGCAAATTTTCTTTTAAAGTTTTCTAAAGGATGAAACTTTAGAGATTATTAAACAGCTTTCATGAATATCTCTCAATTGCTATCTCTCAATGCTAAAGGTCACAAGCTCCAAACAATGTTTGCTTTTAACACTTGAACCCTTGCTGAGTTTTCTTTTCTTTATTCACTACTGGGGAATAACTATAATAGTAAAAATTTAATTTGCAACTTTAAATGTGGGTTTGCAACATAACAGATTACAAAGAGACAAGTTCTTCTTTTGAGGATGTACAGAAAGGGGGAAAAAAGTTTAAAAGAATGTTTATTATTTGAATTTACTGTCATTGAATTTAAGTTTTGGATTGAGGCAAAGCAGGCAAAGAAAGAGGAAAACGCTAGTTTTCTCTATTAACCTTTAATAGAGCCAAAAAAGGCAATGGCAAAATCAAATATTTTGAAAAGAAATGACAGAATCACTAGATATATAACATTAACATTAACAGTAATTGAAGTAAAAGCACTGTTCAATGTTACTATACACAATAAACAATTAAAACATAAGAAAAAAAGAATAATCTGAAAAGGACAAAAAAAGTGCAACCAAAATTAACCATTTAGTGTTAGGCCATCTTGCCAACTGATGATTAACTGAAAATGCAAATAGATTAATTATATGCTATCCGGTTCAGTAAAAGGTATGACATGGGAAAATCTATCAATCAAGCAAAAGGCCAGGAGAAAATTAAATATTTAGGTTAATCCATTAGCTAATTGAATCCTTTTGTAGTTACCAAAAAAAGCGAAACAATGGCCCATTTAGAATGGAACACAACTGAAAATGACTGAAAAAGTCAATCAATTCATACACTGATTAAAACGTTTTGAAAATGACTTACTAATGAGAAACTCAGAAGAGTCAATTGACTGATTTTTTTTTATTTTAAATTTGTATTTTATTTGTGACACTGTTATGCTGTGTGAAAAACCAAAACACATTAATTATAATGAATATCGAAAATACTTAAATACAAATACTAATTTTCTTTAATTGCTACAACAAATACACATTTTGAAATATTCAGTCAGAGCCATGCGCCCAAAGTAAACCAAATTTCCATTACTGAATTAGTTAATAATGCCTTTCAGGTGAACTAAGTTTATTTGTCTCTAAAAATTATGGCTAGTTTAAAAATAAATGGCTTAATTGCCTACAGTGGTGGCCGCGAGTTCACATTTCAGAGAAGGCTACTGAAACTGTCACTAATATTTTGAAACAAAACTCAAGTAGCCGTCCTTTCTAAGACATATATTACCTAGATGACTCACAGGGTTACAGAATATTGAACTGACCCCTTCAGAAGTCCTATTCTGTTCAAATCCAAGTACACATTATTGGTCACATGCCTTGACCACGCTGGGCGTCATTTTCTGAGTAACAACCAATCATCCACAGGAGTGCATTCGTCCTGACTCTAATAAACAGCTCTCAGTTCACGCAGGGAAAATAATAGCAGATCCTCTACAGGCACTGCACATTCACTCCTAATGTAATCTGCTAAACAATAGCACGGCATGGGAGAGCAAACGCAGTGTGTCATTCTTTTGGCTCCTCTATACTTTAGGAGAGAAGTCAAGTGAACACTTTGAATACATGGTATAAAATGACATGGGGACCACCGACATTGCTCCGACATCTGCGAGCACTTCAGGGCCTGCTGGCCCATTCATAAATGCTTGTGTTTTAAATGCTCATTAAGCTGTTGTGCTTGTGGAGGGGAAGAATTAAATACTTTGTCATTAAATTTTGCACTTGATTTTAATTGTTTGCTTGTATGTTAGATAGGCTTTCAGGTTTAAACAAACCCCTTAGAATAGAGCCCATATAGAGGCCCTTACTTCACTGTGATTGGATTGCTGCCATCTGCATAATGTCTGCCGTTTACGGTCCACTGGACAAAATGCAGTCATGGCATAAAATGCACAGATGCTCCTCTATAGTGCTCTATAATTAATAAAATGCACTTTTTTTTTTGTTTTGAACCACTAATTACTGCAATGCATGAAAACACTATAAAACATTAATTTGACACGCAAACCTGGAATAAAGGAGCCAAAGCAGAGGGAGCAAGGTGGTTTAAGGTAATAAAAAATCCCCTTCGGGGTAATTAAAAACCCTGAGCCTCTTTGGGGTTATTATTGTACATCAATTGACACTTGGCTGTACATTATCCTTTACATAAAAATCAAGCATTCAATTCTCTATAGTGCTGTAATTGGGGGTTAATGAATCATCTTCTAATTAAAAGAGAAAGAGGGTTTGACATCACTTCATATAGCCAAAATGCCAGGTAGATTACGGCTACTGAACACTCTCCAGGTTCATTCTGCCCTTGATGCTCTCAGATGGTCAAAGGTCAATTAATATCTCTGGCCTTCAAATGCAAAAGCACGCTAACATTGTTTCCTAACCAGAAGTGAGCAGTTTTCAGTTAGTCACAATAAATGCATACAATAAATGATGGTAAATGTGATCTAAAATATATATAAAAAGAAGAAATTAGAACATTTATACAACTAAATAAACAATGTTGACCAGTACAGATAAATAAAATAATCTGTCATTTAATTTAGAATAACTATACATAGGTTTTTATTTCGGAAATTTGACAAACAACTACTCCACAGAAACGAATAGAATCAAGAGATAATACAATTATTGCTGAAGTTTGCAACATCTTCATTTGCTCTCTACAAAATCATCATTTACTTGCACTGTATGCGAGTGAAGATATATTAACTGTCTATTCTCAGGAGCAGGGACCCTCATGATGTGGCCTCAGGGTCGTTGCTGATGTTTAAACCACTCAGTTCTCCTCAGGTTTTCTCTTTGCAACACAAAAGCCAAATGATCTACGTGGACTGGGAAAGTTGACAGGTCATAGTATAGCAACAGCACAAATGATTAAATTCACTGTTTCAGAGGCTTCGAACTGACAAGGCACCAAACACGAGTCCTCTGAAGACCTCAAGCTTGAAAGGAAACAGACCACAAAATATTTTGTCTGGAAATCCAACGAAAAGTTGATGGTTGTTTATTTTCCCTTATCACTCTTTGTGTGTGTGTGTGTGTGTGTTCTCCCTCAGACGGATTGAATAATTCATTGGTTTTTCAAAAGCATCTCTATTTCTTTTCAATGAGGCTCCTGCTAAGCTAACAAAACAACTTCAAAAAAGATCTTTCCACCATCAAAGAACTAATCGCAGGAGGTCAGACATCATGTCTAAATTTAAGCTTGAGGCCCATGGTAACCTTGCGTACATTACGGCCAGTCAGAGATGAATATGTTGAATACATTGTCCTCAAGAGCAATATCCTGGCCTTTTGGCACATACATCCTTCCACGGTCTCAGGACAGGTCTGAGTCTCTTGGTCTGGACCCAAACATATGAGGATCACTGTGTGTGCATAGACACAGAATCTCACAGACGCTCTACAGACATCCATCAACACCCCCACCTCCATCGCAGCTGCTCCTGCACCAAACACAGTCTCCAAACTCCTTCATGTTTGTGCTGCAGCAAGGTGTCATTAATTCCTCCATTTATAAAAGCTGCACGGCTATATATACACACTGCTTGATTAAAGTTGGGCACCGTAATTGAAGTGAATACCAGTTTATGAAATGAAGGAGTAATTGCTCCCCAAGCACCCACGGCTCAGCGTTATCTTTGCCTCCAGATCTCTCGTTTTCTCTTTTTTAAATGTGTATATAAACATAAGGCCCTTATGTCTCGTGTAGGATGTCCTCTCAATTACTTCCTAACACTTTGCAAAGATTAAAACAAAGTGTTCACACAGTTACGTGACGTGAACTCAAAATGTAGACATAGATGGGTTTGGCGCTTTGAATATTAAAATTTTTTCGCTAAAATGAACTAAAAAGATCAGTTTACACAATCAGTTTACACATGCAATTTCCCTCCTATAGATCTCTTTGCTAGCAGTGTAGCCTATCACCATGTTTAAAGATCTTTAATGGTAACCAAAAGACTTGAATTAGCAAGGGATGATCCTTGAGCCTTGATTGCTTTTGTGCCCTAGGGGGAAAATTCACTAAGAATGAGTTGCTAGTACAATGATAGAGTTGTTTGTTTTTATGCACTGGTGTGCTGTTTTAATGCTTGGTTCACTAAAATAATTATGTAAATCAGGTAACAGTGCAAACACACCCAGAAAATTGGTGCGGAACACAATTTGCACCCTACATTCTCCATCTTGCAGACCACAGAGCTAGATTATAAAAGAAACCGCTGAAATGTAGTGTACTATGGAAAGTTTCTACAGCAGTTCTGAGTTGGCTCATAAAATACAGAAAGTGTGCATCTTTTTCTTCATCCTTTGATGAATAACTGCTGTCATGATCAACAGAAAATGTTAACAAACATGTTTCTTACATAAAACTCTGCCTACTAGCAACAGTGCTTATTGCTGATGCTAACTTTTCCAGTAATGCACTTATAAATTAAGCCAAGCAGCCAGAAATGATCAGAGGGTTTAAAAGCAAAAATGTGAGAGGATAGTTCATCTTAAAACTACAATTCTGTCATCACTTACCCCTCAAATAAAATGCATGAATACTAGCTGAGATTCTTAGTAAATTCACTCCAGTTTTTACTTCCGCATACAAAAAGATGACATTTTGAAAAATTTGTTTGTAAAATCATTTTTTTGAGTCCAATATTTTAAAGTGCACTGATGGAAATATTACTTAACACTAATTTGTAATCAAGTTGGCAATATGTCACCAGTTAGACATGTATTTAGTAATATGTAACATATAAAGCACACTTTGCTAACCCTTTTACTTGGCTACACTGTCTTCTTCTCAATTACGCTTGGTTCATTAAACTTGCTTCATGACAATTAAAAGGTGGTAGTGGACAAAATAAATGAATTAGGCTTAATTCAGCTAAGCCTTTTCAACTTTAAGCCTTTACAGCCAGCAGGACTACTTTAACAGAATATAGCATTTAATTGAACGAATTACTTGCCCAGCTGACTTACTTCACAGGTTTGTCTAAGGTCATCTCTTCTGGAATTAAATGCTACTTCAAGTGCGGCAGTTTAACATACTGTTTAGCCTCTAGAAAGTTATTATATGCATCAATTTCAAATAAATAAATAGCAAGACGTAAACACAAGAAAAAGCTGACACAGGCCTGTCAGCCTGTGATGTGTTGGCAAATGCAGCTGGAGATATGTGAACCAGACTTATTATGAAATGAGCAAGAACAAACATCATCATTATAATGAGATGAGGACATCTCTGTATGTCAATGATAAGGCAATAGATGGCCCCCCAGCCACAAATGACAGGACAAACATCAGCAGTGAGAGAACAGAGCACATTTTCAACACAGACTAAAAGGGAAAATGTTAATTTGTATACCCTTGTATATCACAGAAAGGCCATGAAAACGGTTACATAGAAAGATACTGACACTGAAATATTGCTTTGAGAATTTAATGAACACACGCTCAACTTTGCCATATTCTCAATGATCAAATCTTCATGTAACACTATTGTCTCCAATAGAAAGCAAAGTGTATATTTTCTGTTGATCATGGACAACTTCATGAAAAGAAATGATTTGTCAAATAAAATGCATACAGCATGTTCAAATAAATAGTGCCATTAGAGATTTATTGAACACAGATTATACTTAGTTTTTTACGTTGACTATACAGTAATGTAATCTTCATCATTAGCATGGTGTACCTATAACATTTCTAACCTTGGCTTTGATTTTCTTTTACACTGAGTTGGCCCACAAGTTGGCAACATTGGCCAGGGCCATTGTTTCACAGTTGAAAAGAAACATGACAACAATAACACCAACAAACGCTTGTGTGAGGGGGTTAAAAATACCTGAAACTAGTTTAAACAAGTAAAGTATGTTTTTAATTGGTCATAACTGGGGGGGGGGGGGGGGGGGGTTTGCAGACACTGGATAAGAATGAAACTTTTAGTGTGCATGTGTCAAGCAGCTGTGTTCATATGCAAAACTGAAGCATACTTTGGGCTTGAGTGAATTCTTATTGTCACGGTTCGTGAATGCACCGTCTCTAGCTGTATTCATGTTACGTCATGTTGATTGGTTCATGTGGGATTAGTTAACGCCCTGTCTTTCGTCTCCTGTTTGTCAGATCGTTGTTTGAGGTTCTCGTGTTGATGTCTGTTCGTGCTCCTGTGTTCCTGTCCTTGATCGGTTTCCTGTTTCGGTCCTCCTTGGATTATCACAGTCACTCACGGATTATTACCGCCTATCACCGATCTACCACCACCGTCATCGCTACCAACGCACTCAAATCACCTACTCACCTGTCTGTGCTGCCGTCGTGGTCCCTGCGTCACTCTCCAGCATTTATTCATCACACCTCCTTTCAATTAACTCCATTTACTTGCATCTGCCTCCTGTCCTTCATTGTTAGCGTCACAGAACGATCTGACCAACATGGAGGCAGCGAGTAATCAACCTTCCTCCCTCAAAGATTTCCTCAGTGCCAGTGTTCGTAGGATGGACTCCCAGGAGAGGAATCTTAACGACACTGGTCGCGCGGTTCAGGCTTTGGTGACGCAGGTGTCCGAGCTCACCCAACAGTTCCAGCTATTACGAGCTCCCACTGCGCCACTCACACCGCCTGTTCCACCAGCACCATCTGAGGCCCCCTCCCAGCCGGAACCACGCCTCCCGATTCCGGAGGAGTACTTGGGTGAGCCCGACTTTTGTAGAGCCTTTCTTAACCGCTGTGATATGCACTTTGCCCTCCAGCCCAGAACCTTTGCCAATGGGAGGGCCAAGGTGGCCTTTGTACTTACCCTGCTTTCTGGGAGGGCGGCATTTTGGGGGGTACAGCGGTGTGGGAGAACCAGGACCCATGCTGCGCCTCGTTTCAGGCACTCTCCGCCGAGATGAGACGGGTCTTTGATCGGGCCGCCGCAGGACGGGAGGCAGCCAGGAAGCTGGTGGAGTTACGCCAGCACGAGAGATCCGTCTCGGACTATTCGATCGAGTTCCGGACCCTGGCGGTAGAGTGCCATTGGAACGAGGAGGCGCAGTGGGACATGTTCCTGCATGGGCTGGCTGACCGCGTCCAGAGGGAGATCTACGCCCTGGATCTTCCCTCGTCCCTCATTAGCTCAATAAGCTGGCGCTACGGGTCGATGCACGTCTGGCACGGATGGAGAGGAGGGGTCTACTCAACACCCCATCCAGGGGACCGGCAGACGTGCGATTCAGCGGCGGGGACGTGGCCAGCCCCGTCTACGATCACGAGCCCATGCAGGTAGGGCGAGCTCGGCTTTCCTGGGAGGAGAAGGAGAGGCGGAGGTCCCTGGGCCTATGCCTTTACTGCGGGGGAGCCCATGCTTGTCCGGTAAAAGGCCAGGCCCGGTAGTAAGTATGAGGCTACTATCGGGTGGGATCTCCGCCGAGAAGACCTCATCATCATCATCACCATCATCTTCTACGCTCCTCCCGGTCAGGCTGCGGTGTTCAGCACAGACACATCACTGTCAAGCACTACTGGACTCTGGGGCAGAAGGTAACTTCATGGACAGCACATTAGCCCACAAACTCCACATTCCCCTCAGACCCCTTCCGCACCACATCACGGTTCACGCCCTCACTGGACAGCAACTCCCTACCATCTCATACATTACTGAAGACATCACACTCATCACATCTGGCAATCACTCCGAGACCATCTCCTTTCACATCCTTGACTCTCCCCTGGCACACCAACGGGGTTCTTTTTTGTGGGAAAGAAGGACGGATCACTGCGACCCTGCATTGATTCATGGAGGGGATGAATGGAAGGCCGCTTTTAACACCCCCAGAGGGCACTTTGAATATTTGGTGATGCCCTTCGGGCTCTCCAACTCCCCAGCGGTCTTCCAGGCACTCGTCAACGACGTGCTGCGTGATATGATCGATCAGTTCATTTATGTCTACCTGGACGACATATTGATTTTTTCTTCCTCTCTCCGGGAACATGTGCAGCACGTCCGACGGGTGCTTCAGAGGTTGCTAGAGAATGGGCTTTTTGTCAAGGCAGAGAAATGCGAGTTTCATGCACAGTCAATTCCATTTTTGGGGTATATCGTGTCGACTGAGGGAATACACATGGATCCCGAGAAAGTTAAGGCTGTGGTAGAATGGCCAAGCCCAGATTCTCATAAGGCCCTACAGAGTTTTCTGGGGTTCGCTAACTTCTACCGGCGTTTCATTCGCAACTTCAGCCAACTAGCCGCACCTCTGACTGCCTTGACCTCCGCCAAGACTGCGTTCAGGTGGTCAGACACAGCTGAGGCTGTGTTTGCCAAACTGAAGAGCCGTTTCATTTCAGCCCCTATTCTGATTACCCCTGACCCTACACGTCAGTTTGTGGTGGAGGTCGACGCGTCAGAGGTGGGGGTAGGAGCTGTGTTATCTCAACGTTCTCCCTTAGACGACAAGGTCCACCCTTGCGCGTATTTTTCATATCTTTTATCTCCGGCAGAACGAAATTACGATATTGGTAACCGAGAATTGTTGGCAGTTAAGATGGCATTGGAGGAATGGCGGCACTGGTTAGAAGGATCGGGGGTTCCTTTTATAGTATGGACTGACCACAAGAATTTAGAGTACATTAGCACCGCCAACGGGTTGAACTCCAGGCAGGCTCGATGGGCACTTTTTTTTGGACGTTTTGACTTTACTATTTCGTACCGCCCGGGTTCCAAGAATATCAAACCCAATTCCTTGTAACGTATTTTTGACCTTCCGTACGTGTATTTTTCCTGAGACATTAGTGGTCTCCACTCTCACATGGGAGATCGAATCGAAGGTCAGAACGGCCTTAGAAGGGGTAACGCCTCCGCCCGGGTGCCCACCGAACCGTTTATTTGTGCCGGAGGGATTAAGGTCCAACGTTATCCAGTGGGGACATTGCTCGAATGTAGCTTGCCATCCAGGGGTTAACCGTACTAGATTTTTAGTCAAGCAACGATTCTGGTGGCCACTTTTGGCTCGCGACATTCACAGTTTTGTTTTGGCTTGCTCGGTTTGTGCCACTGGTAAGACTTCCAATCAGCCCCCGGATGGGTTACTCCAACCGCTGCCGGTCCCTTCGAGACCCTGGTCCCACATCGCTCTAGATTTTATTACCGCCCTCCCGCCCTCCCGCCCTCCCAGGGCAACACGGTAGTTTTACACGAGAACCGTGGTGGCCCGGTTCTCGAAGGCAGCCAACTTTATTCCCTTGCCCAAATTACCCTCAGCCAAGGAGACAGCGTTGACCGTCTTAGACCACGTCTTTCGTTTACATGGCCTCCCGATAGACGTGGTTTCCGACAGGGGACCCCAATTTGTGGCTAAATTTTGGCGAGAATTCTGTAGACTACTGGGAGCGACTGTAAGTCTGTCCTCAGGGTTTCACCTCCAGAGCAATGGTCAAACCGAGAGAGCCAACCAAGATTTGGAAAGGGTGTTGCGATGTTTGGTCTCCAAGAATCCTTCCTCCTGGAGCCAACAATTGTCTATGGTGGAGTACGCCCACAATACCTTACCAGTATCAGCTACGGGCCTATCTCCTTTTGAGTGTAGTGTAGGTTACCGGCCACCTATTTTTCCCAGTATGGAATCCGAAGTTGCGGTCCCCTCCGCTCACGCCTTCGTCCAGAGGTGTCACCGCACTTGGACCAGAGCCCGTGAGACTCTACTCCAAGTGGGGGCGCGCACCAAGGCCAAGGCCGATCGCCACCGGTCTAGGCCTCCCGTATACGTCGTGGGTCAAAAGGTGTGGCTTTCTACCAAGAATATTCCTCTCTGTTCCGTATCTAATAAATTGGCTCCCAAATTTATTGGCCCGTTTACTGTCACCAATATCATTAGTCCGGTGGCAGTCCGCCTTAAACTCCCTCCTACGTACAGGAGAATTCATCCCGCCTTTCATGTGTCCAAGATTAAGTCCGTATTTCATTCTCCCATTAATCCGCCTACCCCGGTCCCTCCCCCGCCGCGTCTCGTAGATGGGGAGACCACCTATTTGGTTAATCGCATTCTGGACTCTAGAAGGAGGGGACGCGGATTTCAGTACTTGGTGGACTGGGAGGGTTACGGTCCGGAGGAGAGAAGTTGGGTACCTGCTAGGAACACCCTGGATCACTCCCTTATCGATGATTACAATCGACAGGTAAGAGATTCTGGGGACGCCAGGAGGCGTCCTTAGGAGGAGGGGTACTGTCACAGTTCGTGAATGCACCGTCTCCAGCTGTATTCAGGTTACGTCATGTTGATTGGTTCATGTGGGCAGGTGCGACTCATTCCAACCGCCTATTTAACGCCCTGTCTTTCGTCTCCTGTTTGTCAGATCGTTGTTTGAGGTTCTCGTGTTGATGTCTGTTCGTGCTCCTGTGTTCCTGTCCTTGCTCTGTTTCCTGTTTCGGTCTTCCTTGGATTATCACAGTCACTCACGGATTATCACCGCCTATCACCGATCTACCACCACCGTCATCGCTACCAACGCACTCAAATCACCTATTCACCTGTCTGTGCTGCCGTCGTGGTCCCTGCGTCACTCTCCAGCATTCATTCATCACACCTCCTTTCAATAAACTAAATTTACTTGCATCTGCCTCCTGTCCTCCATTGTTAGCATCACACTTATGTGCCAAAGCCCATGTGTCTCATATCACATCAAATTCTTGATCACACTGCCTTCCAAAATAAATAATCGCTAAAGTTGAAGTTCATAGCAGAGTCAACCCAGACTTTTGAATTAGCATGAAGTCGAGCCTCAGAGACCCTAATACTTTGAATTATAAGCCTAAAAAGCAAATGATTGAATTTCTTAGCAAAAATTCATTAAAACGGACATTCTTATTTATGACGTCCTTTAGCAAATTATAATAATGCCAGCGCAAGGCTTCCTATTAATGAACTCTTTTTCACTCATTTTCATTCTCTCACTCGTCATGATTTTTTTCTCCCCTCCACCCGGTGAACTTGCCACACTAATAGGTTATGAATAATTCTGTTTCAGCTTAGATGGCAATTAGCCACAATGCTAGAGGCTATACTTCTTCCCCGGGTAGAGGTGTTGGGATTTACGAGTGTCAGTTAGATGAGGTGCACACACTTTCCTTCGATTCCTAACCAATTACAAGCTAGATTCTTCAAAACATCTCGTATTGATAAAGAGCAGCCCATTAATATGAACTCTACCATCTATAGGGCTTCTGACGAGCATGTAATTTGCTCTTACTGGGTTGTGTTCTCCAGCTCAAGGGGCTGGAAGTGGTGTTCTTTTTTTCAGGGGCATATTTATTCACATCAACCCTTCTAGGGCTTTTCACCGACTTCCGACAGACTGTCTTATCAGAGAGCTCAGCAGCTTACCAGGATGATTCCCTGATTTGGCGATAGAGATAATTGCTAATGAGCTCTATATAACAGCCAGTCATCAATTTTTTTTTATTAATAATAATAAATAAAACAAATAAATATACTAAATAATTAAATGGTAAAACTTACCAAACTTTTTTAAAGTACTTTCAATTGTACTGTAAAATAAAATAAAAAAAATCATTGTAATTGCAACAAAGAAAGCCATAAATCTGATAGTAGCATGAAACTATTTTGCAATTATCATGCAGCTCCATTTATTTATCTTAAAGGTCCCGTTTTTTGCGCCTTTTTTGAAGCTTTGATTGTGTTTACAGTGTGCAATATAACGTGTTCATGTTTCGCGTGTAAAAAAACACAGTATTTTTCACACGATTCACCTATCTGTATACCGCTGTTTTCACTGTCATAAAAACAGGCTGATGACTTCCTTGTTCTTTAAAGTCCCTCCTTCAGAAATTGTACTCGGTTACTAACGTAAGCTCGGTTCTAGAAGAGCGAACGAGTACTGCGTCTTAGCTAAGTTGCTACGGGAAAAGTCTCTTTTCACGAAATACTGAAGCAAAACATTATCCTTAATTTTGTATTTTTGTAAATCGCATTTGCAGCAGTACACAGCCATAGGCGAGACGGCTCGCTCGCTCATTGGCTGTTCTGCGGGCAACTGCACAGCCTATCGAGCGCAGGCTGATGCAACATCAGACCAATAAGGGTGCTTCCCGCCCTTCTTGCTACTTCCCGCCGAAATGGGTGTGGCCCATCCTATAGAAGCGAACCAGAGTGAATCGTACGCACGGCAGAGAACGCAGTACTCGTTCGCTCTTCTAGAGAGAACCGAGGTTACGTTAGTAACCGAGTACGTTCTCTTACGAGAGCTCTCTCGTACTGCGTCTTAGCTAAGACGCTACGGGAACCCTATGTAAAACGCCGTGCGCGCAGGGATCGCACACCAATAAACCTGAAGCAACGCCCAGGATTTACAGTGCACAGTCACCCGAGGGACTCACAGAGAGTCCAGGACAGTAAGGGGGAAAGCCCTCCGTCCCATATCTAGCAGCATCCGCAGATGCGGCAATATGACATCACACAGCCGAGGCAAGGCCTGACCAATGTGGCAATGCAGGTCTTACGCAATACTGCCCATATAACAGTCGGCAGCTCATAACGCTCACGAACTCAGAGTTCCCCTCAGGGCCCTGATTCGACTATACCGACAGCAGCCTTGCTTGCAAGGCGGGAACCTCCAGGTTATAGAACCTGATAAATGTAGACGGCGAGGCCCAACCTGCCGCCATACATATATCCTGCAAGGAGATCCCAGTAGACCACGCCCACGACGAGGCGACGCCCCTTGTGGAGTGTGCTCTGACGCCCAGTGGGCACTGAAGGCCCCTGGAAGCATAAGCTAATGCTATGGCGTCCACTATCCATCTGGATAGAGTCTGTCTCGAAACAGCCATTCCCTTGGAACGTCCACTGAACGAGACAAACAGCTGCTCAGTCTGTCGAAAGACAGCGGAGCGAGACACATAAGCTCTTAAAACCCTAACAGGGCAAAGAAGACTCGAGTCTCTATCCTCTCCTGACACCGATAGGGCAGACAGGGCAATAACCTGAGCCCGAAACGGCGTGTTAAGGGACTTCGGCACATAACCATGCCTAGGTTTGAGTATGACCCTTGAGTCATTAGGCCCAAACTCCAAGCTGTTTCAGAAACGCTGCGATGGCCGCCACATAAACTTTGAGCGTGGATGGGGCTCTGCCCTTATCCAACAGCTCCTGTAGGAAGGAGAGAACCTCCGTCACCTCACAACTAAGGGGTGAACATCCCTGAGCTGTGCACCAGCTGGAGAACACCGACCACTTCGAGGCATACAGCCGTCGAGTCGACGGAGCTCTAGCCTGAGTGATGGTATTTAGCACTCCCACTGCGAGATCAGCGGGTAACCGTTGAGCGCCCACACATGGAGGGACCACAACTCCGGTTGAGGGTGCCAAATCGAACCCCTGGCCTGCAAGAGGAGGTCCCTCCTCAACGGCACTGGCCACGGGGCGACATCTGCTAACTGCATCAAATCTGGGAACCATGGTTGGTTCTTCCAAAAAGGTGCTACAAGCAGTATTGAACATCTCGTTTCTCTCACCCGCTCTATCACCTGCGGAAGGAGGGAGACGGGAGGGAAAGCATAAAGCGGGCAGCACGGCCATTTCCGTGACAGCGCGCTTTCGTTCTTGGAAAAGAACGCGGGGCAGTGAACGTTTTCGTGGGATGCGAAGAGGTCCACCTCCGCCCTGCCAAATCTCTCCCACAACAGCCGGACTGTTTGCGGGTGTAGACACCATTTGCCTGTGGGAACATTGTCTCTGGACAACCTGTCTGGACCCAGATTCTGTAGCCCAGGCACATGAACTGCCCTCAGCGAGCGCAAGTTGCGCTGAGCCCAAACCAGGAGGCGTTCCGCCAGCCTGTACAGGTTTCGCGACCCGAGACCGCCCTGGCGATTTATGTAGGACACCATAGAGACATGTTGTCTTAACGGACTAAGACGTGGCGGCCGTTGATTTGGGGACAAAAGCGCGTCAGCACGTTCTCCACTGCCAGCATTTCCAGACAGTTGATATGATGGAGCTTTTCCTGTTCTGACCACAGGCCAAAGGACGGTCTGCCCTCGAGCAGCGCTCCCCATCCCGAAGTGGAGTTGTCCATCGACACCATCTTCACATTCGAGGAAGTCCCCAATGAATGCCCAATGCGCGCTGTGGTGACAGCCGCGCCGTCATGGAACATGAGTTCAGAGCTATACCCAAATACAGTATCGTCTGACTGGGGTTCAGCTAACTCTTCGTCCAGTTGCCACTGAGACCGAGTTTCTCGAGGTGATTGAGTAAAACGGCCCTGTGCTCCACGAGCTCTGCTCGTGATTGAGCCAGAATCAGCCAGTTGTCCAAATAGTTCAGCACTCGCACGCCTCTGAGTCTGAGAGGAGCGAGCGCTGCGTCCATGCACCTTGTAAATGTATGAGGAGCCATGGACAAGCCGAACGGCAGGACTGTAAACTGGTATGCCTGGCCCTCGAAGGCGAATCTCAAATATCGCCTGTGACTGGACACTATCTGTATTTGAAAATACGCGTCCTTCAGATCTATTGACATGAACCAGTCTCCTCTGCGAATCTGCGCGAGGAGCTTCCTGGTCGTAAGCATTCTGAAACTGCGTTTCACCAATGCCTTGTTCAGCTGTCTTAGATCCAGCATGGGCCTGAGACCCCCGTCTTTCTCGGGCACCAGAAAGTATCTGCTGTACAGCCCCCCCGCTTTGAACTCGAGACACAGGCTCTACAGCCCCTTTGCTCAACAGTTTTGATATTTCGGCCCGAAGTATGTGTGCTACTATTGTTTTGACCGTAGTTTCGACGCGCTAAAAAGAGCGGAGGGCGTTGAAAAAAAACTGTAGCGAGTAGCCTCTCTTTATAATGCCTAGCACCCAATCCGAAACTCCTGGAAGCACTGACCATGCATCTGCATGAATGGCTAAGGGCTGGATGCGAAGCGCGCTCTGTTGACTGGGCAACGGCGGCGCTTGGGTGCGGTGCACCATGGGCGTTATGCCTGTGGCATTTGAGGCGGGGAGCGCGCTGATCACAGCGGGCAGATCGCTCCTCCTCGACCCTGTCCCGGTGCTTAACCAATTGGGGGAGGGCTGAACGGGTCCCGTGGGACTCGTGATGTCTGCGAGTAACTGTGGGCTGCAAGTGTGCACATTTACCACTTTCGACTCGCTGTCTGCCTGGGCAGAGCGTACGTGCACGGGTTTCGTTTTTACTGAAACCCCGTGCCGTGTGTGACATAGTGTATGTGGGCACTGAGGAGTGGGCACGTTTACTATGCGGCGCGCGTAACCGACCTGAGTTGATCTTATGTGCGCGAGCCCTGTGTGCAGGGCTGTGCTTACATGTGGAGATGGGCACTGAGGAGTGGGCATCGTCACTACATTTATAGCACCATCGGCCGTGGCCGGACGAACGTGCACGGGTTTCGTTTTTACAGAAACCATATGACGCGTGTGACATAGTGATTGTGGGCACTGAGGAGTGGGCACGTTTACTATGCAGTGCGCGCGATCGACTTGAGTCGCTTTTATGGGCGCGAGCCCCTGTGTGAAGGGCTGTGCTTATATGTGGAGATGGGCACTGAGCAGTGGGCATCGTCACTACATTTATAGCACCATCGGCCGTGGCCGGGACACCAGAAATTACACCTCTTTCGGGAAATATCTGGGTAGCCGTGATAACGGTTTTTGTGTGCAGGCAAGCGGGCAACCGTACAGGCTTGTGCATTGCAAAAGACGCTGAAACAGTCACAATCCCTGGAACTGAAACAGCGGCGCACTTAGGTGAGAGTTCGGCCGCGGCGACTCGTACATCGGCGCTTTCCTAGGATGGCTTCGGGGGTCCTGGCCTCACCGTAATCCTCTGCTGCGGTCCCCGCGGTGCGGGGCGACGGCCAGTAGAGCGAGAACGGCGGTCTCGAGCTGCGTTGCTGAAGCTGTTGTGATAACGGCTTTTGTGTGCAGGCAAGCGGGCAACTGTGCAGGCTTGCGCGTTGCAGAAAACGCTGAGACAGTCACAATTCCTGGAACTGAAACAGCGGCACGCTTGGGTGAGAGCTCGGCCACAGCGGAACTCGTACACCGGTGGTTCGATGAAGCAGCCATCGTGTGTAGTGCAGACGCAGCCTGCTCAGCAGCAGAAAAGATTCGCGCGAGCAGAGGTGACGTCATGCAGCAGGCTTTAGATGGCAACACCGCTTCCGTCCGCCGTCCAGCAGAGGGCGGACAAAGGTGCGTCGCTATCGCCTGTTCCACCGGCGGAAGTGACAGGTAGTTCCTCTGACGAGCCGCAGGAAGGCATCTTAAAAAAGACGCAAGCTCTTTTACGAGTGTGTGTCGCAGAGCGAACACACACACACGCATAAAGAACAGTTGGATATAACAGAATTGAAAGGATATGTGCGCCGGAGAGCGCAGCAGGAACGGCAGTGGAAGGCAGCGAAGGCCAGCAGCTTTAGAAGTGGCTCGTCCCGCTGAGATGCCGAGATCAGAGGGCGCTTGCTTCCTTCGTGATCCAGCGATGCGTGAGCTTCGCTGAAGAGATGAAAAATCAGGTGAGTCAGCCTTTTCGAGCTCCTTTTATAGGTTGGGCCACACCCGTTTCGGCGGGAAGTGGCAAGAAGGGCGCGAAGCACCCTTATTGGTCTGATGTTGAATCAGCCTGCGCTCAATAGGCTGTGCAGTTGCCGCAGAACAGCCAATGAGCGAGCGAGCCGTCTCGGCTATGGCTGTGTAATGCTGCAAATGCGCTTTACAAAAATACAAAATTAAGGATAATTTTTTGCTTCAGTATTTCGTGAAAAGAGACTTTTCCCGTAGTGTCTTAGCTAAGACGCAGTACGAGAGAGCTCTCGTAAGAGAAACGTAACGAGTTCTGATTGTGCCAGCGGTTCCTGTGTTGTGATTCGACAGAAGCTGAACGCACGCTGCCCTCCTGTAAACGCGCAATTGGACTAGTTTTGAGAAGCAAGTGGGCAGGAGCATTAGCTGGAGATATACTTCTAATCACAGGAGCGTTTTTACTGAAGATATGCGGATGAAAATGCATTCGTTTTTTTGCACAGCCCTAACATCTAACGTTAGTTAACAAAGCTAAACAGCGTTGCCCTTTGTGTAATAAGTTACAGAAACTGTTAAACGCACCAACTTAAATAATAAAATACACTTACCGGTTGTGGTCCATAAACAATGCCTTCTCCAGACAAAGGAACTAGAGGGATGTAGTCCAAACGGGTCATTTTTTGTAGGCAAATTCTGTTAAATAAAATATCTCGCTTGGCATTGAACTTTGAGCTTTAGAATTTTACAGATATTATTTATACTCTAACAAGAACATTACACACTAACTAAAGTTTAAAACATGGGATCACGAAGAAGGGGACCTTTAATTTTACATTCGACATAATTAAATGTAAAAATAAAATTTAAAATTAAATTAAAAAAGATCAGCTTCTCATCAACTCCTGAACCCCCGTTTGGGAAACCATGCTGTTGCATATTCTCTTCAAACATGAATATAAAAAAGTTATTTTGCATTTTAAAGTATTTCACTGTAGAATTTTAAACTGCAAAGCATTAGATAATGTTCTCTAATAAGGCTTGTTTTTGCCTTATTTACGAAAGTTAGGGAAGCTTTTATAAAGTCTTACCAAAAAAAAAAAGAGAGAGAGAGAGAGAGATGAGAACATGCGTAAAACGATTAAAAGCAAATCATCTCCTTTTGTAATCTTTGCATTTTCATCGCCTCCGAGTTTCCCAAATGATGCTTTGCGGCACAGCATGAATATAAGAAGCAAGTGGGGAAGTTCAAAGTGAAGTGTTATGAATTACGCACAAACACAAACACAGACGCTACTCTACCTCCCATTCAAAGGTCCTTATCACATGGAGACAGTCAGCCTTAATGATCAGCCCATTCAGAAGCAACCTGCCAAGCTCTAACAGAGAAAACACGGCAGACTTCCAAATGACAAAAACAGGATAAAGCACTTCAAAGCCTCATGTGACCAGTTAAAGGACAACGAAAGAGATTGGGGGTCAGCTTTTGGATGCAACGCCGCCACTTTCATGTCAACTACATAATGCCAAAAGTCGTTCTGAGCAAATTATGGCCCACTTAATCCTGAATATACTGTACAGTTACATTTTCTTGTTTGAAGATGGTTTCAAATTAGTGCATGCTGTTCCACAAGCTTGATGGAGAGAAAATACAGAAGGGAACATATCGGAAGTGCATATATACTTACACATCACCGTAAGCAAGACGTTCCCTGATGCTAGGACGACTTTCTCCCGTGTCGCTCGGTCATAGATTCCTACATGGCATTCATAAGGTCCGTTGTCTGAGATCCGGACCTCTGGGAGCCTGTGGAAAAAAGTTAAAAATTAACTGTAAGACGTTTTCAGTGATTCAAAGACTGAATATATTTATGAAGGCTTGCATCAAGATTCCCCTGACAGACATACAGTACATCCTGAAACTAGATTCAAGCAATTGTTAAACAAATCCAAGCAAATTTTGGCAACTGACATGATGCTAGGGTGTTCTGGCAGCTCTTTAGTGACATTCTCAGTGACATTTGGGACTTTAAATATGGTTCTGGTTCTTCTTCAGTGTAAACTTTTTTTAGCACCTTCACGGTGAAAACCATTTTTATTTTATTTTTTATCAAATTTGCTTATAAATGTAATAGAACACTTCTTCACAACTCCAAAGGAAAGTAAAAAATATACAAAATAATTATTTTATTAAAATACAGACTTCTCCAAAGAGTCAAAGACTTCATTCTGCATTCTGAGCATGGACTACAATGCAAATAAAAATGAGATTTTCAGCTGCAGACAGCAGATCAAAATCGAGGACAATTGTCCTTACTGGCCTCCTGTAGAAGAGGAGAGACTGCAGTTAAGCAGAAGCAACTAGGTATGCTGTCATAGTAATGTGCCAGGTGAAATAAATGAGACTACTGCCTAAGAAAACAGTTGTCTGTCTGCTGGCTCAACACATTCCCATAATTCCTCACTCCATCCATCCATTTCTGCTGTCCCTGGAGCCCCACAGAGGGGGGTAGACTGCTGATGATGGCTGATAGGAATACTGAAATACTCGACTTTGTGATTCATTTTTGTAGATTTGTTCCTTTTTCATTATGTTCCTCTCTTTTTCTTTGCATTTTCTCTCTCAGGATACCCAATAAAACAAATAGGAGGCTGTATTACTAACGGTACTGGCTGAGTAAAAGTGGCTATTGCTGCAAACCATAAAAATAGATTAGAAAATGTGAGCCAAGTTTAATCTCGGAAGCTAGAATGATGGCTAATTTTAAGCTATATGCTACCAAAAAGAAGTATTTCATCTTGCTTTTCATGAAAAACATCTAACAAGTACACTTAACTGAAAAGCAAAATTGCATAAGATATTATAACTAAAAAAAAAAAAAACTGTAATATTGTGAAATATTATTATCATTTTAAATAACTTATATTCTTAATATATTTTTAAAATGTCATTTATTATTGTGATGTCAAGGCTAAATTTTCAGCATTATTCCTCCAGTCTTTAGTGTCACATGATCCTTCAGAAACCATTTTAATATACTGATTTGCTGTGCATGAAATATCTGCTATTATTTGTCTGCAAACTGTGATACATTTTTGATCAAAGCAGAGTGGTTTGTTTTTAGACACTTTTGGTCTTTTTTGTTTGCAAATCTTTTGAGTCTGGATAGCATAGTTTCTCAAGTCTCATGAAAAATAATGAAACAAAACAATAATGAACAAAAAAAATCCATTCCTTTTTCACTTCAGTCAAGTGATCCTTTAACAATCTCAACAGCATCTGCTTAAGCTCGACGCCGGTCGACAATGTCCTGCTGCTCAGCCCCATTAAAACAAGAAGAAGTGAAACCAAGCTCATTTATATTGAATGAGGGCAGCGGGTGAGTTCTCAGCACAAGCCCATGAGCATTCTTTTCATGTACGCCTCCACCCCTCCCCACCGTGGCTTTCTTTCTCCCACACCTCAGATAGCTCACTTAGACTTGAGCAGAAACACAGGCAGAGTTAATTGCAGTGCGTTCACCATCATGGCGATGGCAACAAAACAGTGGCTGTAAACAAAACCACTCTGCCATTTCTCTTCATAGATGTCCATAATTTTATCCCTGTCTATTGACAGTTTTTGTTTTGTTTTTGTTCGTTTTTTTCTCTCCCTTTACTTCCAGGGCTGCTTGACATGCATGGACCATGATGATTGGATGAGAGGTTTGGCTCCAGCTTTGTACATTGGCATTGGTCTCACGTTCCACCCTGCAAGTGTCCTCTCTCTGGATGAGCTTTACTGCCCGGGTCTCTGAATCCCAGCCAGCGCATTTCTCAATTCCTGCCTCTCTTACCTCTCCACCTCTCCTTCTTTCTGCCGTTCGACACTCGCTGTCTCTTATTTGCTCATTCTCTCACCTCTGTTGCATACTTCCTCTATGGATTGCTGAAATGCTGGCAATGTTGCACAATAGTCTGGCTCTCTATGGTATTCAGTTCTTCAAAATAACCTCAATGGGACTGAAATTCCAGCTTCTTCACCAGTCTTTCTCACTCTCACCATCTCTGTATTCTCTCTCTCTCTCTCTCTCTCTCTCTCTAACTGTGCTCTAAAAATGTAGATGGATTGTTAATCAGAGAGTAATAAAAAGCCGATTAGCACTAAATCACACCGAGGTAAGAAGGGATTTGCCTAGCCAGGTCCTGCCACTCTGCAGTGTGTTTAAGTGTGTGTGTGTGTGTGTGTGTGTGTGTGTGTGTGTGTGTGTGTGTGTGTGTGTGTGTGTGTGTGTGTGTGTGTGTGTGTGTGATGAGAAGGACAGAGTGCTCATTGCCAGGAATATAACATTCTGTAATTACAGAAATGTGCCATGAATTTCTCAGCTGAGGCCTGTTCTTATTGGTGTTGTGGGCGTATTATTTTAGAATATGTCTGAGGCTGAATTTATGATGTTGGAATATTCACAATAGCTCATGTTTTCATGAGTCATCAAACAGAAAGGTCTGCTGAGGTGATCTTTCACTCGAACATTAACTTATAGGGCCTTGAACTTCAGTTAAAAATGGTTCACAAACCAATTTCATTCAACATGGCAATTTATCCATGAATAGATTTGTGAATGATTTACAAAGAAATTAATTATTTGTGTTTCATGAATGAGGCTCATTGTAACCACAGTAATGGTTGGCCAACTTTTCAATGGCTCACGTCAATCCATGGTTGCTAAAATCACACTTTTGCCTGAATTATAAAACCATTGGGGCTCTTTGCAAACTTTCAAATAGTTTTAAAGGGTATAACAACATGAAAAAAAAAATTAAATAAATACAATCTCTACTGAAACACCAGGGGCCTCTGATATTTTCAAAGGGTTCACAAGAAGAAGAAGAAGAAGAAGAAGAAGAAGAAGAAAACCTTTAGCAAAACAACACTTATCAATTTAAATGCCACTAGGATGCCTCTGCAAACTTTCAAAGAGCTTCCAAGATGAACAAAACAAAAACAAAACCATACAATTTAACTTAACCCTTGTGCGTTGTTGGGGACGTTTTCTTCCACTAGGGGGTAAAGTTGAGTCTTATTTTGGCCACAAAATAATTTTTTTTTGAAATTTTTCAAAAACTCAACGGTACACTGTGGGCAAATTCACTAACCTTTCGGGATGTTCGTGGATGAAAACATCCACTAAATTAAACTGCTGTAAAAATGTATCAGATAAATATTTTTTTCATTTTTTTTGCATAAATCTATTAATCAACCTCAGTCCTGATCAAAACTACCACATTTTTTACCACAAACTTTTGAATTACCAAGTTCATAAATGATGTCACTGATTTGGGGGAAAAAACACACAAAATTACATATTTTCAATATAAAAAGTGATTGTGGACTGGATTTATTTTTTTGTTTTTTTTTTTGTTTTTTTTTGCATTGTTAGTTTTTGTGCAGCATTAGATTTAAATTTTTTCTCCCTAATTTGTTGTTGGTGGCTGTTTTTGCCCCATTGACTTCCATTATAACGACATTTTTTGCTTGCAAAGCCATGACACCATATAATCATGCATTCTTGATTGTTTGTGGTTTTCACTTTTGGGAAGAGGTAAAAAAAACGTATTTTTACAGTTGATCACTAGGTGGGAAAAATAATCCTTTAAATAGGCCTGTGCAAAAAAAGGCTTGGTTTCTGGCTTGTATATGAAGTTATATGGAGTATAACAGCAAATTATAGTGTTTGTGTGCGTGTGAGATTCTTGATTGTTGGTGGGTTTCCCTGTTGGGAAGAGGTAACATTTGTATTTTTTTACAGTTGATCACTAGGTGGGACCATTAACCCTTTAGATAGGCCTGTGCAAAAAAAAGGCATAGTTTCTGGCTTGTATGGAGTTATATGGAGTATAATAGCAAATTATAGTGTGTGTGTGTGTGTGTGTGTGTGTGATAGAGAGAGAGAGAGAAAGAGAGGGTGTGAGAGAGACCTTTTTTGCAGTACAGTATTTGAAAAAATCTAAATATGCACCTCATGCTCTCAGAACTACATGGAGTAAACAATAAAAAAATAAGTGTGTTTATGCACCTGCTTCCTATTGATGGTGAAAAGTACAGATGGCCTATATGTGAAAAGTTCCTCTTTTCTTGATGGTAAAGCCAGTTTAAAACCTTAAAATCCTGTAAAAAAATCTACTTCGCATCAAATTTATGAACAAAATGTATTATGAACCAAAATGCAATACCAACTTCAAATAAGCTGCAGCTCGCTGGAGGGGTCACGCTACATAATCATTTCTAAAACTTTGGTACAAGTCAAGCCCTTTCTCGTGTTGCTTGCTGCTCTTCTCACCATTAAATATCCAGCACGATGGCATGCAAGCGTTTAAATCCACGTACTTTGCTTTTGTTTAGTCTATTCGCTTGTTAAGTCTGACGTCACGTAGCAGCGCTTCCGTGTCCAAACGCTCTATCAGTTACCACGAGAAAACAACAAAAGGTGCTAATATAAACAAAACAATGTGATAGAATACTAGCGAGAAAGTTATAATATTAACCTTTAACTCCATACCGAAGTACCAGATAGCCAGACAATGAAAATATAAATATAAAAAAAATATATAAAAATTATTTGTGTTTGGGACGCTGTGAGCACGGAGACTGTAGTGTATATCGTAAGTTTGAAAGCGTTTAACTTAAATTATCAATATGAATAAACAGTGCTCATAAATGGCTGCTGAGGTCATATTCTCAAGTGAAGCGAGTTGAGGCCTGGACCCGGAAACAGCGCTTCTTACGTCATCACTTAACAACCGAATACTTTCACCACCATTAAAAGGCAGCAGGTGCATAAATACACTTTTGTTTACTCTATGTAGTTCTAAGAGCTGAGGTGTACATTGTGATTTTCTGAAATACATTAAGGTAAGTGCGCAAAGGTCTCTCTCACACACACTCTCTCTCTCTTTCTCTCACACACACACACACACACACACACACACACACACACACACACACACACACACACACACACACACACACATACACACTCAATATAATATGCTGTTATACTCCATATAGCTTCATATACAAGTCAGAAACTAAGCTTTTTTTGCACATGCCTATCTAAATGGTTAATGGTCCCACCTAGTGATCAACTGTAAAAATAACAAATGTTACCTCTTCCCAACAGGGAAAACCACCAACAATCAAGAATCTCACACACACACAAACACTATAATTTGCTGTTATACTCCATATAACTCCATATACAAGCCAGAAACTAAGCCTTTTTTTGCACAGGCCTATATAAAGGGTTAATGGTCCCACCTAGTGATCAACTGTAAAATTAACAAATTTTACCTCTTCCCAAAAGGGAAAACCACAAACATTCAAGAATGCATGATTACATGGTGTCATGGCTTTGCAATCAAAAAATGTCGTTATAATGGAAGTCAATGGGGCACAAACAGCCACCAACAACAAATTAGGGAGAAAAAATTAAATTTAATGTTGCACAAAAACTAAAAATGCATCAAAGCCAATGTTGCTACTAATCTTTGACATGCCCAAGACTGTTATAAAAAGTTAAAAAAAAATCCAGCCAGAATTACTTTTATATTGAAAATAAGTCATTTTGTGTGTTTTTTCCCCCAAATCAGTGACATCATTTATGAACTTGGCAATTAAAGAGTTAAAATCTTGGATTTTTAAAAAAACATTTGGTAGTTTTGATCAGGACTGAGGTTGATTAACAGATTTATGTAAAAAAAAAAAAATAAAAAAAAATATGAATCTGATAAATTTTTACAGCAGTTTAATTGAGTGGATGTTTTCATCCCGAACAACTTGAAAGGGTAGTGAATTTGAACAATCCACAAGGGTTAAAAATGGTACATAAAAAAAAAATAATAATAATAATAATTCAAAGATAAAAATCAAGATGTTGTACAATAAAATCGATGTAAGGCCATTGATGTAACTACTCTTAATGGCAAGGCTGATGGTAATCAAATGGCCTGGATGTTTACAAATATAATGTTAGAAAATATAAATTAAAATTTAGAAAATGACAAAATTGGCAAATAAATGTACAGTTGAGGTCAAAAGTTTACCCCTTTCAGAATCTAGAAAATGTTAACTACTGTATTTCATCGAATTAGAGATATCATACAAAATGCATGCTACTGTTCATTTAGTACTGACCTGAATTAAATATATACACATAAAGGATGCATACATATAGTTCACAAGGTGTAAAATTTTGACCTCAACTGTACTAATGATGCCCATTTCCAACTTTAAAGGCACTATGGAAAATTTAACAGTACACTTTATAGTCACACCCAAATTAGTGGTAATTTCATAAAAACTATGAAAAATATTATTTAAAATGTTTGCTGATTTGCTTTTTCCCATGACTAAAATGAGATGATGACAAGACAATAAGATCTATAAATGATAACTGTGACTATATCAACATGCAATATCGTTGACGATAAAAGATGAGACTAAAATGTATCTTAAAAAAATCAAAATCATACAAAAATCTATTTTTATTTTTGTTGAAAAAAGGAGACAAAATATGATTACAGGCTGCTGTTCGTGTCTCTACTACACAAGCTTTCATGTGTGCCGTTGTCCGATATTAAGGGTTCAAATCCATGTTGGTACCTATAGCCTCATGGTTAGTTCTGTAACGGATAAGCAGTTCATCGATTCATGGGTTCTGAACTAATGAATCATGGTTCGTTGAATCTAAAACAATGCAAACCCAAAGCTTGTAGATTTTGAATTCAGGCATATAAACCCAACTCTCTCTAAACTAAATGCCTGGCCTGGCGCCAGCCTGGCTGGATTTAAATTATTTACGACACTCTGGATGAGAAATTCCACAGTCACGTGAGCAGCCTCAAAGGAGAAACGAAACACATTCCACAACACACACACACACACACATAAGCACACACACACACACACACACACAAACCTTTCTTAACGTTATTTACCTTTGTCATTTTATTACTAAGATGTATTTTGATAGGGGTGTGTGTTGCATAAAGTGGTTAATCCTGTTAGGCGAGGATTATAAATTGCTGACTTGTAAAATGGAAATGTTTTTGGAATGAATGTTCTTACAAAGAGTCATGATTCTGTAACCCTATCCCCCTGACCAGAACATAAAACTTTACGACCTATGGGAAACAGGACAGGAAAGCTAACTCTTAGAAAAGAGAATCGTACCCTTTTATCTTCTCAATGTATTCTAAATGTATTGAGTATTGCCTTTTTGTGCAGTAGATGTTTCCCCATATAAATTGGAGTATCTGCAGTTTTATCGTGTGTTAATCAAACTTTAAATGTGTGTAATTCTGCATATGAATGTAACGTCGTGTTTCTATCAGTTATATATGTCATTTATGGTATCTTTATAATCGTAAAAATCCGACTGTGTCGAATCTAGACGACAAATTACAAAAAGATGCACCGTTTCAGAAATACAATCTTTCTAAAGAAAAATGTTCAATTCTGTCAGCTATAACTCACGCGAGGGGCTGTTTCCCCAGAGACAAAGGAATGTTTTTTCCCACTTAAGATCGCAGACGTTCATTGGTTGTTCACGCAAACAGAGGCGTGAACCAGTCAAGCCATAAGAACTGAAACCAGGAAGTTCATCCTTCTTCTTGTTCTTCTTCGCGCTCTTGCCCCGCTCTCAGTCCTCTTCTATCTCCGTTGATCTCAGCACGGCGGCTAAGAGAACAGCCTGTTCTCATGGCTCCTTCAAGAGCTTTCATCTCCGTTGTTTTCATTTCCTTTACTTACTAAGTACCTCTCTACACGAGGAAGACGAACGCTGGATCATTGCGTTTGTTGGACCTTTCAAATATCGCGAGATTCCGCAGCAGCCCCGGAAGACACGAGAGAACACGCCCAATCACAAAGAGACCACATGCAAGTATTATTTTCTAGAGAGATTTAAATGCTGCTTAAAGTTTGTCTATTACCTTTTCAAGGTGATTTGATTCGTTGTTGTCTTGCAAAAGGTAACTGTCTGTGACTTTGCATAACTGAGCGATTATTCTGTGATCGCGCCTATTCTCTCACCTCTCTTTCTCAACCTCTCTCACTCATTCTCACTCATTCTCTCTCTCTCTCTCTCTCTCTCTCTCTCCCTCATTTGGATTCCGTTATGTCTTGTACAAAGTTTACTGTCTGTATTGTCGTACGCGTATTTACTCTGTGTGATTTGTAGTTTGATGTATTATTAGTTAAATTATTAAAAACCAATATATATTCATGATTGCTTCTGTCTAAAACGCTCACATCACGAGTCAATGAAATGTCTGATCTTTAGCTACAAGCTTGTTATTTTTCAGTAACCGAAATTTCATAATGATAGGAGAATGTGTTTCATGGCCAGAAACAATTTTTCGATGATCTGAAAAAAAAAAAAAAAAAGTAAGCTGGAGTTTAACCATCTTAATTTTTCCATCTCCACGTGAGATGTTCAACTTTTTCAGTACAGAGATGTACTGTGTTCTGTTATGCGATCTCGACTATTTTGCTTGCGATTGTGGTTGTGATTAATATACATATTTTTTTTTTTAAATAGAGAAACATTATTAAAATTTGGAATGTAATTATTAGAAATTCTATAGGTATGGTATCGTAAAAAGTTTTTATAATGTAAACAGAAATTCTAAAATTACAACAATTATTGTGATTAGAATTTTGAGGATTTTTTTTAAATTAAACAGAACGACTCAACGACTAAAACGACTAAAATGCTCAGATATTTTGTAGACTAAAACATTTCCTAAACAAAAACAGAATATGGTTGATTAAATATGCTCATAACTAAAAAGTTAATTTGACACAGGACTAAGACTAATTCAAAAGACTAAGACTAAATAAAAAATGGCTGAAAAATTAACCCTACCACAAATCCCACATTTGGAAATGAAACGGTCATAAATCAGTACAAATGGCATGAACACAAAACATCTTGCTCACCTTCTCGACAAGGTAGCTATATAACAGTCAGTGCTGCTCCACTACATAGTGTCCTCACTTCCAGACTAAAAAGAGACATCACATGCTTCAATGACACACAGCATATTTCATCTCTCTCTTTTAACACTATTGTCGCGTTTCGGTGAAGTGGCATGAAAAAAAACTGATAGATGTGCGTGATAATCAGGGGCTTTTATTGAAGAACGGGCTTCTCCTGAAGGGCCCTGGAGGGCCCAGTGGGCGTAAGTGCTTTTGTTTCAGAGTATAAAGCTGAATGTTTTGCCAAGAGCAGTTGGGTCTCATAGGAACAGGTAGAGGACTGAGGTGTCCATGGTAATGAGAGAAAAGGGCCAGGTCAGAGTGGAAGGGGGAGGGTCCTGTGGACCTGTTTGAGATTTGATTGACAGCTCAAACTTTCCATCATAATACACCGGCAGCTTTGTAGCAAGGAGAAGCTAGTGAAGAACAAGAAAAAAAAACCTAACATTATGACTTATATTAAATATTAAAATTGAACATAATACATTTTTCAAATGCCTTCAACAACGTAGCCTCCTTAAGGGGAATTGTGAGGGGAAAGTTTAGAAAAGACAACGAATTTCAATCTGCGCTGTAATAATGTCTCATTTGACACCTTATGTGGTGTTGAGTTTTCAGGGAATTCAAACTGTCATGTAAGACTGTGATGGGACTAGCAAATCCTGTGCTGTTCAAAATGGAAAAACAAAAGCTTTTTTATTATTCCTCAATAATCCAAGAGATGAGATGCGTACTTCTGAGCAGCAAGCAAGCAGGCGAAGCAGTAATGTGAAAACAAGCAAACTTCTGTGGCCCAGCTAGAGGCAGACGTGTCTATCTCTGTTTTCAATTTCTAGAAAGACCCTTACTGGTGCATTTATTTTCAGACGAAATGCTGAGAACTGAATTAGAGTGGCAAGGCCTACCGGTGTGGCTTCTTGCCACTCTGGAATGAAAATCAGAGATAATTCCTGTGAAATATCCTGTCTGGGTGCTCTGGATCTCCCGCAGAATGCCGTGTCAGAGGCTACAGGGGAAATTACTATATATATATCTGTATGTCTGTCTGTCTGTCTATCTATCTAATGTCTATCCATCTAATTGTTTTTTTTTTGTATCTGTTATGTCTGCTTGTCAGTGCAACTGAGTTGACTTGGATTTTCAATGTGAAAACATATGAACTACAATGCAGTGTGAAGTGTATATGAACTACAAATATTTTAGTAGATATTTGTATTTGAAAACAAATCACTGATAATGGAAATTATTTTTCATTTTCAGTGGATTTCACTATGCATGTATGTATTTATACTTAGGAGACTGCACATGGAGTTTGATGGTCTCTGCAGTTGCCATCTTCCTTACCGAGCATTATGTGAGACTGCGAGGTCAATACAGGTGATCCCTACTGCTGCTTATAGTGTGACAGTCAATTTAATTCCTGCTGGGTAGGAGTGTTTGTTTCTGTGCTTTTATACACATCATACACTGTCCCACTTTCCAAGCAAAGCAAGGAGGTATTGTAGCCTGTTGCCTGAAAAACTCAGCTTGACTTGATGTACATGTGCACATATATGCGATGTAAAAAAAGCAGTTAGTCTTGCAGCAGGTTGAACTAGTAATCAAAACCTTCCTTTCTCTGCTCTTTACCAAATAATTTATACCAGCTTTTGGTTTGACAAGACACCTGTATGTTTTGGTGAAGAGAAGAGCGGATATGAGAAAATATTTCTAGGGCTTGCTTTTGCTTTTCCCCCTGAAGCTGAGCCTCAGGTATCAAGGATGACTTGGGAAACACGTCTGTTTCTCAGTGGGCCTGTGAAACACTACAGCAGATGTTCGAAAAGGGAAGACTAAAGATGACGCTTCCTGAATGGGGAGCACTGCAACTGAGGGCCCAAAGGAAAATCTTGGCTTGGGGCTCATTGAGTGAACATATTAAAAAGTACTGGATACTGAGGCAAAGTTTCTTAATCAGGTCATATTTTACTTTTTTTTTTTTTTACTTTTTTAGGCCTTTGTGAGACTAGTATACCCAGGACACAGAACTAGTCTACTCTTTCAGGATTAGGAAACAATCCTCCATAAAATGTGCTGCACACATCTGAATATTTGGGTTGAACTGTTCTGGAACAGTGTTGTAAATAAAACTTAACCACTGATTTCTAGTCGTGTCCTATTTTGGAAGGCCAAACAAAGTATTTTTGCTTTCACAGCGAAACACTGTCTTCACAATTACAACATGGCGGCGGCAGCAACAATAAAGTTACGCTTTCTTTCTTTGCGTGAACATTTGGGCAGCGTTTAAATTGTTTAAATTAGGCATTTTAGGAGCACGTGGACCAGTCTAAACTTTTATAAAGAATATCTCTTTGGGTTTGAGACTTTCAACTCAATAAACCTAAGATTCTAATCCCGCCCCACATTGGTCTGATTGGTTTGAAGAATTATAGTGATGTGCTGAACTGGGTGTCAAACATTGATTTAATTTTAACGTTTTAAAAAATGCAGTGAAGGAATGACAAAGATGCCTTTCTGATGCACACATAAAGTTAATGCAGAAGGAACCCAAGGCATTTCTCTTTATAGTAATGTAGAAAAGCAATAGGAAATTAATAAAGTCAGAAATGATGCAAGCAGGACAAGTTGCAAGTCTTACTGTCTACATTATCATTACAGTCCAATGTGCTATGAATAAAATTTGGCATTTCCAGAGATCATATGTGACCCTGGATCAAAAAACCTTTAGTCTCACAGATAAATTTTCAATTTCAATTATAATTTTTTTCTTTTATGTTGAAAGTCGTTAAATTATTCAGTAAATATCATGTTCCATAAAGATATATTCTACATTTCCTACCATAAATAGATCAAAACTTAATTTTTGATTGGTTTTGTATTCCAGGGTCACTATTACAGAAATATTCTCTTTTGTGACATCATATAACAACTAGAGGCTCTTACCGGACCGTCGATTGATACACCAGGTCTTCCCTTCTCCGGTAATCCTCCATATGGGAGTAATTGGTATTGAACATAGCATCGTACGTAAAAATCTTCTGCTTAATAGTGCCTCCGTCTGTAACCTGTTGAGAAATAAGAATAAAACATTAATAAAAAGATGTGTCTTATAATGAAGTGGATACTCCATAGATCCATATACATAAATAATGAGACAGTACAAGAGCTTGATGCCCACAGGCAAAGTTAGTGCTCACACTTTAAAATGATCCCATTGATCCGTTTACAGTCATTATTGGTATATTATTTAAGAGCTCGTGAAGAGATGAATTTAAATTAGCTCTTGGAAACCTGCTGAGCATGATAAAATCAGCGAGACACTTACATATGTGGCATTAGGAATTTAGTGCGTTATAAGGCAGCGATCTAATGATGACTGACGTTTTTGTTGCATTTTGTTGGTCTGCGGCACAGGAAAGGTAATGAAATGTGAAGAGATATTGCAGAGGTGAGGGATATTCACGTCACTATTGGCTCATTTTGTGTCTTTTTCCCCTCCCTGACTATCTTTGCAAATGATGGAGCATGGCTCTTTTTGCGCTAATATCCACAGGGGAGAGAAAGTCGCTTAGCATTTGAATGACTGCGATTTCTCTTCATAGCAAAGAAAGAAGAGAGAGAAAGAGGGGTGACAGATTTTAATGGAAGTGTTAATGTCTGCTTTTGAAGCGGGGAATTGTTTGGCAGGACAGGTGTCTTTCTTTCGGCAAACACTTGAGATGCTATCTACGGCCTCTTAATCTGCTCCCCTGGCGCTGTAAATCAGTCCTAGGTGGATTTTCGATTGGTTTTCCTCTGTGTGGGGAACAACAGCGCCACGAGGACAGTGTTAAATTGGTTTGATTTGAACAAACAATTCACGCTGCCCTCACATTTGAGTGTAGGTAGGCCACAATAACCTCTATTCCTCTAGAGATACACACTAAATGCCTGCAGCCACTACAACACACAATGATTCATAATTGCTCAAATTCTCTTTATAAAGGAATTATGGGCACAATGAATACAGGGGATAAACATTTCAAGCGGATAGGATAATGTTTACATAATGCATATCTGAAAACGCACTATAACAGTGAGATATTACAGAGCAATTCCAACATGATTTGATTTATTTTAATACACCTGGAGCAAGAGTCCATTTAAATGTGAAAGTGTGTAAGTTGGGAATATTTTTGAGCTCTTCCATCTCTTTACGGATACATTTGGAGGTCTGAACCCACTTCTATACCTTAGAGTTGCAACTTCATTTCTCGTAAAGCAGATACAGTATACGTTTATACATGTCTATGTCCCATAAAACTATTAAAAAAAATCTGTAATATATATATAAGCAACCTTCCAAAAATACATCGACCAAAAGTATATTCTTTTAGGCAGAAATATGATGTATGATGAAAATACTTCTACTAATAGACAGACGTGTATATGTGTCTGAGAAACAGGTCAGCAAAATGCTCATTTTGACAACCCAAGGATTTTGAAGTGATGCCACTTACAACACAACCAAGGAATGCTTTGGCATTGCACTTTGAGCATTGACGATCAACCTGACCATCTGGCTATCTTGTAAGCATGCAAGGATGTGGCTGCTATGGGTCCCACTACATTTTGCTACAGGTTTACAGGGAAGTGAGGACACTGAAAGGTCAGTCACTAAAAGCAAACCTGTTTGATAGTTGTGTTTTCTCCTCAGGTTGATCCTAGTCGCTTTTGTAGTTGACTCTTATAATGCTTTAAAATACTTTAAAAGGTGAAACGCAACATCATTTCTGTCTGACATGTCTTGAAAAATATATAGCGCTCCCAGTAGCTGAATACAGATTCCTTTGGTGGATTCAACTCTTGACTCAAGCATTGTTATGAACAGCCTGAGATGGGTCTACCGGCAGTGCATTTCTTTCAATGTATTGCAGCAACCATTCAAAAGATTTATGAAAAACTGCATTCTGCCCTTTAATGTACAACCATAACGTGAAATCACCTGTATCTTGTTTCATAAATCACGATGAACTGCATTAGTGAAGCATAGAAGAAAAAAAAGTGAACGAGAAAATCGAACACACTGAATGTTTTTTTTTTTTTTTTTGTACCTAAAACTTCTTTTTACACTTAATGGAGACTCTGAAGAAAAAATACAAATCTATGATTGTGGAGAGACACAAGGTGAATGGTTTGCTCTGTTTACAGGCATTATAAAATGAGAGGGTGCTTTTGTTTATTCAAGCACGTATGACAATATTTGATAAGCAGCGAGTGTATGCTAAAAACAGCAAGCACATGATGAGTGGGAGAGGCAGAGTAAAGGTTCTGACACTCTCTCTGATAAATAGAAACACAAAATGGGCCTGTCGAAAAAAAAACAGACACTGTCACCCACTTCGTCATCATGACAAGAGAAGAGGACAGTAATGAGAACATCAAGAGCATGGTGGGAAACAAAAGGTGCCATTGTTCGATGGAATGGCATAAATGAAAAAAAAAATGAAATAAATGAATAGCATGATGGGAATTCACATCTCATGTTGTAGATGTTTGATAGAACATCAAGACCCTTTCAGATCAGTTTCCTGTTGTCATTTTCTGTTCATTCTTAACTTCAAAATATATTTGAAATAAGTTGCATGCATGACAATGTAAACATATTGTTATCCAGATTGAAAACATACTGTATGTTTTTTTTTATACTTTCCAAATGTTTGATATACACTTGTTTCCACACTAATAAATATAAATAGCTATTATTTTCAGCATAATTCAGAATAGCTTTATTGATTTAAACAATTTTAAAAAATTACTCTGCTTTGAAATTATTATTTTGAATATGTTGATTAAAATTCCCCAAAATGCTGATAGTATATTTATTTCAGGAAACAAATATTTAAAAGTATTAAAAAGGCATTTCCCTAATACAGCTATACTTTTAAAGATTTAAAATATACACACATACTAGTCTCTCTCTCTCTCTTTATTTACTTGTGCATATATAAAGACTTCTTTTAGGCCATTCATCTTAAAATTAATCAAAATAATAATAAAAATAATAATTTGGTTTGATCAACACTGTTGAAGACAACCATGGTAACAAGGAAACAAGAGACATTTAGCTGGCTCGTCTCCATGGCGTGCTCACACATTTGGACCTAATGAATTCACCTCATAATCAAAATGGACCTGAACTCCCATGCGAAAGGACATCCATCATGCATGACTGTCCGCCCTGTTGTCTTGACGACTACCTCTGCTTTGAGAATGTGGAAGGAGACAGGCAGACAACAGGAAATCAGATAAATGTGCTTTTATTGAGCAAAAAGGCCACATGGGGGGGAAACGTACATCCAGCTCGAGGTAGCTTATTGAATCTGTTCCACACATTACCACAGAGACACGGAAGTACAGCAGTGGCTCTATACCATCTGGAGAGGAGGAATAGAATCCGGGTGGGCGAGAACAATCTCCGCCTTCTGTCTGTGTACCCACAATAAACTCTAACAGTAGGATACCTTGGATATATGCTCACAGGTCCCTGTGTGATTTATTTGATTTCATTATTTTTCTATTTAATTTTTTTTTTATAGATTACCTTTTTCTGTTTTAATATTGATAATAATAACATAAAATCTTCAGAAAAACTGAGTTTCTGTTTTAATTGTCTGGAATTATGATTTAATACAAAATGATTATCAAAAATTGTGGTAATCAAATAAAGACATAAAATATTAACAACTTAATTTATCTTTCAAATGGTATTAAATGAAAATTTAACAATTAATTTTATTTTTAACAAACATATTTCTACAGGTTTACTGATATAATGAAAACATGGAATAAATTAAAATGTGTGATATATGTTTTAATAATGCATTATTATTACTTTCTGCTGTACACTGGTAATTTATTTCTGTCACAATTTCTTCAAGCTAAAATAAACTTTAATTTTGACAGGTTGTCGTTAAGACCTTTGACAATAATCATTTTATCAAATGAAATGCTGATTTACCACTTTATAGAAATCATAGTGTCCCAAGCTCACACTATAACCAGCCTCAGAAAGCAGATATCTAGTCATTTTCATTTTACAATAAACACGCCTGCCCTTTAAACAGTCAACTTTGATCAGATCAGTTCCACGTTACAGAAGGGTGCAGCCACGCAGGCAAACAGGATCAAGAGGGGTTGGAGAAGGGTGCAACCTACAAGGGTATGAGTGGCTGAGGCTGAGGGTCCCTACAGAGTGTAAACAATGCACGCTGTCTGCTGCAGTTCCACATGGAGGCCCTGGCCGTCTCCCTACCTTCACTCAGCTCACTTCAGCAGAGTGGCACCCCATCCCTCGGGCCTAACTGAGCTGTGGTTATTTATAGAGCACTCCTGAATCACTTTCTGCAGCCTGAGAAAACACACATTCACATTAACATAGACACTCAATAGTTTAATCCTGTCGTAACCTTAGATCAGTTCCACAGCCTCACTGTAAATGAAGCTTCAGGTTGTAGCAGAAATCACATACATTTCATCATGCTGTCTGGCCACCAGTTTACTTTGGCTTATTTAAAATGTGCAGCTGAAAGGAGACAAACTGATCAGATGCAAGTCATTATTATTATTATTATTATTTTGCCAGTAAAAACATTATAATGTAACAACAACAAAAATTACATTTTTGACATTTTTTGTTTTATTCATCAAAAAATCCTGAAAGAAAATAAATATATTTTGACAACATAACTGTTTTCAATATTGATAAACCAAAGAAAAGTTTCTTGAGCACCAAATCAGCATATTCAGATGATTTCTAAAAGATCACGTGTCACTGATGACTGAAGAAATGGCTGCTGAAAATTCAGCTTCACTACCGCTAGTTTTTTAATCAAATTAATGCACCCAAGTTGTGCGTAAGATACTTATTTAAAAAAAAAAGAAAAAAAATATATATACATATACACTGTTTTTTGAAATATTAGGGCAAGATCATTATATATATATATATATATATATATATATATATAAAATGATCTTGCCCTAATATTTCAAAAAACAGTGTATATGTATAAAAAATGGAATACACCCACAGCTGTCATCCTTTCAGATGTGGTTTAAAACTCTTCAGTTACTTTTTTCTTCTATTCCCTTCACCGACCATCACTTAACAGGAGTTTTGTCTCGCTCTATAACCACCCCTTTTCTAATCCATTATTTCCTAACCTGAGAATGGATGACAGGCCTAATATTAGTGATTTAACAGCAAATTATTAACCAACATAGCACACACTTAAATCATACGTATGTTGATGACATGACAGACAGCTATTTGTCTACTCAAAGTACATATCAATAATCTTGCTCTCAACTCGTTTCTTCTAAAGATTTAAAGCAGTCTCTGCATGCGGTTTAGCACTCTAAACAAACACAGCCATAGGGGGTGCAAAGTCCCTATACAATATTTGCAGCCACATTCCTCTGTCTTCCTTTGTATGTTCTCCAAATATTGTACATCCAGCAGTCAATCTAGTCTTGTGTGCAAAGTATACAAACCCCTGCAAAACATGCTGTCTTAGTCTGGGTAAGAAAGCTTTTGTAAACAGCTTTTATTTGCCATGAACCTGCTTTCATCTAGTAAATGGTGACCAGACTACATAGTACTACCACTAACATTTTTAAAATTGAAGGAGCATTAAAGCCCAACTGGTGGAACAAAGCACTAAAAGCCAAGTGTCATGGATGTGATTCTCATATATATATATATATATATTGCATTCAGGCTAACAATTTTTCCTAACATGTGTTCCCTGGGATTCGAACCCCCAACCTTGTGCATGTTAATGCAATGCTCTACCACTTGAGCTACAGGAACACTATATTAATTGTAAATGTAAATCTACAGAGGCTGACTCATTAAAGAGCGATGTTCTACTAGAGCATTTCTGTAGGCTCCTTTTAACCGCTGGTGAAACTCGAGTTTAATAAGATTTATTGCAGTTCTTCTTAGTATGAGCTGATGCATTGTTGAAATGCTAACAAAAAAAAGATGTGAACGGCGCATTGTGCTGTTCATAGTGTTATAGAACAGCTCATCTGCATGGCAATTGGTTTAATATTGTGCTCACACAATGGGAACAATGTGCTCTCTGAAAGGGACACGAAATAGGGCCGCTGTAGTACTGGAAGTGTGGCTGTTTCCTCAACACCAAGGGCTCTTCATTCTAAACAATACAAAAAAACCTAATTCAACGCTATGCCGTAATAACTGTAACTAAATCACAGCCTCCAGTGTTTCTCCAGTAGGTCCCTATGATATTTCCACGACGTCTCCACAGGACGCAGTTGTGAGCTTAAACTGCTCTACCTGCTCACCTGGGAGCCCGTGGTGAGCAGAGGTCCCCGCTGTGCCGAGTGAGTACAGTGAGATGCGTGCTGAATGAATTTCATGCTGCACATGTCAGTTGTCTCCTCCCTCCTGGCTATGCCACTGAAAGGGATCGGCCTCTCTGCAGGGCTTTCACAGATGCCATGGGACGGATTATCCAGTTAAACACAGTCACAAAACCATCTCACCTCATGAGGCTGATAGGTGCCATTATAAACTGCATCTTCAAGCTGCAGAGCTGTCATGTGCATGTCTTGCATAAGACTATTTGTGACAGGCTCAGTGCATTTTGTGTGTCATAACAAATAAAAGTACAGTAATGAGGCGCATAAGCAGTCAAAAGTACAGGTTTCTTATATTTTTATATCTATTCAGGGAGCCCACCTTGTTACACTTGTCAAACAGGCCACCTTACAATTTGATATCTGCCTAATAAGGTGAAACCAAAAACCCTAATGAGGAACTAATGTGTATCCATGAAAAAAAAAAAAAAAAAAAAAAACAAGATGGCCATTGAGGTGATAAATATTCCTCTGCCCCGATATGAGTGTCACATGCTCTAGACATGCTGTCACTCATTTCCATTCCAAGACCACCAGCAATGACAGAGCAGTGATTGGATGAGGCATTCTCTGGCAGATTGGAACTCTGGGATTAAAACTCATGCTGCCAGACATGTTCCAGCTCCAGTTGAACCCAAATCAGGGCAGATGAGAACATCTGAACTGCTCCGGTTTCACAAGGTCAAGCCAAAGGCCAGATAGTTGCCACAGAAAGCATTCAGGCGCTTAAGACATGCTTAAAAATGTATGAATGTCAATGCATTAGATGACAAAATATTAAACCAAGTGGCACTTATTTGAAAGGAAGACAGCTTTCAGCCACTTAAAATAACACTGGGACAAGTTGGAGAAATATAATGGAAAAATGCCTCAGAAAAGTTTTTTTTTTTTTTTTTTTTTTTTTTTTTACTTTTTGCTTGTTTAGACATGCCACTTTTCTTTTAGCGTTTTGTTTTAATAGTATTGCATTTTTTTTCTATAATAATAATAATAAAAGTAAAAGCAATTTATGCTTCTGTGACCTCTCTAGGAACCATTTCTCACTTGATAAAGCTTCAACATAACTGATAGTCTTTGGTTTTCGTGTTGCCACTGCTTATTTCTACTCCCACTGATAATATTTAATAAGATTTAAATCTGGAGACTGTACAAGACTCCTGAACAAAGCTTCAGTAGATATGGATGTTTTCTTTTGATGGTTGCCCTGCTGGAAAGTCCTGTGTTCATCAGCTTCAGTCAATCTCATCAAAATCTTCACATTACTTGATAAAACAACTATACAACTCTATAGCTTTTTTTTTTTTAAGTATTTTCGCTTGGCCTTATTTGCTACTGAACTTTAGCACACACATTGGCTAAACAAATAACAAATATGTAAGACACATAAAAAGTAGAAATGATATACAATTGAAATACAACATGAAGTGCATCTTAAATATCCAGAAACTTTTTTTGTCAACACAATAGCGGTCACAGAAAAAAGTAATGTGAGGGTTTTTGTATTCCAAGGAGCAGAAAAAATAAATAAGAAGGGTAAATTTAATAGAGAGAACATCCACTCTGATTATAATGCTGGACATATGCTGTCTGGGGCATACATTAACCTACTGCTTAAGGACAATGAAGACCAAGGGGAAGGCTAAAAGAGGCTGTCTTTTACTGCCAGAAGGACTTCATGCATGAGGTCTAGTTTCCCACAAACCAGGGAAGGCAGGAATCATTCCCTGGCCTCATGTTAATAGTAATTGAGGACTTCCGTACAGAGACTTTTATTCATTTCCTGTCAACTTAAGTGCCACAGGGCTTGTGCCACTATAACACTGCATTTCTAGGAAAACTCAACTATATGCACCAAAAAACAAACACACTCATCTATTCCCCCACCCATATCCACCTACACACTTAAAAAAACAACAAAAAAACATGTTATATAAGTTTTAGTCAATGAGGAAACAAACACGTGTTATGTAAGCATCACCCTGCAGTAGGAAAACAAAGCTTTGACTGAAGGACAAGGTGACAATGGACTACAAAAAGAGGACACACAGACCTTTGGGAGAGATTGCCCTTAATCCTTTGAGCCATAGAGAGCAAGCATGGGTTATCCGAGGACATGAAATCCAGATTTCCTTTAACTTTACTGTATATGTATGCACACTTTCCATCAAAGAAGGAGATAAGGAATCAGAAATAAGGGATTTTCTACAATCACATTATTTCTCATAAAAAATTATAATAATAAATAATGCAAAAACGTAAAAAACATATTTTTATTATATTTTTTGTTTATTTTGGGGCACCGCTCTGGCACCGCTACACACCATGGAGTCAGGACAATAATTATTCAGTTGATCTGTCATTTGAATATATCATTTTATCCTTCTGCAGATGCGGACAGGCAGGGGTGGGCGCGAGCGCCACCGACAGATGGTCCAGAAGACATTATGGGCCACAGCACATCCTGTGTGTCTGCATATGTTCAGAGCTTTCCAGAAGAGACTGTGTCTTTGCTCTACACCTGCCCCTCTGGACAGAGACTCTCACCATCTGGATCTGGTGGTGACATGGCTAAATAAGAAGAGATCAAATGAATCATGCAAAGCTAGCATAAGCATGACAATATTAATTCAGTCTCAGCTGAAAATAATGCACTGCTTTTAGCGATGATAGTCTATAATACTGCATATAATAGCAATAGCAATGTTCACGTGAGAATGGTAGAGACTGAAGCAGAAGAAAAGACATTGTTCAATAAAGTTTTTATTTATGTTTTCTTTGCACACAAATTTTTTTTTTTTTTTTGGTGGCTTCATTACGGTTGAACCACTGATGGACCATTTTACCAATGTCCTTGCTACCTTTCTGGCCTTTGAATGTGGTAATTACATTGCTGTTTATGTAGGGTCAAAAAGCTATCAGATTTCATCAAAAAAAAAAATCTTAATTTGTGTTCTGAAGATGAACGGAGGTCTCACGGGTTTGTATCAACATTAAGATTAGTATTTGATAATATAATTTTCATTCTGGGGTGAACTATCCCTTTAAATAAGCCAGTAATATACATTGCAAGTGACATTTGATGTTTACTCGAAAACAAAAAGCTCATGTTTCTCTATCTAATGTGCCTATTCTACTTTATTTGTACACATATATCTTGTTTCAACTACATTGTAATGTTAACACACAGGAACAAGCACATTTTTCTGTGTAATATCTAGTGTTGCATTTGTCAACCAAAATTATGACTAAATATTGTCGTCAACAAATCTTTATCAAACTTTACAGTTAAACGAAAATGAGATGAGACGCAACATAAATGCTGGTCTTGTGAAGATGACTAATTAAAGGTATAATGCAATATTGTTGACGAATAAAAATGAGACTGTGTGGTTTACAAAATAAAAACTATTCTAAAATATCTCTTCATTTTCGTTGACCAGAACAAGATGAAACGAAATGTTATAACATTATTTTGTCTCGTTTATTCACGTTATTATTATTATTTTGCAGTATTTCTGTTTCCTGTGTCTCACTTCAGGGGCTGCATCAGGTCGCACTGAGCAGACACAGGCGACATCACTTCCTCAAGCCCCACTCGCGGCATTATTTAGAAGACGACAACAAACAAAGTTAAGTCTGACACAGAGAAAGAGTCCGATGTGTGTACTTCAAACATATTTCGTTGGTAAAATAAATGTTGTAAATTCAAATCAAAGCGTCAAATCTTCCATGTCTGTAATGTAATCTGTAATATTCTTGAGTCTATAAGGTAACAAAAATATAATAAGATAGCCTTGTTTGAAATGGGTTTGGCTAAAAGAAAATTTTGGTTTTGTCTATACTACTAGGTACTTATACTATATTGACTGGGTTAAATAGAATTGCATTACTAAAAAGATAGTAAAATACAATTTTCATTGACTAAAACTAGACTAAATGTCATCGGTTTTCATCGACTAAAATGAAAATAGATGAAAATATTCATGGATAATTCTGACTAAAACGAGACTAAAATGCTCAGACTTTTAGTTGACTGAAACTTGACTAGAAAAAAAAAAAAAAAAAAAAAAAAAGAGTATGAACGTGACTAAAAGTAATACATACTAAAATGACAGCTTCACACAAAGACTAGACTAAAACTAAAATTAAAACAGGCCGCCAAAAACAACATTAGTAATATCTCTTTTGACTCTAAAACAATCATGTAATGTCAGGTTTGAGAAAAGAAAGAAGCAATTTCACCATGAACTTCCTGTGTAACATTCCAGTTTTTGGATCTACCTATTACTGAGATGACATAGGCATCATTCAGAGATGGGTTTATCAGTAATCCAGAGGAGGGATTTGGTCTTTATTTTTTTATGACGAGTTGTCAGGCAGGTTACCAAGGATTAACATACAGATTTGAAGTAATAATTTCTCCCTTTCCTGCACAGCGACAAATAAAAAAATAAAAAAATAAATAAAAAGAGTATATCCTGAGATGAAGCCTTTAAATTTTCATCAGTCTCACATACTGAGGAATGAGGCTTTTTTTATACTTCTCTTAATACCAAGCGCAATGTGATATTTCTTGTTTACTTACTTGACAATCCTCACAAACGGAACAGATGGTGGCCCATTAAAAATCATTTAGGTGTGCAATGAGACTTTATCTGAACTGCACTTGACACAGTTAATTACAGAACAAAAACCTTCATTCAATATTAAACCTATTCCACGTCTTTTGATGCAAGTTTTCCGCCATGTGTCATATCTGGTTTTCCAGCGTTTTTCTGTTTGTCATGTGACTTCGATGCACTAAATGGACCTTAATGCCTTGTGGCATTAAGTCATCTGTACTCAACGAGTGTGTGAAAAAGATTCCGTCCTGAACGGCTTCCAGAAGATTTCTCTTTGCAAAGAGGGCACACGGTGTCATGTTGAATTTGATCAAAACTTTTTTAAGGATGCGACCTTGACCAGAACCCTGTGTGACACTCTAAAAGATGCTAATGTTACCAGTCAAATTAACTCTTGATTCATAAACTAATACAGTATGCTATTAAACACATTCCTTTAGTTAAAAGGTGAAATATTTTACAATTAAAAATTAAATTAAAACAAAAGCATCTGGCCTTTCTCAACTAAATTATCCAATATCCTTTACCTCATGATTTTTAGACAGATATAGCAACCTGCTGATTCAATGCAGAGAGGCAGGCCAAAAATAGTGGTACAATTTCCTTTTATTTCTAGGCCTAACTTTGTGTTCATGTTGAATTCTAAAGAGCTCATTACAGTTATCCAGCCAAGAACCATTAGTGGTTTCCTCTTTTTCTTGTCAATATCATATCAAGAATAATATTAGCAACATAATAGAATACAGTGGTTCTATTATGTTGTTTTTACTCAGCACTCTGTAAAGACTAAATATTTTAATGCATGTTCATTCTTGTTATATTCAATTTAAACATGGTGTTACTGACTGTGTTAACATTAAATCAAGATAAAAAAATGGAATTGTATCTCTGTTCTCTAAGGGGGTCAACAACATTTATAAAATGAAAAGATAAATTGATTAACTAATATTAAATATATATACATACATAAAAATATCACAGCTTGCCAGATACATTCTGTAAATGGCACCCTACCACTTTGAGCACTCGGTTGGACACTTTAGCTGCTAATACAATTGCTGTTTTGCAGTTGTAGGTATGACTATCTAAATACTTGCTCAGACAACTAACCCAGCACCTAGAGTACTATCGGGCCTCCCAGTCTATTATAGACTTTGCCTTGATTAAAATAATTGTTCTCCGGTGGCAAGATGCTAATTAACAATATTGGACTTGAGTGTGCTGACTTCTCAGAGCACATGAGCTTGACAGGTTTGAAAGAATATTAATTGTTTGTGGCAGTTTACATGAGTACAAATTGAGCAGTCTTAACATGTTAACCAATGAAATTCTGAGGTTTACCCAGTCGCTGTTAATTAGCACTGTCAGGCTACAACTATCGAGATTATTTCAGGTGCAACATTCAGTGTGCCAGTCAAATTTGTTGTCCCTTCACGTTTGAGATGTGCGTGTACTTGCATTCTGTGATATGGGTTTGTTGCGTCACATGGTAATTTCCCTGTGGGTCTTGACTTAATATCCTATTCCCATACTACGGGGAAAAAAAAGGAAATGCCATAGCCTGCGGATAGAGCTTCAGCCATGCTGCTGTCAGAAATGCATAATGAGTTGTGTTGACGTTCTTCAAGAGAAGAGTTTCTCTTTGGACTAATTGTTTTCATGTGCTGTACTCATTTTACCTTGAATAATTTTGGATTCCCTTTTGCATCCTATGTCTACTCCACTCACTTTTTCGCTTTCTGTCAACACATCTCTGCTATTTATATAAATTTACTTGTGTGTTTGAAGCATGTTTGCAATTACATATTATATTTCAGGTTTTCTGAGGCATGCTGTATATTAAAGTCTACGAGGAGGTGTGCGGCAAGCTTGACAAATTATTTATGTTCTTCCTTTATTCACACACAAAATAAATAAAGAAAAGAGAGAGAGAAAAGAATAGTAAATAATAATAAGAAAAAAGGAACAACACTGTTGGTCCATGAAAGACCCAGGTGTCTAGAGAGGAAAAATAAAGTGCATTTACCTTTTTTCTGCTCCCGCAGACACATTTTACACTCATGACATGGAAATGAAAGCTATAATGGCTTTGATTTCACCATTAAAAGAACAAAACAACAACAGGCACTTAATGCTCACAGGACGTCGCAGGTCAGGATGTTCCATGTCTATTCAATTTCTGACCAATTCTCGCTAGGATCTATAATGCTGCCAGTTACTTTCACACTAAACAATGCAACAATCAAATATAAGGATCTCTTGTAATCCATTTTGACAGCAAAACACAAGCTTGTTATTTTCCATCAATCATCATGAACTTAAATATTTTATGTCGTTCTGCTTCCAAACCCCCTACTGTCTCTTTGTGGCAGCTAATTTGTTGTCCAGACACGAAACTGTCTGAGAAAGCTTTCTTAAGCAGTTATGGTGTAGAAAGATGCTGAGAGAAATGTGGGCTAATGGATTCTGGTTGGAGGGGGGGAATAAATAAAATGTTAATAAATGTTTACTTTCTCATGGAATTGGAGACAGAGGACATGGTCTTGATGCTTGCAACTTGAGAAGTGCTTAAAAACCCCAGGCGAGCTAACAACAAACCTCTCATTATTGTAGTGACGACGGAGTGACACATGAGGCACGTTTTAAAAAAACAACGCTTTTGTGCTGAAGGGATTTCAAGGCCCTTTGATCAAGTAGTGTGGCTTAATATACCATCATCACACAGTGGTGTAGTAGAAGAGGGACAGAGGCACGTGGATACTTTCTTCGAAATCCTCCTACTTCCCCTCACTACCGTATACTTTCTCTCATTATTCTGCATTTTCATGTAGAGCGCGCCTCTCTTGGAGTCTGCAGCGGGTGAGGGGGCTGTCAAAATAAAAGCATGAAGAAAGCTATTGTTTCCTCACTGTGCACATGCCCAGGGAATGCAAGAATCATATACTGAAAAAGTAAAAATTCAAAAGAAAAAGAGAGGAAGGATCAGAAGGAAAATATGAAGTGTGCCATCGGAAAATGGGCGTTATTTAAGTGTTACGTGCTGTTGGGCTTTTACTGGCCTAAATTTTCAACCCCACACACTAGGGCTCTCTTCCAGAACTTGCACACATAAGATGCTTCTAAAGGCATAATTATGCTGTCTTCTAAGATATGTTTTTTTTGCCCAAATTCTAAAGCATCAGTACATGTAGCACAACTCATAGATAATCCTAGAAAGCGTTGAAGCTGGCTCCCTTAAAAGGCATTCCAAATGGCAGATTATAAATAAGAAAATAGTGACTATAAATAACATTTCAAAATTTAAAAGTTAATTAAAAAAGCAAAACATCGAAATACAATGGAATGTTTTATGCTGGCATGTTGCAAAAATAGCTGCACAGAAAAATGACTACTGTATTTTATGTTCAGTAGATTTAATACAAATAATATATATAAAAAACTTGTGAAATCAAGTAACTATTTTATGTTAACATGTTATTATGCATTTAAAAATTATTAATAATAAAATTCAGCATACAAAAAAAGACTAATATATGTGTGTATACTTACATATAGTGTCTTTTATATAATGTATTTTTTGCTCATTACAAAACGTATTTGTTTTCAATGTCCAATAAAAAAGTCAATACTTGCCTCTAAATATTTTTCTGCAACACCGTTATTATGTACCTTACTGCACACCTTACTCACCTTACTCACCTTACTCACATATTTCCAATGAGCCCATGTTGGAAAAAAGGGCAATCACATAAACGTTTTCTGTTTTATCATAAGATAAGCTAATAGTGCAATAAATAGTATACAAATAAATTTGACTGACAAAACTTATGATATTTTTTGTTAATTAGAATAATGAGATGTTAGCTCATTGCTACATAAGTTGAATTAAACTAAAATGGATTATTTAAAAATGCCTATGCCAAAATATCTTCTGAAATCAGTCAAGTCTCCTGTACACTTTTGTAAAAACAGTGCTTTTTTATAAAATACACCTAACCTACATACAGTATCATGTAGTACTAAATCAGTCACTTATGAGGTTGCAGTTAGCATGATGCCTTCATAAGACAGCTGCAATAGCATCGATGTCGCTTGTTATAGAGACATCACTCATAACAGCTCAAGCTCTTTTGTCTTCTCACAGGTTAATGGCTCTATGAAGAATCGATACGTAAAGCATCTGGGTGATACGTGATAGAGCGCACAATCGAGAAGATATGTGGAAACAGAAGAAGCATGGGCCTAACTAACTGTCCCTTGCTAGGCTTGCAGCAATAATGAAAAGCTATCCTGAGTGCCCCTCTAAGACACTAAATAAATCACTCTCACTACTACAACGAGGCACCATGCCGGCCCACAGGGAGAGACAGAGAGGGAGACATGCATTATTTACCAACAGAAACTGCAATATCAACTGCTTTTTCCTGGCCTGGATCTGTTTCAGCTGCATTGTGCTATGCCAACTGTAGAACGTCAAGGAAGCTGTGGGAGAGCGGGAACTGGGAGAGGAAGAGAGATAGATGGCTAAATGTGCTGTGCGCTGGAGAATCTGGATGTTACTGCCTTTGTTTATCTCCCACAAGTTCAGGGAGGCTGACCACTATGGTATTACACCATGTCAGATGCCCTAAGTGGCATAGCCGCAGATTCACAGCAAATCAAATTAGACAGAGCAGATCTCTTGAACAAACTTTTGTCCCATGAGAAAATACAACTGTATTGTGATTGCCGCTGAAGTGTAACAGACAGCTTTTTTTTTGCTCTTGTTATATCTCAAAAACACAGACTTGCTCATTTCTCTTTCCCTTTGTCTCTCTTTTTGCCCTTGCTGTCAGTGTGGTCACTGTAATCAGTGGATTTCTAAGGATGAATTATTTGAGCTGCAAAGCTGTTTAAATCTTCATCTTAATGGTTGTCTTGTATCTACACTACTGAAACAGTGAGGCTTTTAATGTTCACAAACTTTTCTAATCAATGTTCTGCCACAAAATGCTGTCGGCTTAACTAAATGTTAACCCAGTGCATTTCTTTCATTACCACTAAAGGAAAGTATATGCAGTATAATGTGTTAAATACTGGCTTGAGAATGACTTGAGATAAATAATTATTAAGTGATATGTATTTAAATAATTAAAATAATGATAAATAAATAAATAGACAAACAGATCCTTTTATAAAGTATAAACAAAACATTCTAACTTTTTTTTATTGCTTTAATTGATTTTGCCATCGAGCAAAGTAAGGAAACTCAGAGTATTGTTGATGGTTAGCTTATAATGAAAAGTCCAGGACCATGGACAGCGTTCTAGGCCATAGGAGCTGTACAGGTTATTCTGTAATGGCTAATGCTATTGACACTTGCACTTTATAGTTCTTTTTCGTCCAGCCCTTAAAAAATTAATTTCACTGTACCAGTGAAAAAAAAAAAATGACAAAGCCAGCCAAAATATGAAAAACTGCCATCCATGGTTTACATCACACACTTACATGCTTGAGTGAATCAAGAAATAATGTCTTACAGAGTCGGTGAGTGAGATTTTGTGCAGATTTGAATGTCAAGGCGGAAATAGATGTTAAGAGCAACACTTTGTTTGTTGAGTAAGATGTCACTGACCCTTGCTACTCTCAGATAACTTTTGTCTGTTAATTAAGGAAACTGGGGAGATTAAATCGAGCTGTAGTGACACACACTGTCGGTTTCTTAATGTTTTGTTCTGTATTTGCTCAAAAAAAAAAAAAAATTATATATATATATATATATATATATATATATATATATATATATATATATATATATATATATTATTCTTTATAAGTACACAGTGTTGCATTCAGTAAGTACAATTCAGCATTTTCACAAACAAAGCTTTCAACTGAAATCAGTGCAAAACTAGAGCTCAATTTTGGAAAATTCTGTTAATACCAAGCACACACTAACAACCTGAAGAAAGTTACCTTGTGTGTGTTATTGTTTATCATTATTATTATTTTATAGCTTATTGCATTCTTTACACAGAAATGGTCAGTATCATATTTTGAGTCCATTTGAAACCAGCTTGAAATCAGTTTGAAATAGGGTCGCACAATAAATATAAATAAAAGAAATCATGATATGGCAATTATTATGGATGATTTGCACAATTATTATTATTATTATTATTATTATTATTATCTATGCAGAGGTATACAACAAAATCAATGATTGTAGAATTAATCATTCTTTCCAAGTCATTAAGTCAAAATTCCTGTATTTGTTTTTAAACCACAATTTATAACAAAGGAAAAAATTGCAACATCAGTCATTACAACGTCAGTTGCATCATACAATCTTTAAATGTTAAAATGTTAAATCAGAGACATTTCTAAAGCATCTAATTCTCTTCTGAGAGATCACTCAAACAGGATCAAATGTTAAGAAAAAAAACACTCTGAGAAAGACATGAAAGAGCAAAAAAAAAAAAAGTCTTAAAATCCCCCATCGCATGTTTTATTTAACAGTGCAATACAAAAGAAAAACAACATTGTTCTTTTTAGATGGATGCGAGTTATATAAAGGGATATATGAAGTATATCAATACCTCAAGTGTGTCTGGTCTTTTACCTTAACACATGGAGGAAAACATGAAATGGGCATCTGCAAAGTATCAACAGATGGTGCAACAGATATTCCTGAATGTTCAAATAAGTGCCTCACCATGTTGCTTTTTTTTTCAATTCAAGGACTACTGGAACGGAAAGAATGGCTAGGAAGCAGAAAAAATCTACACCAGCTAAGACACTTCTCTCCTCCATCTGTGCAGCACTTTGAAGGTTTTTTTTCAGACATCTGAAGAATCCTTGATCTCACCTTACTCTAATATCAATTCTCATATTCTCTGTTGAAACACAGGAACACTAATAATAAGCAGCGCATTAACATCAGCTGTTTTAGTCCCTCCTGAAATCTTTTTCTACCTTGAGAACTTGCAGCCCGGAGTACAGCATCAGGACAATGGATGGAGAAGCTCAAGGGTTTTCAAATAGCCTCCACCACAATGCCCTGAACACACATTAAGCATTCAGGTATAATCAATTCAATCCGAGAGTGTATTTGATGGCAGTGATGCTGTGCTTTAACAGGCAGCTTTGGGGATACAGGGGCCTTGGAAGACGCAGGCCTCTACAACAAATCAATCAAGCTTTTCTTCACCAGGAGAGGCTGATGTCACGGCCCTATCTTCATTTCCCAGCTGCTCTTCATCTCAGCTCATCTTCCAGTCACTTTTCTGAATTTGATTCATCAGGGGATTTTTGGAAGTTACCATTCATTTATTGCTTCAGCATGATAGCTTGCGTCTAAGATACTTTAACAGCCTGTAAAAACGGCTTAAAGGAGGCCTTTGACAGATTTATCCGATACTATGAATTTTCTCTGATGTTTATGTATTTCTGGCTTTTATGTGGGGATGTGAATGAGGTAATTGAATCGGTAAACGGCGTGCTACACTGAAAGCTCGTATTCTCATTCCAGAGCAGCTCTTTCATGAGCGCCTGGGGATAAGGACAGGAGCATTATAAATCAAAATGATGTGTTTACCATACCTGATTGAGATAATAAATCAGGGCTTGCAAGTGAAAAGAATAATAAAGGCGCTTTCATGCCAGAGCTTTTTGGTGTCAGAGTTCGGTTTGTTTGGTTGTGGTGAAAGCATATGACACCTAAAATGTTCAGAAAGCTGGTCTTTGTGCTCCAGCACTGTTTGCTATTAGTGATAACTTTGATGACAGTGTTTGCTCCACCACATCTACTGCATCTCATATTTTAGTTGTGAATGTGAGTGTTCCATTGTACTAGATGGAATACACTATAAAAATGTGTTTGATTTGCTTTTTAGTGCACAGCACCACCAGTGAAGCCAAATTCTCGAACGAGTGACTTTGTTTTTTAAGAATCAAAAACATCACTGATTCTTTCAGTAAATCAAAAACATACAGTGTGATCAGTGTAGCCCTCGTCCAGAACAAAAAAAGTATTACAGTTATTTTTAGTGAATCAAAAACATACAACTCAACAAGTGTAATATGATTCCCAATCTAGTGACTCTTACGATTTTGTTCGTTTCAGATATCCAAAAGAATACAAGCGTGAGCACCTGTTTGCCTTAAAAATGGTTTGACTTTGAGTTTGACAAATCCCCAACTGAATCCATCAAAGGGTTTACTGAATCAACATTACTCCCTCACTAAACAAACTATAAATTAAGCAAGTTTTTTGTCAGTCTCACCATCAACAATAGCAATATCACATGACAAGTGAGCAGCCAACAGTGTGACGGCGATACAACAGTTCAACAGACATCAAGATATTTTAAATTACAGAAACACTTTATCTTAACTTCACTTTATTGTTGCACAAGTTACATGTACTTACTATTATAATAACAATAAATTATGCATAATTACATGCAAGTACAACCAATGCCTAATCCTAATCCAACCTAAATAGTAAGTACATGTAGTTAATTAATATAAGGTCTATTAAGTACTTAAATATAATTACACTGTAACAAGGACACCTTAAAATAAAATGTAATCTAAATTACTTACATTTTAAGCCTTCTACACACTGCATGATTTTAGCAATCCTATAAGCAACTAAACATAGTACAAAGTGTATTTCAAATTTGCTTCTATAAGAAAATGTAAACATTTTAAATTGATTTTAAAATGTTTCCAAAATGCCCTTTCTGCTTTTTTTTTTTCTTCTTCTTCATTTGTATTTCAAGGCCCTCTTAGACTGAATATAAATATTTTAGGATAGAAAAGGCAGACACATAATGAGCCAAGCTCACATGAGCACTACCACACCCCTGAAGTCCAAGATATTTCATTAGCACTGCTGGATTTGACCGCCACTCCATCAAACAGTATATGTGCTTTACTCAACTGCAGTGCTCGGCTGTGATACGAGACATCCTGTTGACAGTATAAGCTGGAGTAGCTTGATTTGATCAGGCCTATTACAGCGATAACAACGTGATCTGCTAGCTGGGACCAGCACAGATAGTCTCCTCAGCCGCATCTGCAGCCGACTGATTTAACGCATCATTGTACATGTCAAGACTGCTGTGTCAAGGAGGTCTGGAATGAGATTAGGACATGCAACTTTTTAATTGACAAAACTCTGGTGATGAGGCTGGCAGTTGGCTGCTGTTACAAATCTCATTCATGCTTAGCAAGAGCATTTGCAGATCAGCGTGATCAAAAGCAAGTCGGGCAGCTGATCTAATGCAAAAGGGTCCATTTTAGCTAACAGGCTGATTTTGTCACAGATTACAAGACCATCAAAAATGCATTAAACGCTGCAACTGGGGAACTGTCACTGAAAAGCAAAGAGCAAAAATGTCTCATTATGGATGAGCCCCTTGGTTGGCAATGCCCTCACTGTTCAGCAATAACATCAAAGCCTCTTGGGAATATTTCTGGAATAAATGAATAATTGCATTAGTGTCATATGTTGCATGTCAGTCCGCTCTTGTGCTTCTATATCAAGAGAAAGAATGGCAGGTCATTAAAGACAGCACTTTAGTGCATTGAGCGGGGTGAAATGCATTCAAATTTCAAACCAATTTTATGAGAAAGGCTTGAGAGACGAAAAATCGCCATTTCTTCTGAATTTAATAATGCCGAATCTTAATCTTCCTGCCTCTCCACAGTTGCAAATTTTTCTGAAAATGCAAACAAAGCTGTTATCAAGTTCTCAAGGCCACCAGGTTGTTGCTTTACATCTGAACACAATACTTTTCTTTGCACACTAAGAAAGCATGCATATATATTACGAAAAAAACTAAACAAAAACAGACTCATTTGTACTGGCAACACTATAATGAAGCAAAATATGGGACATCTCTCAGAGGACACAGAGTGCTTATTCCCAATAAAATGGCACATGCACAAAACACTGTGCATTCTTGTCAACAATTAAAGCTGTAAAGCAACACAGAATGCTTGTAATTTAAATACGTTTGGCAGAAAATGGGAAAATTATGGAAATTTTCATTTTCTCTGATGCCACTTGGCTTATGGTGGTTCAATCATTAGTCCAATGAGAAAAAAAAAAGTTTAACCAGACCATAAAAAATCCAGACCCAGATAAGCCAGCCTGGATTCCATGCTGAGGTGCTCTTTTGGCAAAATATTTGGATTTCTCTTAGTGAAAAATGCTATATAACCCTGAAAATAAAAGCAGGAAGAGATGAAAGCATCTGGTTTATTCTTATTATAGATCAATGGAAGCATAATTATAGCCTTGGAATAGATCGGAAAGATTTTGGAGTTGACTTCTTAGGGTACCCCTGTGACTTAAAAATATCTTAAAACAAACAGGCACAAAATGTGGAGCTAAAAAGAGAAGATAATTACAATTGCGTCATGCTAACGTTGCAGGATTTGCACTGTGGGTAATACTGTGTATTGAAAAACCGCAATGATTTATTTCCATATATGTTCTATTTTCGATTCAAACTTGAATTATGCAGCATAATTGAGATATATAACACCTTCAAATAGCAGCTCACTGTATTTCTTGCAAGGATATTCCTTTAATTTCAACTGATAAGCTCTAGAAAGATCAAATCTCCTGTCAAAAGGATTTTTCCTTCTAATTAGAACTTGAGGAATCACTTGTAAAGAACAAAAAGGTTTCCTTTCGAACTTTCATAAACAATAAGGAGTGCATATGTATATTTCCATATAGGGGAATAAGCAGAATGCAAAAAGTAAACAGTTATTCAAAAAAGCAGCAAGTCTAAAAGACCTGGAAAAGCTATCCATTGGCAGTTCACTTCGCACTCAAATAAAACAAAATGACACTTTTAAATTGTTGTCAATGGAGAAAGATGTTTTTGCAGTCAGATGGTGTAGTTGTGGGTTCTACCAGAGTCTATTACAAGGCCATGCTAACCAGCCAAAACCTGAGCCCTTTGTAGACAAAGTCATAAAATGCTTGAAAAGAAAGAAAATCATACAAATTCAAGGCTAACAGCAGTCTTTCATCTTAACTGGGACACATTTTAATTGTTTCATTGTTATTTATTAAGTTCCTGGCATGGTCCTAATTAGCTAAATGCTAGCAGCAGGAAACTTGAAATTCATCTTTAGTTTGTTAACATATTTATCAGTTCATTATCGCCCCCCTCCTTTTCAGTGGATGATGGTTTTACCCTCAGAAACAACATAAATCATTAAAATATGCTTTCATTAAAGGAGCACCAAGACACCTTATTATTTTCAGAAGAATGCTGAGAGAATCCTGATGACACAGATCACAGGCTGCTCTCTGCTTGTTTCAAACTGGCACATATGCTAGCCCTCTCTGGCTTTTCTTGCCACTTGTAGTAAAAAAATAAACACACACATGCAACAAAACAGCAGTGAGGAGAACACACTTTTTGACCATGTTGCATCATTTACCTGGAACACAGATGACTTCACTCAATTAACTGTTGGGTTTAGCCTGAGAGTCTGTGTGATAAGATGTATTGTAAAACTCACAGAAACACACTGACAGCAAGACTGCATTACATCACCAGCTTGCAGCACTGCCCCCAGAGCCCAACAGTTCTGCCTGAATAAAGCACAAGCCTAAAGTCTATACTCTCTGCGTTCTCTCATCAAATGACAAGACATAACGCCCACTCAAATACACTGTATGGTAACCATCAAGCCTGAACTGTCCCTTTGTGTACAACTGTGTATAATGAAATAAAAAAAATGGAGGGGGGGGGATTAATGGGGGGTAAGTTATGGGCAAAAGTATAAATTATAATAATTTCAAAAATTATTATCAAACAATTACATATAAATCTTAGTATAGGCTATGGCCGGTATGTGCTCTTCTGCGTCTCCGCTGCGCGATTGTGCCATTGTGATTTAATGTGCTGTGTAACGTCATTTTCCCCACCATCTGCTATTAAAATCAGTATGACTTTGCAAAAGGCGTGTGCATTAACTTCTCCCATTTGTAGCAGTGATGCTTGTCTATTTCCATGCTACTACCTGCACAGATATCAACAGCGCCACTGGGTTGTACGTAGATTGCCAAGTTTAGCTCACAAATGGGTTAAAATTTGTATATGTCGATTGTTGTGAGAAGGATGCATTTCATACAAGATCTGGCAACTGGACAATTTTGGAATATGTTGACGTGATAATTCAAGTACACCAGGTGCTTCTCTGATTATTCGTATAATGAGGTTTGGGCCATACAAATTACGTGAGTTTTACCAGAGACTAATGTAGCAAACATATCAAATATATCCAGTGGGATTTTCTATATAAAGATTAAAAACACGGGAGAAATACGGGAAAATATTTAAAAGGGATGATAGTGGTATAGAACAGTAAAATACGGGAGGATCCCGGGAAAAACAAGAGGGTATGCTGATTATTTTCTGTCAATTAACCCTTTGGACAGAAAAAAAAAAACGTACTCGGTTACTAAACGTAACCTCGGTTCTCTCTAGAAGAGCGAACGAGTACTGCGTCTTAGCTAAGACGCTACGGGAAAAGTCTCTTTTCACGAAATACTGAAGCAAAAAATTATCCTTAATTTTGTATTTTTGTAAAGCGCATTTGCAGCAGTACACAGCCATAGGCGAGACGGCTCGCTCGCTCACTGGCTTGTTCTGCGGCAACTGCACAGCCTATCGAGCGCAGGCTGATGCAACATCAGACCAATAAGGGCGCTTCGCGCCCTTCTTGCCACTTCCCGCCGAAACGGGTGTGGCCCAACCTATAAAAGGAGCTCGAAAAGGCTGACTCACCTGATTTATTTCATCGCCGAAGCGAACCAGAGTGAATCGTACGCACGGCAGAGAACGCAGTACTCGTTCGCTCTTCTAGAGAGAACCGAGGTTACGTTTAGTAACCGAGTACGTTCTCTTACGAGAGCTCTCTCGTACTGCGTCTTAGCTAAGACGCTACGGGAACCCGATGTAAAACGCCGTGCGCGCAGGGATCACACACCGATAAACCTGAAGCAACGCCCAGGATATACAGTGCACAGTCACCTGAGGGACTCACAGAGAGTCCGGGACAGAAAAAAAAGGGGGAAAAAAACCCTCCGTCCCATATCTAGCAGCATCCGTAGATGCGGCAATATGACATCACACAGCCGAGGCAAGGCCTGACCAATGTGGCAATGCGGGTCTTACGCAATACTGCCCATATAACAGTCGGCAGCGCCTAGCGCTCATGAATTCAGAATTCCCCTCAGGGCCCTGATTCTTCTATACCGACAGCAGCCTTGCTTGCAAGGCGGGAACCTCCAGGTTATAGAACCTGATAAATGTAGACGGCGAGGCCCAACCCGCCGCCATACATATATCCTGCAAGGAGATCCCAGTAGACCACGCCCACGATGAGGCGACGCCTCTTGTGGAGTGTGCTCTGACGCCCAACGGGCACTGAAGGCCCCTGGAAGCGTAAGCTAACGCTATGGCGTCAACTATCCATCTGGATAGAGTCTGTCTCGAAACAGCCATTCCTTTGGAACGTCCACCGAATGAGACAAATAGCTGCTCCGTCTGCCGAAAGGCAGCAGAGCGAGACACATAAGCTCTTAAAACCCTGACAGGGCAAAGAAGACTCGAGTCTCCATCCTCCCCTGACACCGGCAGGGCGGACAGGGCAATAACCTGAGCCCGAAACGGTGTGTTGAGGGATTTCGGCACATAACCGTGCCTAGGTTTGAGTATGACCCTTGAGTCATTGGGCCCAAACTCCAAGCACGACTGGCTCACCGAGAGCGCGTGCAAATCACCCACACGCTTCACAGAAGCGAGAGCCAACAAGAATACTGTCTTGAACGACAGATGCTGAAGGCTAACCGATTGGATAGGCTCAAAAGGGGGACCCTTCAAGGCCTCCAAAACCACCGCGAGGTCCCACATAGGGACTGACGGAGGTCTGGGAGGATTCAGCCTCCTAGCTCCTCTGAGGAACCGGATGACTAAATCGTTCCTTCCTATTGACTGACCGGACGCCGTTTCAGAAAACGCCGCGATGGCCGCCACATAAACTTTGAGCGTGGATGGGGCTCTGCCCTTATCCAACAGCTCCTGTAGGAAGGAGAGGACCTCCGTCACCTCACAACTAAGGGGTGAATAACCTCGAGCTGTGCACCAGCTGGAGAACACCGACCACTTCGAGGCATACAGACGTCGTGTCGACGGAGCTCTAGCCTGAGTGATGGTATTTAGCACTCCCACTGCGAGATCAGCGGGTAACCGTTGAGTGCCCATACATGGAGGGACCACAACTCCGGTTGAGGGTGCCAAATCGAGCCCCTGGCCTGCGAGAGGAGATCTCTCCTCAACGGTACCGGCCATGGGGCGACATCTGCTAATTGCATCAAATCTGGGAACCATGGTTGGTTCTTCCAAAGAGGTGCCACAAGCAGTATTGAACATCTCGTTTCTCTCACCCGTTCTATCACCTGCGGAAGGAGGGAGACGGGAGGGAACGCATAAAGCGGGCAGCACGGCCATTTCCGTGACAGCGCGCTTTCGTTCTTGGAAAAGAATGCGGGGCAGTGAGCGTTTTCGTGGGACGCAAAGAGGTCCACCTCCGCCATGCCAAATCTCTCCCACAACAGCCGAACTGTTTGCGGGTGTAGAGACCATTCGCCCGTAGGGACATTGCCTCTGGACAGCCTGTCTGGACCCAGATTCTGCAGTCCAGGCACATGCACCGCTCTCAGCGAGCGCACGTTGCGTTGAGCCCAAATCAGGAGGCGTTCCGTCAGCCTGTACAGGTTTCGGGACCCGAGACCGCCCTGGCGATTTATGTAGGACACCATGGACATGTTGTCCGAACGGACTACGACGTGGTGATCCTTGATATGGGGACAAAAGCGCGTCAGCGCATTCTCCACTGCCAGCATTTCCAGGCAGTTGATATGATGGAGCTTTTCCCGTTCTGACCATAGGCCAAAGGACGGTCTGCCTTCGAGCAGCGCTCCCCATCCCGAAGTGGAGGCGTCCGTCGACACCATTTTCACACTCGGGGAAGTCCCCAGGCTTACACCTGATCGGTACCAGCCGTTCGCTGTCCAAGGTGCTAGAGCCGCAACACAGCTCTGATCGACCTTGAAATGCAGCCGGCCAGACGCCCACGCTCTGCGCGGCACCCGAGCCTTCAGCCAGAACTGCAGGGGGCGCATGCGGAGCAGGCCCAGCCGCAGAACCGGAGATGCTGAGGCCATGAGACCCAGCATCCTTTGACAGTGTTTGAGCGACACAGTCGCGCCGCAGCGGAAAGAACTCGCTGCGCGCTGAATGCCCATCGTGCGCTGTGGTGACAGTCGCGCCGTCATGGAACACGAGTCCAGAACTATACCCAGAAACAGGATCGTCTGACTGGGGTTCAGCGAACTCTTCGCCCAATTGACACTGAGGCCGAGCTTCTCGAGGTGATCGAGTAAAACAGCCCTGTGGTCCACGAGCTCCGCTCGTGATTGGGCCAGAACTAGCCAGTCGTCCAAATAATTCAGCACTCGTATGCCTCTGAGTCTGAGAGGAGCGAGCGCTGCATCCATGCACCTCGTAAACGTACGAGGAGCTACGGACAAGCCGAATGGCAGGACTGCAAACTGGTATGCCTGGCCCTCGAAGGCGAATCTCAAAAACCGCCTGTGGTTTGACGCTATCTGTATTTGAAAATACGCGTCCTTCAGATCTATTGACATAAACCAGTCCCCTCCGCGAATCTGCGCGAGGAGCTTCCTGGTCGTGAGCATTTTGAAACTGCGTTTCATCAATGCCTTGTTCAGCTGCCTTAGATCCAGTATGGGCCTGAGACCCCCGTCTCTCTTGGGCACCAGAAAGTATCTGCTGTACAGCCCCCCCTCGCTTTGAGCTTGAGACACAGGCTCTACAGCCCCTTTGCTCAACAGTTTCGATATTTCGGCCCGAAGTATGTGTGCTACTTCTGTTTTGACCGTAGTTTCGACGCGCGCTGAGAAGCGCGGTGGGCGTCGAGAAAACTGTAGCGAGTAGCCTCTCTTTATAATGCCTAGCACCCAATCCGAAACCCCTGGAAGCGCTGACCATGCATTCGCATGAATGGCTAAGGGCTGGATGTGACACGCGCTCCGTTGACTGGGCAACGGCGGCGCTCGAGTGTGCTGTGCATCTGAGGCGGGGAGCGCGCTGATCACAGCGGGCAGATCGCTCATCCTCGACCCCGTTCCGGCGCTTAACCGACTGGAGGGAGGCTGAGCGGGTCCCGTGGGACTCAATATATCTGCGAGTAACCGTGGGCTGCATGTGTGCACTTTTACCACTTCCAACTCGCCGTCTGCCTGTGCAGAATGTACGTGCACGGGCCTCGTTTTTACAGAAGCCCCGCGCCGTAAGTGACATAGTGTATGTGGGCACTGGGAAGTGGGCACGTTTACTATGCGGCGCGCTCGACCGATCTGTGTCGATCTTATGTGCGCCCGCCCTGTGTGCAGGGCTGTGCTTACATGTGGGGATGGGCACTGGGTAGTGGGCATCGTCACTGCATTTAAAGCACCATCGGCCGTGGCCGGACGAGCGTGCACGGGTTTCGTTTTTACAGAAACCGCATGACGCGTGTGACATAGTAATTGTGGGCACTGAGGGGTGGGCACGTTTACTATGTAGTGTGCGCGACCGACTTGAGTCGACATTATGAGCGCAGGCCCTGTGTGTAGGGCTGTGCTTACATGTGGAGATGGGCACTGAGGAGTGGGCATCGTCACAACATTTATAGCACCATCGGCCGTGGCCGGGACACCAGAAAAAACGCTGTTTTTGTGAAACATCTGGGTAGCCGTGATAACGGCTTTTGTGTGCAGGCAAGCGGGCACTCGTGCAGGCTTGCTCATTGCAGAAAACACTGAGGCAGTCGCAACTCTTGGAACTGCAACAGCGGCGCGCTTGGGTGAGAGCTCGGCCGCAGCGGAACTCGAACACCGGCGCTTTCCCAGCAGTGCTAGGATGCTTTCGGGGCTTCTGGCTTCACCGCAATCCTCTGCCGCGGCTCCCGCGGCGCGGGGCGACGGCTCGAAGAGCGAGAACGGGGTCCCGAGCTGCGTTGCTGACGCTGTCGTGATGGCGCAGCAGGAGGCGGTGGGCGTGACTGAGAGCTCTGTGGGGCCGGTCTAGAGCGGCTAGCTGCAGAACTGGAGCGCTTCGGCAAGAAGTGCTTGAACGCCTGTGAAGCTTTCTGGTCCTCGGCGAATCTCTCCACAAACTCGTTGACGGAAGATCCAAAGAGGCCGGCAGGAGTTAGCGGAGCGTCAAGAAACGCAGCGCGCTCAGACTCCTTGATGTCAGAAAGCGTCAGCCACAAATGCCTCTCAGCCACCGTAGCGGAAGCCATAACCCGTCCCATGGCCTGTGCAGCGGACTTAGCAGCGCGGAGGGAGAGATCCGAAGCACTCCTCAGATCCGCGAGACAGATCGCTTCAGGTCCCATCTCATCCAGCTTGCGGAGAAGATCGCCCTGGAAAATCTGTAGCGTCGCCATGGTGTGTAACGCAGACGCAGCCTGCCCAGCAGCAGAGAATATCCGTGTGAGCAGCGATGACGTCATGCGGCAGGCTTTGGATGGCAACGCCGCCTTAGTCCGCCGTCCAGCAGAGGGCGGGCAAAGGTGCGCTGCTATAGCCTGTTCCACCGGCGGAAGTGACAGGTAGCCTCTGTTCTTAGCACCGTCCAGTGTGGAGAATGCTGGCGAAACAGATGAGCGGATTCTCGCCGAGAATGGAGCGTCCCAAGCCTTCGCCACTTCTTCGTGAAGCTCAGGAAGAAAAGGGGCGTGTTTTGAGCTTGAGGAAGAGCGCTCATCCGGAAGATAGCTACCATCCAGCCGGGAACGTGAAGGGGGCGCTGGTGCAGACCACTCGAGGCCGAGGCTCGCCGCGGCCAACGAGAGTACACGCATCAGCTCCTTATCGATATCCCCCCGTCTGCTGGGCCTCTGAGCAGCTGGCGCGAGATCCACGGAGCTCGTCCAACCCTCACTGCCCGAAGCCAGCAGAGAGCACGTGTCTTCTTCCTCCGACGCGGGCCTGAGATCCACTTCCTCCGATGACGCGTCGGCAAGCAGCGGACACTGAGCATCGGGAAGCGATGCAGGGGAGACCGGCGAAGCGGAGGGAACCGGCGAGCTCGGCCGAGCTGGAGGCGGTTCTGGTAGGCGCTGCGAGCGGCGCTTCTTACGGCGCTGCGGCGCAGCGGATGATGCAGGCTTCGAGAAGTATGCCAGGCGAGTCCTCAGAGTCACCATAGGCATCAGCTCGCAATGAGGACATCCTCCATCAGCGAGCGCGAGCGCTGCATGGTCTTCACCCAGACAGGAGACGCAGATGACATGACGATCTCCTTCGCTGAGCGGGGTTCTGCACGAGCCGCACGAAGGCATCTTTAAAAAGACGCAGCTCTTTTGTGAACGTGCGTCGCAGGGCGAACACACACACAGATTATGACAGAACAAGGATTATAAAGGATATGGGCGCCGGATAGCGCAGCAGGAACGGCAGTGGAAGGCGGCGGTGCCAGCGGCTTCAGGATGGCTCGTCCTGCTGATATGCTCTTCCAGACGGCGCTTGCTTCCTCGTGATCCAGCGATGCGTGAGCTTCGCTGAAGAGATGAAAAATCAGGTGAGTCAGCCTTTTCGAGCTCCTTTTATAGGTTGGGCCACACCCGTTTCGGCGGGAAGTGGCAAGAAGGGCGCGAAGCGCCCTTATTGGTCTGATGTTGCATCAGCCTGTGCTCGATAGGCTGTGCAGTTGCCGCAGAACAAGCCAGTGAGCGAGCGAGCCGTCTCGCCTATGGCTGTGTACTGCTGCAAATGCGCTTTACAAAAATACAAAATTAAGGATAATTTTTTGCTTCAGTATTTCGTGAAAAGAGACTTTTCCCGTAGCGTCTTAGCTAAGACGCAGTACGAGAGAGCTCTCGTAAGAGAACCTAACCCTCTAAGGGTATTTTTGGGACCTGGAGAAGTTTTGTCATGCCCTGACATTTGTGCTTTTTTTCAGTTTCTTATAAACATCTAAATGGCTAAAGTCTGTGAGCAGCATGTATGTACATGATTGTGTTTTTGAGAAAAAAAAAAATGTTATGCGTGGTTAGTGAAAAACTAAAAATGTTAAATCACTTGAATAAGGCCATAAAACACATAAAGAACATTGGTTCCCGGGACTTTTGAGAACTGGATCTTGTAGCCTAGAATTTTTCTTTCTTAATTATGTGAAAATCATCTTGTTTACTCACTCACAGAAAACAATATATTGATTTAAATTTTCTAAGACACTTTTTGTTGGTAAAAGTCATATGCGAGTAGGAGTCTATATTCAACTATCATGAATATCATTGTGATTTACACCTGAGACACGCCTAACAGAAATTTGCATAAATAAAATGTTTCTTTGTTTGAATTTAGGGATGTCCAGATTAAAGCAATAATAACCCATCAATGCAATGTTGTTAACACAGGCTCTGTTTGACCCTATACATGACCCATAGTTTAAACATGGGTTCTCTGGTCCACTGTTTTCCCTTCACAAAACATTTTAAAACAAATTTAAACAAAAAATAACAATTTAATGCTCTTAAATGTGGCTAGTCAGATCGCTATGAAAGCTTCAATTCAAGCGGCACTGCCGAATGCGAGTCTCTTCCACTATAATACAAGTTACTTTGTGAAATAAACATGAATAAACAGTATGCTATGTTGAAAGACAAAGTACAACTTTCCAATAAGTATCAAACATGTAAAAAAAAACACTAGAGGGGGCCTAATTACTGTTAATTATACATGTATGTTTGAATAAATCTGCCATGAAGACAAGTTTTTATGAAAACTACCTTATGTGTAGTTGATTTGTATAGAGACGTTTTTATTAGAGTGTGATTATTATATCTAAACATACACAGCATCGGATACTCTAATGTACCAAATGAGAGGGTTCCCTGTATATTTTACAGTATTAGTTGGGGAAATTATATTATATTATGCATAACACATGCTTAATGCCACAAATAATCTTAAATTGTCTAATAAAAACTATATATATATATATTATATTATATATTATATTATATTATATTATATTATATTATATTATATTATATTATATTATATTATATTATATTATATTATATTATATTATATTATATTATATTATATACCCAAATACAACTGTGAATTAATTTATACTGAAACAATGATTTCCGAAGGTTTACTGGCTCAGTGGAACAAATATTCCCAATTTAAAAAAATTCTAATGGAAAATTGATGTTAATATTAGATTTTAATATCATCATAAAACTGTGAATTAAAAGTTGCACAGACACACACACACACACATATATATATATCAGAATGTCACAAAAATTCTGGATTGAACAGTGACCTAGAAATACTGCATGATGTTAAATATTAACTTAATTATTCTATGTCATAATATTTCTTATTTTACTTTATTTGTATTTTCCTAAAATGTGCTGTTTTTTTATATATATAATATAATTTATATTTATATAATTTATATAATTATAATTTATTTATTTATATATTTTATATAATCCCAGATTTTCAGAGTGGTCTCAGGCATTTGGACTCCACTGTATGTACGTGTGTATGTGTTGTGCATGTTGGATGTGATTTTTCTTGTCTACCCTTTGATTATCTGCCTTTCTGTGTAATGCAGTACTATAGGGACAAAATTGTTTTCCAAAGCAATTTGCAATTTAGACAAAATGTCATCAGTGCTATTGGATCAAATTACAGGCATTAGTCAGCCGCCATTTTCATTCACACCTCTCATTTGGATCTCATGTCTATAATTGTCAGCATTCAAGTCAAGTCTTGACGTAATTCATTTTCTTGCCAGCGGTCTGCGAGGTCCAACACTTCCCTTGAGCAAATCACTGATACTGACAGAGAAAGCAAAGCATAGAAGTGCTGAGCAGACTGTCGATATCCCCTGACCATGACAGTCTGCACGCAAACCTAATGCTTTGTTTTATAAGACAACTATTGTTAGCACGTAAACATCGGCAGCATTAGGAGAGGACAAAGGCCTGGAGAGACTAAAACCCTGTTCCAAAAGCTTGTAAGCTACTATAGATATATAATACATACGTACACAATTCTAAACAAATTAAAGGAATCTAATATTCTGTTGTAGATCAAGACTGTAGCACTCAAAGTTTTAAGTGTTGAAAAGCTCATCATGAATGCCCTAGTTTGTCATCAGCATCTCCTATTTCAAAACAAAGTTGAGAACGATGAGAATTGTCATCAGCATTAGTAGTTGAAATGATGCAATTTTATCCAGGAGTTGAGCAGCACTGTGCCACTGGCACTATGTGAGCAGTGATTATTGGAAATTGCATGCCTATGTGTTATTAGCACTTGTTGAGTTATTGCTTTAGATACAATCTCATAACTGTCATAGCAGTGCACTCAATGAAATTGCTCCAAATCTCATATATTTTCCTCTCTTTGTTCCTCTTGACATGTTTCCTTTCTGTTACATGCCTTTTTGGCTGTCACTCTCTAGCTTGAATGTCGTGTGAATGCATCTCTGTTGTTGTTAAAATACTAGCACTATCCACTGTTGCTTTGTTCTATGAAATTGCACCTGATAAGTGGTGCTGGTTAAAATCCGACAACGGATCAATTTGACCCTTGGATTATACATTTCGTTTTTTTTGGTCAAAGTGAGAGAGAGAGAGAGAGAGAGAGAGAGAGAGAGAGAGAGAGAGAGAATAAACAACAATCGAAATGTCAACAAAGGAAATCTAGCCCCAAAAAAATACAATTAAAATAAAATGCTTAAAACACCCAATAACACTATATACTCTGAAAAAAAAAAAAAAAACTTAAAACACGCTACACTGATTTGCTGGTCTCAAGTTGGCATTTTGGGTGGTTTTAGAGAGCTTGGAGGCATTTTTTTTTTTAGAATGGTATTCTATAATTCTTCAATTTAACAACGTTATTATATAAACAACATGTTCTTGATTGTCAGTTAATTACATCCTCTGACATTTAATCACAGTGTTGTCCAACAGAACAAAATTTAGATTTGCAATGTATGGTTTAATGTTCTACAGAATAAACCGTTAAAATAAGGTTACTTATGTCTTCAGTTATACTATATTTTATTTTAAAGAACTTAACACTGTTATTCAGAGTGGATGCATTAAATTGATCTCTTCTTCTTTTTTTTTGATCTTTCTATTCATCACAGAATGCTGTGAACATCATGGTTTTGCTTTTTCAACAAAAAATATTTAATCAGCAAAATATTTCTTAATAATAAAAATATATAATATTTGTTGAACATTGTTCATAACAGGAAATGTTTCTTCAGCATTAATGGGTTAGTTCACCCAAAAATGAAAATTAGCTTTTGTTTTACTCACCCTCAATGTATCCTAGGTGTATATGACTTTCTTTTTTCCGACGGATCCAGTCTGAGTTATATATAAAAAAAATTCCTGGCTATTCCAAGCTATATCATTGCAGTCAACAGAGGTTGCAGTTGAAACATCCCACAAGTAAGAAGTCATCCATTATCTCTCACAGGCGGAAGCTGTTCCAGCGGATGTCGTAGTATGTCAACGATGCGTGATTAGTGACGAATGCGGAGAGAGAACAAAACAAAATGCAGGTCACGAATTAGAATTACAAACTGAGGATTTGCATAGAAAAATGTTGGAGGATTTCGATATAAACCAAGAGGAGACTGGTTTTCCTTTGCTAAAGTAAGGAAACGTTGCTTTGTTTGCTCCTATATATCGCGAGACTAGCATATCTCAGAGGCCTGCATGCTGCGCATACGAGCTACACCATCCGCCGGAACAGCTTCTGAGTATGACAAATAACAGTAGTGAGAGAAAAGTGTTTATTACATTTGAAATATGGATATTTTTCTTACAAAAACGCATGCATTCACTACAGAAGTCCTTTGTTCACTCCCCGGAGCTGTGTGAAGCATGTTTTATTATGAATTTGTGGACAGCGGAGTCCAGCCCAGGGTCGTCAAATGTGGTTGCCGCAAGCTCCCTCGTAGATTGCGCTGGCGGCACCATTCTCCAGCCCGCCCGCCTCCGCTCACTCTAGGCCGCGGCTCACTCCAGGTCTCCGGCCTTCGCTCACTCAAGTCTACGGTGTGTGACGCTGTTCCGTTGAGAAAGCGAAACTAAATTGATTGGCCTTCCAAATAAGGATACGTCTAGAAATCATGTTTATATCACGTTTATAAAGGGTTTTAATGTTTATGTCTCATCGCTCCAGCTGGACAGGGCATCACAATATGTTAAGGGGCGTAACATTTCTGTCACATGCTTGAGGTATTCGGCCAATCACAACACACTGAATAGCTGGACAATCGAAGCACACCTTGGTTTTTAGACTGATGAGCCTTGTAAAAATCATGCTTTTCAGAAGGCGGGGCATAGAGGAGAAACAATAATGTACAGTATGTGGAAAATATACCATAAACCTGAACCATAAACACATTTCATTACACCAAATACACAAAATCATTTTCTTTTTAGCAGCATCATATGACCCCTTTAATATAACCCTGACTGGATTTGTCTGAAAGAAGAAAGTCATATACACCTAGGATGCTTCAAGGGTAAGTAAAACACAAGATAATTGTAATTTTTGGGTGAACTAACCCTTTAAATCTAGGAGAATAATTTCTGAAGAATCATGTGACACTGAAGACTGGAATAATGATGCTGAAAATTCAGCTTTGCCATCACAGGTATAAATTAATTTTTTTATATATATTACTATGTAAAACAGTTGTTTTAAATAGTAATAATATTTCACAATATCACTATTTTAAATGTATAAGAGACGTCTTTCAGAAACATAAAAAAGTAAATGCTGTGATATACCAATTCAGAGACCTTCTGCTGAACCTTTATGGATTCCCTCAGGGTTCGTGGACTGCCAGCTAAAAACCCGGCTCTAAAGGAAAGGCTTAGTTTTGAGTTAGGTGTCCAATGGAAAATAGACAAATAAATAAAAGATTGAATTTATGCCTGTTTTCTTTAAAATTGTCTCACGTATGTTGTCTAAGATTTCGCGATTATCCATAAATATCCTTTATACGTCAGCTGAATCATAAAATGGAGATGTGAGTGAACATCAAAGATGAGGAACATAAAAAATATAAATGCTCCAGATGGGAACAACACCAGGAGCGCAACCTCAATGAATGTTTTTCTCTGCAACATTCGAGCCTTATCCATCACCTCCATCGACATAAATCACAAGCTCATTCTTGCAGGTATTTAACTGGAAAACAGTCAATAGAGTCTATAGATTAAAACACACTTAAAGCCAACAGGCCTGTGATTCCAGTAATTCTTCAGTTTTTACAACATACCTCCTTTCAACTGCCCAATTGATAACAACAATGTTATCAAGCCCATAATCTATAATAAAATCTGCTCTCACATCAACATAAAATGGCATTCTATGCTATACTAGGGATAACATGGTGCAAACTCCTCTGTCAGAAAGGCAAAACTGAATGATAACACAATGTGACTTAAGCCACAACCGGTCGCAAGAGACGGACAGATTGAAGAATGGCAAGGCAAGGTTGGGTACAGATTAGAAGTGAAATGAACAGCCCTCGGAAGGATGAATTATAACAAAGATAGAGGCCTTAAGTAGTTAGGGAGGAAGTGTGCATGTGTGTGTGTGTGTGTGTGGGGGGGGGGGGGGTCACTTGCCCCCGTTATGGAAAGATAAAACAGAGAGGAGAGGAGAAGGGTTTTATCTCTTTGCTTGACGCTGCTGCTCCTGCTGCCTTTAAGATGGAGAGTGACCCATCTTTTTAAAATCTGCTTCTTAAACACTTAAACACTTTTTTTTCATTATCGGAAGTGACTAACATCATCGCAGAGAGGGATAGGTAGAATTAATATTGCTCCAAGCCCACGGGAACAGTGCTGCCCTCGCCTCTCCAGATGCTTTTGAGCTTGGTGGACTCAGATGTCAGCGTCTCATTTTACACCGACAAAAATCTATTACAAAACCCATCTTTCCGCACAAAGAGTTATACCCAGAGGAGAAGAGGGAGGTTTCTTTAATTGTTTCTCCTCTGCCACACAGCTGACCCAAATAGCTGGGTCTATACCATAAAGATAAGCACAGGGCAAGAAGCAGTGGTCACTGATCTAGCTTCAAACCACTGGAGGACGAAGAGTCAGAAAGGGCAAGGGAGAGACGCTTCATTTCGACAGTAATGACCATGTTCCACAATTGATTCACAGCTGTCAAAATCACTTAGAGTTACCACAATTTGCTGCAGATGTGAGAAAAAGCTATACCCATATGACAACAAAGTTGTTTAAGTGATGTTAAACCTTTTTGTGGTCTGACAGAACATGTTTTTTGTGTGTGTGTGGGGGGGGGGGGGGGTAGTTAACTCAAAGGCATTAGTTCACTCAAAAATGTAAATTTACTGAAAATGTACTCAACCTCAGACAATCCAAACACAAAAAAAAAAAATCACAGTAATCCACAAGTCATCCACACGACTCCTGTCCATCAATTAATGTATTGTGAAGCAAAAAATTACATGTTTGTAATAAACAAATACATCAAGACATTATAAATTTAAACCACTGCTTCTGGCCAAAATATCAGTCTATAATAGACTCTCTTGCTGATGACACCCATTTACTACTGAGGATCCACTGGTGAGTAAGTTATTTAATGATATATATATATATATATATATATATATATATATATATATATATATATATATATATATATATATATATATATACAGATTTCTTGTCCCCCCCAGTTTTGAACAAACAATTTCTTGAAATGTGCCACTTAATGCGGCCTTGTTCCTTTGGCTAAATGGGGATCTAAAGTACCCCCATGCTGTATTTTTCCGACCTATTCAACATGCTGTTTCCTGCTGGCATCTGTTGGAAAAATGTGTTTGAGAGCACAGTGTGTTGCCCATGTAAACCCCTTTCTAAAATCAACTCAGGGTGCACTTCTCTGGCACAATCAGGCCTCTTCAAGCTGTTGCCTCTTTCAAATGGCAAAGGCCACATCGCCGAACCTTTCAGACATATATCAAGTCCAACCAGTTTTGTTCTCCATGCTTTAAAAAAAGAGCAATAGAAATTCTTACAGAGGGTTTGGAAAAATTTCTAGATGGCAGCTTTACAATGGATGAACATTTGATTCTTCTCAACAAAGACACAGTCGCTGTCTCTCCCGGACATGCTTTCCAATGAGAACACTTTCTCCCTAAACTGCAGTGTGACATGGCAAAAAACAGAAAGCACTCAAGGTGAATTTTTTTTTTTACTTCTCCGTCTTTACACTATATTCCTGAAGAAAATATGCCTTTGGCAAGGGGTTATGACAAAGTTGCTTGAGAATGAAAATCTCATTCCCATTCTAATGCAAATGTCACAATCAGCCTTTGATCCACTCCTAATCGCTCAGTAAACACGGCCTTGTTTGATCAATCTGTGATAGCAAGATGGATTTAGAAAATCTGTTTTGAGACCAGTGATGCCCGCTATGTCATAAAAAAAGCATTATTACTTACAGCAGAGGAGTTTTACAAGTGTCCTACAGAGGTTTTACTGCCTTTATGCCTCTTGGATCTGGTAAATCATGTATAATGACAGACAATAAAACTACACTAAAATTGCACAGATTCAAATCCCCTGGCTTTAGCAAACCAGCTACTTATCAGCTTACAAAAAATATACAATGGGGTAAAATCTAGAAGAAAATATAAAAATGAATGTTAATGTTAAGTAATTTACTGATAATGATTATTTTTTCTTGAGGACCGAATCAACACATTACCCTGATTTCTGAAGAATATTGTGACATGACAGGAGTATTGGCTGATGAAAATTCAGATTTGCCATCAAAGGAATAAATTATATTTTAAAATGAAATAAATTAGAAAACAGCTATTTTACATTTTATTAAAATTGAGCCTAAGGGACTTCTTTCAAAATGTGTTTAAATAAAATAAAAAATACCGACCTCAAATATTTCAACGGTTGAGTACTGAAACAAAGCGACAAACAACTGTCAACAAACTGGTCTTGAAGAAGCACAAAATTATCAGGCTGAGTTCCAGGTTGATCAGACACATTTTTTTTTTTTTTTTACACTTTTATTTTATTAGACACAAAATATGTTAGGAGTCTTGAGACACATTTTATAAAGTCATACTATTTTAACTTGTCAGCCTGCTAACTAAAGAACCCCTAAAATACACACCACTAAAACAGGGGTTTTCAAACTGTGGGTCGCGACCCACTCGTGGGTCACGGAATGGAACAAGGTGGGTCGCACAAAGTCACTTGGCTGCAGCTAATTTTGCGTTTCAATGACACACAGACACTAACACAGTTCAGTCTAGGGCTGCACGAATGTGACGAGTGGGGCGGGGCCTAGTGCCATGGGAACAGAGCTAGGCCGGTGGAGTGATTGGGAAATGAGCAACACTCACCGGTCTCAAGAACCACGGAGGAGATCGGAAAGATACAAAAGAGGAGCGATGACAGTGAAGGACGAGAGAGGACCAGGCCTGGGTTTTATTTTGTGTTTGTTTTTTATTTGTGCACGGCAGTCATCCGAGAGGGGCTGTCGCGCTGTTTTGTGTTTATTTGGTTATTAAAACTTTGTTTGATTGTCCGCCGGTTCCCACCTCTTTCCACGAAGGAGTCATCGAGGCGGTGGGCTGGAGTGAGTTCGCCCCCCCCCCCCCCCCCCCCGGCAACTCACTCCAGCCCACCACATCGAGCACCCTCGGCGGCAGACTCCTTCGCCCTGCTCGATGGCACTGCGGATTCACCCCAGCGGCGAAGGATCTTCGGCAGCGCGCCCCTCCTTCCTCCCTGGCTTCGGCACCAGTGTAAAACATTAAAATCTTCACAATCACAGGAAGAAGGAGGCGGGAACTGGGAACCCACTCATCACAACGATATAGCCCACCAACATTAATAATGAACTGCAATATCCTTAGTGTGATTTTCAAATTGCAATTAAGTCCGTGTGCGTTGCGTGTTTTGAAGGTCTCAGAGCAATGTCATTAAAAGGTTCAATCGGTCTTTTTTTACCTATTTCACAATTATTTTAATCTCCAAACTGTTTTAGATAGTTCTGCTTTGCTTCTTATGCTTTTCTAAAAAAGTGTTGGATTGTGCTCCGTTCTCGCCGACACACACGGAAGGATCATGAATGCAACAAAACACAGCAGCGCAGATCACACTTCACTGGAGTGAGCCTGCTTCACGTTTTTATGGACACTACATATTTTAACGCCAGTAAACAAAAATTAAAACTTGTAAATTTGTAGTGAAATTTTCAGTTGTACTCTAAAATAAAATGGTTATTTTTCTTAAATACTTAATTTCTGTCATAAAAATTTTAAGTAAGATTAGGTTTAAAGTAATTTCACTCGTTGTTTTTTTTTTTTTTTTAATATTTTGGTGGGTCGTGAAATATATTACACTTGTCTAGGTGGGTCGTGGAATGGAAAAGTTTGGGAACCACTGCACTAAAACACAGTATTCTATAAGTATACTGTATTGTACTGATGTAATGAAAACAGTCAATGCATGATGAAATGCAGTGCCTCTCAATAAATGCATGTTGATTTTTTCATGTTGATCCACTTTTGCAGATGCAATTTTCCTTGGAAAAACAAGTCTGACATTGACCAGATGATCAGCATTTTACATCTAAACCCATGTACTGTAATTAAATAGCACAAAGCTTCTGAGAGGAACATTAAATAACCCTAGCTTGAAATCCAGCTCAAATTATTGTAGAAAACTCTAGTTTGTTGGATTTTCTAATTAATCACACCATCTATTCGACAAAAAAGCACAGTACATTTAATGAACAAAGGTAGAGGCCATTAAAAAACTAATTGAGAAGAAATTTAAGTGTTTCTTTTTTTTTCCATTTCAGAGATAACCCAATCTCAGTGGCAGTAATTTTCAAGGCCAAATCAGTCTTTTAAGGGTTCATTAGACAGAAACATCACATTAAGAGCATCATTTGCGATGGAGAGTTTTCTTGTGTGGGTTTACACTACATATAAAGAAGTAAGCATCTATGCCTTTTATTTTTTCATCTGAATATTGATTTAAAGCCACATTCAGCATAAATACCAGAGGACATCAAACAATTACGTGGACCATTTGTTTGATTATCATTATATGCCGTATTATCCTCATAAGCTTCAGTTACTTGGCAATGATTTCCAACTCGTGCAACATCTAGAGTATTAATCCCTTGTTAACAGAGGAAAACCACATGTTTCCTGTCATTTCATAGGTCATCTCAGCTCAGTGCCTTAATCTTAGGCTTTAATGAAAACGAAAACCTTAATAATCACATTGTTTTCACAGCCTTCACCTCAGACAGCCTACACAGCATAAACAACTACCTTCAGAAAGCAATCTAGATTCTTTAGAGTCATGGGAGGGTAAAAATATCCAGAAACAATATTTTTAGCTCCGCCGTGCAACTCTCGGAGACTAAAGAGCTTTTTTTCCCGCCAAGGAGCAAATTTGCATGACACAATTACACAAGGGTTTCTGAAATAGCAGAAAGAGTGGCACGTGGGAGCCCCACAGGAGAGCACCAAGTACACAAAGTGAGAACACACAGACTCCATCCAACACTTCTGTTACTATAGCAACCAAGTGCAGGAATTCTCCAACCAGGAATCAGAATGCGGTCCCTCTCAGGTTTAATGTTAAGAAATCGTTTTGTTATTCAATCTGAGATCACCACTTCTGGGTCAAAAGGTCCTTTGCAGCTGACAGTACATGTAGCGCTAACAAACAAACAGGAGCTGCTGAGGTAAAGTTCTGTTGTGGTGGTCCGAAAGACAGGCGTGTTAATCTGCACACTCCTCCACTCCTTAAAGCTGCATTATCTTGCCAAGAGCAAAGTAATTTGCATACTGTAATGGTGTGCTTCAGTGTCAATAGTGGTAATGGGATTTGAGGAGACGTGGGCTACAAACTAAGCCGGGAAACAACCAAAGTGTCCGGAATATTAGAGCTGAGTGGGAGCCAGAACTTAAAGGTTGACCTTATTTTGGAGAACAAAAATGAGCTTTCTGAGATGTTGCATGAAGATATCCATAGCTTTTCCAGTGAAGACTCACCTTGAGAATGCATTATGTTGATGAGTCGACAATATCAGACAGTTTTCAACCACTATGTCTTTGAAGCCTGTTACTTATTGAAGCAACACTACAGGTCAAAGGTTTGGAATAATGAAGTTTTAGAAAAACATTTCTTATGCACTGCAAGGCTTCATTTATTTGACTGAAAATAGTTTTTGCTACTTAATATGTTATACTATATAAAATATTACAATACACAATATACCAAAACAATATAAAAAAAAATATTATTAATATTAGTGCTGTCACTCGATAAATTGTGATTAATCACATCCAAAATACACGTTTTTGTTTACATAATATATGTGTGTATACTGTGTATATTTATTATGTATCTGTAAATACAAACACCTGGATGTATATATTTAAGAAAAATATGTTTATATATGCAATTTATTTATATATAATATCAAATATAAGAATATAATGTAAATGCATGTACATTTTTTTCAAATTATATACTGCATGCGTGTGTATACATTTATATATACATAATAAATATACACAATACACACATACATATATATCTGTGTGTGTGATTTATATTATATATAAATAATTAGGTCCCACTTTATATTAGGTGGCCTTAACTACTATGTACTTACATAAAAAATAAGTACAATGTACTTATTGTGTTCATATTGTATTGTAAAACACTTTTGCTGCTATTGAGGTGGGATAGGGGTAAGGTTAGGGAGAGGGTTGGAGGTATGGGTAAGTTTAAGGGTGGGTTAAGGTGTAAAGTATGGGTCAACAGTGTAATTATAAATGTAATTACAGAAATTAAATACAGATGTAATTACATGTAGTTTTTTTTTTTTAAATATAAGTACAATGTAAAAACATGTATGAACACAATAAGTACATTGTACTAAATTATTAATTAAAATGTAAGTACATAGTAGTTAAGGCCACTTAATATAAAGTGGGTCCAATAATTATATATTAAATATATACTGTATATGTGTTTATTTATATATATGTATAAATATACAAAAAGAGATTGTAATAATATTTTTGATGCTCTATTTTTAACCAAATAAATTCAGTCTTGATGAGCATAAGAATATATTCAAATATTATAACCCCCCCCCCCCCCAAACTTTTAACAGGTAGTGCATATTGAGAAGTAGATGCATACTGTACATAGCCTCTTGAATTTGCCCGTCCTATCACTGCAAACCTTTCAGTGTCATATAAAAGCACAAGGCATTAATCTGCATGTGTTCTGAGGGTAAATGGGTGTTAAACATCCTCTATCGGGAACACACCGCAGCCCAACATGTGTAAACCTGCACTTTAGTACATAGTAATGTGCAAGAGAGGGTTAATCTGGTGAGATCATAGGAAATTCAGAGTGGCACTCAACAGGCAGTCAGGCGGAAACTCAGCGTTAGCAGCCGTCACCGTGGAGCTGCCCGGTGGGACGGGGCCGAGGGTATCTCTTCATTAGAATGACATAATCAGTACAAGCACAACGTGAGATGAACTGCCAGACGTTTCATTGAGGAAAATTCTCCATGGGCCTTCCCAGGATTCCAAGCTCTTGCCCAGCTCCATGGGCATAATATAAAATAGCTTCAAAGTGATTTCTATCTCTATTTTTAGCATCACCCATGGTGCATCATCAAGGCATCAGAGGTTTGTCTAGTTTTATGAAAGCCCATTCCAATGGTATTGGAAACAGGGACATACATGTGTTAATTAAAGCCTTTTTTGCAACATTTCACTAACTCTGGATGCTTTTATGCATGTGGATTACTATTTACATTAACTATTTAACTTCTGAAGACATAGCGAGAGTGGTAGGAGGGCTCCTTGACTTTCTAAGTCTGTGCTGACATTCTAAACCTGAGGGAATCTATATATAAAGGAATTTTGCTCACACAGAACTTGAACCCATTAACATACTGTAATACTAAAGTACAATTTAAAAGAGAACTGCTCGCAATTTGTCCGCAAAGAATAAAAAAGAAATACCGTACATCTTCCTGTATATTACAATGGTACTTCTGCAAATAAATAAATACTGTACATGAATTTGAAATACTGATTTATTGCATTATCTTACTTGCAAATTTGCTTAACGCTACTGCAAAGAAAAATACTCCACCAAAATGTAGAAGCATATTGCGTAGTAACAAGACAAACTCTAAAGCAATATTATAATATCAGCCTATTTATTATTAATATACAATCCAATTTACTTGTCCTTTTCTATTTTATAGATTCTATTCTTTGTTATATTCTCTATTCTCTATTCAACCACCAAAAAAAAGTAAATTCTGCTATTACTTACTCACCCTCAAGCTGTTGCAAACCTGTATTAATTTATTTCAGCTGTTGAGTAGTATTTATTACAAATCAGTAGTAATTAGTAGCTCTATTTTAGCATTATTATTTTATCTATACTATTATAGTAATTATTAATTTAATTCTCAGTTTTTTATATTTTTATTATTAATTATTATTCTTATATTTTTTTGAGGTAATGCAAATTAATGAAAAGGATTTTCAATTAATCAACCAAATAGTATAAAGTATTCAAGAGAGCCATGTAATAATAAGTAAACTATATTTGAATGCTGCTCACAAATGCTGGAACAGACACAAACATTCTAAGCAGTCTGTTACAATTTTTTTTTTTTTTGCATTTCCCCAACAAACATCACATTCCAACAATTATGATGTTTTGTTGAAACAGTATGAACTAGCTTTCATTCATCACAGATTATGCATGTAAAACGCCAGTGGACATTGAAATGCACACTTCTCTCAAAACTTGATTTGCTGTTGTCATGGACCTGAAGCAGAGGCAGCTATTAAGATGGAAACGAATCCTCCAATCAGGCAACAAGCCTCAATTTGGCATGAGTGCTTTCTGGCAGTGCTGCTGAAAGAGCCTCTCCATAGCAATATCCTTTATCTGAGCAGCAGAGGAAGCCCCTCAGCTCGACAGAGAATCTTAAAGGAGAAATCGGACTATGGTGTGTATTGCAAAACCTTCAAACAGGACCCGTCAAGATAACAGCATCCCTGTAATGAACAACCCACAGCTGCAATCTTTTATTCAAACAGCCTCTCTGTCACCCGCCAGAGCTGTTGATTAGATATTGTAAATCCCAAAGGTGGATATCAACCAGGGTTACATTTCGAACACAAGCGAAAAACTGAGAAGTCCACAGTTTAGTCAAATAAAAGCCTGAGATTAAAGAAATTTTGGCAGCCAAGCGCAGATAATTGATTTATAATGTATTAGGCTGTGTGATGATCAGCAGTCATAGGAGACGGCTGGTTGGTTCATATTACCACCTTGCGGTTTTGATCAGATGCCAATAGGCAATTTTGACAGCTCTGCCCGCAGAGGCGCTTCCCTTAAATTGCAGTTGTCAATGTGCAAATAGACATTTCTTCTCGGCTACTAAGCCAATCAGAAGTGCGTGCTCTGCATCCGTTCATTATCACTCACACGTATTCTGCTGCTGCAAAAAAGAGGCCTGTGCCCTTTGCTATTTCCGCAGCCTCATAACTCTGTGAGGATGTAAGATAAGATTTTGAATAAATTCATAAAAATATATTCTCAATCATTAATAACCTTTTTTTTCTGTCAACAAAACCACCAAAGTTATAACTTTCACCTGTGTAATAAACAACCAATCACACAGGGAAGAGACATTGTACCAACAAGCTTCCTGGAACCTGTACTGATTCAGTGGAACTGTCTAACCGTTCAGTATGATGTATGAGACCATAGCTAATATGTAAAGTGCTATTAATCTCTTTTTGTTCTGTCTGGAAAGGTCAGCATTTGCAAAGACAAGTCTGGAGACAGTAGATGTGTCGCATTTGTGAAAAGAAGGTTGAATCAAAGGCGGTGTTTTGCACTTAAACAGATATGCTCTCAACCATCTGTCTGTACATGAATAGATTACAGTTTTTGACTATGTATTGATATACATTACATCCACAGCTGGTTTTACTTTATTATATTTTTTTTACATTCAGGCAGTCTTGTTAATATATATTGCATAAGCAATTTATGCAGCCATATATGGTAAAATTTATTCAGAAATGTCTCTTGCAAATGCCTAACTAATCCATATACTAACTGCTTTGCAATACACTAATAGTGCATAGTAAAATGTGAAGCATCCAGCTGGGAACTATTAAGACACAGTCATCATGACCAGCTGAATATTAAAGGTGAAGTATATTTGTGCCAATATCATCAACAAACAGAACTGTAAAAACTATTCCTAAACACTCCCCGGTCTGCCAAAGAAACAGATTGTCCCCAAACAAACAGACTTGTTTTCTAGTGGTAGCACTAGCGCACTAGATCTGATATGCAGCCATTTAATAAAAAGCAATTAAGCAGCTTCAAGATCATGCAGTTTAAAAGGCTGAACGTTAACATGTTTTGTTGCAATAATAGATCCAATCAGAGAACAAAAGAACAGATTATGAACAATATAGTAAAGATGAAATATTAGCTGAATATATGCTGAAAATAACAACTTACCCTGTACCAAACGATCTCTCGCAATCTTCCATCTGTCTTGAAGTTGCACTTTAGAGTCACTGTATCTCCCACAACAACTGGTAGCAATGGCTCAATCGTTACGGTCAGATATCCTGCAGAGGCAAAGTAAGACATCACTGGAACATGTTCATCTTCACACATTTGAAAAAAGAGCCAAATGGCCAGATGGTGTTGGGGATATGAAGTTCAGGTTGAAAAGCTTATAATAAGCCAGACAACTTCATGATATAATAAGTAACATTGTTCAGAATTATTGCAGAATGAATTACAACTAATTGACAAAAGCTAACAGCCAGCTCAAAACATTTTCCTTGCCAAGGTATCACTTAAAACTAACCAAAGCATGTTAGTTATGTTAAATCTTAAGTCTACAAAATGAAAATCACTCAAAATGTCAAATTCTATGATCATGTAACAAGGCCTTAAGCACATGCACAAATAGAAACTGAAAAAAATGGTAACCTAAAAATGTTAACATCCAAATAAACTGTTTTATTAAAGTCAAAAACATTAGGTAATATCACCGAATTAACTTAATTACATTCATTTACAACAGCAAAACTATTTTTATAGGTTAAATCAGAGATAAATAGCACTTTTGCAGGATTCCTTTAAATAAAATTACACAGATATGCATTTGTTGTGATAACAAAATTATGTAAATTATATGTAATGTACAATTCTACAGAACTGAAGTTAAGTTCTTTTGTGCTAGTTTTGTGTAATCAGCTATTAAATGACAATACACATAACTTATTCTCGTCTAATATTTGAAGTCATGAACACAAGATATGGAGCAACTCAAAAAGGCTCAAAGCTCTTATTGGCTCTTCAAGGGAACTTGCATTTCCCTAGTATCAAACAGGCAAAAGCATAAACAATTGCCTTAAAAAACAAAACAAAAAAAACAATACAATGTGTCAAAGTTTTTCTTTCATTCCTGATCTCAGATCTTCTCAACAGCACATCGCGCACACACAGACGTGTGAAGGAGAGCTTTGTTTGCTCCATTAATTATACTTAAGCCATGGACACTTTGCCATCTGTTTAATTTTGTCTCCAAATCAGCTTGGCTATGGATGTCCCACCCCACAAATAAACTGACGCTTCAACTAACTCTTTCTAACTACAGCTATAACACACAATTAGCTAGCAACTTCATGTAAAGGCTTTTTGAGGAGCTACACTTTATCATGGCATATGGCCAACTTTTTAAAGCACATTACTAATTAGCAAAAATAGCTGTTCTTGTTATTCTACACTAACCAAGTTTTGCTAACTTTTGTGTTGTTTCAAAAGAATTTGATGTGTAACAAATTCTTTCGCATCCATGCAGCTATGCAGATAATTCCTGATCAGCCAAATACTCCCCGTTTAGGGAGTTAATGAGCATAATTACAAAGTTGATCACATTTCCAACACACTGAAAACACATTTATCAAAATGCTTAGGTACAGCCATGAATTACAAGTGGAAGAGCTCTTTCCTCTTAAGGATAAAGACGGGAACGTCCTGCTCTATTCAGCACTCTCTCTATCTGCCTAGCAGGTGGCCTGGATCCTACTGACTGCACAGTCTATCCATCTAACCAGTCAATAATCCAGACAGCAAAAGAAGAAGGAGATCCAGAACATCAATGTGAGAAAACTTTATTTGATTATTGTATTTGTTAGCATTTATACCAAAGCCCAGTATGCATTCAATCCCCATTAAAGGAGGGAAAGATAACTGTAGATTTCTTATGTTCATCTTGAACATCACTTCATAAGGAGATATCCAATCTTGCATGCCAGTGCATGCTAGGAAATTAAGTCCTTCATAGTAGGGGACAAATTAAAATAAAACTCCTTAGAGCTCCCTGCCAATCTCCTCATTTACCTTAAAAGATTAAACATTTAATTGAAGACAATAGACTACAGATTTATTAATTTTAATGTGAAATGAGAAACATGGGGTTTTCAAAACTCTCTAGGGGAGTGATTATTACCTGGAGAATGAAATACTATAATACCCAAATCTATATTCATTGCCATGTTCAATGCAAAATCTCACCATTGACGAGTCCTAGTGATTGCAGCCTTGACGTGCTGTTTCACAATCAAATATGTTTTACATTTACATCATATTTAGATTTAACCTGATAGTGATGTCACATTAGACATTACTCTTCATTTCAATAATGCTTTAATAAAATTTCAGGACCATGGACAGCAACATGGGGATTTCCCACAGTGCTTTTACAGCAACATTTCCTTCTAAAACCCATTTATTGTTTTAAGTCTCTCAATGAATTATGCATTGTTCCCAAACAACAACTGTTGTCAAGTGCTCAAACAAATCATGTGAGCATGAATCACTACACCTCAGAATACTCTAGGAACATAAAACAAAATGATTCTCCAGACAAATTCTGTGTTTTTCAATAATCTGTCCATCTTGAGGTCTCAATTAGCTCTTGTCAGACAAAACACCTCAATTGCTCACCACATCGGCCAAGGCCTTATCACTATGTCAGACTGACAGAATTGACTTGGCAATTCCATACATTTATCTCAGTGGAAGACAGAGCAGCTCACTCTAAGCCTCAAGGGAAATAAGAAAGCAAGGATAAGAACAAATTCCAGTAGATCTACGACCTCACTTAGTTTTAAAATTCCCAAACTGTGATGGAGCCTGAACCCCAAGAAATCACTTTCTCCCAAACTTTGTCTTCTAGAAATTGAGTCACTTTCTGGGTCCTAAAGCAAGAGCACAGATTGCCGAGAACACAATATATGCGTTAAATGCACCATATGGATACAGGCAGATGGACTTTTCTATAAAGGTACAGTTCACCCAAAAATGAAAATGTGCTGGAAATTTATTCAAGTTCAGGTCATCAAAGATGTAGATGAGTTTGTTTCTTCATCAGAACAGATTCAGATCAATTTACACTTAACATCACTTGCTCACCAATGGATCCTCGGCAGTGAATTGGTGCCATCAGAATGAGCTGATAAAAACATAACAATATTCCACAAATAATCCACACAACTATCACAATCAATCAGTTAACATCTTGTGAAGTGAAAGGCTTCCATTTGCTGCATAAGTTCCTTAGATCCACTGAATGCTAAATTTCTCAAAATCTGTTCCAATGAGGAAACAAACTCATCAACATCTTAGATGGGTTTATTCTCAGCAAATTTTCATTTTTGGGTAAACCATTCTTTTAAATTATGAAAAGTGGTTCAGAATAAGAACACATTCCTACAGTAAGATGGTCTGCCAATGCAACCTGTGGAGCATCCTCTCTGAGATCTAGCTGCACCTCGATGTGCTTGTTAAAGAATCTTAATTTAATCATCACGCTCAAGGGATCTTTACACTGGAGGAGATTTGAATGGATAAGCCTCGAGAGCTACAGGTCATTAAAAGGAGCTGAAGCTCTCAAATAAAATCCCTTCCACTTAGCACCCATACATCCATAAAGAGATTTGGAAGTCTGGAGAAATTGTTCCATTGCAAGCGTATGTTCATATGCAGTATTTTTATTTAAATGTCAAATTATTTAGTAGGGTAAAATAATAAGATACTTGGATACCAAGAGCCATAAAATCATCACTTAAACACAAATTGGGACACTTAATTCTAGCTGAAACAGATTTACTTTAGTATTTGTGTATTAATGTGTTTGTGTGCATTAATAGATAGATAGATAGATCCAAAGTAATCTATTTGGTAAATAGACCAAAGCAGGTCAAAAGGATTCAGCCGATGAGATTAACGCAAACTTTATCATCATTACTCCTTTTAAATATCAGATATTGCAAACACAGGTCTACACGCACACATAGAGATAGATAGATAGATAGATAGATAGATAGATAGATAGATAGATAGATAGATAGATAGATAGATAGATAGACAGACAGACAGACAGACAGACAGACAGACAGATAGATAGATAGATAGATAGATAGATAGATAGATAGATAGATAGATAGATAGATAGATAGATAGATAGATAGGCACAAACACACATACACACATTTTCACACAAACTTTAAACGTGTAAAAACACTGAATAGTGCTTTTCTCTACTTCCCTAGATGAACTAAATGAACTCCTGCCAGCATTTTAATAGCATCCTTATGGGGTCAATGCTTAAACAATATAGACTAAAGAATAAATTACAAATTGTAAATTGGAACCAGTCCTGTACAAAGAACGCTGATGTAACATACTTCTTTTGTCCGATCTTTTCTTTCTGTATTGTTAATCGTTCAGCTTTTGAAATTCAAATGAGACACAGTTTCCCACCCGGTCACGGCTACGGTAGCCACCTCCTTTGCAAGCGTTTGTATATGCCTTAGTGTTGGCATGCTAATTTTGGGGCGAAAAATGGCTACGAGCAGGATGGTGTGATATTGTGTGACTTACTGATATGGAAAGAGCCATGAGCAGGGATTTTAAAATAGCTCAATACATGGACTTGTGCACTTGGGTTTGAGCAGTCTAAATTTCAAACACTTTCCCCCTTAACCGATGTCCAACCGGGAAAGCTCTAGTTTTCATAAACCTTCACAAGAAATTACAGCAAACATACAAAATATTTTAATGACAGTGCAGACTGCCATAGCAGGAATATGAGTGTTTGGAAGGGCTCACTGATTTTCTCCAATAACTATGCCCATGGGCGAGTGGTCAGGCTTGGCTAAGCCACAAAGTCTCTGGCTAGAGCTATCTTAAGGAAAGACCATGACCGGATTACCCAATTATATGGAGTGATGATGAGGGGGTCGGTCCAGAAGTTCACTTCGCTATCGACCTAGATGTTAACCACACAGGCAGTTCAATTTTTACTTCACTGCTACATGTTACATCACATGCGTCAGCCTACAACTCAACTGTAATTGAATCAATCTCATAACACCTTCTAGCAGAAACACCATCCGTCATCTTTGTGCCGGAGACTAAGAGTCAAGTACCCCCCCCCCCCCCCCCCCCCCCCGATATGATTTGTCTTCACATTTTAATAAAAATATTAATGAGGTTAATAGGAAGGACTGCTAACACATGGGCATTCAAGAAAACTCAGGGTAGCAGATTGTTTACATCCGAATGAAGGACACAGTCAGCATTTAGACCAAGGCCACATTGGAATTCAGTATGGTAAAGCTAAATGATTTAAAACCAAACAATTATTGGCATATACAGTACATATACGTATTCAGTCTGTCTAAATCCCTCTCAGGCCGTCTTCCATATCACCAAGGAGGGCATATGTTCACACCTGTTCTGGACTGCTGGGAAATCAGCTCAATCCAGCAAAACCTCTGACAGATGACACATCCTGTATCCCGTCACACCTGGGTCTCCCCAATGCTCAATCCTTCCGATGTCAACAAACTGTAAGCATCATGCCCTAACCAGCATAAACTCACATCACATAACTGTCTGCTGCCAATCTGGGCACTCGCTCCCATGGGCGGCAGGATTCAGCTTGTCAATGTGAAGTTGAGGGACAGATACAACAACCAGAATGTAAATAGACCAAAGCAGGTCAAAAGGATTCAGCCGATGAGATTAACGCAAACTTTATCATCATTACTCCTTTTAAATATCAGATATTGCAAACACAGGTCTACACGCACACATAGAGATAGATAGATAGATAGATAGATAGATAGATAGACAGACAGACAGACAGACAGACAGACAGACAGACAGATAGATAGATAGATAGATAGATAGATAGATAGATAGATAGATAGATAGATAGATAGATAGATAGATAGATAGATAGATAGATAGATAGATAGATAGATAGATAGATAGATAGATAGATAGATCAGAAAGAGCAGGAATGACAATCTGCCGCTGCTGGCAACTTGTTAGCACCTGATGCTAATTATGCCACCACTACCATAAATTCAGCATTACATCTCTCCTTTTCAAAGGTACAGTTCTCCTTGCATAAACAAGTTGTCCTTGAGGTCTAAGAATAAGACGATGACGATGTCCACATGACCTTCACTTCCCTTGGTACAATAAAGACACCACGCCTCCTCTTTTTATAACACTTTGGTCACAACATTTTTTCCTTTTTCATTTGCACATTTTAAAGAGCCAGTCACCATCAATCTAACAGTGTCAACCTCCTCAAAATACTTAAAAAACTTATTTTGACTGATCAACTGCAGAATCTTTTAGACAGTTCTGATGCCAGTCCCCTGGTCTCATATAGTCAGATTTTGATTGGCAGTGAGTCACTTCACAGATTATTCTGCCCAAGAACCGCCCACTTAGACAGGAAGAGACATCTGAACACATTTAAAGCGGCCAGCCAAATTTTATTTTGTGTTCATGTAGCATTCACTATTGGACTTATGAAAACCAGTGCTTCGTGACTATCCTACTGCATTCTATAAAAACACTCTTTCAATTCTCTCTATTAATTCATTTACATAAATACAACTAAAATGCAATTCATACATACACTAATATATTTACATTTTTGTATTAATATTTATTTTCATATTTCTAAGGGGCAAAGTCAAAAATGTCATAGTGATACAAATGCCATCTTTGCATAATACAGAAAAATACTCATTAAAAAAAGTAATCTTTATTATTAAGTAATAATCATTTTTATTGTGAAATATTTTAATAATAAGATTATCAAATTATAAAAACTGCAAAAACGTAAAAAAAAAAAAAAAAAAAAAACATAGAAAGGACCCGTACAGACCATAATGATTATGTGTCAAGGTCAATAATTATTAATAAATATATAAAGAAAACATATAGATAAATATATCACTAAATTAAAGATCAATATATATATATACATCCATTCCTTGCATAAATCAAGAAATTACTGTCACTGCAGCCAAGTTCAACAATAAATAGTATGATGGGTTTACCATGCAGTAAAGGTTGAACAACAATAACCTGGGGCTGTCAGCAATCTTTGCATGTTTAGATGTTACATTATCATTTTTTTTTACCTTTTTATGACAGGACGAGGTTAGTACAGTTATAGTCTCGCATAGCCTGAGCTTCAGACTGACAGCAGAAGGTCTGGGAACACTGGGTGCTTTAAATGGCATTAGTTAGTTAGTTAACTACCACCCAAGAGTCCATATGACTGACAGGTAAAACATCCAATCACGGTTTGTTTTGTGCCCCATCAGTTTAGGTGTGTGGAAATGTCTCCACAATAAGAGACCGGTGTATAAAACTCTTGGGCATATTTAAAAGAGTCATTGCAGCGAACTTTACATATTTCACATACTTTTGAAAATCCAGCGTTTAGTTGATCCCAATAAGCACTCGTTGTTACAGTTATAAACACTACAGCTTTCTTCTTCATGAAGGGGATTGGCACCATGACATCTTTGTTTCCAGGAGGAACGTAAAAGAACGCAACATCTCTCAGAAATCCTGCAGAATTCAATCATCAGATGACAACTTTGAAACTCCTGGCCAATGGACTACTGTAGTATACTGTAGTATAGGTGGTAAAATGTCATGTCAAAATCTTAAAACTTTGCTTAATAAGAAGGGGAAAAAATTATATAAGGAAATAGCATAACTATTTAGGTAATCCGATTGGAGCGCTTTTAGATTTATGTGCAACAAAGTGGTCCATAGGCGTCCAGTCTGGGGCTACAGGAAGCCGTCATAAATGATTAGAATAACTGAAGCTTTGAAGGCTGAACATATCTAATACCACTGGACTACTATGCCCACTCATGTGTTGACCTGAGCTTTAACTGAGCTTAAATCCACTGAACAGTCTTACAGTACATTCCATTACTCTGGCTTGTTGTGGCATTGTATTGATCTGCCCTGTGGCATAAGCCTTTGCCCAGAGGAAGTCAGACAGACCTTTTTATAGCATGCATACTCTCCATCTGCTCCTCACCTTCAACCACCACATGTATGTGAGCCTCTGCCAAGCTCGATATTACTGCTAAATGTCAGTAAGACATCTCCACTGTGCTCCTAACATTTATTAATGCAGTTCCTTTGCCACCTGGTATGTCACTGCTAAAACGGTGCCTTAAATGTCTGGAGAGATGGAGCGCAGGGCTGACATGAAGCTGCTGCAATGTCTCATAAAAAACACATCACCAAGTACTGAGTAACAAATGAATAAAAAAATAAAATAAATAAAAAATAAAAACAGTACTGCTCATGGATCGCCTCAGGAAAGCAGTTGGGATGGCTAAGTATAGCATGGACTACATAGAAAAATGCTAAATGTACAAAATGCTAAAATCATTGATATGAACCGGAACTGAGTTGACTATCACTGAAAAACAAACAAACAAAAACAAAAAACATTCAGGCCGGCAAACACCTCGCAGTAATTGGCTCATATTAACTGGTTGTAGAAGCAAGCATGGCCTCTGCCACATCTTAATCCATCAGTCTCACCATTAAAATAACATCTAATGAAAGTTTGCAAAGTGGCCTTTCTGCCATTAATAACAGTAATCTGCCAAAGGCACTACAAGAAATCTAAACACAACTGCGAGATGGACCGGGCTGGACTGCGCACTGTGTAATTCTTTGGTGTGATTAATGGTAATGGCTTTCCCAGGCATCAATGGCGAAGCAAACATCTCCAGGAAGAGAGGAATGGCCGACTTTGTTGTCTACAAGCGCTCCTCTCTGCTATATCATAAGTGGAATAAACAACCCGCTGATTTGTGGTGTCACAGACATTTTTAAGCACTTTCATGGTATCTCGCAGGAGAAAATAGGACGGAACAAAGCAGCCCTGTTGTTCCTCTCGGGAAAAAAGTAATAGATGAAATGTGTGCGTTTATGCTGAGAAAGCATCTCTGGAACAAAGCCTTGAGACACATTAAGCAGCAAGGCAACATGGCCCTTAAAGCTCAGACATGTTGTTCTAGAGAAGATTTAGAGATGCTCCTTGTTCCTCTGTGTATTTCAGAAGCAGGCGCTCCGGTGAGCGTGCATTTTAAATCTAATTCAGGAAACACTGTTGTGTGGAGCCAAAAAACTGTTGTGAGAGAAAGATAAGGAAGCGAGACCAGTAAATACAGAGATTTAATGGATCTTAAATATATTAACTTAAATGTTAACAATATCTGAAAAATGTTTTGTAATATTAAATAACTGTTTTCAATTTTAAAATATTTTTATTTATTGCTGTGATGCCAAAGCCAAATTTTCAGCAGCATTACTCCAGTATTCAGTGTCACATGATCATTCAGAAATCATTCATAAAATGCTGATTTGCTGCTCAAGAAACCTTTCTAATTATTATCAGCACTGAAAAACCTTGGGCAGCTTTATATTTTGTGGAAACTGTAATAAACTACCAACACAGATAGTACAACACAGTTTTTACCATACTTTTTTTATTAATGTGCATAAAATAAAAAACAGAAAAAATAAATCATAATGATTTCAACATTTTGACAAGTAGTGCATAAATTACATACTAATACATTATAAATTGTACCTCAATGTGAATGTATTAAAATACATAATTTAATAATAATTACATTTACAAATAAAAATAACATTTCATGTCACAAAAAAAGAAAAGAAAAATGTCCTGAACAACAATCATGACATCATGCTTTTAAAGCTATTTTTTTTAAAAGCAAATAAAATGATCTGCATGTTCCTTGGTTAAATCTATCCAAACGTAGATTGAGCCATTTTAACACTGAGTGTCCCTCTTCAACTTCCACACCTAGTTCAAGAATAGGAGATAATTTGTCTCACTAGGCAATTAAAAACCCTTCAGAAGAGCAGCAGCTGATACTGTAAATATATTTCTTGATTGCCTCTTGTTCTGTTGCCATTTTGGAAACTGGAGGGAAGAGCTAAAGAAGAACACTCTAACTTCAAAAACACACACCTTTCAGCAGTTTGAGTAAACAACGTGCAAACGATCTTATACACAAAGAGTTACTTCAGTTTGCAGAGACAATTTTATTCATTTATTTTTTTCCTCTATTAGGTAACTACAATTATTCAAGAGACTAGCAATTATGCACAAAGCTTTCCAACTTAATGAAGTGATTATAGTGGCCTTATAAATAAAAGGCACTTTAATCAAATTGGTAATGAAGATAACCACTGTCGCTGCGATTTTTAGCACTTATATAAATATAACTATTAAAATTCAAGATTAGAAATGTCTCGGTTACGTATGGTAACCCTCGTTCCCTGAAGGAGGGAACGGAGACGCCACGTCGGTGACCGACGAATATGGGATATCGCTTCGATAGACCAATCTACTTCGAGTGTAAACTAAACGAGCCAATGCACATTGGCATGCAATTATTGCATCCAGCTGCCACTGATCATTGCGTGAGTATAAGAGGGCAGCAGGTGCAATGCATACCAGTTTTTCGCTGAGGAGCCGAGCTGGGGACCCGGCAGCTCAGCGGCGGTACAGCAACCATGGCGACGGGACGTGGCGTCTCCGTTCCCTCCTTCAGGGAATGAAGGTTACCATACGTAACCGAGACGTTCCCTTTCAGTCGGTCACTCTCGACGCCACGTCAGTGACCGATGAATATGGGATCCCTATCAAAGCGCCATGGGTGCTGCCCCTTCCAGTGCCCTGTGAGAGCCACCTGCACCCCTATTAGGTGTAGGCCGGGGCTCAGAACAAGTAGCTCCACTCACCGTTGTCAAAGCACTACCTCACTGGGTGAGATAGGATAACACTGGCAAAACGTACCCGGTCCGCTTGGAGCCGGGATGCTGCGGAAGCCCCATCCTTCCCGAAGGAGGTCTCGGAGGCAAATACACATATAGCATCCGTTTAGGAGTATACGGAGAAATTTGAGGTGATTAAAACCCTCTTGGGAAGGCAGAAGTCTGCCGGGGAAACACGGGCTCTAAGGCTATACCGTGGACTATACACATATGAGTACCGCTTAGGTCTCAATATGGAACCCACCCTTCCATGGTTCTCACGGATTCATCATGAAGGTCTGGCGCCGGATGTTCCGCCGCGTCCAGCTGCTTAGGGTGATGGAGGATCTCAACAGGGTCTACAGTACAGACACTCTGGAGCGGTTTAAGCAAGCCGACACTAACCGGGGCCTCTCAGTGCCACTACCCGTTTGAGGTGAGAACACAGGAGGATACCGGCTCTACACGAAGGCTATAGAACCAAGCGAACGTGTTAGGGGTCGCCCAGCCCGCAGCTCTACAAATATCTGTCAGCGAGGTGCCACGAGCCAGCGCCCAGTAGGATGCAACACTTCTAGTTGAGTGAGCTCACATCCTGAGCCTGATAAGCCAGGGTTATGGCATCCACCATCCAGCCCCCTTCTCTAACCTCCAGGGTTGGAGCTAAACTCTGCAGGAAAATGGATCCCGCAAGCCAGATTTGAGGATCACTGGGCAAATGCAATAAAAACTAAATAGTATTTTGGGAAATTTCATAATTTCTGATTAATGAATGGTTTAATCACTCTTGACCAATAGGTGACGTTGTAACCAAAATGATGTGGCCTGGTCAGTGTGAGGTGACTGGTGCATTCAAAGTTTGGTGTAAATATGTCAAAGCTCTGCAGAGATACAGCCTCGGATCCAGTTTGGCATCTTTCCAGCAAATTTTGTTGATGTGCTAAACAAAAAACCTTTTGTATATCTACACAAAATCTAAAAAAATTTGCCAGCTTGGTAAATTTTGGTGAGAATCAGACAAACCATCTTGGACATGTTTGAAAAAGTTTTTTTTAGCACAAAAAACAAACAAACAAAAAAACCTTGCAACTTTTGGATTTAGGTGTTCATTCGACTCGATAAGAGCCAAGGATTCAGAGGAAAAAACTAAACAAATTTCCTTCTGTGCCTTAGGTTTCAAAAGTTATTAGCTTAAACATGAGTGAAATTTTGAACAAGTGCTGGTGCTAAAGAGTTTGAGATAGAGACTCCAAATTTGCTATGGTTGATGTTTAGACTGTCCTCTATCAGTGTGCCAAACTTCACAACTTTCCCAAAAGTGGTTCTGAGGGCTGCCATAGACATAAGAGCAAAAAAAAAAAAAAAAAATAAAAACACTGAAATGGAAATGGAAGAAGAAGAATAATGCCAATGGATACAATATATGCCTAAGCACCTTCGGTGCTTGGTCCCTAATAATAATAATTTCACCTCAAGAAAAACACAAAACAAACCAAAAAAAAAAATCATATCAAAATAACTTTGTGTAATAATCAACATTTTGCCGCAAAAGCTGTCGAAAGAGTTTGTTTTGAACCTGAAACAATGCTTTAAGATAATCTCAGGCAGAGAGGCAAACCAGTTGTTAATATTGAGGCCTGATGACGCCAGGAGCGTGTGCCCCATGTGTTGAATAGGCTTTCATATTCAAGGGTTTAGGGTGAAGAGAGAGGGAACTGCGAGCATTACAAGCAGATTTGTGAATGATGAACGTGGATGGCAGCTGATTTATGCTGCTTAAAAAGATGATCTGCCTCCTTGAGCTGAGACTGGGTTTTTCATGAAGTTGCTATGAGATGATGCATGTTCAATCAGAATGATTTACTGTTTAATGACACGCTCAAGCCCAGAGAGTGTAAGGCTTAGGGATGCATGACACATCTGTAATCTACCTCCTCCCTATGCATAACAAAATAGAAAGCAATCAGGAGCCCATATCAGCTGCGTCTAGACTCAAGAGTTTTAATTGCTGTGGGCTATCGACATTATCTCTTCTACTCTGGCGATTCAAGTGCTGGGGCGGTGGGGATTGTGAGGAGAGCCCGACCAAGTCTGACCAGATGCCCTGGTACCAAATTTTTTTGGATATATGGATACAACTGATTTCTAGATCTCATATACTGCCATGATGAAGGGGATAACCTTCATACTCTTTAGACATAGGCTTAAAGGTTTAGAGCTTGATAAAAATTCTTTAAAATTATTGAATTAATTGACAAATACTATACTATATAGTTCCAAAGTTTTTCTAAAAAAAAAAAAAAAATCATAAAATATGCATTACACTAAATTAAGCTACAATTTCTCTCCCTCAGCTCTCAAACATTAAAAAAAAAAAAAAAAAAAAAAACATGATAATGATTTACCGACAGCAGCATTTTAACCAGTTTTAACCCAAAAACTAAAGAGAATGGAAACCTACAACTAATTGAGCTGTATTTGCTGTTGTGTAAATGCAAATCTATTTATTATTTGTAATTTATCATACAAGAGAGAACAGGACAATTGGACACTTTTGTGGCAACGAGGCTCCAATAGTGGGCAAACGTTGTTTTGGCCAACATAAAAAATAAATAAATAAATAAAATAAAATGATTAATAATAATTAGCATAAAAATCACAAACCAATAAACACATGCAACAACCTGCACTATAAAAATGTAACAACTTGCCTGACCTTTTTGAAAGATTCCCTTGTCCTAAGTACAACTTGCCAGTGTGACAAATAGCCATACTCTCTCTATATAGAACAACCATTAACTGTTATGTTACTGTAAATGTTTGCACATTCTTAGACAAACTACAATTTGCAAAGTGAAAAATGGCCATAAACCTAATTTTGACAAGTAGTAAGAATATAGAATGTTTTCCAGACATTCTCATTTATTCATTTAGCAGACAGTTTACAAGGTGACTTAGAAATGATGAAAAATTTAAACACAAACGATAAATCAAATGGAATCCTCAATATTAGCAGAGCAATGACACAGAAAAAGTGCAAACAGAAGAGAAAATAAGTGAAGTATGATATGATAATAGAGACTGGCTTTTAGACAAATGTGAAAACCAGCTCTGATGTTAAATATTTTAATGTTAAACAATTTTGGTCTTCTAGACTCCTCGTGTACTATCATTTGTGGTCTTTTTATTTTCTCTTGTCCTCTCAGTCTTTCTTATTTAAGCAATAAATCAATCAGACATTCTGTTTTTGGCACAGGTCACAGACGGGAGGCATTCTGAGTCTGTATATCCAGTCAGATAAACAACTTATTGCAAATATCCAGTAAGACAGAGACAACAGTTCGACTTCTGTGTTCCAGATTTTATTTTATTTTTTCCTGCAAAATGCAAGGTGGACGAAATATGCTGAGCTCTGCCAAGGTCCTAAAAGGGGGGAGTCAGCAAGTTTGTACGCTGTTAATTTGTAGTTACAGTGCTCAACTGACATGCTAACAGTAATGCCCTTGCATTTATTATGGCACATGGACTGTTCACAAACCATTCGCCACAAGGCCAGTTTCTCATTTGATTTGTTCAGAATCTAGCCAACAATATCATTAAATGATGGTGGAAATAATTTGAATTTGAAAGCCTGTAGGCACAACAATCACTGGCAAGAGAAGTTAACAAGATAACATTTAACCTAACTTGAATGTGGCCTTGAGCTCTCATCAGTGGTCATGAGTCATACAGCTTAGTTAAAATCAGGACTTTAGGGAAATAAACAGCTGTATCAGGCTATATTTGCAAAGGATTTATCTTGTGTATGGATTTAGGCATGACCTAAAAATTTCAGTTCAGGCAACACAAAATGTACTAGAATGAATGTTTCAGTCAGAAGTAAACTTAATAAGTGCAAATCAAATAAAAAAGGTAAAAATGCATAATTCTAATGAATCTATCTATCTATCTATCTATCTATCTATCTATCTATCTATCTATCTATCTATCTATCTATCTACAGTATCTGTCTGTCTGTCTATCAATCTATCCACCTAGATAGATAGATATATAGATAGAAGTGTACTTGATTTCAGATATTTTTACGACGTATAAAATTGATGCCAACCCCAGATCTGCTAATTCTTACAATAACTGCACTGCCATTATATAAAAAACCTCCAAACTCAGGTCAAAAGCTCCCGAAATGTTCCCTTATGGAAGGTAATTGTGAAATGCATTAATGACATTTCTGCATTCCATCAAAAACAGACAAAGACATTTTTAGAGAACCCGCCTGTGAGAGGAGATGACATTTGCATGTGCATCATGCATGCAGCCTACACAGTGAAAACTGCTTTATAGGTTATGCAATTATGATCACATAATCAATGGAAATGAAGCAAAATCCACTCTCGTTTCCCTGTGGATTGTGATGATACAGGCTCCTCAACATTAACTTTGATGGATCATCTGTATTCATTAACACACATTCATGCCTGCATTAATGGAAATTAAGCCTTGTTTTCAGATGCCAATGCACAGCAGTATGAAATATATGCACATATTCATGCACACATACAAATATACACAAATCACTTACATATATATATTCGGTCAGTGCTGGATTCAGTAAATCTATTACTATATAAGCACATTCTGGAATTTGAAACGGGGGGGAAAAAAGCATTTTGCATTTATAAAAAAAAGAAAAGAAAAATAATAAATAATCCTACAATTGATAATTAGGCACATAATTTAAGTGCATAAATGAGGAGAATTATAAGTTAAATATTAATTATAATTAATTACAAAAATATGTAAAAAAAATCTAGCACATAAACAAAAGGGTTTCAACAAGAAAATGTCAACAAGAAAAATCTGAATAAAATATACAGTAGTCCTAAAGTAGCTAAATAAATAAATAAATAAAATAATTAATAAATTACTGAATCATTTAATTTTGATTCATTTAAACAAATAATCTGAACAAACTGATTCACTAGCATAAATCTGATACTCCAACTTCAAGAGAAAATGTCTGATTATTGGCTTGCTCAGTTGTAATCCATATAAAAAGTGTAATAAAAATAAAAATAAATAATACAAAAAATAAAACACTTTCAGTATAGGGTTTATTAATGCTAAATTGCTATTTGTTTGAAAAAGTAGCTTGTTACTGAGACATTGCTGGGAACTACTGTCAAATGTACTCGAATAATGACTAAAAAGTATGTTACACAATTTTTGCCTTATTCAATTCAGTCAAACCAAGAAGGACATCCAACAGCTCTCAAAAGAAACCCTGATCAAGATTAAATAATACTGGCTGGCAAATAGAGATTTCAATCTGTTTTAATAAGGTAAACACAACCTTTGCTGCTAGCTAAATCCTGACTTCCGGCCAGGGTAGAAGGTCCTTGTAGCAGAGCGAGGCAGATGTTGGGCTAACCTCTAAGATCAATCATGGTTTGTATGTTCAATCAGGAGACCCCAGCAATTCTGCAGGTCACATGAACAACAGCGGCCTATACGAAGGAGACAAGGATGGAATGGAAAAGTGGCTTCTGCATTGTCAATTTGGAGAGAGTTTCCAGACAATGCAAGAGCATAAATAGTAAAGTCCATTTATCAAAGTCAAACATGTGCTTTTCTGTTCTTAGCCTTATGGTGTGAGCCTTTCCAGTGAGTGATCCTTTGCATTGTTTTCTCTCTATCCACAAACTCTTGTCTCTGTCAAGTGATCCTCAAAATTAAATGTCTCCCTCATCACAGTTCAAAGACCGATAGACAGATGTGTGAAGTGGCACTTCAGACATGTAAAACCCCTCATACCATCTGTATTTGTGTCAGTTCATACTAAAAATAAATCAAAGAGTATTATGACCAGGGGCGGATCTACCGGGGTGGCATGGGGTGGCAAATGCCACCCTAAAAGAAAGTCTTGCCACCTCTGCTGCCACCCCAGTTGGCAGCAACTAATTAAAAGTTATGGCCAATTTGAAAATTTAGGAGCGCGAATCTCCAATGTCCGACTGCAGTGAATGCAGCAGCAGGGGAGGACGCCAGAGAGGCACGAGATTTGTTTGGAAAAATTTCTCAGTGCGCGTGAAGCGAGGGAACCATGAGACACAGGAGGAAAGAGGTAAAAATGGATTATCTATCTATCAAGAAATTAAGCTTTAATGAAAGCACAGACTTTGAGATGATAAATAGCTAACTTCTTGTTTATTCAATTTTTATAAAAATCAAAATCACATTTGTTATGCTAATATCTGGAGAACAACTGCACTCTTAGTATGATGTTATATTAGATTAACTATATTAAATGAAATAAACCGACCAGTGGCGGCTCATGAATTTTAAAATAGAGGAGGCAAACTAATTGTATTGGTCTGGGGATCCCTGCCAATTGTTATTATTATTATTATTTGCTTAACCAGTTTAAAATGGCTTTTTGGCAGCTTTTAGTCAGAAACTGTAAAGAAAATATATTCAATATCACTACTCATTATAAATACTTGGTAAATTATCAGCCCAGCCGCTCCGGGAGACGTTCAAACCATAGACTGTATAAATACAGGTTCAAACTAATATCTTATTTATGTCTCTATGATAGTTGGTTGATATTCCAGAAGAGAGGCTAGCCTCCTCTATGATGTTACTTTTCTCAGCACTCCTCAGCGCTGAAAGTGAACACTCGATGCTGATTGGTTCCACTGGCCTCCCCCTCCCCTTCTCTTTCACTTAGTGGTGTAATTACATCAGCAGATTCGGCACATTCGCCATAGAAAAGCGGAGCTTTCACGTAATGGTATTACAACTGTGAAATTACAAACAAAAATATATACATTCTGAGACATGAACTGAAATGAATAGGGAATTTTATTAACATTAAATCTTCCTCATTTTCACCTCAAAATTTGGGGGAACTGTGCCTCCCCTGCCTCACCCGATGAGCCGCCACTGAAACCGACTAAATCATAGTGAACGCGGGAAAATTTAAATGCGCACCCGCACTAGTCTAATCTAACGTACAAGACTGTATATGCGTACACTTTGGGTGTGTGTAAGACTTTATTAAACAAGCTAGGTAAACACCTGTATAAAACGCCTGTTATAATCGCTAACAGCGCAGACTACATCGGTGACAAAAGTAAATTGGTACACAATAATATTTTTTGGACACGACTTATTAATGACTCAGCATCATCTATATTAAAGAGAAAATAATCACGTCATACGATGTTTAATGTGAATAAAGTAAGCTAGACTTATGGACTTCTACAACTACTGAAACACAATGTTTTCTCGCACCTGACTGTGTGTGTGTGTGTGTGTGTGTGTGTCGGTGGTGGTCAGAGCCGTTAACGGCTCTGGTGGTGGTGAGGTAAAAGGGAAGCAGGCAGTGGACCAAAGCAATGTGAGGCAAAGCAGGGGGAACTCGAGATGTTTAAAACTTTTTTTGTTGTTGCTCAGTTTGCATTTGTATTGTTTTACTACTTACACAATTAGTTTAACTATATATCTCATTATATTATTTACAATACACATATTTCAATTATATTTTAGAGGGGGACAACCCTCAGATAGGGGGGGTCCGGACCCCCCCGACCCCCCCGCGATTTCCGCCTATGGTCTCTGGGAATGTGTGCTCTACTACCCACACACACACTGAAGCACGTGTGGCGTTTTCAGTTCTTCACTATATTGACGCATGATATAGGCTACACATGTGCACGCAAGCGCGCTATGAGAGGATTTCATTTGATAAAACTATCGTCATTCATTCGTATCGTATACACAGACTGACAGAAGTGGCAATGTCTTTATGACAACTTGTCAAAATAAAATTTTGGTATAACTTTGAAGAAATTCAAACAGAAAAATAGTACTATTGCACAGTAGAGTATGCTATATGTCAAGTAGGCCTATTAGCTAATAATAATAGTTTATTAATAAAACACAGAAACTCTGTCTACAACTCACCAAAGTAAAAGTTTGGTCTAACTCAAATAAATTATGTAAGAAATTGCACAGTAAAATATACTTAAAAAAATATATCCTAAAACGTTATTTTAAAGGATGTTTTCATAGATAGAGTTTTAATTTAAACTTGCCAAAACAATAACACCAAATTTTTCAAAAACTATTTCTAAAAGTACATTTGTATTTGTGCCTATAATGTTTATGTATTTATTGTTATTGTCAGCTAATAAAACCTATGCTTCAGGGAACATATTCATATAACATCTAAGGCTAAATGTAGCTCTTGACTGGTTAAGTTAGATGGTGATTAACACTAAACAGTAGAAAATCAGTTGAGTCTCCCCATCTGTAAATGTCATTGACTATTAAAGTCTTGTGTTTCTCTTAATAAATTGACATATTGATAACACTGAACCTTTTATAATGCTCTTAATTACATTTCAATGCATACTGTATGCATTAGTGAGTGTGGTGGTGCTTATGGGGTATGGTCACTTATTCCTTATATGAACTGTTTCCAATTCAAGACATTGATTGCATGAGATTAAGTTTGTAAATGGCAGCCTGTGCCATTTTGTAGTGTGCACATATACTATTTATCATCAAACTGTGATAACTGTGACTAAATTCAGCATATATACGTCTGCCATATGTTGCCACCCCTCAAAAATTCCTGCCCCCTTCTCGCCAACCCATCAATATTTTTCTAGATCCGCCCCTGATTATGACTGATTGACAAAGTTCAGAAACAATTCTCTGTGTGTAATATTTGCCATTGAGGGAAGACTCAAACTCTTTTGGTAGTCTAAACAAGCTTTCACATACAGTATTGGAACTTTGGCTTAACTGTAAGCATAAATGCAACATGTAGAATAAAACCAGTGTAATACCCTGATCCCATTTAGCAGGGAAGTATTTCAAAAAGTGTGTTTAGTAGCTTTTTTAGAAGCTTAGTGTATTTAGAAGCTTTTTTAACTATACCTATACTGTACATCCAATTTACTCTTTCCACCTGAAATGAACACCAACACCAACAAAACTTTTTACCCAAATGACGATTACGGGGCCAATAATTGACTAATAAAGACGTATTATCACACAGTGCCTTACACAATACTGCTATGACCTTAGAACACTTTTACCATGATTTCTAAATTAATACATTTTGACATTTGCATCACATAATCAGCTCCACATGGCTTTTCTGACATGGTAAACTTGCTTGGTAGCTCACCTGATACAGCACAGCACTTGCTTTGTTCACTGTTTGGGTATGATTCCTGTGAAACATGAGTCATAATAAACACACAATCTTAAAGTCTTACAGTCAAAGTAAAAGCAAGCTAATATGTCTCACATTTGCTTTTATTCACATTATTGAGTAGGGTTTAGCATAGGTGGTACATTATTTTCAAACTCAATAGAGCCTAAACTTTTTAGCGCCACTCACTGTACATTAAATTGAATGTGTGTTCAGCACCTCTCACTGAACATTTAACATTCACTTACCACAGGCACATGTTTCCAGTGAGCCTGGGTTGGGTTTAGTGGTTAGTACAAATGCTACAGATATTGTGAGCCACTGAGCTCATGTGGGATGTGCAGGTTTGAATGAAACTGGAGATATGTACTGTTCAAATAAATGTCCAAAGTAATGTGGTGTCTCAATCTTATTCAGCAATCTATCAATATAGTAGCTAACATCTTAGTATAAAAGCTGCAACCAATGACTAGTACTGCACATGTAACAGACGTGTTGAGTTTTGGTACTCATACAGGGGAAAATAGGTTCAAATCTATCTTGTGCTATGTTTTGATCCAATTCCCCGCCTCAATCATCATAATGTTCTGTCTTCGCTTTGTCTCTGCCAAATGGCAAAGCTCAAAAATACAAGAAAAAGCTTCTTCCTAACAGGAAACAGTCTGTTAAGGCACTGTCAGTACACTCATTATGTTTAAATCAGAACAGCACAATACATCTGAAAAACAGAAAAAAACAGTACTCTTCCACTGCTGTGGCTGGCTTGTTCAGTGACTTCTTGGGGGGGGGCAGGACACTGACGTAACCAAACACTAGAGCATATAATCTGCTGTCTACACCCACACACACAGGAAAAGATTACTGACAGTGCTGCTTCCATCGATCTGTTAAATGACAGGGAATATGGACAGGCTGAAGGATAAGTCCTTCTGTGCTCTACTTTTAACCATGGCTGCATTTAAAGGATTTTCTCTACAAGAAATTTTGACATTTAATAACAAGCTACATTTGTCAATGTATGTTGGAACGGAAAGATTTGTGATCTGAGGGTGGGGGAGGTGGGAGGCAAATGCCAACAACTTCCAAAGATAAAAACACATGGAATATGGTGATTTACCAGCAACTAAAGATATGTTGCACATATGAATTGTTGATTCTTTTCTTCAAACTGTATTTTTTTTTTTTCATTTATAATGAGAAACAGCTGATTGAAGTTACAATATACAAATATATAAATTACAGCTGATTCCCATCTAGGAAACACACTCAGGTGTTGAGGTTCTTTCAATTGCATGATGACATACAGTAAAAGAGGACCTTTTTGGGCTGATCTTGTGTGGAAAAGTGCACTCCTGCATAAATGTGAGATTTTAGAAGACCTGCACAAAAGACTGGTGCCAGAGGTTGAAAGGGGATGGGTGGAAACCACTTGTTAATATAAGTGATCGCATGGACCTGTTCAGTCACAGACTGATTTGACACCAATCTGAAAATGATGTCCATTTTCCTTGCCCCTTATTCCACTTTCCTCAACCTCATTGAGGAGTTTTTCTCAGCCTGGAGATGGAAGGTTTTTGACTAAATGTCCCTCCTGGATGCAAAGGATGCTGCATGCCATGACATCACCGCTAAACACTGCCAGGGGTGTATAAGGCATAGCAAAAAGATACCTTGCCAGAGAAGAAGATATCAGGTGTGATGTGGATGAAAACATGTGGCAGAACGCAGAAGACCATGCAGATTAGAAGATGACTTTTTTTTATTGTTATCATCCTTCTGTGGCTTTTTATGTTTGTATATTTTGTTGTTTCATATAATAAATGGACACTGTATTACATATTTTTGTTATCTTGCAGCAGGGGCGCTGCACAAGATCCCGGGCCTTATGCATAGGGATAATGCATAAGGATTATGCATTACCCCCCCCCCCCCCCCCCCCCCCCGAAAATATATATTACTTATAAGACTTTTCAAGGGCCCTCTCTTCCTTTGGGGCCCTGGTAATCAGTACCCCCAGTCCGACGCCCCTGTCTTGCAGTAATGTCCTGTTGCAAATAAAGCCTTTACTTCAGTAATTCTGTCTCTGCCTTCTTTTTTCATAATCCGTACATTCAGTAAAGCTACTCTGAGATGGGTCATTCATTTTTTGTATTGATTTTTTTTTGTAGCAAAAGAAACAAGATGCATGCATTTACCAAACCCAATGAAACAAAAATGTAGAGAGGCTTCTAAAAAACTGCAAAAACAATTTATGATCAATACAATATAGTATTGTATAGGGGTGTAACGGTACGTGTATTCGTACCAGACCGTCTCGGTACGAGCTTTCGGTACGGTGCACGTGTGTACCGAATGACCGAATGCAATATTTTGTATGCGGAACTTAGGTACATTTTTGTGTTTCCAAACGAACATATTAAGTGGTGCAAGTCTCAGCGTTCAGCGCAAATCCCACCCTGCAGCTGATTCTAAGGCCGGTGACACACTGGCAGCGTGGTGTGAGCATGGCGTTTCTGCTGCGTGTCAGTTGCGTGACGGCTGCCTCGCGTTTTCTGTGTCTTTACACACCAGAATCGTGCCTGACGCGGCGCTGGCGCGCTGCTGCTATTGTAGGTAACATAGAGGGAGAACGCCGACAGACCAGGATCTTGTCTTCACGACAACAATATCTATACTTCATGTTGAGCATAAATATAAAGCCTACTGATAAAGGACACCGTCAACAGTATTGACGGCAAAATAGACTATGTTTGACAGGTGCAATGCCATTGTGTCACCAGCCTAAGGTTTTCAAAAGGCATCACGCGAGTGTGAACATCACTACAACTAGGAAAAAAACGATTGTAATTCAAACGCAGCTCCCGTCGGCATTTAAACAGACCTTTGCTCTTAATTCCGATCGGTCCAACGCAATAACGAAATCTGAGCAGGTCTAAAAACTGAAACTGTTGATGCTGCACTTTACACTTTGGAAAAGTTATATTTTTTTAAATATGAGCAGGCCTACATGCTGGGATTGGTAATGCTGCACTGTAATCATAGTTACTCATTTATATTTTTCATTATATTTTATTATATGATATTGGTTTGAGACTAAGAGTATTTTATTTAGTGGAGAACTTTGCAGCAATATTTTATTTCTTATTCTTTTTTTATTTTATATATATATATTTTAAAAGTATTTAAAAAAAGTGTAAACAAATTGTTGAAAAAAGTTTATAGTAATAAATAACCTGCAGTTTAATGTTTGCATTTCTTTCCCTTACTGTACCGAAAATGAACCGAACCGTGACTTTAAAACCGAGGTACATACCGAACCGTGATTTTGGCGTACCGTTACACCCCTACTATTGTATAAGGGTAGATCTGACACACATAAAATAATGCAGTTTCTGTAATTCCGTCTGATGTTAGTGTTTTTATTACGTTGTGCTATGACTGACAAAATGTTCCTTTTGGAAGAGAACATATGTTAGTGTTTTGGAATAATAATTTTATTTTGAGACATGTTTGCAGTGTTTTGGCAGATGTAGTGTATTTTGTTCAGTTCTACCTGCATACAATAGACAATATAAAAAGCCATAGGTTTTGTAATTTTACCTTCAGTTTACCTTCATATGAAACCCATTTTACATTTGTAATAGCTGAATGCATTAATTCTTGGCAACATACTATCTAAAATGAAATGAGTCAATACTTTGTAGAATGGATAATAGAAAAATAATAATAATAATAATAATAATAAATAGGGTCCCCATACAGAAATTTAATTGGAACAATAATTGAAATTGCTTTCCAGTGGGTGGGGGTGGATGTGGATGGTGGCCCCATGGTAGCTGATGCCAGTGATCAACAAAAAATCCAACGTACATGGCCTTTGGTTACTATGCAAGCTTGTCTCTGTCACAGAATAAAAAAGTAAAAACAGTAACTGTGACCTTTTCATCTCACTATTCAGACTATTATTATTGGAATTGCAAGTTTATGTCTTGCAATTCAGACTTTCTCAGAATTGTGAGATACTGTAAATTCACAATTGCAAGAAAAAAAGGCAGAATTCTGAGATAAAGTCAAAATTACCCTTACCCTTTATATTCCATGGCAGAAATAAACTTTCAAAGGTTCCATATGTGGGATAAAACAAACAAACAAACATTAAAATGCAAAGTCCAACACACATTATCACATATCTTTTCTCTGTTTTTCTGATCCAACTACTTCTCTACCTCCTAAATTATTCCTCTCCCTCTCCCAGGCATTATTTTTTCTTCTCTCTGATTCTGTGTTGTTCTGCATCCACAAAACCAATTCAAAGAGGTGGAACTTTAGTTCTTCATCTCCGACAAACTGTGTTTAAGCATTTGTAAAAAGACTAAAACATCCATGATTTTGGTTTTGGGTAAGCTTGTATGAAGAGAAAATTTAAATATTTTAGAAACATGGTAATTTACTGGATATTGTGTGAAAACAATAGAAATTGTGCTAATGGTTGTCACAACAGACAGATGTTGAGCTAATTGTGTTTAGAGTAAATGTTACTATAGATTGTACAAAAGGATGCTAGCAATAATAAAATAAAAAAGTGTAAAATTATTTCTAAAGGATAATGTGACAGGAGTGAGGGCTGCTGAAAAAAATAATCACTGGAATGAATTACATTTAAAAATATATATTAAAATACAAAGCTCCAATATTGTAATAAACTGTAATAATATTTCACATTGTTACTGTTTTGACAGAATTTGGATTAAATTAATACAGCCTTGCTGAGCACAAGATACTAAATTCATAAACAACAAACCCAAACTTTGGCATTCCAGTCTACAGCACTTTTAGCATCTCAATATTTTTCAGTTAAATCAGACAAACAGTAACTAAATTATAAAGACAGTAAGTACTTTTGTTATGCATGACACATTTTTCCATCTCTCCAGATAAACTTTCAGTAGGGAAACAACAGCATAAACAACATCAGAATTAAATGAACTGCATCACTGAACTTTTTAACACTTTTCATCAGAATTGAAAAGATGTGCGTGTTCACATCACCAGCAACTGACCTGGGTCAGGCTAAGTTCAGCTGCCTAATAAAAGCTAATCTTTTTCCCATTGTTTAAGAGGTTGGTAGTCCATATAGAATGCATAGGAATTCAGGGCTCAATGTGTCACTCCGTACTTAGCAATACTTAGCAAGAGGACACAGCGTCCTTGTGTACCGAAGGCTCCACGTCCTTGCCCCTGCTCACCATATACCACTTTTCCACAACGCTGGGAAGCTGTGCCTAGGATCTGTGGGAGAGCGGCCTCTAAACATTCACCTGGCACCTCGAGCAGCACTTTCCCACTCAATTCGCAGCCCAGACGACTCACTAATCCCCCGTTTGGACATTATATCTAAGGGTCTGAGATAAGACCCAGGGCTGCTCATTACTCAGGGGCCAGACAACTGGTGAGAAGGATAAAAATGAAACACACGTGGCAATTTATCAGTGCAGCGCCACGGATTAAAAGACTGCCAGCCACCCTGCCTGCGTTGCCAACCTTCTGCCTGCAATGCTTTGTTTCAGTGCATTTTAAACCCCCTCTGTGTCTCAAGATGTGCTTCATTTCAATAGAATTATGCCTTTGCTAGAACATTCTGAGAAGAAAAGCAATATTGAAATAACGTTGTTCGGAGAGCCAGCGCTCATGGATACAAATCGCCTGCATTTAGCACAATAGTTTCAGAAGCAAAATGAAAATTTCCTGACTTTTCTTAGCTCAACCATAACTATCAAATGAAGGACAGACAAGCAAGCCTCAATTGCTGCCTTTTTTATGTTAATAAAATAATTATAATTATTAATTTATTTCTTTATTTTCATGTAAAATGCAGCTCACATGCACACTAATCAGGGTGGCTGTAGTCCCCTATTTTCAGATAGCAAATAACAAGCCCGAGCGGACCACTGAAAAACATGTGATTGCACAGTAGCCTTCTCAAAATGACTGGTAAAGAATACTGTTTCCACCCCAGCGAGAATTAATCAGAGCGGAGGCATGAGGTGGCAAAGCAGAGAGAAAACCTGTATTAAACAGCGCCGGAAGAGAAGACAGCTGTCCCTGCCCACATTCTTCTGAGTGTGTAGTACTGAGAGCGGGCTGCTGTTTCCAAAGCCTCTGAAAACAAATTAAAGAGGATTACAGCCTAGCACTGAAGCTAATGCTTTATTCCGGTCTAGGAATGGCACAGCCCTGCCTGGTGTCCACCATACTGGCCTTTTGCTTATGTTTATTTTGATATCCAAAACAAGAGACTGGGTTGTAAAATTACAGAAAATGTAGTGTAAAATGTTGTATGTTGTACGTTGTAAATGAGCTGTCATGCAATTTTATCATTATTTTATATATGGAACGTAACAGAATACTTTATCAAAGATACCATGTTGTCTGTATAAATATATATCTGTGTGAGTGTGTGTGTATATATATATATATATATATATATATATATATATATATATATATATGTGTGTGACCCAGGACCACAAAACCAGTCATACGAGATTTATACATCATCTGAAAGCTAAATAAATAAGCTTTCCATTAATGTAGAATTTGGAGAAAAGGACAATATTTGGCAGAGATATAACTATTTGAAAATCTGGAACCTGAGTGTGTTAAAAAAAAAATCTAAATATTGAGAAAATCACCTTTAAAATTGTCAAAATCAAGTCCTTAGCAATGCATATTACTAATATATTAACTGTAGGACATTTTCAATATATCTTCATGCAACATGATCTTTCCGTACTATCCTAATGATTTTTGGCATAAAAGAAAAATCAATAATTTTGACCCATACAATGTATTTTTGGCTATTGCTACCAAATGATACCCATGCTACTTATGAGTGGTTTTGTGGTAAAATTCATAGGATATTCCTATTAATAAAAATTGTCTGTCTACACCTTTCTACATTTCACTAACCTAAACACCTGGATGCCCTGTTGCAAATTTACCTGCCATCTCATTCCTCGTCGTATAATTTGCTGTATGAGTTTGCACCTCACATTTTTAAAGAATGTGGAAAACGTTTTTTTGTTTTTTATTTTAAAAAAGCATGAGGCATTTTTTATATGCTTACATCAAAAATGTTTCCATCACATCAATCTAGTTAGTGAATTTCTGTTTGACTGAAATAACTTGGCAGTTATGCTGAGAATAAACAAACGTACATCTGCAGTATTGGAAAATTAGATTACCAACAGCGCATTTTTCTTAGCTATGCTGTGATAAAGTGAGAAAGCCTAACAATATTTTTCACTAACAGTTTTTCCACACAATGCATTCATTGCCATTTTGATTGTATATACTTTTGGTGAGAGGTAAGCACTCTGATGTTTGTTCATGACTGCTGGAGCCACGATGATACAACCGCTTCTTTCAAGGAGATAATTTTAGGGCCAACATTTTTCTAGAAATTAATTACACCATGTCTCGTAGGGACGAGCTGCATCAAGAGCAGAATGACAATTTCCTCCGATATCCAGCTTCACGCGTGACATCAGTTCAGAACAAAGATTTGACTCCACTTGCTCCAGAAAAAGTCATTACCAGTGGAGCCCAGCGGAGCCGGAGACATACACACTCAGAAAGGGTAAACATCAGTGTTCTGTAAATCTCACCATTAACTTGAGCTATTGGTTACTGGAGTTGTGAAGTGATTACCCCACAGTTTTGACTTTCACTTTACCCTTTCTGCCACCGGACGTCAACGAAGCCACCTCCTCCTCTCCTTTACAGCTGTCACTGCGCAAACACATTTGCTTGTGACGAGTCAAGGGCGTCCGGCGCGATTAGCCACGATGCTGGTGCAATCAACTCCCTGCAAATGTGGCTGTATGGCTGCGATGACGGCCCCGTATTAATCAGCCTTTATTATCCTCGCCTTCTCAGCTGTGGCTACGCTGTCACGCACCTGTTTCATCCTTGCGTTCCGGCCTGTCATAGAGCAGGTGTGAGAACAGCTAAGCTCAGTGTCATTTCCTCGCAGCTATTAGGCCTTTCACAGGATGGAGAACATGCGTCAGCACGCATCTGCAGGAATGGGACGGAGGGTGGAAGGAACGGTGGGGATCAAAGTACACCGTTCTCAGTTGAGTGGAGACCAATCTGACAATAGCCTTGTGAGATCTCTATCGCCACCATCATATTACCCTCAGTGTATTTCATTAAGATAGAGAGGGAAATCTTAGAGGCTGACAGTTCTATTTGTTGTTCCCTCTGATAGCACAAGTGAAATGGTAAGCGTTTTTCCATCAGCAAACTCTCTCTCTCTCTCTCTCTCTCTCTCTCTCTCTCTTTTTCACACACACATACACACCCTTTGCTCTTCTTGTATTCTGCTTTTCTCTTTCTCTCAAAATTGCAGAAAAGCTTTGTTGCTTCTATTTCTGCAGTCCTTTGTTGGTGACCTCCATTATGCCATCTTCCAGCTTCACACACCTCTCTGTTCTCGAACACCGTTTTAGGTCCATCGGTTTCGCAGCCTTGGAAGGAAAGAGAGTATTGGCATTCGTTTAGGCCCTTCAGCTTTCGAACACTTTGGACAACTGCAGGTTCCTGTTTGACGGTGGGGAGGCAAAGGCAGGAGTGTTAATTGGACTAAAGTGTATTAGTTGGATGGAGGTAGAATTACTGCATGGCTCTAAGCGCAGATGAATTGCATCTGTCAGGTTTATGAGATCAAAGACGACACACAGGGCTATGTGTCTTCGTTATTTTATTCTCCTGCGTGCATCGTGAGGAAATTATTTGATCTGCCAAGCAAAGCTGCCAGTGCTTCGTGGTTTTCATAAAAAAAAAAATAAAAAAAGGCAAAAGGCTCAAAAATGCAACATAAAGATTAAGAGGATATAACTTAGTTTTTTGCTCACTTATTCATTAAATATCTCACACATCTAATAAGTCACCACACCACCCATGTCAATTAGCTATATTAAACCTGATATAAAATTTGCAACAATATTAAAATCCCAGCAGATATGTACAGTATAAGGTGACAAGTACACGTTATGGCAGATAACTGATAAATGTGCAAAAAAAATTTAAAAAGCTATAAGTACATAAATAATATTATATTAGTACTGTATTATTAATAATAATAATATATAGCAATATATTGTACAATATGCCAATATAAGCAGAACATACACTGAATTCACATTTTTGATAGTCTAAAAGAGGCTGATATATTTATACAAACACTTTAACCAATGAGAGATGACTTGAACATTTGTGATTTGATTTAGTGTAAACCACAAAATCAAACATTGTAAAAGACATTTTTACTCACTTAAAACTGCTTTCATGTTATCATTACTAATACTGTCCATTAATTCCCTCCCTCCCCAAAAAAGGGAATTGAGCATGCACATATCAGATATAGCCATAGTGATTGCACTGTCCATTAAGTTACTGATTCATTTATTACCTTTACTGAATGATGCAATTATCTGTGCTCTACTTATCCCAGCTCTACTCATAATAGTTTTGCCAAGAAATGAAAAGTAATTCAGTCAAAATTCAGCCTTGAGGTTTCGGATTTTCTGCACAAATGCAGGTGAAATATTTATTACAGTCTGGTCTATGTTCGCATATCAACTAAAGTATGGCGGTAACCTCAACTCTGATCTAAATCTGTCATGCCTGGCAGACGGTAAAATCGTAACAATATATTGACTTGAAGAATGCATGTGCTAGTTCTGTTTACATATTATGTTTTGATGATGAAGCGGCAGTATTGCACAAATGATTACGATCTCCCTGGAGCATGGCGCACATCTCTGAATGTAATTCACCAGGTGGTTATTCAGCGCAAATGCATAGATCACTCTCACAGCGAATAAATGACTCAAGTGGACTTGAGCTAGGACAGAATCATCAGCGTTCTGACAGGCACTGAATTCAACCATGCGCGACCCATCTCTGACTGTAAGTTAATCATATCGCTTTTCGCTTCACGACGTTCACTGATAGTTTCACAAAGCCAATCAGTGTAATTATCAGTGCAGTTATGATTATAATTAAAGTAACCCATGGACACCTGGGGAGAAATTATCTGCATGAGTACAGGTTGTGTTAATAGAATTAATTATTCCAGATATAGTGGATTTAAATAGATTAACATGTTAAATTAATGTTGAAGTCTTGGGCAGGAGGTACAGTAAGTCTGAAGCTGACACTTCAAGATGAGTGTTTACTGAATCAAACAAGAAAAAGCCGAAAAGGCTGCAGGTCAAATAAACAAATATAAGAAGTGCAACACAATGACAGGAATAGTTCAAACAAAAATGTAAATTTACTCACTATCAGGACATGTAAGATAAAGATACGTTTCGTTATTGAAGCAGATTTGGAGAACTGTAGCATTATACCCACTTATAGATCCTTTGCAGTGAATGGGTGCCAACTGTATGTGAGTTAAAACAGCTGATAAAAACATCACAAAAAACAAAAAAATACAAGTAATCCACAAGACTCCAGTCCATCAGTTAATGTCTTGTGAAGTGACAAGCTGCATGTTTGTAAAAAAAATAAAATAAATAAACTTGTCGGCACCCATTCAGTGCAGAGGATTCATTGGTGAGCAAGTGATTTAATGCTTAATTTCTCCAAATCTGTTCTGATGCAGAAATAAACTCATCTAGAGCTTGGATGGCCCAAGGGTGAGTACTGTACATCTTCTGCAAAGTTTCATGTTTTAGGTAAATTTTCTTTTAATAATATGTTTTTGCTGGTATCAAATTTATGCACTTCAATCGAACAAAAATAACCTGAAATGAATGATAAGTGAAATAATACAAATCTTGATTGTTACTGAGATATTAATATGCCAATTATATATATATTTTTTTCATTAATTTATTTTTTTGCACTTGGGGAAAGTCTAGAAAGTGAAGAGAGCATATTTGAAATTTTATTAATTCTTGCTTTCAAGCATATCTTGAGTTTCACTTCCAGCCTGGGATCAAAGTGTGATCAATATCTCTGCCAGGACACAGCAAACTTCATCCAATCACCATTTTCTAACTTAAGTGGCACTTAACGGAATAACTAAAGCACATTGCACTGGATTAAATGCTCACTAGTGCCGAATGGCGGACAAAAGCTTGGTTAGGCTTCTTAAAATGTTCTGTTATTTGCTTAATCATTCATTAATATTCAACATGCATGCATTTACAAGTCAATCTAGACAACAATGTCAATCAAAATAGAGAGTTGGCAATAAATTTTAACAACATGGGAAGCAAAATGCAAACAGAAACTATCTCTAAAAAGAAAATAAATAAAAAATAATAACTAAATTATAAGCAGATGGCAAAGTATGATTCTAGACTGATTATAAACAAATAACACGTCTGGGCGAAACAGCTGAGCTGATCAATAAAAACGGCTTAAAAGTTTTCTTTACAGCGACATGGAAAACAATATGACGTTTTGACAGCTCGTTTCACACCTTAAAGAAGGCAATAATTGTGGGTGGTGAGTATAGAGAATGGATTTCAGTCGAGGACAGCTACAATACATGTTTCAAAGAGATACAAGCAGCTCAACACTTGACTAGATATTGTGGCCGTTGTGCTGTGGCATGGTTTTGTGGTTTGTTTTGTTGATATGCAGCACACCAAAGCCTCTGTGAGAATGTGTGTCTGTCTGTATTCATCTGTGTCTAGAACTAATTGAATTTGCATATTTAACAAAACACGCTCTCATTAAACAAGCCTTAAACTCTAAGCAAGCACAGAAGACGATGTTAAAGAACCAAATAATAAAATAAATAAATAAACAACACCCCTAAAAAAAGCCTAATTAATAAATAACCCCTATCCCCACCAAAAACATCCTAAATGCCCCATAGAGGTGTTCCTGTCCTGTGATATAGTCAGAAAAGGTCCCTTATTTTAGTTGTGAGAGATGCTTTAAAGGAGTCATAACATGAGGAATCACATTTCTCTTGATCTCAAGAGATAAAAAGCCAGATGATTTTTTTTAAACACTCTGTAACTTTCAGTACCAAAAACTTCCTTTACAGTCCACAAAGAGCATTTATGTAAAAGAACCAGCAAATGTGAGTCATTCCGCAACTTTTTGACATCAGACAGATGAAGAACTGATCAACAACATATGATCATTCAGTTTTACAAGTCACTGAGCCACTAGTTATGGTAAGATACGAACTTGATAAGAACTTGTTTACACCTGCTGGTTTGAATAAGAATTTAGAAACGAGCTTATGTTTTAATAATACGTTTTTTTACAATGTCCCTGATCACCTGATAATTTCAGTCATTAATTTCAGTAAATTAAATTAAATACAAATATTTAACATATATAATAAAATATGTAGCAATATTAAAAATACACATATAAAAATAAAGATTATATGAAATGGAAGTGAAGAAAATAAATAACTGTAATTAAATAATAAATTAAACAAAATAAAATTATTTGTGCCTTACCAAGAACGTCTGAATATTTTTAATTTATTTAATAGATTTTTTTTAATGGTTGGATTCCTCCAAGCCCCCTCCCCCCCAAAAAACACCAGATCAATGAGGTATTGCAGCAGGGAATACATGGAATGCTCTGTAGGTCACAATGTGACCCAGCCACAGAGACGCAGAGGATGCTCGTTTGTCTCTGGTGAGCTGTGTCAAAAGCTTCCTAAATAAGGTAACACAGGAGGCAGCCGTGGTTTGCCTGCATCTCTCTACAAGGTCACCCATCTCACCGGGGCTCTGGGCTACTGTCAGGGGAGTCTGAAGCAATCAGGTGTGTACATCTGCTCATGGAGAGCAAATTCCCCCGCCATTCAATACGCACATACACCCAAGCATCACTGCCCCTGGGGAATGATTTGGAGGGGACTCTCGGGTTCACATGACTAGTTGAGGAATCGCAGTGAAGCAGCAGTTATCTAATCATGGAGAACAGCTGCAGGGTTGATGGAGTCTTACTTGTCTAACTAGTGGCTACAGTAAATTGAAAAATGTCTACTTGGAATTGCTAAGAACAGCAGCAAGGAAACTCTGGGTATTCTACATATCCGAAATCTGTGTTACAGACAATTTTGACACTACAGTATGAGATTATCTCGATCTTTCAATAAGCAATCTTGCCCTCTTTCTCTCTCACGCTCAGAATCAAACACAGACCCAGACTCTCCCGTGCACATGCGCAACACTTCAAAAGAGAATGGATAAATCAATACATCATTTTGTCTCTTCATTTCAAGCTCACAAGCGGCTTGGGCCAATGGAGACACATAGTTTGATAGTGTGGAAAGATTCCTTCTCTTTCTCAGTTGAAATTTGGCAAACCACAGTTAGTCAAGTTCTTGAGGAGAAATACACTGGGACTACATTAAACCCACCTTCAGACATTTCACACAGCTCTCCATCTCCAGTTCTTTGTCTCTCAGTTTCTAGGAAAACTGGGAATGATACAGCCACAGCTAGCTTTCCAAACTATAAGCTAATCAATATGCAGGATAGATCAGCTACGGTCATGAAAAGTGTAGAGTCATGAAAAGAAAAGCATAGCGCTAGCAATGCCAAGGGTTTGATTCCCACTTTAGATTAAAGCATCTACCAGATGCACAAGTGTACTGTGCACAATACAATAAATAGTATTAATGGCATTTTCCCCTTTCCCAGAAGTGTACGTTTAAGTAGACTCACTCCCTTAGGTGGAGTCGAGGGGTTCAAATTTTTCATGCTCACTTGACGAAGTGGAACGCACTTCAAAATGGTGTTTTTTTTGTTGTTGTTTTTTTACGCTCTACTGTTGATGACAGTACTGTCGCTCTACTAAAAATATAAGTTATTATTAGCAGAACTGTTAGTTAGTAAATCCAAAAGTATACTTTAGTTTTGACGTGAATGCGTAGCATGTGTACAGTTGAACACATACTGTAGACTTTCAAAGTAATACACTTTGCTATGCATGCTTTATGCTATTTCATAGCAAAGCATATTTAACACAGGTAGTCCATAAACAGTTTAATCTTTATCTAGTTTCTGCATTTCTCTTCAGAAGTTGACATGATGGATAAAAAAAAAATGTTCTCAGTCTAACTATTCATCTTTTAATCTCCCTCACTTAAATGAGCATCAGTGACAATGACATGTTAATGTCAATGACGCATTCAAGGCTAAGAAAGGTAGTAAGGACATCATTAAAATACTGTGAAAAATGTGTCTATGCAGGGTCATAGTAATTAATGACAAAATTTAAATTTTTGGGTGTACTATCCCTTTAAGGCTTAACTCAATATTGATGTAGCACACTGTAAAAAAAAAAAAAAAAACTGTGGAGAATACTTAAAATAGCAAGGCAACTTGATGCAGTAAGACTTTTGAGTTTTCTCAACAACAGACTTCTAGTTCTAATTTGTTTGTTTATGCAATGCTGGTTTTCTTATTTTACTAATAGAAAAATTCTTGTCACAGCAGCTGAAACATCAATTTCTGTCACTGAGGTAATTTATTTATTGGTTTCCTGGAGCAGAAAAAATAAAAAAAAATTTAAAAAGTCACCACATTATCACATTTATGTTTGTTTACAAATTACAAACATGAAAGGATAAGTTAGTCTAATAAGCAGACAACACTGCCTTTGTTTGTAAGACAACCAGGGAACGGACTTAAGTGATTGATCATACTCTAGGCCTCAAAACCATCAAACCAAATATCAAGAACGGCGACAACCAATGTGTTAAAAAGATGAGCTCTTTACATAGCAGTGCAACAAATAACTAGCAATAACTGCAGAATTTATTCATGCTGCAATGCATGCTGGGAACTCGCAACATTTCAACAATATGAAATTCTTTGATTAGACAACTGTGTTTGACTAGTTGGGGCAACATTTGGGGGTAATTTTGTTGGTATGACAAGGATTTTTATGTAGTTTCAAGAAAATAGCATTTTTTTAATTTTATTTATTTTTTGGTAGTTGACACTCAAAAGGTTTCATAAACTGTAAAATGAGCAGTTTTATTTTTTACAGTGGATGTGTTTGGAGAAAACATACAGTATATAAATGTTTCCTGATCTCACTATGTTAAAAACACTCATTGTAAGGTTTCCTTTAATTTTATTCCTCAAATATTGGATTGTGACACTTGATGCATGTTAGATTATTCTCTGAGCTGCCAAACAGCCGCCTGAAACATCTGAGCAATGCCTCACTGACTTTTAATAGGGTTCAATTTGAGCCTTAACTCTGTGTCGAGAGTGTGATGCTATTAAACACTGAATGGGCAATGGTTCATCCTGACTGCTGATGCATCTGAGAATATAGCATAGTGTGCACAGCAAGATAAAACCTTGAGAAAAGCCAAAACAAAGCCAGATACATCAACTGGTGGTCTGAATAATCGGTTGTAGCTGTTTGATATTGAGTTAAACAAACTAAAAGGTTTTACATACATCAGAAACTCAGTGGGGAAGAAATCAATGTCAGTCAATGTCATAGAGACAGATGCAATAAACATTACCATTGAAGCGATATGCATCCTTGAATGATGACACTTTAAGGCCACATTTAGCTGTCATTCATTGCGTTTCCAAATGGTAAACGCTGTATATAGATGTATGACCTACAGGTGAACCACGATAGCTTTCTGCCTGGCTGAAGGGGAAAATGAAACCGGGATTGTTGGTTGGTGGCCGCATGGTTAGAGTGAAAGGCAAAGACATGGTTTTGACATTGCGTTTCTCAACATTCATTCATGGTTATAGGACACAGCAAGGTTTTAAAGCCGTCACTTTTTGACAAGCAAGGTGACTGAGAAATCTGTTTGTACCCAAGCACTGTCACTTGAGTCTCAATCGCCGAGTCCATTTCATTCGACCTTTACTGCTGACATCCTTTACACACTAGAGAGTGTGCATCCTAACACTACACAACAGAAATTAACCATGACAATAACATGAAAACTCACACTGAGAGCTTAATGACTCTAAGCTGATGTAATTTCTATGTCAGTAGTGCGGCACCAAGCGCAACTGCAAAAATAACTGAATTTTCTGAAGAACTATGCTAGGTATTCTGGGTGGTTTCCCGTTCAATACTAAGCAGTTTGAAGTGGTTTTAGTTAGGGATGTGTGAGACTAGTTGGATATTCTAGTTATCTAGTTAGTCAAAATGTAAACGTTCTTCAGAAAGGTTTTATCAATATGTTCATGTTATCTCTGTATAAATGGCATTAAAGGCACAATATGTAATTTTTCTGCTTTAAAAATAGCAGAAATCACTATGTCTATGTTATATATTTTCTTTAGTTGTGTACTTACATTATCCCAACAGTTTCCACAAACTTTCAAATTCGGAGAAAATTATAGCTTAATTAGAAGACACGGCACGTTTCTTTATTTCCGTTTTGTCGCCCGTCTATGGCGTCATATAACCTTTGACCCCTCTAGTTTATCTAACTTCCTGCGGAACCCGGCGGAACACCAAATACAAAGGTGAACAGAAGCAAAGAAGAGACGAAAAAGAAAAAGTAGTAGCTAGCCTTGATCGAGACTATTATATTTTATATTTATATTGTTTATATTAGTATTTATACCTCAATCAATAACTTAGTTATGGATCATGATTATGCTTTGCCTGCACGTTCTGTGAAGCGCAAACGTACGGGTGAAATAAATGACCCGAGAACGTTTTGGGACAAGAAAAGAAACAAGACACGGGTAAATATTGGAGCTGCATTTCCAAGATGGAGAGAGCTTCGTGACAAGCTAAAACTACAGAGAGATGCCGAACTCGCTTGCATTCTAATAAACAGGTATGCATCCATTCAGCTAACTGTATCTATCCGTATATTTTGTGAAACGATGATGTCTTGTGTAAAACGCAGATGGACTAGCTCTCATGTATAGTTTAATGTAAATCCACATTTGTTCTATATCTAGCTGGATAAAGTAGCTTCAAATGCAGTTCATTATCTTGTTCGATATCATAGTATAAACGTAATTATAATTATTAACGATAGGCGACCGTGTTTTTTAACATATATTACTACTAGCTAGATGGAATATTGATTTGATAGGGGTCTGATAATTCATATATCTATCTGTTCGAAAAGACGTGATTGTCAAAATACTAAGTTAGAATGATTGCAGAATGTGGGGAGCGACAGAGCGCGTGTTCCAATGACAACAACTCCCATGAGCCCATGCTCTTTCCCGACGTCATCAAAGTACGTCTTATGTTATTATTTTGATTGAGTGACCCCTGGTGGCCAAAAATCCCATACTGTACATTTAATAAGCAGGGGTAAACTGCTGTATTTCTGCTTGTCCAAAAATGCCTCCTACTGTCGGAGAGTGAATTTGCTTTTGTTGTTAGTGTTGCAAATTTGAACTGTTTGATGGAGAAAAAGAACAATTCGGATAATACGGTAGTTAGAATTATTTGACGTGATATACACACAATGTTTTTGACAGTTTTCTGAGTGTTTCTTACTTTTAGACTATAGTCAACTAGTCATATTTCATTTTTATTATTTATGAAACAATATAGATTTTTAAATCCCAAGAACCGAATAGTCTAGCCTTTTTTTTTTTTTGTTAATGAAAGGAACATTGTAGTGCACCTCCCATCCAATAAATCACATTAAGCTTTGTGAATTTTTACTTTTGATATGGAATAAAGTCTCAGATTTCTAATTCTGTCCATTGTATTACAGTATTCAAACGATAAATCCTGTTTTGGCGCTGTTTAATGTGGAGTGACAGATCACTGCATCTCAGTTGAAGAGAAGTGGCAGCTGGAAGTGTGCATGAATTCATCATCGCTTATGATTTAATTTCAGCACAAAATAAACATGAATAAACATCAGAAGGTATGTTAAAATAAATAATACAACTTATCAAAATCCATATCCTGTCTCATGTAATCACTCTATAAGTGTTTCACCCAAACAAAGAAGACATCAATATAACAGCTGGTAAACAATATGTCACACCGCACATTAATATTCAGTGATCATAAATTCATTATTCATTAAGCTAGAAAAGTTATCTCTATCGAGGAGCATTATGCTACATTTATGCACCATATAACATATTCATTATAATGTTTACAGTTCTTCAATGTTTTATGTATGTTTAAATAAATACGCCAAGTTTTTTTTATAACTGCCACCATACAGATAATTTACCGTTCAATATTATAATAATGTAATAACAACTGACTCTCTTGTATATTTCACAGCATTAGTAGATTTTTTTGTTTTCTGGAGAAAATTTGTCATGTACTGTTTGCATGTACTGTTGACTCAAAAGCATTCGATTCCATTTTCAATTCGATTCAATTTAGTATCGATGATATATATATATATATATATATATATATATATATATATATATATATATATATCATCGATACTAAATTGAATCGAATTGAAAATGGAATCGAATGCTTTTGAGTCAGAATCTAATTAAATAATGAATTTTGTGTGAAAACCCAGCCCTAATTTATACTACAAAACGTCACAGAATAGTGCTTAAGTACACGATTTGGGACGCACCTTTGGGTGCAAGGTGCGTTCCCTTTAAGAGCCAGTTGTGCTTGCGCCATAGCATATTCACTATTAACACAGTGGAATTGTGTGCAAAGTGCAAAGACTGAACATGTCTCCAGAGAGGAAATGGAGCTGCTTGTGGGTGAGCAAATAGGTAGTCTAATTCTGATAAATGCAATGACTATCCATTATGACATGTAGGTATTTTTATATTTATGTAGCCTACAGAATAATGATCTTTTACTTTGTAATCCTTTCATTTTTAATATTTGGCATGTTTGTGTGCTACTGCACGTCTCAGTGTATGTAATAAACAGAGTGTATGCACATTGTGGACCTTCAGTACCAAAAGGCATATATAACTAACTTGCTCTTTAAATAATAACAACAACAACAAAAAATACTGTGCCTTTGACTTTAGACCAGGTTTTAGTTGGTCAATGGCGTCTATTTTAGTTGCCTTTAAAATAGCAACATGCCAATAATGCCCCTGAGCACACCTTGTTTTCAAGCCAAAACGCCCATGGGTGCACAAATGGGCGCAAATGCATTTGCTATTTAAACAACGCAGGTCGTGAAAATAATAACTGTGTCAGGTTAATAGCAAAAAACACTTGCGTCGTGCCTGGCGCTGCATTGCGCCAGGTGCATGATAGTATTTTTAGTATTTAATAGTGCATTGTTAATGGGACACAGTTATGCAGATGCTATAGTTTTTACTGCATTGCTATGCCATTGCTAGTGTGTTTCTGGTGGTTATTATGGCATTGCTGCTTGTATGCATGTGTTTTAAGTCTAGTTCTTTAGGTATTATGAGTGGTTGTGTTGCAACTGTATACAGCTGCTAAAGTGTTCTCAGAATTTTTAGTGCATTCTAAGCATCTGCCGAGGTATTTTTAAAGGTTGCTAGGACAATTTTATTTATTTTTAAAGGTTGCTAAAGTAAAGTGTTTTACTGCATTTCTATGTCATTGCATTTCATTATTCTGGATGGTTGTTAATGTTTTATGGGGGGTTACAAGGGCATTGCTACAGAATGTGTTTGCTAAAGTGTTCTGAGTGTTTATGTAGGATATGTTGCTAGTGTGTTACTACGCTATAATATTCCCAAATAATTTTTTGGCAGTGAGAGTAATCTTGATGCTTTCTAGAATGCAATGGATGTGTGTTGCAATGCAGTTTCAATTATGGTTGGTAGCTGACTTATGTATAAAAAGTCCCATATTCTGGTTCCTCAAATTGCATATTACTTATTATTTTATCTTCTTAACCATCTGGAGTCGATTAACGCGTATATGCTTTATGAGTCATTTTCTCCTGATAACCCCGAAAAGAACTTAATTTACACTTTCAGTTTTAATCGTACAGATAAGAGCAATACATCAATCGAATCTGTAAAGGGTCTACTTTTTTTGAATACAGACATAATAACAACAGAACTTTGTGCACTTATAAAATAAAGATAACAAACAAGGTTATTAAGGTTAATTAAATTATTTGTCTTCCCCTGTCTGCCATTGCCCATGGAGAAAATCCCTCCCCCAAACTCATACTATTGGTTGCACTAATGTTGCTAACATCATGTTGCCACACTAACAAACTAGCAATGTTTTGACAGCACCACAGAGTCACAGTGTTTACACTTTTCACAGAAAGCAACCTACGGATAGCTAACTTTTGTCTCTGCATAATAAACTGGGACAGGAGTGAGAAAGAAACCACACACACATTCGCACACAAGCTTTATCCAGCCCCATGGAAGACAATCTACACTGTGCAGCCAAACACAAACACACTTTTCAAGTCTAAATAGGGTGACCGCTGTGCATCTCCATGCAAAGACCGCCATCCCTCTTCTTCCCTCATTAGCTCGTAAGTGCACCTCTAATGAGTACGGAAAAAAATCCAACGTTAGCCTCTGTTTTGTGCAAGATGAATGGATTGAAGTAAAAGCAGCTTTGTAGACTTCTGTCGAGTGCTGAAGCTTCTGTGTCTCATTGCACTTGAGTGGGATCCTTGATGCGAGTCCCCAAGGGCCGACAAAGCCCCATGAGCCCGTAATTATGTGATTAAACTAATTATTCACATAACCATTACCACAGAAACCCATTCGGTGTCTATTTCCACCAGGTCAAGAGCAGGTAATAATTCAAATGCAGATGGGAAATACAAGTGGGACTCACAGGAAAGGACACGGGGGACAAGATGTAGATCCGTTCTCTGGCTATCTCATAAGAAGTTTTTGACATCCTTCCTTTAGCGTTCTGAGCTTTCTCTGTTCTGCTGCAACCGCTGAGTTTTGTGCCAAAGACCCAGAGCTACTCTGCAACTGGCGATAACTCAAAGTGACACTATACCTGTGGTTTGAAATGTTCCTATTTGAAGCATGCAGGTGGTCTGGTGGAATGACAAGACTAATTTGCTGAGGTTGACCTTTTAGCCAGTGGCGCTAAACAACAGAACCAGAGGGAGTCTTAGCGGAGAAGCACATTAATTACAGATAGTTACGTATATTACATATGGCACGTTGTATTATCCTGCACTTGACACCCATTCATACCTCAATTCATCCCAATGGTCCATTTTACATTAAACTGAAGAATACCAAACATCCTACAAATACTGAGTACATTATAGGTACATTGAATAAGGTTTTCAATAAAGGTCTAGCACATACACTGTAAAAATTATGTGACCAATAAGTTATGACAACGTGTTTTTACATTAACTCATTTTCAACTCTATTTTATAAGTTGTACAAGATTCAACTCATATTTTAAGACAGTTTAATGTTAGTTGAAATAAAACAGCTTGATTGAAAAAAAAAAACCAAGGTAGCAACTTATTATTATTATTATTATTGATTTTGTTTACAGTGTATAAATAAGAATGACTCCTAAACCTAAAAAATAAAACAGGTGGTGTGGGGGGACTTATAATAAAGCTAACCTGTGCTTGCAACCATAGCCAACGTGTATCCTAATATAAAGCTAGAAAATCCACAAACCTTAGATAAATAGACATAATAATGCAGGTGGCATCCTGGCTTTTGCTGAGTTATGTGGCCCTGCAGACAGAATTATGGCTAATCACAAAGTTCCATATGGGAATTAAGGTCTTTTTTTTTTTTTTTTTCATATTTTGCATTATTACATATTACTACACCTGTTAATCAGGGTCAATAAACCTGCAGTGAAAAATTTTACATTTACCTGGGAAATACATTAATTATAGCCTACTGTGAAATATATAAAAGAAATTATACTGTAGAAGTAAAAAGTATAACTTACTTTATACTGTAACTTGTGCTGAAATACACATACAAATATAAACTAAGCTGAGACATAAAGTACTTATACAGTGAACATTTTTTTTTAATAAGGATAAAAAATACAGGTAACCCCAATTTCAATTGTATTTATTTTTTATGGAGATTTTCAGGCTGTTTGGTCTGGTTAAGGTTTTAGTTTGTAACTAAACATTGTGACATTCAGGAGAATAAATCAAAAATCAAAAAAAAAAAAAATCAAAAAAAAAAAAAAAAAACTCCATACTGTTCAATAATTACAGGGCACACTGAAAAATATATTCATAATCTCTGGTATATTAATTATGTAGAATGGTATGCCATGTTCTTTTTTCTCAATAGTCCCTACATTTTGTATTCATATTGCACTGAATACCATTCAAAAGGTTAAAACTTATTGTTACACTGATTATATATATATATATATATATATATATATGGCTTGAGATCGATGTAATGAAAAAAATTAATTTATTTAAACAAAATAAATGCATTACAGTTTCCTAAATGCTTATTTAGAATTGGACAGATGAATACAATCATGATATAATAGATTGGAGTCTGAATACAATGAGGTACAAGATGTTTTAGTGAGAAAAAAAAACTTCAGCTCATGAAGTATGTTAAGAATCTCAGAATGTGTTATAGTATAAGATAAAGTCTTTACGCACCTTTACATCATTCCAAACCCAAATTTAAGAAAAAATGTAATAAAATAAAAACACTCTATTCCATTGTTTATAACAAAACAAATATAAAAATCACAGAAGCAAGAAATTCTTATGGGTTTGAACTAACATCACCAAATTTCCTATTTTTCAGTGAACCATCCCTTTAAAATGGAGAAATAAACTGAATATCAGTCATTCAGGTCATGATGCAGTTCAGACTCCCACATCATCACATCCCTACTAGCGAGATGCAGCACAATAATACACAACAGTAATGAAAAACAGACAGACAGAGGTTAGCAAGGACTGCATATAAATGCATTTCAAAAATAAAGTCACATTTAATCATCAACGTTCAGTTCACATAACAAGGTGCTGAGAGGGATATGTAATGAAAAACAGCAGGAAAGCCACAATGACACAACATCTCTTAAACGGCTTCAATTTGGCACGGGAATTGATTAACGATCTGATTTTAAGGGTCTGTTCACTCGTCAAATCAGAGGAAAGAATCTTCCCTGGGAAATAACTTTGCTTTTGCACCATTAGATTCATGTTGTTTATATGTCAAGGATTTGAAAGCACACAAATATCAGTCTGCCAATCACTCCGCCATGCTAAGCGCGGTCTGGCACTCGAGAAGGAAAAGTAAAGGTGAGCTGTACAGGCTGCTACACAGCTGTTGACACCTCCAAACACGACTGACAAGTGTTAGCAGAGGTGCTAGAATTCTGAGAAGGCAACCTGGCACTCAGAAAACGGTTTTTATTTCTTTGCACCTCAAAATGGGTGCCTTGGTGAGCCCATACAGAGTGCCAGCGCCAGCACATCATTCCACTCACCAGCCAAAAGCTCATGAGGCCTGACAGATGTGCCATTCACATCATTTAATGAGGAGCTTGCACAGCCCAGCCAATGTAGAGCCATAGAAAACCATAGCCCATTAATGTTCAGCATGGAATAGACTACATGTCATATGAACACGGGCGATGGACAGAGACATGTAGACAGCAGTGTTGCTGAGTAACTAATACTAAAAGTAGAGGTGCTAGCTGCTAACTACTCTCTTCAGTAGCATGACAGTTGTTCATCGTTTTCGAAATAATAGCTGCGATAACAAGCGAGTAACACTGGAGAGAAAAAGCTACCTGTAGGAGCTTAGTCTTGAGAACAGTGATGAGTAAGAAAAAAAAATTATGAGTGAGTAAATACATATTTAAAAAAAATACACAGTAAAAGTATATCATTTATCATAGTAAAAATACCAACAGACATTTAAGTAGGATATCTAAGATAAAAAAAATACCACTGGTATTAAGCCATACTGTAAATACAACACAACCCTATAGTCTTATGAGTCAAACAGAACAACAAGTGTTTTCACAAATAAATGAATCTGTTCATTTAGACGACTGGCTTAAATGAATCAATTCCTGCGGATAGTTCATTTTTAATGACTCTGTACATTCTGGATGACTCGTTTACACACTTTCTGTGCTACTAGTGTTACCTAGTGGAAATATATAATAAAGTATGATTTCAAACAACCTTTGTAAACACCCCGTTCGCCTTCCTCAATTCAAACATCACAAACACAGCTCTCACGGGTCTATAAAAGTGAAGGCATGTCTCTACAGGTAAAAGTAGGCTATTTTCAATTAAGGTTCAACTTATTAGGAATACTTTTAACTTGAAGTTTTATGTTTTATGGTCCATAGGAGAAATATACTGTATGTAGGCTGTGAAGAGACTTTTAACCAGTATAACAAAATTGTTTATGAAAAATATTATATAACCTAACCTAATCCATTCATTTAATTTTAATGATTTTTTTTTTTTTTTTGGTTGTATTTAGAGTAATTTTATCTGTGCATCTAGGAATAGTGGCCTATGCCTTTAAATAAAATACAAAATTATATTTCAAATTGGATGCAACATTTACAGGCAGACACTGTGAAGAATTTACCTGTTATCTTTTCCCTCCAATTTGCAAAATGCCATATATTATGCACCTTCTTTTCATATGCATCTAAATTTTGTTTTTTTCTATGTGATTCTTTCTTTCGCCTTGTGTTACACTGACCACAGTATAATCTTTATTTTCACAGAGGCTCTGCTTGGTATTCGTCTCCGCACCTTCACAGACCTTGAGTTCACTTTGCACTGTGTGAAAATTATTGATCAGGTGCGCTTCAGTCGGAAATTTGGCTTTTGCAAGGGGAACATTTGCCATGCACAATATTAATATGTTGGATGCAATAAGAAGCAAAAATCAATTTCCATATCGTTTTCTCTGCACGCAGAAAAAGAGCGTGTGAAGAAAAGCCGAGGCGACGGTCTTTTTGACAAAATGCATCTCTAATAAGATTCCTCTGCTCCTGACGAGAGCGACAGGAGGAAGTAGCCATCTCAAAGGAGCCCGCTGTAACTGTTCTTTTGAAAAGGACACGGTGGGAGGGCGAGTCCAATATCTTCCGCCGTGCTGCATACGAGCGCACATCAGTGCTAAACTCATCTAGACATTTTATTAAATGGCTAATCAGCTAAGCCTGGAACCATATTGGATGCTGTGAAGATGAATCTTTCTTTTCCTCCCTGTGACAACCGTGAGGTTGCAACTCAAATGCCTCTGACTTTGGCTGCAAGAATAAAACATTATAACAAAATTCAATGAGATTTCATTTTAGAGTAAAAATTTGAAAAAGTTCAAGCCACCCCGTCAGTACGTATGACGAGAACATTCATGAGAGGCTTTGTTGGGCCTGATTAAAGTAGCACGCTGATGTTAAAAATATATGCAGTATGACTTTTTTTTGTTGTGTTCCTCCCCCATCCACAATGTATCTCTTTTGCTTTGAAAGTTCTAAATGAGTTCAAAATGATCTGTATGTAAATGGTGAGCAAGGCACATATACCCTTATTCAAATAAATGAGGCTATGATGCCATGCTTTCAAATATATTACTCACTGTCAATTTACAAGAGAACAGCAGACTCAATGACTATTAATTACAGTAAGTAAATTAAATCAATTAACCAAATGCATGACACATTAGTTCACTGGCTTATAGCAATTAGTGACTAGGAAATTCGCGAAAGTGTCTCTTCTCATAACATCAAATTTGCCACTCTTTAGGTTCAGGTTATGAAATCTGTTACTGCTCTAGAATATTATTTCAAGATATTTACAATTTTCCAAACAAACTGTCCTTGATTCTTATTTTTGTTTTCTCAAAACCTCACATTCTAATATTTCAACTCAGAGAAAACCACAAATAGTGTTCAAGAGACAATAATTCTCACAATTATTGTTATTATTTATTATTATTGGTTTTGATTATCAGAGTTTTAAAATGCATTGAATTCTATTTTGCTATTTTTATACTTTAAGATTTTAAAGCTGGGTCTGTCAGAAGGGTAAAATTAGTAAAATAATTAGCAAATTAAGTGATGAAGGCATAAGAAAAGTTTCCAAGACAAAAATATACATATACAGTATATAGGGTATAAAAAAATCAACCCCTTACAGGGTTTTTTATGGTCATTTTTGAAAACAGAAAGAAAATTAAGATACCTGCACTCAGACTCATGTATACAAGTGCACTTTTATGAGTCTTGCATCATTTTCACAGCTTTGAAATGCTGATAAGAAACTTATCAAACTGCAAAAATGGTCAATAAGGACATAGGTACTAATAACAAATCACTATTTGAGTAAATAAAACAATAACAAATCAATATTACTCATTCCTAAGTGCATTATAGGACAGCTTGTTTATAGGTTGTCAGATTGAAATGTTACCAGTTCTTGGCCAGATTAAGCTGCAATGGGTTTCAGAATGTATGTCACAAGTCTAAAATCAAGACTACTCGATAACTGACTTCAAGTCAACTATGTTTCTCAGCAGCATGACCACAAAATGAAAGTTTGTGTTTGTTTTGTGCCATTTCTTTATTGTAACCTCCACTTGTATTTGTCTCAGCCATAAATTTTATACAGTAATTGGAAGTAGCTTTGGTCAATGCAGTCTACCAAAATGAATAAATGTGATGTAAATGGAAAGTGGCAAGAAGTGGCACAGCTCTTTGACAAGCTCCCATAACCGTTCTCTGCAATCCTGGAAATGCTCCTAATGGACAACTCAAAGCAATGACTCTCAGTCCAAATGTGACTGTAACACTGACACATTGAGTCTGGTTTTAAATCCGTTTTAGACATCCATGACAAACTCCAACAGCCTTGCATTACCAGGCAACACGGCACCCATTTGAGAGTCTCCATTATGAAAGTTCAGCATAGAAATATGTCACTCAAGACAGCACAGCATATAGCAACATGCAATCTACAAAATATAGACTCTTTCTGACTGGCTTTTGAAATTTGTGGTGCATAATATGCCTCAATAAAAAAATTAAATAAAATAAAAATTAATGAAAAATATTACAGTTTCAGAGATCTCAAAGCCTGCAGAAATAAAACATGAATAAATTAAATGATTTTCCATAGGCTTAGATATTCAGGTTGATATAAAAACTGCAAAGTTACATCACTGACAGTTTATAGTTTATTTTATTTATTTTGTATTCATTGTATTCTGCTGGGGTACAATTGACCCCAAACAGATGCCAAACTACTTAAATGAATGCCAGTGACATTTCTGAAATGTGCATGTCTATTTTGATATAAACAAAAAAGGTAACCATTCAATAATATTTGTCTGCTTAGATTTGATGAGGTCAGGGGATAAAATTAAAATAATGCAAACAAGAAGACAAGAAGTACTATTATTATTTTTACATATACATATCTAGGATCTATGGGACCTCAAACAAAAGCAATAAAGTCAATCTCAACAGAAAATGTGGCTTTCTGGACCCTTTAACATCAATGGAACATTCATACTGCACAAAAGTTTCTCTATAATTAAAAAGGTTCTTAGATTAATAAAATGTAGTTGTTGTTGTTATTTTTTTTTACATTAAGAGAAAATGTTTCTTGGGTCCAAAATGGTTCTTCTATAGCATCACTGTGAAATCCCTCCTTAGAATTTTTTCTGGTGAAATTGTGGTGATGTTTAGCTATAGGGCTGCTTGCCTTGTTCAGCCACAGACAATTAGCCTCCATGTAAAGCAGCCACCAGGAGAGCCTTGTATCAAACACCCACTTTCCTTATTTTAATGATTGCTGTCAATCTTGATGGACTACTAAATGCATTATTGATCTAAAAATAAGAGGCCATAGGAATGTGCTCGCATCATTAAAAGGAAAGTTTGGTTTTACAGGCATGCCCATTAATGGAGCTAATCGGGATAAAATGTCTATCTCATCAATTTCCAATGGCTGACCGCATTAATGAGTCATTTAGCATTGTGCTTAAGTGAAATCTGTCGCCGTCATTGCCTGAAAGGAAACCGACAGTCATACGACACCCTGACCCACCAAAGGCTAACATAAATTCCAATAAAAATGTTTGAGGGAGACTGACCCAGAAAAGATTCAAAGTTCAAATAAATGTTTTATGAATCCCATCAGAGGACAAGGCCATTAAGGCCTATTTGCATGTCATAATTTTCCTTTTAGCGAGGAATGTTTTTTTTTTTTTTTTTTTAGTTTTTTTACTTTGTTAGTTATGCATTAGTGTGAAAAGTGTAATGTAATAAAAAAAAAAATAAAAAAAAAACACGGGCCAAAAGCACTGGTATTTTTTCATAGGAAATCAGGATATCTGATATTTCATTCTGAATTGTCCCAAATTCTCAGTTTATCTACAGAGTAGTGAATGTGACAAGTTAAAGGATTACTTGACCCAAAGGTGAAAATTCATCCTTTACTCACCTCTCATGTTATTCCTATCCAATATGACTTTATTTGTTTTTTTTTTCGTCAAACACAAAATTAGAAAATTAAGAATGATAATGAATGATAAACTTTTTTTTTTTTTTTGCTAATTTAAGTGTTCTTGTCCATAAAACAGGTTTTCTTTAGGCCATTTCTAAACCATAATCTCATGCGAATGCATATTTAGATAATAACTTGGATTAAGATGTACTGTACTGTAGGAGGTCATAGTGTTGTGAATATTCATCCAATCACTCTGGGTGACATCATGAATGCATTCAATGGGAAGATGAGGTAAAAGTAAAAAGAGAGAGAGAAGGAATGGACGAGAGGATTTTCAAGATCTCTTTTCGCCAAAGGCTTGGGTGAGTGCTTTGAGTGACTTCCACGGGAGTTAAACTTAATTGCTCGCATTGCAGAAAAAAGAGAGTCTTTCAAATTGAAAAATGGTCCATTTATACTTCCACTTTACCCCAGGAAGGAATGATTCCCCTTTGTTAGACAGAAAGGCTCTTTAGCACATTTAAAGCTTATCACTCTGTCAATATTGCATATTAATGCTGCATAATAGCTCTTAATTGGTTCATCTCAGGGAGTGATGTCAACACAATATGAGGATTCATAATAAATGGGATTTTTTCATCAATAGTCATTGAAGGATCGAACAAAGAAATGACCAAGTTATAAGGCAGAGCTCAGAGCACATGTTAGATCATCACAGCGACATTAAAGTTCATTTGTGGCGTAGACTACAAAAAAAAAAAAAAAAAAAGATTCACAGAGACAAATTCAAGGTTACCAGAAAGTCTTCAAAGCTGATGTCTTTTCATAAAATGGATAGTTGTGACACACATACAGGGAGAATAAATGCACACCTGTGGCTGCACATGCTAAAGCCAATGATAAGTTATTGCTTGCTAATTCATTAGCTTATTTCTTTTATATAGTACAATACATAGATTGTGCTTTAATTTAAATGCCGACACAGTTTTTCCTCTTCTGTTACTTAACAGGAAAAAAACAAAAACAAACAAACAGAAAAACACATCTCACAAAATAATCCTATAGCCATTATGAAAACAGCCTTAAAGTTTAGCCTTCATGGGACTATTGGAGACAAAGCCATATGCAATATTTTATACATGATTTTTAATGTTTAATTCTAATGAGGGGCTATTCAATTTTGAGGTATCTCTTCTGCCAGTCCTGAAAAATCTGAAAATGGCTAAAACATTCCTGACAGACTACAAAACAACTCTCCACTGTAAGTCACTTTATTATTCATCTGGATTTCCATGTGATTTCCATGTGGGATGAGTTCACCATGGCAGAACTCATCCCAGCTGGAGCTGAAACTGCTTTGAATTCTTAAACACATTAGGAAAAGACCGCAGACATGACTCATGCAGTAGGAGAGAGTGCAAATACATTGTCATCTTAAAGTACATACAGTATGCAGATATGTATAAAAAATAAGCTTTGGGTCATCAATATGCAAATGCACATATACATATGTACTATATTTTCATAAATAAGGAAAAATGGGCCTCTACAATTTGAATATTTCAGAATATCTCTGAAAAAGCAAAGTAATAATTAAACAAAGTACTTAGAAATATACACAGATGGTGCCATTATCTTGTATATGATCAAACTACAGTTGTGTTTCTCCACAGAAACAAACACAGACAACTATAATTAAAAATGTTTTGTGAACCTAGTAAATACGACAAAACTGATGAAACACTGCAAACTTACAATTGTCATCATGCTGCATGAACAGCTGCTAAACACTTTATTATCTTTAAATCTTACAGTGGACAGTTAATTGTCTATCACATCATACAGCACAACTGCTGTTCTGCACTGCATGTATCCCTGTCTCAAAGTGTGTGTGTGTGTGTTTCGAACTGGGATAATTCGTAGCAATGGAAAAATGAGCTGCAAGTCATTCAGAGGATTTAGATCCAGTCACTATTCTGCCAGAGCTGCTCTTTTCTATATTTTATGTGGCCACAAATGCTGCTGTCTCCACTTGCTAATACATTTTTAAAAAGCATTCAATGCTGCTATTGGCTAACTGAGAAATGACGGATGAACTTGCGCTCCAGCTGGACTTACTCAATTAGGGGGTTTCAAACTTTGAGATCCCAAAGACACCCAAATATGACGATCCCCATGCTAGGGTCTCCCTTCCTAAAATAATGTATAAAGGCAGCTGTATATTTTTATGTAAAAACAAAAGCAAAGACTCATATAAACTTTGTAAGAAAAAAACAAGTTGTTGGAGTTAAAATGGGTCTTAAAGCAAACTATTAAAAGCATTGTATCTGGAAAATATTTACTTTATATTAATTACATAGTACACCCCCCCCCCCCCCCCAAACAACCAGTCTTTAAAATGTAAAATTAATCTGAAATGTCAAATTCAATAAATATATTATAGAAATTGCATTAATTAATACCTTATTTTAAAATGTTACCAACCATAAAAACACACACACACATATATATATATATATATATATATACAGTACAGACCAAAAGTTTGGACACACCTTCTCATTCAAAGAGTTTCTTTATTTTCATGACTATGAAAATTGTAGAGTCACACTGAAGGCATCAAGGGCTATTTGACCAAGAAGGAGAGTGATGGGGTGCTGCGCCAGATGACCTGGCCTCCACAGTCACCAGACCTGAACCCAATCGAGATGGTTTAGGGGTGAGCTGGACCGCAGACTGAAGGCAAAAGGGCCAACAAGTGCTAAACATCTCTCAGGGAACTCCTTCAAGACTGTTGGAAAACCATTTCAGGCAGGGCCGGCTTTGCCGACAGGCGACACAGGCGGCTCTCTCGCCTTGGGCACCAAATAACCTAGAGCCGGCCCTAATTTCAGGTGACTACCTCTTGAAGCTCATCAAGAGAATGCCAAGAGTGTGCAAAGCAGTAATCAAAGCAAAAGGTGGCTACTTTGAAGAAACTAGAATATGAAATATTTTCAGTTGTTTCACACTTTTTTGTTATCTATATAATTCATTCATATTCATAGTTTTGATGCCTTCAGTGTGAATCTACAATTTTCATTGTCATGAAAATAAAGAAAACTCTTTGAATGAGAAGGTGTGTCCAAACTTCTGTACTGTATATATATATATATATGTTCTATATTAAATAATGTCATGTCTACTGTGATGAGACTTTTCAGAAGTCACCATATTTTATATTTATTTAAAAAAATTTCGCTATGGTTACATGCAGTGTTGGGGGGTAACAAATTACAAGTAACGTGAGTTACGTAATCAGATTACTAGTAAAAAAAATGCATTGTTTTTTTTAATTTACAAGAAAATATCTGAGTTACTTTTCAAAAAGTGCGCTGTGTGAACATGATGTAGTTCTAGACTAAATGTAGATGTGCATTAATTCATGGCACTTGCAAAAAAACAAAATGATTTAGTATTCATCAAAATGAATTAAAACAGTGAAATACAAACCTGCAATAATTAAATTAAATAAAACAAATGTATCTAATCCCATTTCATTAACCAATGTCTGTGCAGCTGAGCTTTGATGATCCAGTTCAACCATAATAATAAGCAAAAATGACTTTAGATAAACTAATAATTGTGCTTCATTGTTTTTTGTTTTTATTGCTGAAAAGTGCTGAACCTTCTTCTCCTGTGTTCTACTGTACAGACGTGAATTTACTTTTCCCTCAGCCTGAGGTTTATTCATTAAATGTTTTGATGTGAAAGGGCTTTTACATTTGTATAAATAAAACTTCTTGTTATTCCAAACAATCAAGCCCTGCTTAAATTTAAAAAGTAACTAAGTAACATAATTAGTTACTTTTTTAGGGAGTATCGCAATTTTGTAATGCATTACTTTTAAAAGTAACTTTCCCCAACACTGGTTACAGGTGTTGTACATGCCATTAAATATCATGAAAATTTACAGGAACAGGCAGAATTCAAATTGAGAATTGTCCCAAACACCAATCCAGAAAGTCTAATCTTGGACTGAACAAGCTCTCACTTGCTAACTTACAGGGACAAGCAGGGACATTTAAAAGCAGATTGAAATCACACTAGAACAAAAGCTTGTAATTATAGCGCAAAAATGTAGGTTTGAAATTGCATTTCAGTGCTTTAAATGATTAGTGCATTTACTGAATGTCTTGGCGAGGACCAAAAAGTGCTCTGAAACTCGGCACGCAATTTGATAAACGGGAAAATTATATGGCCTTTGGCAAGATGTTACCTGCCTGCATTTATTAAAAAAGAGCGTGTAGAAATGTTATGCTCCTGCCGGAACTAATGAGTATCCCTTAAGACTCACTGGGAATAATTTTCTGAACCGTCCTGGCTCTACACCAAGAATGAAACAGGATTGCCTGATTTCATTTGTTTCAGTACGGGCTCTTTATACGTGTGTGTTTAAATCTGGCTAAATGAACGTATTCTACGGGCTGATATCCCAGACATATTATTAGACCTTTCAGAAACGTGTTTCTACCAGAGTTTAAGATGAAGTCAAGGACGACCTTCAAATAAGTCCAGACCTCCACTGTTGCAGTTTTAAATTCAATCCATGCAATCAAACGTAATCAAATTCAGCACAATAGTTAATAATTATGGTAATATTTTTTTATCTAATGAAGGTCCTAATGAAAATACCCTCTCACCTCAGCTGCCCTAGACCCAAAGTGCCTCATCAAAGTTTGAGTTTAATCATATGCCTGCCAATCAAGAGCACTGATGTGGCGAGAACATAGTAGCAGATCGTTATTTTCTGCAGATTTTCTCATTGAGGCATATTAACAAAGGGCCATATTGTGCTTGATTTTTTCCCATCTGCATAATGAGCAGAGCACGTTTCGTGTGCTGCATACATTAGGAATGCACATTATCCTCATGTCAGACAAACACGCAATAAACACAAAATAGGAAATATAATCAGTGATGCAAGAAATGAAATGTTGCACTGAGGCTGCAGGCTGGCGCTGTTGATTTTATCTAGAGAATTGAGCTGGACCTAAATATTCCAAATTAAGATGCAGATACATTGCTGTGACAGACTGTGACAGGACAGTGCCAAAACAATTACAGTAAAAAATAATAATTATTAAAAAAACATTTATATATATAAAACACTAAAATGTATCAGCCATGGTGGGCATAAAAAAATAAAAATGATTTCAAACAATTAAACAGATACACACACACACACACACACAAATATTATAGTGGCCAATTAATATCAGAAGATATGTTATAGATGGGCATGCCTTCCTAAATAATATTAATACTATAAATCATTTTTAATAAGACATCTACAAATCAAAGTACAGATTGCTTTTTGTGGAAAAGGGACCAAGAACCAAGTCTGAAGGTGTCTGATCCAGATTCAACTGTGTTCACCTCAATATCAGAAAATGTAATTGTTGGTTTGCTTGCTTTTCTGTTGTAAGAAACCCAATCAGAGCCTGACCCTTTAACATTTATTATAGTCTTTCTTCACCTGTTCATAGAGACTGCAAAAAGTGCAGAATTGTGTCAGCTAAATGTGAATTAAGAGCATGGATTTTTTTTTAAACAAGGGAATTTTCCATTGGTTTAAGCAGTTCCACCGAGAGCTGAGCTCTTCAGTTTGGTCTGTCTTTAAATACGATGGCTAAAGACTGCAGAAACTAGGGGTAATGATCCTCCTGGGGTTCACTACACAAAACAGATCCAGTGCCGCCTAACTACCTTCATTACTGCCAGCAACCCAAAGCTGCATTGAAAGCATATACAACTATGTACCGCTTATATGGATTTGCAAATAATAGTACCATTTAAATAAACAAAGCTCCTCTATTACTGACTCGAGATTTCTTGATTATATTCAGACTCTAATAGCCTGTAGATCACCATGCACAGCAGTCTGTTGTTTTAAACACACTGGCTTTTCCTTGATCTATCCGTCTGCTTCGATTTTCAGATCCCATTAGTTGAAATAATTACCGTACACGAGGTACTTCTGGCGGCTTCGCTGCTGTGTAAGGAAATATAACCAAGAGAATTAAAGTATTTTCATCCAGTCTGCAAACTCTTGACATTTAACCGAAGAAATCAATAGAAGCTCTTCATAATAATTCATCAAAAAACTTGGAGGCAGAAAAGAAGTTACAAAGTTCAACCCAAATTTACTTTTAGCTACGGAAACATGATGCAATTGTGTCCGCAAAACGTCTTCCAATGCATTGTGATTCACTAGAAGAAGGGTGTTTTATTCAGATCTGTCCTTGGAGAGAATTATGGAGAAATGCAATAATTAGAGCTGTCTGACTTAAGTATTGTGACAATCTGTAGCTCAAAACCATCTTTATATTTCATCCGCCAGCCAAACATGCCTAACAGGATGTACAATAGACAATTACACATTTAAATAGAGCTATTAATACATACAGACTTCATATCTTGGAGAGGTGGTGTGAATCTGCTAAGCTAATGTGAAATTTACATTGAGACTTTAAGAAACGTAATTCCAGTATACCCACCCCTCCAAATATTGATTTAAATATTGAACCAGCTCTGTATCTAACAGGTCCCTAAAGACTCATCTATGCGATCTAGATTATAGCGGTTTCCTGGAAAACAGCACTCAGGTATGGTATGATGTATGCGGTGGATTGCACATATTGGCGGTTCTGTCATGGTCCTGGGCATATTTGCTGAACCTGACAAGATGCAGCTAAGAGGTCCAGATGCTGTGCAGCCACAGGGCACTGACACGCATGGATCGCAAGAGCTGAGGCGAGTTACAGCCTCATTACCGAGTCCACAACTAACTGGTTCAGTGTGCAGCCCGGCACCACGTCGCTTTGAGTTTCCATATCACCTGCTGGCACAGCTAGCGACAGGTGGGCCTTTGGGTTTTGACATGTGTGAAATGTTGGTGGGTATACAGGCATGTCAGAACAAGCCTTGCAGGGGGCGACATTGTGATTTTTAGCACATAGCGAGAAAGATGAGGTGATAAATGCGGAAGTAATGCGAGGGAGATCAGCCGTGCTCATTGGCTGTGATACTGCTGCAGGTGTGCAGAATATATTCGGTGTTTCAGGATGCTTTCAAAGAGAGCTTTCAGGGACGTGTCATTTAGACCAGTGCTTCACAATTGGTGGGTTTCAGGTCTGTTCTGATAGGGTTGCAAACAGCAGGGGGGAAAATATGCTAAATGCAAAAATGCAACCATAAATGTAATGGTATAATTACGCACAGTTATATTAGAGAAATTAAATAGGCTTAACTACTTAGATGGAAGAGAAAATGCATTAAATTTGATGAACATCAAATGTCACGCAGCCATTAACACTTGATATTTTGCAGCATATTCATCTGTCACTTGAAGAAGCTAGATAATGTAAATTAGAAGATGGAGGAACCAAAGCCAGATTATGGCAGATATAGGTTGCAAAGCTGATACACAGTGTGAAATAAAATTAAATAAGATTTTATATTAAAGTGACAGTGAAAGTGAAAATAATATTCTTTATGATAACAAAGAATAGTCTTCAATAATATGAAGATTTAGATGACATTATCAAATTTATTAATCAATTGTGCTATCAGACATCCAAAATAAAAGTTTTGTTTACATAATATATATGTGTGTGTACTGTGTATATTTATTATGTATTTAAATACACATACATACAGTATATATTTAGAAAATATTTACATGTATTTAAATGTATATATTTATATTGATATGATTTATATTACAAATATATAAATTTATATTTTAACCCTCCTATTATCCTAGAGGTCAATTTGGGGTCAATTGTTTTTTTATTCACAAATTATACTAATTTAATGGGGACAACTCAGTAAACATAAAATTAACGTAATAATATTTTTCCAAAGTCCTCTACACATTTTGTAGCATCTGTGTTCTTTGGGATCAATTTGACCCCAGGCTTTTTTAAGCTGTATAAACCATAAGAAATATCAACATTTTACACACATTTGTTTTGGGTGATACTGATGTCAATATAACATGCTATAATTTTATCATATTCACTATAATTGTATATATTCATAATATAAAAATGCAAAACAACATCATTTTCGTTGTTTACAGGGGAGGAGCAAACACATACTGTAAAAGCTTAAACAGAACCATTTCTCTTTGTGCTCTGTGCTCTCTCTTTATGGTCTCTCTCTATTGAAAATGGCCTCTAAGCAGAGGTTTTCAGGGATTTTGTCCATTTTTGACAGTGAAAGTGACAGGAGAATGTGTCTGAGACAGATGATAATGTTGAGGAGGACCCTGATTATGAGGAATCCTCCTCAGATGAGAATAAAACTCCTAGTGATGATCCTCCTGTTTCTCTCAACCACCAGCAGACACATTACCTTACAAAAATAAAAATAAAAAAAGTTATTATGGTCCTGCTCCCCACTTGAATGACAAGGTAAGCTTAGTGCAACTAATGTCATCAAAATGGTTCCGGGGCCCACCAAATATGCTGTCAGCCATGTCCAAGATATAAAATCAACATCTGAGCTTTTCATTACACCATCAACTGAAAATAATATACTTGAAATGACGAAGAGTGTGTATGGCAGACTTTGATGTGATTGACTTGCAAGCCTACATTGGGTTGCTCATTTGGGAAGGAGTGTACAAGTCAAGAAGAAAAGTATCAGCAAGCCTTTGATATGATGACACTGGAAGGCTGAGGGACTGCATGGCCATAACATTACATGTGATATTTTGTTTTTCAAAGTAGTGCAGACAAACGGCTGGAATGTACCTTCTGGTGGACTGTCTATGCTGTTTGTATTCTGTCAAACTCATATATTTGCATAAAAAGAATTTACAGTCCCATAAACAATTCCTGACACAATGCTCACATTTACTTTTCATATAGGTGTTCATAGGTGAATTTGTGTTCCTATCCTTGATAAAATAATTTGTTATTATTTCCAAATGCTATAAATTACTAAAATATATACTTATAAAAGGTATATAACAGTTAAAATACCAAATACATATCCTTTTTACAATTTTAGGTCAATCAGTGAGATTTTATTGTGAATTGCAAATTTGTCTGTAAGTCATGCAATAGGTATTCTGGATGTATAAGGGTTGGGGGTTTATTTAAAGGCATATTAAAGTAGTCAACAAAGACATGAATGACCTGACAAACCTTTTGATTGCACTAAAATAAAATGTAAAATTACTATTACAGTGTAAATGAAATCAACAACCTTTATTATAACAAATAAAATAAAATAAAATAAAATAAAATAAAATAAAATAAAATAAAATATGGAGACAGTGAAATTAAACTGAGTTGAAATTTATATTTAAGCAATACTCTTTATGATCAAATCATAGTCTCCAATACAGATGCACACATTCATTTATTTATTATACACACATACATAATGATGTGCAACATAAAATCTAGGTTTTGAAGCAAAACCTGCTGCAAACCACTGCTATGTTCAAGCATGAGCAACAACAGTGCTGGAAGGATTTGCCAACCTAATCATGGATGTAACAACCGAAACCGCTCTAGTGAGGAAAATCTGCACGAACCAAAGCAATGTTGTTGTGCGAGATCAGAAAGAAACTTGGCAACATGCAAACAGGTTATGAGTCCGCTGAGCCATTTATACTACAAATGCATATCTCTGAGGCTGCGTATAAGAAACGGTGTCTGTGAGAGTTGTAATCCTCTTTAGTACGCTCTCCCGGGCCCCTGTTCATATTATCCTGAAGTGAGTGTGCGTGCCTGCAAGTGTGTATTTGCGTGTGTAGCAGACTAACAATCTACACAGCAAGATTATTTGCATATGCATTTGAATTAAACAGCCATCCTGCTCGGTCTAGCATTTAATCGACCATTTAATCAATTCATAACATACAGCTGTGGAGGCTGTGTTTCAGATCTCAGTGCCACACGTGTATGGAAAATTTGGGATTTTTAATTAGAACAGAACAGCCATAGCACCCATTCAACTCCTTTTAACACAGATCGTCTACTTGCACTGTGTGGCGCCTGTAACATATGGGGAAAAAAAGCATTCAAGGGGTGAAGGAAGGAAAATGCATAGAAAATGCATTTACATCTGTTTATTTGAGCGCAGAAGATCCCATCAGTGGCTTGGTCGCATGCCGATTGCTGAAAAGGCTCCAGAGGAATAGTGGCAAATGGAGGAGGGAGTGAAATTAGCATGTTGTTCACTTGGGGATTCAAATGTAATGAACTAGACACACATTTTCTTGCACCCTGCTCTGAAAAATAGCAATGTAGGAATCGCTCACCAAAAAATACAAATTCTGTTATTATTATTTTATCTAGTCACCAGCAGTTAGAAACTTTGCTCAATAGCATTTCAGGGTAAAGCAAGAATGCTTTGACTTCAGATGAGAACACGGAGGACAGGATTTGGAAAATATGTGTTGCAGTGTCTTGTTAGGATGTGCTGCTTCGGTCAGAATGATTGACCTCCTGACTTTTCGAGCCAAGACTGGCAGGAGGCTGATTTTGTCCAAATCACTTGACTGAAGAGAAAGGCGTTTGTAGAAGAGCCTAGTGCAACTTCTCAAGCCAGGCTGACATTTCAAACTGATGAGGACCATAAACACCCAGTGGGAGGCTTGGCAGTCTCCCATTGCTTCTCCATTGCTCTCTCCTTTCTCCACACGTCCCCAAAACAAGCAGCCAAGCCTGGAGGACACGTTCACAAAGAACTGCCCATCCAAGCTGACAGTGTAGACAGCTAAGAAATAGAAATAAAAACCATCCTTCTTTGGGCAATATTTAGCTAGGCATTTAAGAACAGCAGGCCAAATCATCCCACATACAAGATTCAGAAGTTTTATGCCTTCTCAAGACGAGCGCAGCATAGATACAAAATGAGAAGGGATTGTGTTGGATGAGGTCATTCATCTTTGTTAATATTTCAAAGTATGTTAAAAAAACTATTTTCACTATAAATTGTACACATTTCCAGTAATCTAGGTTCAAATAGCCAAAACCCTGCTATAACCTCTCATTATCTACAAGAGGTAGCAAACATCATTAGATAGCATACAAGAGAGTACGATGAGGAGGAGAAAAAAATTAAAAACTTATAGAAAAATGAATGAGGAAAAATCTCATTCAGTCCATGAATAATGTGGTTGTAATAGAAATTAAAGTCTACTTTACGATAACAGCCAGTTTGAAAGCATTTGTTTACTCTAGAAAGCATAAGCATTAGCCAGACCAGCCCGAAAACATCCTTATTATGTACTTCTAAGTAGCAGGGGTATTTGTTTACACTGAAAGACGAAGCATGATGTAGTACACTACAAGTACACAAATTATATACTTAAACTGATGATCGTCAGGATAAGGAACAGGTGAGAAACTAAAGATGCTAAAGCTATCAGCAACACATTACAAGCAATTTCCCTCAACTTGAAAACACTGAACGTTGAATGAATGACTTGCCTTAATAATATAAATTGTAGGTTACTGTAAGGTTCTTTTGTAAGTTTAGGCACTTTTAGCCATCACAGAAGTTCTAATGGTTTCCATGACCAGTACCATTACAAACATTTACAAACATGCTAGTAAAGACCAACAGGACCAGTACAGTCTCTATTAAAACCAATCCAATTTTCATTTTAATCAGGAAAACTATTACAAATTCTACAGTTGTAAAGTTTGGTTTGAAATAAAAACAAAGTGCAAGGAAGGTCAATATTTCATCACATTTCATAATGCTTCCTAAGGTTATAGTTTTTGCAAACAAAATAACATCTGCAGATATTACGACTTTGAACCAAATGTCTCCTACTCTTTCATGTGAGCTAAAATATTTATAGGCCTATATGAAAAATATCTAACACCAAAAATAGACTGAGCTGCTTCATTTAATATTGTTAAAGCAGCTGCATGTCTCACTCAATTAAAATCTGAATATACTCTCAAAAGATCTAGTAAATAGTACAGGCTAATTTTGACTTGTGTTCGGCAAAGAGCTAGAACTCGATATCAATACTGTGGCCTAATGTGCGACTTTGAAAGCACACTCATCACATTGATGAAGAGCTTCCTTAAGAACTCAGTGACTCAGTGTGTGCATCCTTAAGCAAATGAAACACTGCAATAACACTTTTCATTTCGACCCACTGGCCTCAAACTCTCGGAGCAACTGAAAACCAACTGCAAGTTTTGAAAAATGTCATTTCAATTATGAAAATTAAATTTTGACACTGGTCTGGATTCAAATTTGATATGAGCAAGTACCCAATGGTCATCTTTCATAAAAACACACTAACAATTTGTAACTTAATTAATCAAAAGGCAGTATACATACACAAACATGTCAAAAAGTCAGATCACGTACTTGGGGTTCTATGCCAGTTGAGCAATTGCCATTGAAATCAATGGAAATACTTATATATGGAATGATATTCCAGACTTTATTCAAAAGGAATTGCAAATTGTATTTCAACCAACCTTAACCAATAAGGTTAAGGATGTCTCTTACAAATTACTTCATCTTTTCTATCCTGTGAAGCTTTACTTAAAAAAGATGTTTCCTGATATTGACAATTTATGTTCTTTTTGTGGTGCTGAACACTAATCCATTTCTCATCTCTTCTGGGAATGCACATATACAAGTCTGTTCTAGTGGAATTTTTGTATCTTCGATCATACTAAAATGTACCATGTTTTTACTATGGTAAATGTGAGTTAACGATAGTGTTTATAATTAAACCACAGTAGCCACAAATGTACAGTTGTCTGAGACGTTATGAAATGTTCTTTAACATCATGAACCATAAAATGTAGTCAGTGTTCTGCTATGGTTTATTTTCATAATAGGTAAACACAGGTCACAAGTTAACACGGTCACATTTCCTTGATTCAGCAGCTACACGATGTGAAGCCGAGAGTCCTGTCTTGAATCTAGAGATCTAGTGCTGACTTGGAGTAGATCGGTAGCTCAGTGGTTAGTGACTGTCGTCTTGCGGCGCGCCGTCTTTTAGCGCGTGTTCAAAACCCGCGCCAACACAGACATACTTTATTTTTATTTTTTTGTTTATCCTACTTACTTCAGCCGCGAAACGGGCGATCATACTAATAACTTGTAATCTTTACAAGAATATCTGATTCATGCAATGAGCAAGTCTGCGTTTATTAAACACTTAATATCACGTCAGTTTGTGCTTTTAGAATCGCCGAATCTGCTGCCGTCGTTCCAGCACATCTGCAGCGTAGACCTGAACCAGGATGTTGGTCACCAGATACGGTAACCAGTTAAACCGTAACACTGGGAAGATTAGGCAAATAGACTGGTGGCGTAGGTCTGCGCGTGTTTCTCAATACAAAGTATGCTGATTTCGGACTGGCATCCTCGGTAGTTCAGACTTTGTGCATTCGACTCGGGAGTGTGATGTCTGCAAGGACGCAGGTCCGGTAATTTTGCAAACAGCAGGGTACTTGATAACATGTCAGCTCGCCTTGACTACTGCAATTTTCTGTATATTGTATATTTACAATAAAACGAAAAAGGATATGAAATACCACTGCCTCCTTTCATTTTTCATTTAAACATAATAGCAGCAGAAATGTTCTTAGTTCAGGGAAATGTGTATACAAACTTATATCAATATTATATCAATTGCCTTTTTTATTACCGTCAACTGTGAGTGGCGTCACTTCCCAATGCAAACACGCCCAATAAAATGGCCCCACCCCTGTCACTTGATTGACAGGTTTCCGTGTAGACGTTGGAAATTTAAATGCAAAAGGAACTGCGATTCAATTTGAGTTTTGGCAGTTTACATACACAGTGCAGAGAGAGTGAAAAGGCAAATGTGGTAATTAATATTGCTATTTAAATATGACAGGCTCATAGCTCGTAAGATATGGGAAACATAATTGCAAACGGACTTTGCATTTCCATTTTAAATTTGGCAGACACTGTGCATTCGCTTAAACGAAAATGCAAACGGTAATGCGCTATTTGCATTTGCGTTTGGATTATGTCACATTTTATGCGTTTACAAATTGAAAATGCAATTGCAAATACAATTTGCAATTCCTTTTGAATAAAGTCCGGAATATTATTCCATACCCTTATGGATATCTTTATGCAGGAATTGTTGTGCTAATTAATTAAATTCTAATTAAAATTACTGTAATTTTTTCAGATCAGCATTAATAGCATCTCAAGGTTACAGTGGCTGATTTGAGTTTCAAAGCTGAGAATGACTGCATTTGGAATGCTGATCTTAATTGTTAGGTATCATTAGTGGATTGTTCTGTTGTCATTGCCATTGCCTTCTCCTTTCATGAGGCTCAGATCCGGTCTAAGGCCAGTGTCAGATACTAATTACAAAGAACGTGCATCCTGTGAGTTAATGAGCGTGCACCAAACATTCTGCCAGTATTCAACACTGACAATACCAGTGACACAGAGAATATTCTAATGTATCTCTCTCCTTTCATCAGACAATCCTCTGGGTTTTGAGTGTTTGCTTTAACCTGTGAACTAGAGTAGAGCGACATTAAATATTCACAATATATTCACATTCATTTTGCTATAAATACAAAATTAACCTGTTAGCCAGCACCCCCATTATGGGACTCACAGCTGAAAGTGCTCTAAATAACTTTTAATTGTAATAGTTTCCTACTTCAGTGTCTTACAAACATAATTGTGGTGTCTTTAGAAAGAAGACCCTTTGGGCTTCACTTTTTATCAACCAGATTTGATAATGCTCAAAAATATTAAGAGTTATAGACACTGAAGTGCCTTGAATTTTTTTTACCACTCTTAAATATTTTTTTATTTTATATAAAAATACATGAAATGAGTCCTGGAGCAATCTAGAAAAGTAATGGGTTGAAAGCCACATGTCTCATGAGTTTCTATTTCAAATCTGAATAAAATATCATGAAAAATGAGACTCCTGCAAATATTTTTCTAAGATTTTTCTCACCCCCCCACCCCCGAAATATAAGAAAATATATTTCCCAATAGTATTGAAGGCTTCTACAAACTATTTAGTCAGTAAACATACCACTGCATAGTTTTTTTTTCAATTATAAAAAACTAGACAGAAACTTAGACATCATATAAATGATTTATTTGAGCACTAGAAAAATACAATAAGAATAATTTGAGTAAGAAAAATAAGAATAATAAGAAAAATAAAAAAAAAAGATTTAACTTTGTTTGCCAATATAGAACATCCTGAGATTGCTAGAGATGCATATTTTACAATGAATTACGATGCAAATAAGTGCTGATGTGCTGATGGCCACTTATACAGATGGTAATAACACAAATGTGCCAAAGTAAATAATCCACTCTCCCTATTCATATAGACGCGTTCACTTTGATAGCCGTGACCATTCAGTAATAGCGAGCTGATTTGGGCTGATTTGCACTCAAACAGATGGTAATCATGCACATACATTCACATTCAACATAAAACACACTCTCACATATATAAAAACTCTCTAAAATAAAAAGAAAGTCAGGAATTTGCGATCGCTGTAAGTTCCGCCTCCATCAGCTGACAGGTGCGTCAGAGCGCGTCACCAGCCCCCAGGAGAGAGCGCCAAATTCAAATAAACTATTTTCCGCCTATTTTTCACTCATTCTTTTTTCTGGTGGATCGCCTCATTCTGTTTGTGACACAGTACGCTGCAAAACCGCGCCGTGTTTTTACTACCAAGACGCAATTTCCAACCATGAGTTATTCCATAACAGACGCAATCAATATTTTTCATCTTATTTTTAGTGTACAATAACAATCCTGGGTGTAGTTTTAGTCTACACATGCATGTGAGCTGCTGTGTTTAAAAAGTTTAATGAACAGGCACAGCTCAGGGATGTATCAAGACAGGTGATGAATTACAATTAAAATGCTGAATGCACATGAAATAGAAAAAAACAATCAATGTTCAATTCCAGATCTGTCACCTGCATACATGCTTGATATAGATGCGAGGAGAACAAATATATCTGTGATATTGCTGCTCACATCCGTCTTTCAGTTTCTCAAAGAATGATTGCTCAATAATATCAGAAGTTCAGTGAGAGAAACATTCACTGACCTATTTTCTTATTGTGCTAGTCAGGAGACATGCTCTGTTATTGCATAACTATGAACAAGACGACGCCACCAATGAAAATACAAACTCTCATAAAGCAGCCATAATTGCACTCAGAAGAAAATCTAGATCCAGTCTAAATACAGAAACACAACTGTATGTTGGTTTATGATATTGCACAGAGTGATATAATATTGGTGTATCCAGTACAGCTGGGATGTATTATGGCTGGTTTACATTAAAAAAAGACATTTAAGCCTAAGTCTGAACTGTTTTTAAATTATAATGTCCACAATAAACATTACATAACACAGTTGTTTTTAACATTGATAATAATACAAATAAAATTATTTTAAAAATGTTTCTTGAGCAAAATATCATCATATTACAATGATTTCTGAAGGATCATGTGACACTGAAGACTGGCTACAGAAAATTTAAATTTGCCATAAAAAAAAGACCTTGTCTATTACTAAAATGTGTAAGTGTATTACTATTTCAAAATTGTATTTCTTTTACTGCATTTTTGAGCAAATAAACATAGCCTTAGTGAGCATAAGAGACTTCTTTCAATATCAACAACATTTTAAGTAATACACATGAGCAGACTCTGTTTAGCACCACTATAGAACACTCACGCCAATTTTCTAACATAAAATGTAAAACATTCACATACCTTTATGCCTGGCATGACATTTATGATTCACGTAAAGTCAAACCACAGAAACATTCTCAGAATCAATTGTAACATAATTTATGTTGCATTCCAAAATAACTCACTGTCTACAAGGTCTTTTACCATAAAATAATTTTGAAAAGACATTTAGTTTCAAGGTGTCCGCACAGAGAAAACATGTCAGTCTTTTATCAGTGGCAGAATACCAAAAAAAAAAAAAAGAATGGCGCCATACCGGTGTCTGTTCAGCACTCTCTTTAATTAGCCCAAGACATTGTTTCATCCTACCCTTTCTCTGTCTAAGCAACCACTAGGTGATCTAATCAGCCTTCTTTTTGCAGTCTATTCAGAATCTTTGCATCACCTCTCCCCTCAAGTTCATCCAAAGCACCATTTTTTTATGAAATGAATTTTCTATTCACAGTTTTCGTTCTTTTCTCTCACTGAGACTGCCAATACGAACAGAACTCCATTCATTTGAAGTTCAAAGAGGATCTATTTATATATCACATGAATCAGTTTCAAAACTATTTAACATAAGGTAACCTTAAAAGGTAAGTTGCAGTTTGAATGTAGCTTTAATTTAATTGTAGCAAATAATTATCAGAGGATAATAACATTATCAGAGATGATTTTCAAAAATTTGACTGTGGGCTACAGTTCAGAGTCTTTGTTGTGCCAAATTAAAAGACTTTGAGGTGCTAATATTCTCAGTTATAGTATAGTTAAAGCAGATAATATAAATTACAATGACAGTTCGCCCAAAAATGATGTTAGTTCAAAACCTGTAAGACACATTTTTAATTCAGTAAATCATGAAAGAATTTACATTTTAAGGGTGAACTATCCCTTTAAGCACAACATTCTACTTCATAAGTAGTTTGTTAAATATGTTTTTGATACCTTGATGACATTAAAGGGTTAGTTCACCGAAAAATGAAAATTATGTCATTAATAACTCACCCTCATGTCGTTCCAAACCCGTAAGACCTCCGTTCATCTTCGGAACACAGTTTAAGATATTTTAGATTTAGTCTGAGAGCTCTCAGACCCTCCATTGAAACTGTGTGTACGGTCTACTGTCCATGTCCAGAAAGGTAAGAAAAACATCTACAAAGTAGTCCATGTGACATCAGATATGATTGAACTGTTGTGTTTTGAACTCGCTCACAACAGACACGGAAGAGAAGAATAAAGTTGAATGAATAAAGAGATGAATAAAGTCATAGTTTTTGCTATTTTTGGACCAAAATGTATTTTCGATGCTTCAAAAAATTCTAACTAACCCTCTGATCTCACATGGACTACTTTGAAGATGTTTTCCTTACCTTTCTGGACATGGACAGTATACCGTACACACTGTTTCAATGGATGCCTCACATCTCTTGCTAAATAAAGCACTGCATTCAAAATATCACAAACACATCTCAAAAGCAAACATTTTCAAACACCTTTGCCATGATAATAATTCCTGTTAGATTTTTGTGTGTTACATAGAGAATTGTGTGTTGTGTTTTGCAAAAAGTGTTTTATGAAATTCAAAACAGAGTCAAAGGCAGATAATTAGTGTGTGGTTTTGCAGATTTGATGTGTTGTTCTGGTGTTTGAGTGTCAGGTTTCAGAAATTGTTTGAAGAGTAAAGATTTTGTGTGTAAGCAGTTGAAAAAAATAAATACTGTAATGTACTGTTATGCCCTTAATGTCTATTTCAACATACACTATCTACAACACAAGGCTAATAAAATGCAATTTATACTACAAGACAATGATAAATTCAGTAACAAAGAATACATGGAGGATTAAAACATTCTTAACAGAGACAGAAATGTTATAAATCCAAGCCCACAGTAAAATATCCTGTCCGCTTGACCTTGTGGGGAAATGCATTGGCAGTGCGAGTGGGTTAGAAGAGATCATTTCGGTCTGAAGTCTTCCTACTCTATTTTCTCTCCCCAACAGAGTCAGTTCAATACTTTCAAACCAGCTTAAGCTGTTATGGTAAGATTAAGAATTGTTGTGACGCAATCTCCTCAGAGGAATGATCTTTCCTCTTATCGGGTGCGCTTGAAAGTGTTAAATGTGCCATATTCACCTTGCTGAAAAAAAAAACATATATATAGAACCGGTGCCATCCGACACAGCAAGGACGAGAAGCTATTCTGCCTTGTGCCTCAGATACTCCTGTATGATTTCAAACTGACATCTTGAAAGAAAGGGGGAAAAAGATGCAAAGTGTCTCTCAATCAAACTCCCCTTTGTACCAGCATAAAAGGCGTTGTAAAGGAATGAAAAGTTGGAGTTGAGTCTGTCTACAATTGTACCCTTCCCGCACGTAGCTTACTTTTTAAAAAGCCAGTGAACTGAAGCGTCCAGCTGTGAACAGAGATCATTAATAGAACAGTTCAAAATTTTCCATTAGACTTGCTCCTGAAAACTAAAGCGTACAGGCTACAAATCTAGATTACTTCTTTGTTTCAAAGGCATTAAATGTTTTAGACAGTTTCTTTTGTAGCGTAGATGTAAGCTTTGTTTTTCTTTAGACGACACCAAATGCAAATGAAGATCTCAGCGGGGCAGCATGATCCAACAATGGTGACTTTAACAATTTCTCAAATAACTACCATCTTTTGTATCATAAAACTAAAAGCCGAGCAAGAAACTCACGCTATCGCTTAAAATAATCTCAAACTGTAATCTGCCCGATTCAAGCATTGTGTTCCTTATTCACACAATTGAACGCCCAGGTTTATTAAGATTAAAAAAAAATTCTTAAGGTGCAATTTAAAGTAACATGCCTTCATGTATTTTTGCTATTCATGCTTGCTCTACAAAGATTTGATGGTTTTAGTCTTGTTTCAGATGAGACTTAAAATCTTAAACTATGAAATCACATTATGAAATTATGAATTATTTAAAACTATGATAATATAATCAGAGCGAATTCATTTAAGTATTTATTGGATAAAATTGGTTTATACACACTTCTGTTTGGGGTCAGAATGACCTCTTTAAAGAAAATAATAATTTTATTTAGCAAGAATGCATTAAACTGATCAAAAATAGACTTTTAAAATCTTTTTTTTTTTTTTTACACAAATAAGGTAAAAATGTACACAGTTCAATCACGAGTCCAAACAAATTCTAGTATTTTTTTCCTCTTAGTTTAAACTGGAGTTATTTACCCATAACAGGCATGAATGAGATAAAATAATTAGAAAATAAAGTACATAAAGGTAAAAATGACTTATGAACAGAACATGTCCATGTCCAATCAAACTGTAATTTTGAAAAGATAATACATTATTATTTAACTCTTACTTAATTTTGTCCACTTCTGATGCATAGAGCAAGACACAGCCGTCTGACATTACATTCTAAAACTGCCTATGTCTGAGAAACACCTTATGATATATTCACTTGGTAACAACACGGCTTACTTAATTTCTTAACAGAATGTGTCTGGGATTACGAGAGAGAGAGAGAGAGAGAGAGAGAGAGAGAGAGAGAGAGAGAGAATCTTAATTTGGATCAGATGACAGATGTCTACCACAGCTTTCAACCAGATGTTCGATAACTTTCATTAAAAATAAAATAAGATACAACAACAACAACAACAAACACCAATTCCACTTAATCCACAAACTAATAAATATCAGTAGGCTGGAGTACAAACTCAGATATTCTCTATGGGTTTCTTAGATTTAAAGGGATAGTTAACCCAAAAATGAAAATTAGATTTTTATCTGCTTACCCCCAGGGCATCCAAGATGTTGTTTCCTCAGTAGAACACAAACTGAGATTTTCAACTCACAACTCAACTCAGACTGCAGTCTGTCAGTCTTAAAATGGATGTGAATGGGAATCACAAAAAAAGAACATACACAAAATGATAGGTCTGTATAAGGAACTGAACAGATTCACGCAATGTCCGAACTGTAAGAACTCTCCTGAGCGCGTTCTCCTGAATGTTTTCTCAACAGAAGGCACTTGAGGAGTCTTCTTCTTCTTCTTGCTTTATGGCGGATTGCAGACTTATAAGTGCATTACTGCCAATTGTCTCTCAAGTGGAGGATTGACAATCCTAATTGAAATTGAAGATAGTGTCAATGGTCCATTTAAAAGATAGGTGGTGGTAATGCACTTATAAGTCTGCAAGCCACCATAAAACAAGAAGAAAAAGAAGATGCCTCAAGTGCCTGCTGTTGAGAACACGCTCAGGAGAACGCGCTCAGGAGAGTTCTAACAGTTTGAACACTGCGTGAATCAGAGGTAAAAAAAAACTTTCAGTTTCTTGTACAGACTGATCGTTTTGTCTTTACACATCAATGTATCTTGATGAGCCGCAGGGTTTAATTTGGTTTTGTTTGTGCTTTTTTTTATTGTATGTTTTAGTTTTTCCATTCACCCCCATTATAAGACTGACAGACTTAAATGGTTTGTGTTAAAAATCTTTGTTTGTGTTCTACTGAAGAAACAAAGTCACCTACATCTTGGATGCCCTGGGGTTAAGCAGATAAACATAAACTTTTCATTTTTGGGTGGACTATCCCTTTAAAGAGTACATAAATCTGCATTCTATAGATCAGGAGAAAGTATTTGGTTTAATATACGATCTACAAAATAATGGTACATACTGTAAAAAGGTGTATATTTTACACTGGTTGAGCTAGATTATAGATGTGTAAATCCTGTCTTTCAACACAAACCATTTGTGGTACTAAATTATTAATTGTTTAGCTTCTCCAATGTCATCCTTAACTGATAACAGATAAATGCAACCAGGAAAATCCTTAAATACTCCATCTTTCAGGGAAGTCGTGGCCTAATGGTTAGAGAGTCGGACTCCCAATCGAAAGGTTGTGAGTTCGAGTCCCAGGCCGGCAGGAATTGTGGGTGGGGGGAGTGCATGTACAGTTCTCTCTCCACCCTCAATACCACGACTTAGGTGCACTTGAGCAAGGCATCGAACCCCCAACTGCTCCCTGGGCGCCGCAGCATAAATGGCTGCCCACTGCTCCAGGTGTGTGCTCACAGTGTGTGTGTGTGTGTGTGTTCACTGCTCTGTGTGTGTGCATTTTGGATGGGTTAAATGCAGAGCACAAATTCTGAGTATGGGTCACCATACTTGGCTGAATGTCACTTCACTTCACTTCACTCAAAAAAAAAAAATTTTATCCAAAGGAAATGTTATCATTTACTCATCCTCGTGTCATGAATGCAGTTTTTTCTCTCTTTCTCAATGGAACACAGAAAGAACATTTTAAAGGAGAAAGATAAGATTTTGAATGACTTAAGTGCAAGCAAATAAATACAGAAAGATAATTTCTATAATCAGATTTTCATAATCTGATTATAATATGTGATTAAAATTTGCTGTGTCTTTGCATCCAGTTTAATAATCTGATTCTTCCTTCTGGCAACTGACTTTTAAACGGTACACTGGTTAATATGCTTGTTAATTTTAGGACATTTGGTTAAACTCTTTATAACATACATCCTGTATCTAGGTCGATGACCTATGATCTGCCTCCTTCATACAAAATTATGCCATGTCCCACACCGAACAGATAAGCCTCAAGCATCTGAGTCACGCTGTTCCTAACCCAAATCCACAGTGCCTGCTATGCATTAGAATAGCACTGGAAAATACTCAAGTGTTGTGTTGATAGCTTATTGCATTGGATTTCATTTGTTGTTATTTTCTTTCTCAAAGAATGGATTACAGCTGGCAGCGCTGAAATCAAACTGGATTTTATCAAAGCTGTGCAAAGACATAGTATTATATACATTATTTATACCTATCAGAGGGGAACGTGACCATGCATATTCATTGGAAAGTGTGAGGCAAGCTTTTCTATCGTAAGCATCAACCCAGACCTTTACTCTATTTTCCAAATGAACCACTGCTGACCACAAGCAGATACCCAGTGTACTCAATTGAGGGCAAGTTTTGAATGTTCATGCAGCTATTTGTGTAATAGTTTTATTCATTGTGTGATTATTAGTCGGGCAATTAGTCACTGACCTACAGTATAGTTAGGACCCAGACCGTGTTAGAGACCCGGATCCTGGCGCATTTTGAAGAGGTTTAAGCTCTGTTATTAATATTAAGCGCCAGATCGATGGACCTAACAGTGAAAACAACATCATTTAATTCCCAGTGCTTTGATGAGTAATCACGTGTGCTTGCATCAAAGAGTAAGTTAATTTCTTTATACAGTGTATTTGCACTGCTGCCATTAGTTTATGTTTAAAGACGTGATAATCGTGCATGTCGTAACACATCTCTGTAAGCTAATCGAGAGCTAATCTGGTTATGCAATCACTATATAGGCATGTTAACTGTGTGTTATTGACATACAAAATGCAGACTGTTATTCAGTTGCATACTGATGTTCTTGAATGTAAACTTATACTTTATTACTAGTGTTCCTATTTCTAGAACCACACTCAAATAAACTGTTCAAAATCTGAAATGAGTGGTCTGTGAGTGGTGTGTGATGCTCCAACTGACAAAACGTTATTGTTCTGACTGGACAATTTTTGGTGGTTACCACCAGGTATTAATAAGCACCAAAGAGCTTAACAATTCTTTACACCCAGCATCTCAAAACGTACCAATGAGCTCCCCTTTAATGTTGTAGACCATACAAATCTGGAATTTGCTTATACTTAAATCGATATATAAACAAAGTTTAATGTTTAAAATGTTAATTTCCTTCCATAAAAAATATGTACCATAACACAATGCCATTTAACATCTCAAACCTTAGTAGCTTAGTTTTTTTACATGCAAAGAGGAAGGCTAATTACAATAATTTATAATTTAAATCCTGATGATTTACTGTGATTTACAGCAAAAACTATGGAAGCTTCTTTCTGCCTTACAAAAAAGAATATAAAATGAAATAAAAAGAACACAGGCGCAGCCAGATCGTTTCCATAATGACCAACACAATCTACCTAAAGCAGTGCAAATTACTGCCGCCTTTAAGACATGCTTTTTTGGGGGAGTTAAAATATAGCGCAAATTCTAGTTATTTGACAAGCTCAGATATTTGTAAATATTTGTAAATTCATAAATCATTTTCCCATAAATGTTGTGTTTCAAAGTGAAACTCCTACAAATGCATATTCAAATGCAAAAATAACTGTCTCCAAGCCTTTTCAGCACTAATTCTTCACTGCACATTTTTTAATCCTGACAGTGCTATTTTAAGACCAAAAGACGGTTTGCGCTGGCGCAAGTTGTTAGTAAATTTGGCCCACAGACTTTATTTCGTGCAATTCTGAGTATATATCTCACAATTGTGTGAAAAAAACCCTCAGAATTGCAAGATACAAACATAAAAACAGTATTATAATATAAACTCACAAACTCAAGAAAAGAAACAAGCATCCAAAAAAAAAAAAAAAATTGCAGCTGAAAAATGAATGTGTAGCTAAATTCTAAATTCAAAAACATCCTGATACTTCAGGCAAAAAAATTAATGCTGCAAATGCATAGAAAATATGGTCATTTAACACGCAATCACCATTTGAAAATCAGTTTTATTGCAGAGTAATGGTTTCATCACTGTCATAATATTATCATAATGTCATGATGCACAAGCATTCACTTGGAGAACTAGCAGGAAGTATATTTGGATCCCTTTACATATTTATCTTATTTATGCAGTAGCTCATATGTGAATATGCTGCTGGAGTGCGACCCCAGGGAATATAAGCTGTTGTGTCCTTCTTAGGGACACTCTCACTCAGAGAGCATGATGGGAAATAATCTGCTGAATGTGTGGCCCAGACGTTGTCTCTCATTTCCTCCGCTGCGGTCCATCCAGCCTGACGTCAATATGTGGATTAGAATGTTTTCATCTCTTTCACTCCCTCCGCCCTTAATAATCTAAAAGCTGCTTTCCCAGGAAGCAAAACAGCGACGTGCAACAAAGATCAAAAATCCCAGAGCCAGAAAGAGAATGATTTATTTTTTCATCTGCATAATTTTTTTTCCACCTTTATTTACCAAAAGAAGGTATGGTGAGGAGACGAATGGGATACATCTATGCTTCTAATGCCTCCTTTCAATTATTCAACACCTCTTTCATTGTGTTCATCGCCTATTTATTGCAACCCTCTATAAAATGATATTGTATAATATGAAGAATAATAATACATTGTCAGGAAGCAAAGGGAGACACCAATATTAAAATTAGTTCATTTTAATGTTGTGTGATAACTGAAAACTATTAAATATTTATATTCCATCCTTTAAAAAAGACAGAAAATTTCAATATTAATTATTCAGAAAAAAAGAATAATAATAATAAAATACACTTAAACATAAATATATTAAGCCAATATTAAATATCTAAAACTGACCAATAACCTACATGGTACCTGCACATATTGTCCATCACTAGAAAAAGACCAACATGGACATCAAAAGAAACAAACCAGTTTCTTTGTACGTTAAAAACACACTTCACTAAAAAAATCTCATATTTATGCTTTTGAGGGCCAACAGTGACACAATTCCTGAATTGTGATGGAATGAATGAGATATTCTACGCTAAATTGCGTAAGCGAGGCTGCTGACAGTCTGTCCAACAGTAAAAAAACATTGACAGCGCCAGAATGTATTTTATATGTCTAGTACCATGTTAACGATGATAAACAAGACACACAATCCATATTTACAGCTTAACACGAGGAAATTCTGTGGAGAAATTGCTTATGATGCCTGTCTAAGCAAAAACTGGTCATCTCCTGCTGATCCTTCTAAAAAGTAAAGCTAGGGACTAAAGTCTCATCAATACTCGTCTGTCACGCGAAGGACAGCAGTCCTCAGGGCGCTAAACATGATCCTTCTCATTACTCATACTGAGCAAAGAAAATAATAGGCAGACTTTCTAGCAATTCTTATTTCAGAAATTATAAATGGAATTAAGTAATGGCTTTATTTGCTACAAATAATAAAACCCCATTAAATGTAATTTTATCCTAGATATGAAATAATTCCTAAAATGACCTGACCTAAATTGCACTCTTAATACAGTAAAGCCTCTTTAAAGCAGGTTATGGTTTCCTCAATATTTAGCCAGCTACTGGACTTGATGGCTGCATTCAGAGTAGCATACCACTCTTAGTACATACTTACTAGTATGTTTGCAGCATTAAAATTTAATTAAACACACACACACACGTGTTCATCTGATGGAGAACCAAAAAAGCAAACAAAGCTGTTTCTCTCAGTACCTCTACTAATGGGAAAACCCTGTTGCAAACCTTAGGTATTTTCAAACCACAGATTTTTCTATGCAGTTTGGCCGTTCATCCACACGCAAATGCAGCACCAGGTCACTAAAACCAAACATTTTTGAAAATTCCTGCCTGGATGAAGACGTGTTATAGTGTGGACAGTGAAACCAAAGATTTTGGCTTGTGACATCGGAGCATGTGCTGTTATCTCTGCCTACTGAAAACTTTTTCAGGCATCTGATTGGCCAACATGGCTTTACGGTTGAGATTATATCACCACCTGTTGGCTTGGCATGCTCTTGACAGTGCTTCATTTCACGCTTTTGGGTTTTCATGAGGACAGAGATTTTTTTTTTGTTTGTTTAAATGGAAGGAGGAAAAACCCAGTTTATAAAAATACCAGTGTACATGTGGACATGGCCTTCATGGTCTAAAAAAGCTTTCTTTAGGGACAAGTCTCACCTCTTACCTTTTTTATCCATGGCATTTGTCTTGCCTTTAAAATTTTCCCAGTCCAGAGGTATGACTATGCAGTTTATGATAACACGCCACAAAAACTGTAAAGGCCAAGGTAAGTTCAGCTGCTATTATGCACACCCTCTGGATTTCCTCTCATCTGCATCACTCTCAAGAGGACACATAAAGAACAGGGCATTTGGGATAATGGGCTGATACCCACTCTATTATTTGTACTGAGGGAGTCTTTAGTCCTCTGAGTTCCTCTCTTAGGAATCTGAACCAGCCAAGCAGGAAGTCAACTTAGAAGTAGAGCCATTTTCTTGAGTTAATAAAATATGGTAATAGTCTCTCGCCATTTTTCATTTTCTTTACTTAGTACCACAACAACACTCAAAAGACAATAAATAAATTGTTTAATTTTAGGTTTATCTGTTTACCTGCAAGCTAAATTTAGTCAATGTGACAATTTTTTTTTTTTTTTTTGCCTATGAAAACAACAAGAAAATCTAAACAGTTTTTACTTAGGAAATAGTTTTGTGAAAAGTACAGACATTTGTATTATCTGCATTAAGTAATGGGATAAAATACATACTGTAACATTTTCTGAGAAAACCTTTCAGGTACTTCAATGGATACAATATCTGCAACATCTCTACACCAGACAAACAGTACTTCAAATTCTTTCTACTTTCTAGCAATGATGCTTATGTAAATTATGCTTATGGCACATAGTCGTAATCATTTCTAAATATAATGAAAATCAAGAATATTCTTCCATGGAATATTTGACAACCTGATTCAACTTTGCCATGTCATAAAACGGTCAAATCATCTTATACATTTTTGTTTTGTTTTATTTTTACTGACCTTGGCACAACCACGTGTCTGCAGGGCTGCATTCCAGTTAATTTGTTTATGCCCTTCACCTACTAACTTTCTTCTGTCTCATTTATTTGGATGTATGTCAGCAATGGCCTGAATTGAAATGTCCTAAGCCCTTAATCACTTGAAATTAGCTGTGAAGGTGATTTATCATTTACTTTTACATTTTTTCCTTTACAAATTTGTTTGATGCCATATTCTATGGACCAGATTAACAGCTTGAACCAGCTCAAAAATCTTTTGGTGTTAAAATAGTACTTTCAGTATTTACTGAAGATGCACACTGAAGAATTGGCACTGAAAAAGCATTTTTGCGTCCAGCGTTTGCGCTTGTCAAATTACTGGTATTTGCGTCATTATTTAACACCCAAAAAGAGCATGTCTTAAAGCAGACGGTAATTTGCTCTGGTCTTGGTAGATTGCGCTGGTCATTATGGGAATGATCTGACTGCATCTGTGTTCTTTAATGTGCACATTGTCAGTACTGAAAAGAAAACAATCATACAAAATCCATTCAGACTTTTCATTTTAGTTTGGTTAATTACGATAAACTGGTTTTTGATTATAACACAGGCTTGTAGAAAGCAATGATCCAGTCAAATCACGCTTCAAGCCAAAATGGAAGAGCAATAACTGGACTGTCAACAGAACAAAAAGCAAATATAATGATAAAGGCCAGCATACTGTGAACACAACATGCACAAAAGCCAAAGCCAGAAAGATTTCATTCTTCTAAAATTGGCCAATCACATGCAGTCCATTACTTTTACTGTAAAGGACGGGAATGTCTGAAAATTTTCTATAGAAACTGCATTTTACAAGATCGCTTTGTATTTGTGCTGTTGTCATTCTTGTAATAATACAAGGGTTTCAGAGCATTCAAAGACACCGTGGATATGCCTCTACTCACCTAAATGTGGCCAGCAGAACCCACACAAAATCTTGCATGAACTACGAAACTGTCAGTTTAAAGATATAACCACAAATTGTCCATACTCTAATGGTTTATTATGCTTATGGTACATAGTCGTAATCATTTCTAAATATAATGAAAATCAAGAATATTCTTCCATGGAATATTTGACAACCTGATTCAACCTTGCCATGTCATAAAACGGTCAAATCATCTTATACATTTTTGGTTTTGTTTTATTGGCACAACCACGTGTCTGCAGGGCTGCATTCCAGTTAATTTGTTTATGCCCTTCACCTACTAACTTTCTTCTGTCTCAATTATTTGGATGTATGTCAGCAATGGCCTGAATTGAATTTGTCATTCTTGTAATAATACAAGGGTTTCAGAGCATTCAAAGACACCGTGGATATGCCTCTACTCACCTAAATGTGGCCAGCAGAACCCACACAAAATCTTGCATGAACTACAAAACTGTCAATTTAAATATATAAACCACAAATTGTCCATACTCTAATGGTTTCTCTTTCTTCTTGTCTAATCGTTTTATGCAAGCAGAGATTGAGGCACCATGCCAGTGGCCAACGATTGGTGGACAGAAAGACTGGCACATTCTTCTTTCCTGCCAATATCCATTCTCACTTCCTCTCAGTCGAGCCCAGCTGTCACAGGCAGATGGAAACAGGACAGAGAAAAGTCTCAGATCAGCTCACGGATCACAATCCTTAAATTCTCAACTAATACAGCCCCCAAACCTTCCTTCAGCACCACCCTACCTTGACGAAATGGGCCATCAATAAAAATCTCTGTTTCTTACGTTTATGGAAACATGGAGTTCAAATCTAAGAGGTTTATTCCGAAGCTAGACACATCAAAGAAATCCCCAATTTTGCTGGCTATGTATGGATATCATAGGCAGAACCTCAAGAGGTTTGCATGACCACCTGATCTATGACCCTGGATTCTCTGAACAAGAACTGGAGCCTTAAATGTGGGCTGCATTAACCTTGAAATATGGGAAGAGTGGTACTGCATTTTTCCATAAGTACCCACAATGGTACTTTTTTAAAGTCTCTTTTTCTTCTATTGTCATCAAAACATTCTTTGTTCCCTGCACATTGGCCTCCGAACCTGCACTAAAAACTGTTAAGATGGAATATAATTCTATTGTCTTTTGTTTGCCACCTTATCTTCGGAGCACTGTGCTAAAATTTGTGTTTGCTTTGATTTGGTGACCCTTTAGAGAGATCTTTTTTTTTTTTTTTTTTTTTAAGAACTGAAGAGAAATATTATTCATTATGTCTAGATATTAATATTCCAGGAAGTACAGTATGTTTCCTCATAGTTCTCAGATCTTGGGCACCACAGCTTGAATTAATGATCTTGAAGTGTAATCTTGGAAACACTCTGAAGAACAAATTAAATGTATGCGTGTTTGTCGCAGCACTGTGTCCATTCCTGCAAAAGAGGGACTTTCAAGCAAGACAATAATCGATATTATAAGAGGTTTATTACTGAGAAACTCAAGTTTGAACTTTAACCTCAAAGGATTTAAAATGAATGCGGTAAGAGTTTAAAATCAATATACAAAAAAATAACCTTGAGAAATCAAAGTATAAACTCCTTTTACAACTTAATAAGAGCAAATGGGAGACTACAAGACGCAAGTCATTTGACCACATTTTAAATAATTAGCTTGTACTGGGAAAACAACAATCTAAAAACAAGTGAACTAAATAAAAAACATATAGTAGAGAAAGAAAATGAACAGGTAAAACAAATACAAGGCCATGGGCATTTAAGAGCTGTGAATCAGTCCAGGCAAACTTATAATCATTCAGCATCCAGAATCAGTGGCTAGAGAAATGCACTGGTCACTGGATTTGGGAAGCAATGGCTGCAGATGGAATTGAATGTGAGTGTGAATGAAGAGAGTGAATGTTTGCAGGGGAAAACCACTGACACCACAATACATAAGCTAACATGCAGTACATTGTGTATCTTTCATTCATTAAACCCCTGTTCTATATCTTCTGACCCAGCCAGGACTCAAACCAGTAACCATCATGCTGTGAAGGAATGAAAACAACCACTGAGCCACGATGCTGCACTTGACAGCATTTTATCATCAAAGTCTAGTTCAGTCACAACAAACAACGACTGATCCCTCTGTGGCTTCATTTAAATGCTCAGTTGGGATGCTGTGGCTCATACAGTAGAGATTGGCTTTTATTAACACTGGGTTATGGGTTCAACTCCCAGGGAATGTATACACTGATAAAAATGTGAATGCTAATTTATTTGGAAACCAAATATGTATTTTCCTTCCCAGAGCAAAAATATACAAAGTAATTAGCCATTTTTTGACTAAAATGTACATTATTCAAAATTAACTTCTTGCTTATTGAACTGTTGCATAATGATGGGCATATGAAGATGATATTCAACACAACAGCACTCCGGCTATAGGTTTATTAAATCCTTTCAGTTATTGTATGCTGTGTAATTGTGTATATGCATATGGATATTACTAATTCATTCAGCATATCTGATGTCACAGCCATATCCTGTATGATCATAAAGCACATCTAAACATGATAGCCCTTCATTGATGATTCAGCTGAAGAGATGTACATTCGATGCATGAGTGAATCTGTGATGAGCACAGGGAAGATTTAGAGCTTTAGATTGGGTATAGTCATCACAATTGCCATTCAAAGCATTCATTTCCAAAACCACTTATTCAAACAATAAGAGGAGACAGGAAAACTGCATGCAGCCCCTAAACCAACCTGTGGAGCATTGAGCAATAGATAAATAAAGCATAGTCACAAAATAACCTAAATTAAATGGCTATATATACATATACCGCTATATATACCACACACACATGATCATGGTTAATTTATGACTGTGACGTGTGACAAATGTGATCGAAGGCCAGTGAAAATGTTTTCAAAAGAAATGCAGAGAATGTAAAAATGTCATTTTACTTCCATTCATCGTTTTGAATTTGAATTTGGTTGAGATTTGAAGAAAACTGGACTGAAACATAAGTGTCACAAGGGTCATCCGTTCCAACACTGACCTTGTTCTTTAGCGAAAGAGGCTAGATTAATTAATTCTGAATTCAGTTGACTGTAGTTTCACAACATCTCTTCCAGATCTGACAAAAGCTTTGACTGCAAACAATAAAAATTGTCCAAGGTGATCAATTTTCAGCACAGGGCTGCCAAATTCACAGCTCAGTCCATAGCCATGTAATCATGTAATTTATGCTTGCAAAAACAAAGACAAAGCTGCCCAACTTGAGAATAATTCCATGTCAAAGGACAGGCATGCCAGTAAAGATCAACTCAGCCTGCTCATTATTCAGAATAATTTTCACAGGTGCAGAGAGATGAGGATCCAAACACAAATAAGCTTTGAAATTCTATTTGATTACAGCTCTGCAGTCTGCACCTAGTACTTTCAATTCTAATGAATGGTGCTGATGAAATTATAGCTTAAATAAATCACTTGAACTGTGTCCTCTGATCATAAAATGATGGGTTAATGAGTTTATAGTGCTTTCTGTGTTTGCACCCAACATGCCAATCCTACTTTTCCACTTTGTTGTCAGAAAGGAAATTTAGTTCCCTTTCTCTGCTTCCCTTCCTCCATTATAAAAACACACACACACACACACACACACACACACACACACACACACACACACACACACACACGTTGTGTTTCCATGTTTCATGGAAACATTCCAAAAGGCGTAATGTAAGTCTTAATACTGTACAAACTGTATTTTCTATCACCTAAACCTACCCTTACAGGAAACTTTCTACATTTTTAGATTATTTTTTTATTTATTTTTTTAAATTCTGTGTGATTTATAAGCTTGTTTCCTCATAGGGACCTAAAACATATCCCCACAAGGTCAAAATTTACTGGTAATACCTTTTGGGGATATTTGGTCCCCATAACATGATAAATACCAGGTATACACACACACACACACACCTATAAAAATGCAGTAATGTAAGTACAGTATTGATACACTATGACCCCAACCATAAACAAGCCCTTTTACAATCACAGCCACATTGCATTTTATTCAATATGTGCTCTTCTGTTCTTCCCCTGCTGACTGAAGCCCTTAAAGCTTTTTTTTACACAATACAGTGGCCTGTTTACACCAGTAAGTTGAAGTACACAGTTTGCAGAAAGCATTATGCTCTTTGTATGACAAGGAATACGGGAACACCGCCGCTGTGCTACAACCGTCAATATTCAGATGGATTATCGTTTGTTTTCATTTGCTGTTAAAAAATATCAGTATTGGCTTGAGAAGCCCTGAGCTCTGCCATCTTCCAATGTCTGTTCCCAACAGCAATGGAAACAGCAGAAGCTGGAATAATGGAGCATTATTAATATTACTATGAACTGCACAGACTCAAAAATAATATGCACAATAATTAACATGACATAGGCTAAAAAGGAAAATTGTTAATTTTGGTTCTAATTGTCGCCTGAATTCCAATGGTTTTGTGGTCTCAGTACCAATAACTCACTCCACAAACCATGATTATCCTTGCTGGAAAGTAAACTTGTATTTACTTTAGTCTGGGTTGTATTTATTACCTTACAACATTTTGTTCATAGTTTGATGTCAAGATACATACTCAAATACACAATCTGTTGAATATTTCAATTAGTTTTTTTTTTGGGCCAAACATTATTTTGGGCCAAATTCCCTCAGAATTTTAGTTTAATTAGACAGACTGCCCTTGACATAAACTGATATAAAACATAAATTAACATTGATTTTGCCATCCTAACTATTTAATATTATATAGTTAGTGGTATTTTATCGGATTAAACATTGTTTTTCTTAATGTTTGCACTCAGAACAGCTTTCATGTAGCTGCAACATGAAGGTAATGCGTTCAATCCCTGGGAATGTGTGAACGGATAAGTTTACAGTATGCCATGAATGCACTAAATACAAGCATCTTCCAAATGCATCAATGCAACAAAACATTTTATTGGGTCACGAACAACCAGCTGAGAACTGTTGCTCTATGAACCTCTAAAATGTGTATCATTTCTGTATCATATTTTTTGTACTGTAACTGTATGTTCAGATGACATGCTCCTTAACATCTAAAAATTCACAGCAGATGATTCAGATTCATCTTCCCAATGCAACTTAACTGAGCCAAGAAGGAAGCAAATGTGCTTTTAGACTGTTAGAATAAGAAGAACTCATTTGTCTTCCTTTGAACACTTCATGAGAAAGGTTTGAGTTTGTGTCGGGTGACAAACTAGCTCCTGAGGTCACATTTTATGTCTCCTAAAGGAGGCAGGAAATCAAAGAGTGATTATTGGAGACTAAAGCAGGAATTGCCAACACCTGTCTCACACTGCAGCTAGTGCACATGATCATGATGGATCTGTTAGGGAAGAACTCTCTTAAGAAGAGGAAATGGAGGAATCCACAGGGGGGTTGAATGGCTCAGTTGTGGAGAGTCGGCGCTGCCCTGAGCTCGGAGGGGTGTAGAGGGCGATGCTGTGGGTCACTCCTGGAGTGGTGTTGGAGTTAAAGGTCATTAGGAGAAACAGAACCTCCAGACAAGCTATATTTCTAGATGTTTTCCAAAGTCTGAGGTAGTCGTAATGTCAGGAGGGCAGACCAGCTCTTTGATGAAAGATGTGTTCTTTTTGTGTTCATGTCTTAACTAGTGACAGAAAAAGAAAGGGAAGTTGTTTACTGGATCATGTTTTTGAACCTTCTAGGTATTTTGAATGGAGATGTACAATCAGTCGTCCTTGTCTGCAGAAATATATTATGGTTGAGGATTTGAGGCACAAAAGAAAATGGCAGTGATTCAGCATATTTCAAGATCTTAAATGGATAATGTGCAACAAAAAAAAAAAAAAAAAAAGTCAGTCAGTCATACAGTCATACAGGTTTTGAACAGTATTATTTTAGTACAACTTATATAATATTGTAGGTTTTATTAATATCTGTGACATTTTTACATGTATTTTTATATTTTAATATAATTTGTTTCTTAAATTATGTCTATATAGTCATTATTTTTATTTCAGTTGTAATTTTAGTTATTTTAGTATATCAAGTAAAACTAAGTGAAAATTATATATAAAAAAAAAAAACAACATGATGGAAACGATTTTTTGCTGATAACTGGATGACAGCATAAATGAAGACTGCAAAGCAATGGGACTGTCAATCTTAATATTATTACTGTTATTACACCAGCCATGCAGCAGGACAGTGAAATGGTAATGGAAAGAAAATAAAATTATAATGGAACTAAACCCATAAAAACCATCTCCTGTCAAATAATTTCAGGTTCCATACCACAATTCGTGACCACAACCTCTGCTGAACTTTGAATCCTGATGGTTTATGCAACAATAAACGATCCTCTCGGTCTCTTGCTCGCTCACCAGCCTGCATAATGCTCAGGTGGCCTGTATTAAAATATGGGACATGCCAACCACCAGTGCAGTCAGAAATTATGAATGATCGCCTCAATCTGTAAGGCATTGTTTGCGGGACACCACTGGAGTTATATCACTGACTCTGTCTTGATTTAAATGTCTTTGTGGGATTTTTGCATGAGGACCTGTAATCTTCCAATACGGGGAAAATGAAAACATCTGGGGGGGAATGAAGATAAGTACCATAAACGTGCCAGATGTTGTCCTGAGATTAGAACCTCAACACATCAATCATCATCAACTACAACTGGGGATTTCAACATTTACAGTCCCCGGGACACCCCATTCATGCATTCCTACTTTCCGTTAACTCAGGGACATGGTGTATAAAAATCTAGGTGTTGTCCAAATTATTTTACATTCATTTCAAGTAATGGCTATAACAAACATGGTATGATGTAACCAAATGATTAGGGTGAAAGAACATCACGGTAAACTGAGGGGAAAAGCTATTCAGTGTGGATTTACAACACATTCCTGGCTACTAGTACATCCAAAGTAATAGTTCATTTTTTTACAGTGAAATGACAATGTCATGTTTGGAGTTTTACATTACAGTACAGTAAGAAAGAACAGTGCAAACAGCTGTGTTAGGTAACACTGTTACATTGATTCGGTGCATGATTTTTTCAAAGACTTTCAGGGGTGTCTACATTTAAAAGAAATCTTAAATTTTTAGGACACAATCTGCTTTGTCTCACACAACTGAACTGTATTACAGTATTTAAATTACAGTCAGCTAAATGTCCATTTACTTTTTAACCCTACCACCGTGCTTTGCGGAAGTTCAAATCGTATTTTATGGGGTGTCAATTTTACTAGAATAAGAAAATAAAAAAAATAAACACACACACACACACACACACACAGAGAGAGAGAGAGAGAGAGAGAGAGAGAGAGAGAGAGAGAGAGAGAGAGAGAGAGGTATGTGTGGCTCTTCACATTTATAAAAAAGTAATCAAATTACGCATCTGCAGTCATGAGATCTGACTAAGAAATAATAAATATGGACAGGGTTAAAGTCAGTAGCTCTTGGCACTAATGCGTTTAGCCTCATATATTGCTGGGCGTCAGAATGTTCAAACCTCCTGCTGTTTCACAACATACCGTATGAAAAATGACATTCACCCAGTGTCTGTGCCCATACCCCTCCAACACTACCCTAAAGTGCCGTGGCTGAAGCGGTGAAATTCGCGGAGAATTCAAACTAAGCGGCGTCAAGCAAAAAAAAAAAAAAAAACTTGATCTAAGTAAATATTAAAGACGAATTAATATGTGGATGCATTGGTTTCCGAAGAAATTTTGTGTGTGCAGAATCCTTAACGCTGTGCATAATTAGTGTTTCTACTACGCATACCAGTATGATAAAACACAACGATTACTTACCAACAGCTACTTGCAGTAGATCAGCGCACAAGAGAAAACACAAAGACAAGACGGTCATCTTTCCCATATTTTGCAATAAATCCCAAACTCCATTTGCGTTTACATGCTCTCCGGCAGCTCGCCGCGTAATTCCCACCATTCCAAAGGGATGCGATCCCACAAACTGGTCATGATGCTGTCCAAGTGTCGGAGAGAAGCCTGAAGTTTAAAACAAACGTGCACTCGAAAGGGTGTAATGATGGTGAAGATTGCGTAAAGGTTATTAAAAGCGTTGCATTGTGAAATAGTCTCCTCGCGAAGACTGCAACCAGCGTTTACGCACAGACGAGGATTAAAAAATAGATATGGATTTGGATGAAAATCTCTCTCTCTCTTTCTCTCTCTCTCTCCCTCCCTCCCTCCCTCTAGAAACAGACACGAACCGAGTCACTCGTGATCACTCGCTTTTTATTTCACACAATTTTCCTTAATCCTACTCTGGCTCCGAACCCTTCCCCTCTAATTCTGTCCACTAAGCCGATTTATTCCTGCTGGATTTTCCCACTGAAAAGGTTTTGAAATATCCTTATAGGCATATACGTGGTGCGATGCCTTACCCTGCATTAACTGCATAGAACCTGGAAAGATCAAGAGCTGGAAGTGTCTCTACGAACAGCGTCACCTAGGGTATCTGCAAATAAACCCCACTCAGCTTCCGCGAGTTTTCATGTTTTACTAAGTTTTAATGTATGTGGGTCCATAGGGATGTCTCTGAGGATAAAAAGACGAAAAATCCTTTAAAAAAATATATAATAATAATTATATTTAAATGCAATATTTGTATTTGTGGAAGTAAAAAAAAAAAAAGAAAGAAAAGAAAAAAAAAAAAAAAAAAGGATTTTGATTTAGTAACTCTTACAAAATTTTTAACCATCATGTAAAATAAATAAATACATAAATAAATAAAATAATAAATGATAATAATAATAATAATAATAATAATAATAAATCAAATTCCATCCACAATAAAAAATCTTTATTTTGCCCAGAATAAACAGAACCCTGACATATAATAATATATTTGGGCCATAACAAATTGATGGTTAATGAATTGAATCACAAGGCAATGATGAAAATTCAGTCTCAATTCAAAGCAAATACGTGGCTTTAAGCTGACTTTAACGTTCCTTCTTTTTAACATTTTTAAAGCATTTGGAGTGGCGACTCAGGTATCCAATTACATTTTTGGGCTGCCTATAGGACCACCATCTAGACACACCCCTGAATCTATATATACTAATGACATTTTCATTAAAAAAAAAAAAGAAAAAAAAGTGAGAATTATTTTAGTGGCCTCATAAAATTATTCAACACTTTATGCTGACAAAAGACATGATTTAACAGGCAATGCTATGCATGTTGGAAGACAAATAGATTAGTGTGCCAAGCGTATTGTTTAATCATCGTAAAGATTAATGTGGCCATATGGGTCTTTATCATGAATGAGACAAGTCTGCATAAGCTCCCACACAATACATACTAGTCTAGCACTTTACCTGCACCCGGGAGTACATTAATGAAATGCTAATCTTGCCTCCGACAACACCCACAAGGAAGGAGGGAAGCAAGGATGAGAATATTATGCAATACTCTGGGGTCAAGACCTCGTTGCAGGCGCTCTGAAATTCAATCAAACGCACAAATTAGAAAATATATTTCTGAACTCTCCAACAGAACCTGCCACAAGTGCTAATTAAAGAAATGTGGGTGTACTTGAACATACCTGAGGCGGTTTAAGGTCTTCCTGATGTTGAACTCCATTGTGCCAAACACTTTGTATTCACCTACACCCACACCGCAGATGGCGAGTTCTTGCGCAATCCTGTTGGGATGCTCAAAAAATATATATCGTGCAGACGGTGAATTTGGCTCATTTAAATGTGTATTTGTTTTTTATGTGCTGAAGAAACTTGACAAGAGACAGACAAAGGCATACAGCGATGCCTGACTGACACTCACGCACACAATAGTTCCTACTGCATATTTATTAACTGAGCCAGAGTGTCAGTCGGATACTCTCTACCCTGCTTAGTCCTTCCTCTGAGCACACGTGCTTGCAGAGTCATGACAAGACCCTTGGTAAGGCTCTCTGATTATTTATGAGACGGCGGTGCTGTGACGTAAGGGAATGAACAGACCGGAGGAGAGGAAAAACAAAATGTGAGGCCTCATAAATGGTCAAAGACAGCACGTCTCTAGAGCATCCCTGCTCTCTGCATGGGATGAAGTGGTTGAGGAGCTTCTGGTGCGCGTAGAGCTGGCGTCTGGGCAGGGACCTACAATACTAATGCGATATCACACATCTCTAGAGGGCAATGTCAACAACAATTTATTGAAGCAACACTGCCCAACATGTTCCTGTCCATATGGCACTTGCCTCTTGGACATCAACAGACATCTTCGAGAAGCAGCCACACCTTATATAGTTGTGATGGGTGGTCTGATTTTGGTCTCTCTTCAGTCCTGCATATTTGTTAAAAGAATAGCTCATCCAGTAATTGAAATTTGCTAATAATTGACTTTCCCTCAAGCCATCCAAGATGTAGATGAGTTTGTTTCTTGTTTTTTGAACCGATTTGGAGAAAGTGTAGCATTACATCACCAATGGATCCACTGCAGCAAATGGTTGCCACCAGAACGCAAGTTAAAACTGCTGATAAAAACATCACAATAGTTCACAAGTAATCCACATAACTCCAGTCCAATAAAAAAAAAAAATGTTTATGTCAAACCATTGTTTCTGGTTGTACTACTATCTATAATATTGCTTTCTCCAATGAAAAAAAAAAAATTATATATATATATTAGGGGTGTAACGGTTCACAAAATTCACGGTTCTGTTCGATACGATACACTGGTGTCACGGTTCGGTTCGGTACGTTTTAGATACAGCAAAAAGAAAAAATTGGCAGATAAATTTCCTTGATTTTTAAAAAAATGTTTTATTTATTAAAACTAACAAAGTATGTTTTTTTTTTTACATTGAACAATGATTGAGCTATTTACCCATCTTCTATAGTGTTTTCTTAGCAGCATACTGTATAAAACAAAAACAGCTCCTTATAAAAAAATGAAAATGTTATATTATTGTAGTAGTTATGAACAAATACAAAGATGTAACTTTTTATATGGAACTCTATAACTCTTTATATTGAGTGTGTTTTTACTCAATTGGTTCTCTATAGGGCTTATGTTTTTTGGAACAAAGCAGGAATTACGTTCTGTCTGAAATGGGCTCGTGAAGGAATATTGTAACTGGGCTCAATTACGTTAAGCATGTTCTTAAAACCTACGTTTTCCACTACAGAGGGGCCTTTCACACAGGACGCGGTATGCGCGGCGCTTGCCCTTCAGATACAACGTGATTTGCGCTGCGTAGGCGGAGTTTTAAAAACTTTTAGCGGGAGCTCTATCATAGTCTGTTGTTCCTTGAATGGAGATATGTCTCCATGACACAGCTTTCCTGACAATGTCCCTATACTACCTCAAACTTGTATCGTACAGCTCAGGAAATTCTGACACACACAGTACTGTACTAGCCGTTCATTCATTTTGATTTCCGTGCTTGTTTTGGATCCTATTGGTCGCGCTGGTAATCGTCACAGAGCGCAGCGGCAAAAGTTGAACTATTTTGAACTTTGACCGCGGCGTGCGCGCAAGCACGCAAATGATGCAACAAAACGTCCTTGCGCGGAGCAAGCCATTGAGATGAATGGGTTTTTATAGCGCAGCGCCGCGCATACCGCGTCCTGTGTGAAAGGCCCATAAAGGCGCTCGCTCACTCAGTACGCGCTGAAGGTTCGTTGCAAAATGGCTAATGCGTTTAACAGACCAGAAAAAGAAGATCCTCCAATAACCAACATGTCTGGTGTTTGGGTGCACTTTCGGATTCCCTGTAAGCTATAATGGTGATGATAGAATGAATGGTAAATAGTAAGGTCTCATATCCGCGGCTATAACGTAAATGTAGCCTACCAATCGCCGTGGTGATGTCTTTTGCCCTGTTTGAATCCTTGGAAATGTCTGTCTAAATGCTGCGGGGATAGTTTGTTGCGTGTATGTTTCTCCTTTTTTTCGTCTTTTCCCACACTAAGGTGATGTCGGCGTAAATGAGTTGACATGTTTCAAGTATTCCCGCTGGTGTTTTTTTTTTTTTTTTTTTTTTTTTAGATGCGACATATCGTTGTTTTTTTATCCACCACTCTCTTGCCATCACCATTATAGCTTACAGGGAATCCAAAGTGCACCCAAACACCAGACCTGTTGGTTATTGGAGGATCTTCTATTTCTGGTCTGTTAAACGCATTGGCCATTTTGCAACGAGCCTTCAGCGTGTATTACTGATAGAGCTAGCGCCTGACTGAGTAGCCTAACATAAACACATAAGTTGGTGTTTTTTTCTTCTTCGGGGGTGTCAGGGGCATTGCCTGTTACGTCGTTTGGGTTATTGGGCTACCTTGTTGAACGCATATCATTATATTTCACAATTTTTTATTTATTTTCCAAATATAATTAATTAGTCCAACGAACCGTTCGGTTCATAATGCGTACCGCGTACCGAACCGCAAGCCTCGTACCGAATGGTTCAATACGAATACGCGTATCATTACACCCCTAATATATATATATATATTCTGAATTAGGAGAGAAATATGCATGGATCAAGCACCGTAATGCATAAAAACAGTCCTAAACAAATCTATTGGTGGATTTTGATGTGAAAGGACACCTGAAAATGGACTGTTTCACTGGAGGAAGCATTATTATGGATTGGATTTGTTTATTTTAAACATGTAGGATTTTGCTTCACAAAAACATTAATTGATGGATTAATGTTGGAGTCACATAGATTGTTGTCATGTTCTTATCAGCTGTTTGGACTCTCATTCTGGCATGTAAGAAGGGATTTTATTTTTTATTTTTATGAAATTACCTCCTCATAAAACTGTTGTTTCCCCCCTTCATGTTTGGTGTCGTTCTAAAGGTCTTTCTAAAGGTAAATTTAAACTTGAAAAGATTAAAAGTTCTTTTTTTTTATTAAAAAGTGTAATTGTGTTAAACACATTGTTCCCATAGCACACACTGTATAGCTGTTTGTGCTACGAGATGTGAAAATAGGCTAGTTAAGTTGATTCTTTAAAACACATGATTGCTTTGCTGTAAGTGTTAAGTGTAAGTGTAGATGCTATGCATTGTAGACCATGTGTCTTGTGTTAAATTAGGATAACTGTTACATGTGTGACTATGTTAAATTTGTTTGTTTCCTACATGGAGCACGTGGCTATTCCCCATATGGCTATAATGTCTATGTACAGGAGCAGGGTTGCCACACCGCTACAATGTAAATCACAATTTGATTATCCTTTCTAAATTGTTTCTAATCGTTTCATTACGGAATTGGCATGATAAAATTTTACCTGACAAAATGTTATATTTGATTTATTTGGAACTCTCCTGAAATCATTATAACTAGTAAATTGTGAGGAAGCTTTTGTTACCGCAAGTCTACGGACAGGATAGGTCAAACTCAAGTTTCATGAATGATAGGATCAGTAGGCACATGATCTTTCACTGATGTTAGCAAGTTGTATGTGAAAAGACAAAGTAAACTACACTTTTTGTTATAAACATGCAGTAGGTAGGAGACAAAAAGGTATAAGTCGACCTACACCCTCTGACTAAAATCAGACTGGCGAATATATGATCGTAAGATCCACGTAAGGCCAACGTGAGACTTAAATGAGACATTAGGTCCCCAAATCCTGATTAGTTCAGAGGCGCAATTAAAAGACCGAACATACATTAAACCTTCAGCCAGGTTGTTGGACTTCGCTTTTTGGGCCGGTGGGTGGATGCTTACAGGCGGCACCCATTCATTGCAAAGGATCCATTGGTGAGCAAGTCATTTAATTCTAAATCTTATATGGCCTGAAAAGGAGCACAAAAAAAAAGAATTAAAAAATACGTAGGGTCGAAGAACGAACCCCATTTTCTTCCACTTGCATTATTTCATCCTTTTTTTGAACACTTGACACTAGCTGTCCTCTCTGCTACCTGGAGTTTACTCAGCAGTCAGGGAAAAGAGAGATGGACAAATGAAATTTCCTATTCTCATTGACATCAGTAAACATTCTCTTTGCATACCAGATACATTTCCATCAACTGTCATTCTCAGTGCCCGGAGTCTTTTATCACACTTCGCTAGACTTGCAGTTTAAGCTGCATAACGTAGCGAAGGAAAGCTCATGTGGTAGTCCTATACAAAGTTGCTGTCAAAACAAAACATATCCGAATTCTTCTTGGTGACTTTATTTGCATTTTAGGATGACTCATTTTTGATTGTCACTCATGCGTGTTACACATAGTGACATGAAAGCTGGAGTGCACTGAAATGAACCAATACCAACACTACTATGAACAGAAAAAAAAAGAACAGAACAACAAGATTATTAACAACCTGTATATTATTCTTGTATGAACACAAGTTATAGCACAAAGTTGACAAATGAACATTAGAAGGTATGTTGAAATAAACATCAACTTTCTAAAATGTATTTAATTTAATATAATTATTAATTTATTTAAAAGTAAAGTCTATCATTTATAAATAGCACCGGGGGGCATAGGTAATCACAGTGTGCTAATATACAGAAAAATGCCACTGCTATGAGTGATTGCGTTTATACACATAAACAGTCCGACGGCATGACTATATAAAAATATAAGAAACAACAACAGTCTTGAAAAAAAAAAAAAAATGTGCAGAACTTTTTAATTCCGCCACAGATTCAAACCTTATGTTGACAGTTTAACAGCTGAGCCCAAGCCTACGTTACTAATTCCAAAACATCACTTTAGAACTAGTAATGAAGGAATGTTGAGTTTACTTACTGTATTAAAAGCTCACTTTATTATGTAGAGTATTATTGCCTGAGCGAGTGTGATGACGACCACTGGCACGGCACCAACATACCTAAACTCACTGGTTAAATCTTATGTGCCCTCCAGATGTTTGCGCTCTGCAAGTGAACGACGCCTTGTGGTGCCATCCCAAAGAAGTTCAAAATCACTCACACTGACCTTTTTCTGGACTGTGCCCAGCTGGTGGAATGACCTCCCAATCTCAATTCAACTCATTTTCAAGAAACATCTAAAGACTCATCTTTTTCGCCTGCACTTAACCAACTAATACTAGCACTTTTCCTTTTCTTGTCTTTTCATTTATATAAAAAAAAAACACAACCTGGCTATGCGTTCTATATTAGACTAACTGAGACTTGTCACGGCACTTGTATACTGTTGATGTTCTCTTGTTGACCTGACTGCTTCTATTGTTCTCATTTGTAAGTCGCTTTTGGATAAACGTCTGCTAAATGATTAAATATAAATGTAAATGACCTGCATCTCATACAGCATTCTTCAGTTTAATCTCGTATTGACAATAAAATGTTTATTTGAATGTCCACTGAGGAAAGCGATATCTTTGTCACACTATTAAGATTTCCAATGACAGTGGCAGACCAAATGGCGGAATAATGTAACTTAAATCACCAATACGATCACACCATTTCTCAAGTACCATTATACAACTATTATTTATATAAATATTTTTTTAAACAACAACAGCCATTATCAAATGTACCATAGCTATACAATACAGAAAAAAAGGAACAATGGATTAGAAAAAAAATTGTATACTTGTAGAGTAAAGCCGAGTTCAGACTGCACGATTTTCAAAGAAGTTGGGTCACTGTTCTTTTCACACTGCATGACTATCTTAGCCAGCATTCAATCACTGCAGTGTTCACACTGCACGATGGATCGACAGAAGGTTTCACACTGCATAACTTTACAATAGGAAGAATCGCCGACAACTCTGTCTGGCACGCAAACTACATTTCACAACCAAACACTCGCGAGATGTGAAAAGGAAACAACGTGATATCACACGTGCAAGACCGGAGTTTTCACGTGAGCCTGCGATAGCTCAGATGAAACGACAAACAGACACGGGTGCTCCTGCTAAATTTATACTAATTTATCTTCCATTTCACGGGTCCAAATAGACCGAGAAGAAAGCCTTTTTCTGAAATGAAGCCATGCTTGCTGATTTTGTGGTCTATAACTCCTCCCCGATTTCCCGCTGCTCTGTATCTTGCTCTCTCATTGGCTGTCGGTCATCACCGATGTAGTTGTCAGTCAGAACACTTTTCAGACAGCATGATTTTGAATCGCTGACAGGTCCAGATATTTAGCATGCCAAATATCTCACAGGCATCAGCGACTCGTCTGCGATTCTCTCAGATCGCGTCTTTGCTCATTCACACTGTATCATTGTGACTCTCGTGAACGAGCACAGATTTGCCTGTGATTTCAGGCATTTGTCGGCGATTTCTCAAAACCTGTCTGCGAGCCAAAAACTGGGCTAAAATCGTGCAGTCTGAACTTGGCTTAACAAAGAAAACCTGTGTCTTGAGTGCAAACAAACGTCTTTGAAACTACAGAGCTTACTTCGACCAGCCATGACTTTCTCTCTCTCTCTTTATACAGTAAATGTTTGTTTTGCCTGTCTCAAACTGTTGATTGAAATGTGCTGTAGGGTGGAGCATAATCTTAATTCAAACAAACTGTTGTAGATCTAAGCGGTGGTTCTTACAGGGCCTTACATGCTGTAGCTAGACATCCAAAGCCCAGACCTTATACAGGAGAAGCAGGATCATCCAAGTGTGGAGGAACCTGCTTAAGGATTCCCTCATGCTTCTCACAGGATGACCATTGAACTTCCTTAGCTTGCTAACAAGGACTGTCACAGCATCAGTCAACCAGATCATGTCTCTCAGAAAACAAGCCTAACAAACAAACACATCATCTAACATGCAAATGAGGCCTTTCCAGCAGCCCTGGCGCTCCTGGATCTTTCAACAAAGATATCCCAGTGAGAAAACTAGAAATCTGAGCATGGCATCACAAATGACATATTGTCTGTAAAAGATTATGTAGTGATGGAAATATGGTACTTAAAATAACAGTAAACAGCAAGCAATGTTGGATTAACAAATCGGGAATAATTCAGATTTTTTTTAAGGATTTTAAAAAGTCTACTATCCTCAGCAACTCTGCATTTATCAGAGTTTTTACGCATGAATTATGATAACCTCAGTCAGGATTTTTTTCCTATGTGTTTTTATTGCTCTTAGGGCATGAAAAACAAGAATTGATTTTTATTTTATTTTTTTACAAATTTTTCAAAGAGATCTTCAGATGTCCACTTGAGTTGACAGCATGCGGTTGGTTTAAACTGAAGATATACTGTATTAAATACAAGACAATAATCAAACAGATAAAATATGTGAATTTAACAAAGTAATCAATGCAATTATATAAAATAATGTGAAAACTATAAAATATATGCAAAAGATATAAATGCAAAATATTGCAATGGCTTCTTACAACTTCATACAAGTTGCACTTCGCGTATCTATGATATCAGAACATGAGGACGTGATTCCATCAGAATTTTCTACAGCCTGTCAAGGTTCAACTGTGGAAACCACTCAGATGCTCCCTCCAGTGCACCAGAGTATGGAGATTTACCCTTATTAGCTGATAATTATGATTATGTTCAAGATGGACATGCACATTTCTATCATAGCCCTCCTCTGAGAAAACCTAGCGATACGTTTTTTCAATCTCATCTGAAATGATCAGTGTTGGGGGTAACGCATTACAAGTAACATGCATTACCTAATCAGATTACTTTTTGATCTAACAAGTAATTAACTACAAGTAATGTGCATTACCTAATCAGATTACTTTTTGATGTTATGAGTAAAAAAACGCATTACAATAATGCACATTACATAATCAGATTACTTTTTGATGTTATGAGAAAGGAAACGCATTACAAGTAACATGCATTACCTAATCAGATTACTTTTTGATGTTATGAGTAAAAAAACGCATTACAATAATGCACATTACATAATCAGATTACTTTTTGATGTTATGAGAAAGGAAACGCATTACAAGTAACATGCATTATGTAATCAGATTACTTTTTGATGTTATTAGTAAAAAAATGCATTACAATAACATGCATTATAAAATCAGATTACTTTTTGATCTAACAAGTAATGCATTTCAAGTGTCATACATTATGTAATCACATGACTTTTTTCGATGTCAATGAAAGTTACATTCTAATAATACAAATACATTTATTTACAGTAGAAAAAGTCAATGCATATTAAGTTTTTAAATTTTAAATTTCAAAAACAATATTCACATTATAATTATGAATTGTAGCTGAAATATAGCCATTGCATGCATGACGTCCACTACAGTGGACATGTGATTAATCAGAGTTTTCTCTCAATCTAAAACCAAAACTTGGAAAATTTTACTGTGATATGACTCATTAGATATTGCTTTATGCTGCAATATTTTTTTACCTACAAGAGTCTCCTAGGATGGAAGGAATGGGTGGATATTCTGGAGCAACTTGGCATGTCTGACTGACCCTTGGCCATCTTGGTTTGGAGGGGGAAAAAAAAAAAAAAATCGAAAAAAAAAATCTTGCCACTTGGTTGCAATTTATAGGATGATGCACCAGGGTCCAATGAAGAGATTGATGTGCAACTTTGCCATAAAAACCCGTGCAAATTCAAGAAAATGCTTTTTTTAATAGCTGTCCACTGTAGTGACCACTATGCGTAAAAGGGTTAAAATAATAATAATAATAATAATAATAATAAACAACAAATCAAAATATGTTTTACTTAATAAAATATCGCATATACAATTAAAACCCATCCAGGCGTTCCTCTGTATAGATGTCCAGGAATTTAAGCCCCTCTCTATTTCTCCATGTTTGTCAAAGCCACAGCTCCAAGACTTTCCCACTGTGCAAATACTGGTTTTCAAAGAGATTATAACAAGTATCTGTCAGGGGCAGAAATGCATGGATATTATGCATGTGGAGGGCAGACTTGTAACAGTGCTTGTAATTTTGCAGCAAGTCCACACTATCACTGCAGCTTAGGAGCAACTTGGGAAAATGGGACGTTTCCCAGCACCAGGGTGTGACCAGGTTGAGCCAGCTACAGCAGCGGTGAGGTTGCAACAATTTACATCATTCAAACATCCATCTACCACACCGAATACCATCCCGATTGATGACATGGATTTTAATTTCAAATGAGTAGGGAACGAGACACTGCGTCCTCTAGGGGTCACTTTGGGGAACACCTCGTCGTGACCCGTGTCTGAAGCATACTTTGAAAAAAACACCAACTTGTTAGCCAGCGACAGCCCCTGATGTCACTACTGGTGCGACTATAAATAAGCGCCCGGAGAGCACGTCATTTACTTCTTCCTCTGAAGCTTGCGTCCGAAGCATGGCAGGGAGCTAGAGGACGCAGTGTCTTGTTCCCTACTCAGGGAACTATGGTTACATTCGTAACCTGAGACAGTTCCCTTTCGAGGGAACTTTGAACTGCGTCCTATAGGGGTTGCTTTGGGGAACAGTATGCCCACGCCGCCATGCTGAGGGGAGTGCAGGCCAGAATCATGGCAAACACTAAGTACCAACTCTACCATTTCCATGGGAGTTGCCCCTGGGACGGTTAGACGGCTGTCAATGACATTATCCCTTACGGCCAAAGGCCTAAGCTGCATACCCAGTGTATTTATTATGGCCTCTGCCTGGGGTAGAGCTAAAGGATTGGAATCAGGAAGGATTCCTTTAAAGGGATACGGCTAAGAACCCAGTATTTATACAAGGTCTTTCCTGTCACACAGGGGCTACCGCTTGATCTCGCACAAGTTTGCTGAAGGAGCTGTCTCAACAGATACCTGTTAGCAACACCCTGTTTTAGAAATTTATTAGAGGATACATAAATGGAGTGGCACCCAAGATGAACGGGGCTTTTCACCAACTCAAGAAAGCGCACAAAGCAACCGCGTGGAGCCCTTCCCATAAATGATTTTAAGTAAGAACGCAGAGCACTACCGTGCGAACTTACCACAGTGTGGATTTCAGAAAGTGCGCAAAGACTTCACGTGCACACTTAGCATAATATGGATTTTTTAAATACGGTTCTAAGGAGGGGCTCTTGTGGCACTCTGATCGAGCAGCTCACAGATGCTTAGCATGTGTACTGTACGTACTTAGAGGTTCCTCAGCATTACAGAGGCGCTGAACCGCACGGGAGAGGTAAGCTTCTATTTTACAAACCTCTGGCGAGGCAGTATATACAGGAAGAATTCTGTAACCACCACCTCCACCTTCCTGCTGGATGTGACAGTTCATATAAGCGGCCAGGAGGACCCTCAGGGTGACCTGGCTGGACATTCATGAAATCCCCTGCAGTGTTGTGTTCCAGTTCAACTTTGCCGTGGCACGATCCATAACCTCTAACAGCTCCACATACACAGGGCAGGAGGATTGAGAAGGCTCAGCCTCAGCTTATTCCTTGGCAAAACCCAGCAGAGCACTAACTTCAGTATCAGAAAGGGTTAATGACAACACATCTTCCTCCTGAAGTTCACTCTTGTCTGCCGCCGAAGAGCGTGAAAGGGAAAGTCCCTCTCTAAACTCCTCAATGAGATCCACCTGTGATCCCCAAGAGATTATTCTCCCCCGTGCCTCAGTGTTGGTGGGTCCCGAACTGCGGGAAACAGATGGCTGTCCCTCTTTCCTTGAAAAGAGACAAACGAGAGCGGAGCTTTTTCATAGGAGAACACTCACAATGCACGCAGATCGCCCCCTCAAGGACATCGCACGAGTGCTCGTCGCCCAAATAAGAGACGCAAAGACTGTGCGTGTCATCAGGTGTAACATGCAAATGCCTTTCCAGCAGCCCTGGCGCTCCTGGATCTTTCAACAAAGATATCCCAGTGAGAAAACTAGAAATCTGAGCATGGCATCACAAATGACATATTGTCTGTAAAAGATTATGTAGTGATGGAAATATGGTACTTAAAATAACAGTAAACAGCAAGCTATGTTGGATTAACAAATCGGGAATAATTCAGATTTTTTTTAAGGATTATAAAAAGTCTACTATCCTCCGCAACTCTGCATTTATCAGATCAAAAATACAGAAAACTGTAATATTGTGACCATTTTTTATTTTTATTCCTGTGATGGCAAATATGACATTACTCCAGTCTTCAGTGTCACATCAGTTATTATGAATTATTAGTAATGCTTAACTATTAATAATGGTAGTGATGATTATGATGTTGAAAACATTATTTTGCTGATTATTATTTTCATAGAAACTCATAGTTGATATTTTATAGAAACAAATACTCCCATACCCCAACAGCACCTCGCCCCTATTTTGATATCTCAGTCCCACATGTATGTACACAACCCTGGCATAATGACAATTGCGGAAACAAGAAAAGATGACACACAAGCTTATTCAAACAAAAGCCAACACAGATACATTTTATGAAATGAGCACTCTCTTTTCTCTGTCAATACAAGACATGCCACTATAACTGCTGATTGGCTGAAAGTGTATTTTGGGACACAGTCCGACACTGGTGGTCAAATAAAATAAAAAAAAGCTTTGCCATCACAGAAATAACAAATTAACCCTTTCACGCATGAATTATGATAACCTCAGTCAGGATTTTTTTCCTATGTGTTTTTATTGCTCTTAGGGCATGAAAAACAAGAATTGATTTTTATTTTATTTTTTTACAAATTTTTCAAAGAGATCTTCAGATGTCCACTTGAGTTGACAGCATGCGGTTGGTTTAAACTGAAGATATACTGTATTAAATACAAGACAATAATCAAACAGATAAAGTATGTGAATTTAACAAACTAATCAATGCAATTATATAAAATAATGTGAAAACTATAAAATATATGCAAAAAATATAAATGCAAAATATTGCAATGGCTTCTTACAACTTCATACAAGTTGCACTTCGCGTATCTATGATATCAGAACATGAGGACGTGATTCCATCAGAATTTTCTACAGCCTGTCAAGGTTCAACTGTGGAAACCACTCAGATGCTCCCTCCAGTGCACCAGAGTATGGAGATTTACCCTTATTAGCTGATAATTATGATTATGTTCAAGATGGACATGCACATTTCTATCATAGCCCTCCTCTGAGAAAACCTAGCGATACGTTTTTTCAATCTCATCTGAAATGATCAGTGTTGGGGGTAACGCATTACAAGTAACATGCATAACCCATTCAGATTACTTGTTTGATGTTACAAGTAAAGTAATGCGTTACAAGTAACATGCATTACCTAATCAGATTACTTTTTGATCTAACAAGTAATTAACTACAAGTAATGTGCATTACCTAATCAGATTACTTTTTGATGTTATGAGAAAGGAAACGCATTACAAGTAACATGCATTATGTAATCAGATTACTTTTTGATCTAACAAATAAATTAATGCATTTCAAGTGTCATACATTATGTAATCACATGACTTTTTTCGATGTCAATGAAAATTACATTCTAATAATACAAATACATTTATTTACAGTAGAAAAAGTCAATGCATATGAAGTTTTTAAGTTTTAAATTTCAAAAACAATATTCACATTATAATTATGAATTGTAGCTGAAATATAGCCATTGCATGCATGACGTCCACTACAGTGGACATGTGATTAATCAGAGTTTTCTCTCAATCTAAAACCAAAACTTGGAATATTTTACTGTGATATGACTCATTAGATATTGCTTTATGCTGCAATATTTTTTTACCTACAAGAGTCTCCTAGGATGGAAGGAATGGGTGGATATTCTGGAGCAACTTGGCATGTCTGACTGACCCTTGGCCATCTTGGTTTGGAGGGGGAAAAAATCGAAACAAAGGCTTGCCACTTGGTTGCAATTTATAGGATGATGCACCAGGGTCCAAAGAAGAGATTGATGTGCAACTTTGCCATAAAAACCCGTGCAAATTCAAGAAAATGCTTTTTTTAATAGCTGTCCACTGTAGTGACCACTATGCGTGAAAGGGTTAAAATAATAATAATAATAATAAACAACAAATCAAAATATGTTTTACTTAATAAAATATTGCATATACAATTAAAACCCATCCAGGCGTTCCTCTGTATAGATGTCCAGGAATTTAAGCCCCTCTCTGTTTCTCCATGTTTGTCAAAGCCACAGCTCCAAGACTTTCCCACTGTGCAAATACTGGTTTTCAAAGAGATTATAACAAGTATCTGTCAGGGGCAGAAATGCATGGATATTATGCATGTGGAGGGCAGACTTGTAACAGTGCTTGTAATTTTGCAGCAAGTCCACACTATCACTGCAGCTTAGGAGCAACTTGGGAAAATGGGACGTTTCCCAGCTCCAGGGTGTGACCAGGTTGAGCCAGCTACAGCAGCGGTGAGGTTGCAACAATTTACATCATTCAAACATCCATCTACCACACCGAATTCCATCCCGATTGATGACATGGATTTTAATTTCAAATGAGTAGGGAACGAGACACTGCGTCCTCTAGGGGTCACTTTGGGGAACACCTCGTCGTGACCCGTGTCTGAAGCATACTTTGAAAAAAACACCAACTTGTTAGCCAGCGACAGCCCCTGATGTCACTACTGGTGCGACTATAAATAAGCGCCCGGAGAGCACGTCATTTACTTCTTCGTCTGAAGCTTGCCTCCGAAGCATGGCAGGGAGCTCGAGGACGCAGTGTCTTGTTCCCTACTCAGGGAACTATGGTTACATTCGTAACCTGAGACAGTTCCCTTTCGAGGGAACTTTGAACTGCGTCCTATAGGGGTCGCTTTGGGGAACAGTATGCCCACGCCGCCATGCTGAGGGGAGTGCAGGCCAGAATCATGGCAAACACTAAGTACCAACTCTACCATTTCCATGGGAGTTGCCCCTGGGACGGTTAGACGGCTGTCAATGACATTATCCCTTACGGCCAAAGGCCTAAGCTGCATACCCAGTGTATTTATTATGGCCTCTGCCTGGGGTAGAGCTAAAGGATTGGAATCAGGAAGGATTCCTTTAAAGGGATACGGCTAAGAACCCAGTATTTATACAAGGTCTTGCCTGTCACACAGGGGCTACCGCTTGCTCTCGCACAAGTTTGCTGAAGGAGCTGTCTCAACAGATACCTGTTAGCAACACCCTGTTTTAGAAATTTATTAGAGGATACATAAATGGAGTGGCACCCAAGATGAACGGGGCTTTTCACCAACTCAAGAAAGGGCACAAAGCATCCCATAAATGATTTTAAGAACGCAGAGCACTACCGTGCGAACTTACCACAGTGTGGATTTCAGAAAGTGCGCAAAGACTTCACGTGCACACTTACCATAATATGGATTTTTTAAATACGGTTCTAAGGAGGGGCTCTTGTGGCACTCTGATCGAGCAGCTCACAGATGCTTAGCATGTGTACTGTACGTACTTAGAGGTTCCTCAGCATTACAGAGGCGCTGAACCGCACGGGAGAGGTAAGCTTCTATTTTACAAACCTCTGGCGAGGCAGTATATACAGGAAGAATTCTGTAACCACCACCTCCACCTTCCTGCTGGATGTGACAGTTCATATAAGCGGCCAGGAGGACCCTCAGGGTGACCTGGCTGGACATTCATGAAATCCCCTGCAGTGTTGTGTTCCAGTTCAACTTTGCCGTGGCGCGATCCATAACCTCTAACAGCTCCACATACACAGGGCAGGAGGATTGAGAAGGCTCAGCCTCAGCTTATTCCTGGGCAAAACCCAGCAGAGCACTAACTTCAGTATCAGAAAGGGTTAATGACAACACATCTTCCTCCTGAAGTTCACTCTTGTCTGCCGCCGAAGAGCGTGAAAGGGAAAGTCCCTCTCTAAACTCCTCAATGAGATCCACCTGTGATCCCCAAGAGATTATTCTCCCCCGTGCCTCAGTGTTGGTGGGTCCTGAACTGCGGGAAACAGATGGCTGTCCCTCTTTCCTTGAAAAGAGACAAACGAGAGCGGAGCTTTTTCATAGGAGAACACTCACAATGCACGCAGATCGCCCCCTCAAGGACATCGCACGAGTGCTCGTCACCCAAACAAGAGACGCAAAGACTGTGCGTGTCATCAGGTCTCAGCTGACATGGATGTACACACTGTTTAAACACCTTGCTAGTGGATGCCATGATAAACAAAGAAAGATTGTTCTTACCGTGGTCGTTTCTCAGATGCACGCTTCAAACAAAACGGTCAATGAAGATGAAGATAATGATGTGCTCTCCGGGCGCTTATTTATAGTCGCACCAGTAGTGACGTCAGAGGCTGTCGCCGGCCAACATGGTGTTTTTTCAAAGTATGCTTCAGACACAGGTCACGACGAGGTGTTCCCCAAAGCGAACCCTAGAGGACGCAGTTCGAAGTTCCCTCGAAAGGGAACTATATTTAAACAAATAGCCATTAAGAATTTGCAAGTAAACCAAATAGCACATATTTTACTTGTAATACAGTAATATTCAAATCTCCCTATGAAACTTTGTATTAAATTATTTTAGTCTCCAATTAACTTTTATTTTTGGCAAATCACAATACACCTAATAGGCCACTAAACTGACCAGCAAATACAATAAATAAATAAATAAAAATCCCTTTGAGTGTTCAGTCACAGAACTGAAAGAACTGAATCACTGCCTGAGTCACAATAAAAAAAAATATTGTTTGCCACTGAGCAAAGCATATATTATGAATATATATATATGAATAATACTTCCAAAATAGCAAGGGAAATTAGGGAAATTAAATAAACAGTCATAAAATAATGATTTAAAGTGAGCTAAATAAACGATATATTCGTCCAGGTTACGTTCGCGGTTAATCTAGGGCTATAGGACCACGTAACAGAATAAGAAAAGGTTATGTGTGGAGGCAGCAAGGTTCAATTCCCAAGCCCAGAGCTCTAACAAAAGCCAACCATGGACTCGTATCAAAAGCAAGTTCTTTATTTAACAGGTATGGGAGGATGTCAAGACTTCGAGAGGCGGCAAGGCCAACATAACAAACAAAAACCCTCTAACTATTAGGGAGAAACTAACCAAACTAACAAAAGGAAAGAAAAAAATACAATACTAATAAACTAACTCCCTTACTAGCATAAACAGGAGAAAACAAATAACATGATAAACAAAATGGCACCCACCTCTCTACTAACCTTCCCACTTAAATTAACAATATAAGTGTATTAGATAACAAACAACAACAAATACAAACAAACAAAATAACTCAAAACAAACCAGATTCCTTGTCACAGGCTCCAGTTAGCACAAAGGTGTTAACACAATAACACTATAGAGGAATGAACAAAAAACTCCAGCAAACACCAAAGCTGTCTGGGTTGAGAACAGAATCCTCACGATGCAGCCTCCACACACACACACAGCTTGTGCTGTGCCATGGTGCAGCTTAAAACCTCACCGCTTCCTCTCCTCCCACAATTCCATCAGGTCTTCAATTAGTGGAATCAGGTGGCGGCCCTTACCTCCTGCTTAGGCAAAGTGAATGAGTAGAGAGAGAAACTGGGAAAAAACAAAACATACGTCCTTGGATGTAACACCCTCACCACAAAAGAATTTCAGCCAAAAGTTGTAACACAAAACATACCACAGGGCAAGGCTCCCTAATCTGGAACATAAATTCTAGACAAAGCGTCCGCAACAATGTTCTCAGGTCCCTTTTTATGCTGGATTTCGGTGTTATATTCTTGCATAATAAGAGACCAGCGCATCAAGCGTTGGTTAGAGTTAGACATTCTCGAAAGAAACACCAATGGATTATGATCGGTATAAGCGAATGGACACATCACTTCCACCCAAATATGCCTCAAAATGTTGAAGCGCTAACAATAAAGCCAATGCCTCTTTCTCGATCGTACTGTAGTTCTGTTGACTCTTAGAAAACTTCTTTGAGAAAAAAGATACAGGATGTTCAATGCCCACTCCATCCTCCTGCAGCAAAACTGCACCAGCTCCAGTAGCACTGGCGTCCAGCTGCAACTGGAAAGGTACTGCAAAATTGGGAGCAGAAAGGACAGGGCAGGTACAAAGGAGGTCTTTAGCAGCATTAAAAGCACTTATACACTCTGATGTCCACACAAATTTCCTAGATGTACTAAAGGAGGTCAGTAAGAGGTGAAACGATGGCAGCAAAGTTTTTCAGCCAACCGTCCAAGCACTTCATTTACCTAGACCAAGTTGTCTCCCCACAAGTTGAAATACACCACAACATCATCCAAATAAACTTCAGTATTCTGCAGTCCTGACAATACGCTGTTCATGAGTCGTTCAAAGATGGAAGGTGCATTTTGCATGCCAAAAGCCATGACCGAGTATTGCAGAAAGGCATCAGGTGTTACGAATGCAGATATCTGAAGCACGTGGTGTTAGAGGAACTTGCCAATACCCTTTTAGCAAGTCTAATTTTGTGACGTAACGTGCACTACCAACTCGATCGACACAATATTCCATTCTTGGAAGTGGGAAGGAATCTGGCTTAGTCACAGCATTGAGTTTGCGATAATCAGTACAAAATCTGACTGAGAATCAGACTTGGGCACTAAGATACAAGGGGAACTCCATGGACTTTGGCTAGGGACAGCCAGCCCATGATCCAGCAGATATTGAACCTCAGATCTCATAAGGTCACGCTTCTTTGGGTTCACTCTGTACGGATGTTGCTTAATTGGTTGACTATTACCTACATTAAGATCATGACATAGTACAGTAGTTTGAGATGGCACATCAGCATAAAGGCAGGAATATTTATCAAACTACTAATGGCCTCAAACTCACTTGCAGACAAATGGGAAAGGCTAGTCTTCAAATTAGCCAGAATGGCAGAATTCTGCAAACGGACACACGAAGTTGAAGCATCTTTTGCCATCAATCCATCCTCCTCAGGGCAATTCGCTGGAGGCAAAACAACAGTAGTCACAGGTAATGGCTTAGGAGAACTCGCTTCATTCACATTCCGTGCAACAAAAGCCTTGAACATGTTCACATGACATACTCTGCTTTTCTTCTTCTGATCAGTAGTAAAAATTACATAGTTGGTGTCACTTAGCTTCCTCTCAATCATGTAAGGTCCTGAGAACCGAGCCTGCAACGCAGAGCCAGGTACTGGAAGCAGAACAAGCACAGACTCACCAGGCTGAAAAGTACGGGCCACACTCTTACGATCATACTGCACCATCTTAGTCTGGGAGTTGGCCAGATTAATTTTAGCAATCTCACAGGCCTTGTAAAGACGTTCACGAAAAGAACATAGTCAAGGATGGGCATAGGTGAAGAACTTTGTGACAAGAATTGCTCACTGATCAACTTAGGAGGTCCTCGTACAGTGTAACCAAACACTAGCTCTGCTGGACTGAACCCCAGGGACTCCTGGACACTCTCCCTTGCAGCAAACATGATTAATGGTAAGCCCTCAACCCATTCCTTGCAAGTCTCGATACAAAATTTTCGGAGCATCGACTTAAGAGTCTGGTGAAATCGCTCCAATGCACCTTGGGATTCTGGGTGGTAAGCACTAGCCAATTGGTGCTTAACACCCAACTCATTTAACATCTGTGAAAATACTTTAGATTTAAAATTAGTACCTTGATCTGATTGAATCACCTTTGGTAGGCCAAACATGGAGCAAAACTTAATAAGCTCTTGAACAACTGCCCTTGCTTTAAGAGTGCAAAGGGGGACTGCTTCTGGGTAACGAGTCGCAGCACACATAATGATCAAGATATACTGGTAACCTGACTTTGATCTAGGCAAAGGCCCCACGCAGTCAATAATTAGTCACTCGAATGGCTCACCAAGAACTTGAATTGGATTAAGGGGAGCTGGCTGAATGACTTGGTTTGGTTTACCTGCCAATTGACAAGTGGGACAAGAATGCACAAATTTGGAAACTGATGACTTTAGACCTGGCCAAAAGAAATATTTGAAATTCGATGGAAAGTTTTAGTCACCCATAAGTGGCCTGATAATACATTCTCATGAGCCAATTTTAACACCTGTGAACGATACCCAGAAGGTAGCACAATTTGACGAACCTCTTGCCAATTCAAATTAGAAAACTGAGGCTTCCATCTCCGCTTCAATACCCCATCCTCCAAAAAGTAAGTAACTCCAACTTCTGTCACTTGCATAATGTCCACCACAGCATCCATGCAATAGACTAAGGAAGGATCAGACATCTGAGCTGCAATCAAGTCCTTCTTACAACCTTCAATAAAAGAATGGGTACCTCACTTGACTCCGTACGTTCTGAACCCATTACCGGTACTACACTGAACTCGCATGTTTCACCGTTAGGCTGAGAAGAGAAAACGGTGTCAGATAGATCGATAGTATTTCCAAATTTCTTTGTGCACGTGTCACAACACAGGCAGGGAATACAGCAGAGAATTGCGTAAAAACATCAGGTAACTCAACACTAGGCTTGTTAATTACAATGGGTCTAGGAAAAACCTTACCACCAGCAAGATCATTTCCCAGAATAAGACTGACACCATCCACAGGTAATCGTGAGCACACCCCCAGAATAACGGTTCCTGTGACAAGGTCAGACTCCAAATACACCTTATGGAGGGGAATTTTAACACATCCCATTTCACATTGACGAATTAACATCACCACCGGTATAGGATTTGGGTGAAAAAGGTAACATCTCTAAAAATAATGACTGCATGGCTCCGGTGTTCCTCAAAATTCGAACTTGCTGTGTCTCAGAAACCGGCAAAAGAGAAACTAAGCCAAAAGAGATAAAAGGCTGATAAGCAACATCCAAATCCTTAAACACTGGTACGGATTGTACGAAGGCTACATTTTTGGCTTTAGAGGCAGTTTTCGGTTTCCATGCCTTACACTCTGAAATTAAGTGGCTTGGGTCAAGACAATAAAAACAGACCCGCCTATCCTCTGTACGCTTAGGACTAGATTTACGTTTACCTCCAGAAAACATCTCTGAATTAGCAGGACGAACAGAAGCATGGAACAGTTCTGAGCTCTCTGTAGCTAAAGACTGACTTTTAGACCGATGTATAGATGAAAATACGTTACGATGCGTCAACACAAATTCATCCGCTATAACAGCAACATCAGTAAGAGCTTGCACCTTCTGTTCATTCAAACGAACAACAACACTTCCCGGAACACAGGCTTTAAAATCTTCTAACAAGATTAACTCCCGGAGCTGCTCAAAAGTAGTAATCTTGCTAGAAACACACCATCAAAAAAAAAATCAACAAATTTGATCATCCACCAGCGGATGAGTGTTCAAAGTTGTTTCAGATAACACCGATAACATCAATTTGTTACCACTTTGTTAGACGAGCCCCCAAATTCTGTTACGTTCCCACTTAATCTAGGGCTATAGGACCACGTAACAGAATAAGAAAAGGTGATGTGTGGAGGCAGCAAGGTTCGATTCCCAAGCCCAGAGCGCTAACAAAAGCCAACCATGGACTCATATCAAAAGCAAGTTCTTTATTTAACAGGTATGGGAGGATGTCAAGACTTCGAGAGGGGGCAAGGCCAACATAAACAAAAACCCGCTAACTATTTGGGAGAAACTAACCAAAGGAAAGAAACAAATGCAATACAAATAAACTAGCTCCCTTACTAGCATAAACAGGAGAAAACAAATAACAAACAAAATGGCACCCACCTCTCTACTAACCTTCCCACTTAAGTTAACAATATATGTTTAATAGATAACAAACAATAACAAATACAAACAAACAAAATAATAAATCTCAAAACAAACCGGATTCCTTGTCACAGGCTCCAGTTAGCACAAAGGTGTTAACACAATAACACTAAAGAGGAATTAACCAAAAACTCCAGCAAACACCAAAGCTGTCTGGGTTGAGAACAGAATCCTCACGATACAGCCTCCACACACACACACAGCTTGTGCTTTGTGCCATGGTGCAGCTTAAAACCTCACCGCTTCCTCTCCTCCCACAATTCCATCAGGTCGTCAATTAGTGGAATCAGGTGGCAGCCCTTACCTCCTGCTTAGGGAAAGTGAATGAGTAGAGAGAGAAACTGGGAGAAAACAAAACATACATCCTTGGACGTAACAGTCCACAACACTAAATCATTGCCGTTTTATAAACTCTAACAACAGGATGTCTGAAAAGCTTACATGCTAGACTACATATTCTCCTAAACAGGAAAGTAATGAAAGCAATATTTTGTCATGGCGTTGCCTAACAAGCTTTATTAATACAGTATATTTACTGGCTGTTTACTGTTATTGCAGAAGCTTTGGTCAGATAGAAAGACGCTCACTGTCCCTTCATCAAGTGATTCAAGTTGCTTTAAACATCATTTACTAGGTGCCACAGTCGATTAGTAAAGCCCTGCTGACAGAAGTTACAGTATGTGAGGGATGCTATGAAGATTAACTAGGACAACAGCAGAGAAGACTGCAAATGTGGGCACATAACACATGTGCTCTTCTAAGGGAAAAATAAAGATCCCATAAGGCCACATTTCCATTTGGGACAAATATATATAAATATGTATGTACTTATTACCTTTTTACTCCATTTTCTTTTAAATATCACTGATGCTTCTATGGAAACCAGTTTCCACCTGTGTAAAAAATAAAACAAGGAACATTTGAGATATGAAGTCAATTTATGACATATAAAGCTGCAATTGTGAGAGATAAAGGCACAATTATAAGAAGAAGAAAAAAGTGTGCATTATGAGAAAGTGGAAATTGCCTTTTTTATTTTTACTCTGTCAAAAACAGACGTCAGTATGATTCAGCTTCCAACTGTCTTTTTTATTTACTGATAAAAGTTTCCAAAAATGTTTAAGGGCAAGTGTGGTGAAAGAGAAAATCCTTTGAGAAATTATACTGTACAATACATACAAAAGCAGAGCATGAACCAAACCCTAGGGGCACATTTTTTTAATATGTGTTATCTCCCTCTGGACTGGGCAACCGTCATTTTTTTTTTTTTATCATTTTTTTCTAGATATTTGTTCCAGGTATCTTGGCAGAAAAACAGCATGGTGGCCACATTCCATTAGAAAACATTACTTTACAGCCAATCTGTTTTGGTCAGAAAAACAGCTTTGTGTACTTATGAAAACTAGCTTCCAAACACTTTTTTCTTACATCTTTAAAGTCGAGCTCTCATTCCAGGCTTTTTTTTTTTTATCACCATCCTTCTCTCAGCCCACCTGGAATCCAAAAATGCATGCTGGGAACGCCATTGAACACTCGTAAATCTTTTCCATGGCTTATAAAGATGGCAAAAACTAAAGTGTAGTCCATTGCTATGCAGATTACTGAGCTATAGGGACACCTCAAGATCAGATGGCCCTTTTCCCCTTTCTATGAGTGCTTTGCCTGCATCAGATCTAGCTGACTTTGATCTCTCTCTCTCTCTCTCAATCTCTCTCTCTCTCTCCCTTGCTCTTACTCTCTGTCATCATAACTGTATTAGTGAGCTTGCCATTTTCTTCCCTGTATTCTATCAGGCTCCTTTCACTGCAGGGAACAGATCTTGTCACCCAGTTCCTCTCCATTTTATGTTGATAGTAAGCAATAACAGCATATGAATGTGTGCAGTGGCCTGCAACACCATTATTCCAAATAAAAAGTGTTCTGCATATTCAGCATGCTCCTTTAATTTTCCACTACTGACAAATTGAGATAATGGCAAGCCATACATAATGGGCCTAAAGCTTATTTTCACATTAAATGGGGGTTCTTCTTATCCAATGTTATTAGAACAGAAATGACCTATCGATAATGAGAAAAAAAACAGCCGCATTGTGTATAAGAAAGGAAAGCCAGTCAGGATGTGCCAAGCTACATTATTCTACATGTCTCATTGTGTGGAGTAAAGGAAATAAAGCATACATCAAACTCACTTTTTTATGTCATATCTCTACCTGCAGCTCTCCCTGGATAAGACAGATTTAAGATAGTATATATGTAAATCACCTGCAGTGCTGAGTCATGAAAAGTATTTTTGTCCTCGAACCAAAATCTTACTTTTGTACTGGTTTAGAAATATGATCACAAACTGGGCCTGACAGCAATTAAGCAAACTGCAAAACACTTTCAGAAAAGAATCCTACAGCGATACAACACAGATCTTCATAAGGAGGTTTGCTGTTCTCCTCCTTTCAACAGCTTTCTTAATGTCAAGCAGTTGGAAGCCTAGTTTCACTGCTCGCCTCATAACCATTTCATCTCTTTGAAGCCAAGACAGAAAATAGCTCAAAATGGCTCTGTATCATAAAGCAATAATTTGATCATACAATACTGCTTGCTCTTCTCAAGAGGAATTTAGGTATTTTCATGAGAGATTTTCATGTTTTCTTGTTTGCCAGCCACTTTCAATTTTCCCGAGGACCTTTGGAACGGTCAACTATGGAATCCGCCTCCAAACTTCGGATGATTGCTTCCAGACTGATGTGTAACAGAGAACAATACTGTGATATGTTCAAGTTTTGTGCTTGAGGAGAACTCAGAATTGGTTTAATTGACTTTCAAAACAGGTATTTTATCTGTTGAGAGATCAGCTGAATACCCAAATACACAACACAACACATTTTAGTCTTTTTTTCTGAGAACAGAACTGAGAACAGTAGTCATCATACAGTCGATCACACAACCAACACACCTTCTGTAATTACAAGATCAATTCAATTGGTTAAGAGGGAGTTTACAAGTAATCAGAGGCTGATCTGATGCTCAGACTCTCAACCGTATATATATATATATATATATATATATATATATATATATATATATATAAGCCTTTATGAATTCAGCACTTGAAGACAGACACTATCAAAGTATTTGATCACGAACATCCATGGAATTCTTAACTTTGATCTTTAAGTCAAGTGCCCTCTAGGAATACAAAATGTCTCTAGCTACCATAGACTATAATAACAAAGGACACACATTATTTTCTGACCTCTGCTGATGGAGGGGTATGAATGGACATTTAAGTAGCTTAACCTTTGCAAAAGCGAAACACTACCAAGACATTTTCAGTCAAACATCAACTGGCCAAAAATGTCCAGATGGGCATACCACTTACTGAAGGAGATCAGCTTAGCAGTTTATAAAGAAATAGTTGAGAGAGGGGTGCAAAAAAAAAAAAAAAAAGATACATTTAGTCCTGGTCCACTATAGGATTGCTAATGTCATTTTTAAAACCAAACCTAAAGACCCCCACAACCCCCGGAAAAATAAATAAATAAATAATTGTTGTATTCATATTTCAGTGACACTGCCCCAGACCTCTTTGGAAGTGGCAGGTCTAAAAAGGTGGGATTAGAAAATAATACTAAATCCAAATAGTATTTTTTTTTATTACATTCACACAAACAAACAAACTGCAGAGAAAGGTGCCAGAATTGTAATATAAAAAAACAAACCAAGTGGGAAATCGTTCCTTGGCTTCCTTCATGGCCATAGATCAGGAAATCCTCTGGAATAACTGGACTCACTAAGAAAGATTAATTGTGCTGTTCTTTGGAACTAATTAAGCAAAGTCCTTCAGGGGTCAAGTTGTAAAATCCAGGTTCAAGCTAACCGTGTTAGCAGCAGTTACGAAAAATTTGGACATAGATGAAAAGCAGAGAGCTGGAAGGAGTAGCCTGAGGGATGTGACGCTTGAGCTGTATAATCAATTATGCACTTTGCACAATGAATGGCAGTGGCACTTCACAGTGAGATGCTGTTGATCGATCTTTTGTACAACTGCCGCTACTTATACTTTAATAGTGAGAGCCTGCCTGCAGTTGATATCCTCAGGTAGCCTGTAACCTGGAGCTGTTCCCCATTGGCTAAAGGGATAATTCACCCAAAATATTAAATTTCTGTCATCATTTAATAATACTCACACTGAAAGCAGTTTTGGAAGCAGTATGACTTTTTTTTTTCTTTTTTTCTGTGGATCACAAGTTATTTATGTATAACCCTGAACCACAAAACCAGTCATAAGTAACACGGGCATATTTGTAGCAATAGCCAACAATACATTCTATAGGTCAAAATTATACATTTTTCTTCTATGCCAAAAATCATTAGGATAATATGTAAATATCATGTTCCATGAAGATATTTTGAAAATTTCCTACCATAAATATATCAAAACATATTTTTTGAATAGAAATATTCAATTCAGTTCAATTTGATTTGTATAGCGTTCTTTACAATACAAATCGGTGCAAAGCAACTTTATAGAAAATTAATGTTTTGGGATGTCAATCCCGTGGCAGAAACAGAGAAACAAATAGAGACATAATTATCATATTGTAGCTGCTGTTCCAACCAAGTAAAATTAACTTGTTTAACCCAAGCTAAAGAATAATATATCCATTGCTAAGACTTCGTTTGGACAACTTTAAAGGTGATTTTTGCAAATATTTTTTTTTTTTTGCACCTTCAGATTCAGGATCTTCAAATAGTTGTATCTCAGCCAAATATTATTCTGTCCTAACAAACCACGCATCAATCGAAAGCTTATTGAATATTGTGTCATCATTTACTCGGCCAGCATTTCATTTTAAACCCATAAGACTTCGCTCAATAGTCGAAACATAGATTAAGATTTTTTTTTTTTTGAAACCTGTGAGATTTCTATGCCTCCAGTGAAATCACTTTACATATTTTAAATGCAGAATCTTGTATCACTAGCAAAATAAACTTGATTGGTTCTCACACACCTGTGTTTCCATGTTTACCGAACGTGATCCGCGTACACTACCAGTCAAAAGTTTTAGAACAGTAAGATTTTTAATTATTTTTAAAGAATTCTCCTCTGCTCACCAAGCCTGCATTTATTTGATCCACAAGACAGCAAAAGCAGTAATATTGTGAAATCTTTTATTACTTAAAATAGCTGCTTTCTATTTGAATATATTTTAAAATGTAATTTCTTCCTGTGATTACAAGCAAAATTTTCAGCATCATTACTCCAGTCTTCAGTGTCACATGATAGTTTAGAAATAATTTCTGAATAATCATGTGACTGGAGTAATGATGCAAAACTGTCTCAGGTTAGTATGTAACCATAGTTCCCTGAGTAGGGAACGAGACACTGCGTCCTCAAGGGGGCGCTTTGGGGAACACCTCGTCGTGACCTGTGTCTGAAGCATACATTGAAAAAACACCAACTTGTTGGCCGGCGACAGCCTCCGACGTCACTACCGGCGCGACTATAAATCAGCACCGGGAGAGCATGTCATTATCTTCTTTGTCTGAAGCTTGCGTCCGAAGCATGGCAGGGAGCTAGAGGACGCAGTGTCTCGTTCCCTACTCAGGGAACTATGGTTACATACGTAACCTGAGACAGTTCCATTTCGAGGGAACTTCGAACTACGTCCTCTAGGGGGCGCTCTGGGGAACACCTCGTCGTGACCCGTGTCTGAAGCATACATTGAAAAAACACCAACTTGTTGGCCGGCGACAGCCTCCGACGTCACTACGAGCGCGACTATAAATCAGCACCGGGAGAGCACGTCATTATCTTCTTTGTCTGAAGCTTGCGTCCGAACCATGGCAGGGAGCTAGAGGACGCAGTGTCTCGTTCCCTACTCAGGGGACTATGGTTACATACGTAACCTGAGACAGTTCCCTTTCGAGGGAACTTCGAACTGCGTCCTCTAGGGGGCGCTTTGGGGAACAGTATACCCACGCCGTCATGCTGAGGGGGGTGCAGGCCAGAATCATGGCGAGCACTAAGTACCAACTCTACCATTTCCATGGGAGTTGCCCCTGGGACGTATAGACGGCTGTCTGTGACAGTACCCCTTACGGCCAAAGGCCTAAGCTACATACCCAACTTAATTGTTAGGGCCTCGGCCCAGGATAGAGCTGAAGGCTTGGAATCAGGAAAGATTCCTTTACATTTACATTTACATTTATTCATTTAGCTGACGCTTTTATCCAAAGCGACTTACAATTGCTATATATGTCAGAGGTCGCACGCCTCTGGAGCAACTAGGGGTTAAGTGTCTTGCTCAGGGACACACTGGCGGTTCACAGTGGATTCGAACCCGGGTCTCCCACACCACAGGTATGCGTCTTATCCACTGCGCTAACACCACCTCGTATCCCTTTAAAATCCCTTTAAAGGGATACGGCTAAGATCCTAGCATTTGTACCAAGTCTTGCCTGTCACACAGGGGCTACCGCTAGCTTACGCATAAGCTTGCTGAAAGAGCTGTCTCAACAGCTCTCTAGTAGCAACACCCTGTTTAGATAGGTATCCGAGGATACATAGGTGGAGTGGCGCCCAAGATGAACGGGGCTTTTACCAACTCAAGAAAGGGCACGAAGCAACCGCGCGAAGCCCTCACCATATAGGATTTTAGAAAGAACGCAGAATACTAGCGTGTGAACTTACCACAGTGTGGATTTCAGAAAGTGTGCAAAGACTTCACGTGCACACTTACCATAGCATGGATTTTCAAATACTGTTCTAAGGAGGGGCTCTCGTGGCATTTCGATAGAGAAGCTCATAGATGGAATAGTGTATCTCAAAACAGTATGATTGAGAGTCATCAACTCGATCTATGGAAACAATACTGGAGCGCTCTGGGGAAAAAACAGAGAACTCCATTTCATACGAGAGGAGAACTCCCGGCTCAGAGTAGCGCGCTCATAGGCGACCCTTTTTTTGAAAAAGTGGAGCGCTGCTAAATTACCACGAGAATCACCCAAATAGCCCCTCATGTTGAGGGAAGCGATGCTTGAGGTGTATAAACAAATACACACTGGCTGAATGGAGCCCAAGGAACCAAGGTCTTATCATCTCAAGAAAGGGAACGAAGCGGAGCATTGTAACCCTTATCATACAAGATTTCAGAAAGTTTGCAGAGTCTTGCATGCAAACTTACCACTTGTGGATTTTTAGAAAGTGTGCAAAGTGTTCACGTGCACACTGACCACCATGTGGTTTTGAGAAAGTACACAAAGCTTAGTGTGTGTACTTAAAGGTTCCTAAGCATCGCAGAGATGCTGAATCTCACGGGAGAGGCAAGCTCAATTTTACAAACCTCGGGTGAGGGGAGCATCACCTGAGGCAGCATATACAAGAAGACTTCTGTAATTGCCACCTCCACTTCCCGGTAGATGCGACAGCACCCCTAAGTGGCCAGGAGACCCCTCGGGTGTAAAAGCAGAAGTTAACCCTCTGAAGTCGATTAACGCATATACGCGTTATGAGGCTATTTTCTCCTGATAATCTCTTAGACTCCAGATGGTTAAAAATCCCCAAAGGGAACGAGTAGATACCTCGGTATCACTCCGATTCGGACGAGAATGCTGCCTTGTCTAGATCATACCCAGGGTTCTAAATTAACACCCGCCAACCCGCCAAATGCGGGTTAAAATTAATTTTGGCGGGTGTTAATTAAAACTTACTAGCCAGTTTGGCTGGTGATCCATGGCATGAGGCTCTGTTCTCGGTCATTTATCCCCCTGGCAGAACTTCCTACATTTCCCATGAACACTGTGCTGTAAAGCTACATGATGACGTTTCATATGCCCATTGGCTGCACGTAGTTTGCAGTTAAACCAGCGCGAAAAAACATGGAAACGAATAGAGCGTCCATCAGAAAACACAAGGAAGAAGAACGAATGGAGCCAGAGCAGGGAACATAGACTGAAAGAGGAGGGAGTTAGCTAAGCTTAAAGAAAAAAATTAAGATTAAACTAAATGCGGCGGTGGTTGGGACAGATTTCTGGGGGCGAAAAGAGGAACGAGGCAGGGGATGAGGATATTACAGAGCCCCGCACGTCACCTGTAGGAGAAAAAAACAATCAATCCGTGGCGACGGTTTTGCAATCCGTCCCCTCAGTTTATAAACCGTACTCACGAATTCACAAACTGTTTCTTCGGTTTAACAAACCGTGCCCACGAATTTCCAATCCATGCGCTCAGATTTTGTAAACCGCACCTCGGTTTTTGAATCTGTACCCACGAATTCATAATCTGCGCGCATACTTTCGCAATCCGTTCCCATGGATTTGTAAACCGTGCTCACAGATTCATGCAGCAAGCTCCTACGTGTTATTGTTATATTATTATGTGTAATGGGTCTACAGCAAAACGTCGTAAGTGATTCTCTATCGAGTGTAGTACGAGGTGGAATACGAAGATTTAATAAGAAAGATGTGCATCAAAATCTTGTTAAATTTGTGATAATCTTATAATAGCATTTGATTATTAATGTACAATAAACCTGCCATTATTTTTCCTCTTTTGTAAGTTGTTTTGGATAAAAGATTCTTATGCATAACCTGTATAATAATATATAATAATGATAAAAATAAAAATAAAGTTATTTTTATAATTTTAATTTGTAGGCTAAATAAATTATTACAAGACAGTAAAAATGTTTGTCATAAAATAATTCATGAATTGCTTTATTTCTAAATAACCTTTGACAGTTTTGGAAATGCTTGTATACAATTCTTTCTTAACATGAAGACTTATTTTTGTGATTTTATTATACTAAGCTCCATCCACCCCACCCCACCTGCCGGAGTTAGATGCATGCTTCACTGTTAATGTTATTATTAAATATTTAGGCCAAAAATAACATTGCATTCAGTTAGAGAGAAAAGGAATGAAAATATAATCGGCATATTATTTGTTTTCTTTTGCTTTTTACCCTTATTTTCTTCTTCTTTTTGGCGTTTATTTTTTTGGCCATAAAACACAGACGGCTGTAAAATTAACAGGTTAATGTAAAATAAACGCTAAAAAGAAGACTATTTTGTGAATGCTGATTGTGGTCACGTTGGATACTATGAAAAATAATATTTAATAAACAGAAATGAATCCGCCGGTGGGGGCGGAGCCACAAATGCGTGTCAGTTTACAAATCTGTGGGAATGGATTGCGAAAGCGTGTGCACGGATTATGAATTCGTGAGTACGGATTCAAAAAGTAAGGGAAAATTCGTGGGCACGGTTTGTTAATCCGGGTCATGAATGGCTTGTGTTTGATCACAAGAATGTCGTAATGCTTTGTCAGGATTGCCGCATGTAAGTTACGCGAAAGAAAAAACAAAACAAGCAATTTCGTGGTGGGAACTAATAATTTTAAATTTGAGTCAGTGTATATTTTGTTGTATGCATTGTACTTTATATGTGTTTTTCATGCCAACAATGTTAATAAAATTATCAAATGCATTCAGTGGCACTCATAATTTGTTATTTTTACAGAAAAAAAAATGGCTAGTGGAAATTCTGATTGGCTGGTAACTTTAGAAAGTTACCAGCCACATTGGCTGGTGATCAAAAAAGTTAATTTAGAACCCTGATCATACCCCTTAGGTTCTGCTTACCTCCTCGTGACCCACGATTCCTCTAACCCCTGCCCGCAGGTGGGGGAGGAGCGCGAGTTGCGACACTAGCCTTCTGTTCCCGTCTTTGATCCTCAGATCGAGACAGGCCAGGACCCCTATGTTGTTCGGGCTCAGACCTGGACCTTCGTGGAACAAAGGATCTGAAAGCAGCAGAGCACGCCTTCGTCTCCCTGAACTTCTCAAATCGCCGTCTCAACAGAAATACCTAAATGTTCAGAAGGCGAAACCTGAGCATCGAGCAGAAAGCATTTTCTTTCCTCCCGATGTCTGCCAGGTTTATCCACAGATGTCTCTCCGCTGCCACCATGGCCGCCATAGTCCTGCCATGGAGGAGGCGGCCTGCTGGGTAGCAAGGAGAGAGATCCCTGGTGCGGCGCAGCTCAGCTACCTGATCAGAAAAAGGCCCCTGCCTCTATCCAGGTCTCTTAGCAGATCAGTCTGATATGCTTGAAGCACCAGCATTGTGCTGTAATAAAGCCACAACCTGACCTGCTACTGCGTATGCCTTGCCATTTAAGCGAGATGATTTTCTGAAGGGGCTTAGATGGCAAGGAGGGAGATTAAGAGAGGATGTTTCCCCTGCAGAAAGAAAAATTTTCACAGATAAATTTTTTTAGCTCTTTCTACAGGGGGCATTCCCTCCTAGCCGCTTTCGCGCATCACCTCGATGTCGGCAGATTACTTTCATGCCGAAACCGATGGATGAGAGAAGAAAACGGCATCTTTCATTTCTTTTTAATCTTTGTATGGAGATCATGCACAAATCAAAGGCTCACCTGAGCTGGAGGGCTATGGTCAAAAGGTAATTTTCGCTCAATAACCTCCAACAGCTCTACAAACGCAGGGCAGGAGAATTGAGAAGGCTCAGCCTCAGCTTCTTCACCATCCTCAAATATCTCTTGCTTTTCCTGGGTAAAAACCCAGCAGAGCACTAACCTCAGTATCAGAAAGTGTTAAAGATATAACATCATCCTGCCGAGGCTCTTTTTTTTTTTTTTTTACGAGCGCGAAAGGGAAAGTCCCTCTTTAAACCATTCAGACAGATCCACCTGTATTCTCACGAGCTCATTTTCTTGATAATGAAAGATTATGACGTGCTCTCCCGGTGCTGATTTATAGTCGCGCCGGTAGTGACGTCGGAGGCTGTCGCCGGCCAACAAGTTGGTGTTTTTTCAATGTATGCTTCAGACACGGGTAACGACAAGGTGTTCCCCTAAGCGCCCCCTAGAGGACGCAGTTCGAAGTTCCCTCGAAAGGGAACAATCATCTTGAAATCACAGGAAGAAATTAGAACAAACTTTTACTTTAAATTGTAAAATGTTACTGCTTTTGCAGTATTTTGGATGAAATTAATTCAGGCTTGGTGAGCAGAAGACAACTCTTAAAAAAAAAATTAAATCTTACTGTTTAAAAACTGTTTTACTGTTTTACTGGTAGTGTATGTGTGTCGTTTATTCTCTAGATGTAAATTTAGTTATTTAAATTTAAATGTAAAACTTAAATCTGTTGATTATATAAAGTGATTATATATCTTCACAAGACTGATTAAACCACAGAATTAATATACATTTGTTTTACACCGCCTTTATGACCTTTATGGATCTTCTAAATTTTGGTTACTGGACTTACAATCGATCAGAAACATCAAAGGTTTCATTTAAAATATCGTGATTTATCTTTCAAATATAAACCAAAGACATATCCTTAAAAAAAATAATAAATAAATAAATAAATACTCAGAGAAGATTTGGGGACAACTGAAAAATGAACTTTCTTCTAATGATCTATCCTTATTCAGCCTGGGGACCAATCCTCATAAGCTTGTGCAATAAACTTTGGCATCTACAAATTTCTCTGTGCTAAATTGTATTAACTTGTGTACAAATGAGAAATGTGAGATGCCCTATCTTAAAAAAAAAAAAAAAAACTTCATTCAGTGACCTCTGCACAAAATGAAATCAACTCCAAATATATGAGATATGATCCTATCTTTGTGTAAACTGCGCAACAACCTCTAAAACGGCACTCTGCATTAATAGTATTTGTATACCAGCTGCAACGGCAATGCTTTCGCAAATTAAACAATCTGTTTATGGTGACCAAACCAGATGTTGGCCATATCCAGTATGAACGATAAATCTGAAATCCAGCCATCACTTTACATCTCCCCTCTCACTTAAAAAGTGGTTATGTCTTATTGCTCTCTGTACTCAGGGGAATTACGCTATGCATTATTAATGACTCTCTCTTTGAAAGATTAATTGTCAAGTGCTCCAAATTTTACTATCAATCAGAAGGCAGCCCAGCTTAGAAAAGCTTCTTGAGCCTGTCAAATTGTTTCTAGCTCTGTGTAGAGGTGAGCAATTAAATGACAATTCGGTCAGTATGCACGCTTCTTTGCCTTTTATTTTACATTAACAATATCATGAATACAAGCTTTTCAGTGTGACATTGTCAAAGCATTTGAGTCCTCCTTGTACAACAGCTACCTGATTATGCAAAGTGATCTCATTAGTATTCATTTATAAAGTGTTGTTTGTTGTTTGTTTGGATATACACTGATGCATACAGCATCAACGTTTTAAAAACAAAAACACTTTTACATATGTACAACTTTAGAGTTGTGTTTGCCAATAAACAGAATATTGAAATCATATAGGTTATTATAATTCTTTTATCATTTTTCTTTTTGTAAATGAGAAGTGAAGTGACATTCAGCCAAGTATGGTGACCCATACTCAGACTTTGTGCTCTGCATTTAACCCATCCGAAGTGTGCGCGCACACACACACACACACACACACACACACACACACACACACACACACACACACACACACACACACACACACACACACACACACACAGCAGTGGGCAGCCATTTATGCTGCGGCGCCCAGGGAGCAGTTGGGGTTTCAGTGCCTTTCTCAAGGGCACCTCAGTCGTGGTATTGAGGATGGAGAGAGAACTGTACATGCACTCCCCCCACCTACAATTCCTGCCAGCCCAAGACTCGAACTCACAGCCTTTCGATTGCCAGTCTGACTCTCTAACCATTAGGCCACAACTTCCCCATATGTAATTTAAGCAATATGAGACTACTTCATATGTAATTTAAGCAATTTCTAGATGTATTTCTAAAGTAAATTCTGTCAAATTTAATATTGCTATGTAATCAAAGGATTCCTTAATTTGCATTGATAAAAGTACATTTTAAATGCTGTCAATACACTGATTCTATGTTGTTGTATATTCATATGCACAACAATGTGCTGGATACCTTTTAATATGAACGAGAATAACCTCAGTCATGACACATATTTCATATATGGAACACAACAGAAACCTATTTGTTAGCATTTGCTAAACTCTTAACTTCGTTGGATCCAAAACAATGTCACTCTGACCACTTTCCACAGTTCCAATTGCATGCTTACAGGGGTCCTGCACCAGCCGAGCAACTGTGGTTGAGATGAATGTTCACAGCTTACTACATGTATTATAGGCCTCCCTGTGTTTTGCATGTTTTGATGTCCTTCTGTGTTGTTGTTCTGCCTGGGGGCGACACAGCTAATGTCCAATGACGCAATGACCTACAAAAAGAATAACACAAGGTCTGAGACGCATCAGATCAAATTATGTTATTAATATGTGGCAAATAAAACGGGCCAGAGTTATCTATTAACAGAGTACAGCTTTAGTTCAGTTAATTACAAGCCTCATTAATTTAGGCAACAAAGTCAATTGGAAGTCTGCTTCTTTTAATAATGGTGTTGAGGAATGATTTTGTTTCCCTTTTTTATCCCTTTATGGGAAATGTGAAGAAAATGGCCAGCTTCTAGGATAAGCTTAAGGATGATTTTAATAAAAATAAAATAAAAGGGCTCTGAACCCACAGTCAAGCCTTGACAAAGATATATCCTGCATGGAATGCAATAATAGTATTATCATTTAAAATAAGAATCATTCTATAATGATCCCTGTTACCAAATAAGACAAATATTTTTTTTTAATTTATAAATCTTTATTTGCAGCAAAACCTATATATGTAATTTTTTTTTTTTTTTGCTTTTTTTAATATTTCAATGAATCAGTTGATGTGGCTTCCTCCCACAGTTTTTCACAGCCATTATATTCTTCAAAAATGTCTTCTCTTTAGCTCCTCGAAGAAAGAGATTCAAACACGTTTGGAACGATATGAGGGTGAGACAGCAGATTTTCATTTTTGGGTGAACGATTCCTTTAATTAGATCACCAAGTATCCATGTAAAGCATCCGTCTGTCTCATGTTGCAAAGTGCGGATATCTTATGTAAATTTTCTACCATTGTGTGAAACCCAAAACGGACTATTAGGATCCAGACGGAAATGTATCATTGGTCACTTTGCGCAATTCAATTTGTAGGTGTAACACGCATAGTCCATCACGACTAACTATTATTGACTACTGGTGAGATGTTTACCACAGCCTGAGAAATTGCAGATGCAAAGTCCAGAAAAACTGCACAGTCCACGTAGTATGAATAGGATGAGCGAACACTGTTTAAAATAGTCAGATTAATGAACTCCATTGTTCCTTTTAATTTATCGAAGCCATACATCAGGATCAGTATAACATCAGGTCACCATGAGGGGATCAGCCTTCTTTGTTCATTCAAATATCCTCCAGGGTCACTTGATTGAGACCGTATAAGTGCGTGTGTGTGTATTGTGCGACATCATTATTCATAGGATGTGGCCTGAGCCCGGGTGAGCTCGTCATGGGAAATAGTGCATCAGTGGCATGAATCATGCTGTATCTATGCAGGCATGTGGATGGAATTTGGATAAGATCAAGTCAATTGGATATAAGCCTTTAAATTGGATTAATCTAACTTGGGCAAAGAATTAATGGGTAATGACTTTATGAACTACTTTACTTCTAAAATCGATACTATTAGAGATAAAATTGCAACCATTCAGCCGTCAGCTACAGTATCACATCAGACAGTGCACTATAGACCCCCTGAGGAACAGTTCCACTCATTCTCTACCATAGGAGAGGAAGAATTGTATAAACTTGTTAAATCATCTAAACCAACAACATGTATGTTAGACCCTATACCATCTAAGCTCCTAAAAGAGGTGCTTCCAGAAGTCATAGATCCTCTTCTGACTATTATTAATTCCTCATTGTCATTAGGATATGTCCCCAAAACCTTCAAACAGGCTGTTATTAAGCCTCTCATAAAAATAACACAACTTGACCCCAAAGAACTAGTTAATTATAGACCAATCTCGAATCTCCCTTTTCTGTCCAAGATACTAGAAAAGGTGGTATCCACACAATTATATTCCTTCTTAGAGAAAAATGGTATATGTGAGGATTTCCAGTCAGGATTTAGACCGTATCATAGTACTGAGACTGCTCTCCTTAGAGTTACAAATGATCTGCTCTTATCATCTGATCGTGGGTGTATCTCTCTATTAGTTTTATTGGATCTTAGTGCTGTGTTTGACACAATTGACCACAACATTCTTTTGCATAGACTTGAACACTTTGTTGGCATCAGTGGAAGTGCATTAGCATGGTTTAAATCGTACTTATATGACCGCCATCAGTTCGTAGCAGTGAATGAAGATGTATCCTATCGATCACAGGTGCAGTATGGAGTACCTCAAGGCTCAGTACTAGGGCCACTACTCTTCACGCTTTATATGTTACCCTTGGGAGATATCATCAGGAAACATGGTGTTAGCTTTCACTGTTATGCTGATGATACTCAGCTCTATATTTCTTCGCAGCCCGGTGAAACACACCAATTTGAAAAACTAATGGATTGCATAGTCGCTATAAAAAACTGGATGACGAGTAATTTCTTACTGCTAAATTCTGAAAAAACAGAGGTGTTAATTATAGGACCTAAAAACTCCGCTTGTAATAACCTAGAACACTGTCTAAGACTTGATGGTTGCTCTGTCAATTCTTCGTCATCAGTTAGGAACCTAGGTGTGCTATTTGATCGCAATGTTTCCTTAGAAAGCCACGTTTCTAGCATTTGTAAAACTGCATTTTTCCATCTCAAAAATATATCTAAATTACGGCCTATGCTCTCAATGTCAAATGCAGAAATGTTAATCCATGCATTTATGACCTCAAGGTTAGATTATTGTAATGCTTTATTGGGTAGTTGTTCTGCACGCTTAGTAAACAAACTACAGCTAGTCCAAAATGCAGCAGCAAGAGTTCTTACTAGAACCAGGAAGTATGACCATATTAGCCCGGTCCTGTCAACACTGCACTGGCTCCCTTTCAAGCATCGCATAGACTTTAAAATATTGCTTATTACTTATAAAGCCCTGAATGGTTTAGCACCTCAGTATTTGAATGAGCTCCTTTTACATTATAATCCTCTATGTCCGCTACGTTCTTAAAACTCAGGCAATTTGATAATACCTAGAATATCAAAATCAACTGCAGGCGGCAGATCCTTTTCCTATTTGGCGCCCAAACTCTGGAATAACCTACCTAACATTGTTCGGGAGGCAGACACACTCTTGCAGTTTAAATCTAGATTAAAGACCCATCTCTTTAACCTGGCATACACATAACATACTAATATGCTTTTATTATCCAAATCCGTTAAAGGATTTTTAGGCTGCATTAATTAGGTAAACCGGAACCGGAAACACTTCCCATAACACCCTATGTACTTGCTACATCATTAGAAGAATGGCATCTACGCTAATATTTGTCTGTTTCTCTCTTGTTCCGAGGTCACCGTGGCCACCAGATCCAGTCTGTGTCCAGATCAGAGGGTCACTGCAGTCACCCGGATCCAGTACGTATCCAGACCAGATGGTGGATCAGCACCTAGAAAGGACCTCTACATCCCTGAAAGACAGTGGAGACCAGGACAACTAGAGCCCCAGATACAGATCCCCTGTAAAGACCTTGTCTCAGAGGAGCACCAGGACAAGACCACAGGAAACAGATGATTCTTCTGCACAATCTGACTTTGCTGCAGCCTGGAATTGAACTACTGGTTTCGTCTGGTCAGAGGAGAACTGGCCCCCCAACTGAGCCTGGTTTCTCCCAAGGTTTTTTTCTCCATTCTGTCACCAATGGAGTTTCGGTTCCTTGCCGCTGTCGCCTCTGGCTTGCTTAGTTGGGGACACTTCATCTACAGCGATATCGTTGACTTGATTGCAAATAAATGCACAGACACTATTTAACTGAACAGAGATGACATAACTGAATCCAATGATGATCTGCCTTTAACTATCATTTTTGCTTTATTGACACATTGTTTTCCTAATGAATGTTGTTCAGTTGCTTTGACGCAATGTATTTAGTTTAAAGCGCTATATAAATAAAGGTGACTTTGACTTTGAAAGAGAGATGCCAAATTAACAATAGGATGAGAATCCTCCCACCTAGTCCCAGGTTTTGTTTCTCCTCTGGCCCCTAGTGCACACTTCAACAAGTAGATAAACATGTGAAGAAATGTTTGCAAAATCATTACTGAGTCATCCCTTTTCACTCCAAAACAATTATTTGCTTGTAGGCAGTGCTTTTGTAGCCTTTAGTTAAAGGCTATTTCAAAAGTCATTACTTACTCCAACCAGACTACAGTGCCAGACACTAGACTAGAATTTGTTTTGTTAGCCACTCCACTTCAATTGCTTGACCAACAAAGAGATAAACTGTATTGCACAAATTGACATTAGGCTGTTTCCACATTAAACACGTAGTGGTCATGGTATAGTAAATGTTCCTAAAGGTGATGAGGTCCCACTTTATATTAAAGGTGCCACATAATGCAAAAAATCACTTTTATAAGGTGTTGAACACAGTTGTGTGGCCACAGTGTGTGAAAACAACCAGCCTATAATGGTAAAAATCCACTTACTAATTGTCTTGTAATCCCAAAAAATCATAAACAATCTCACCACACGAGCAGTTCCAGACTATGATGTTATACTCGGGGGAAGTCCCACCCATTTGTGACGCTATCTATCTGGCCTATCAGCGTATACACAGCCCTGAGTGAGAAGCCGCGGTCCGCCATTACTGTTCTCTTGCTGTAGCTGCTGGAGGTACAATGTCAGTGCCAAAGAGCCATTAAAAGTGTTGTGTGTTGGGATGCACAAACGGACATTTTTTTTTTTTCAAAAGAGTTAATTTGCTCTTTGTAAGGCTAATGTTGCTAAAGCTACCATTGTCTCTGCTTGTTTTCACTAATGCTGCCTTCACATTCTACCAGAATGATCGTAAATAGGAATGTTAAGGTAAAAATTGCATTTGGAAGCAATGTGAGGTCAGTAATACTGTCACCACCAGTTAAACTGTAACACTGGTATGCCCGCGAGCTGAACTCTTGAAGCTCCAAACTCTTCTGGAAAGGGAGGCGGGAGCATCAACTCATTTTCATTTAAAGGGGACATTCACATAAACAACGCGTTTTGGCTCGTATCCTAAAAGTGGCAATTACAACAAGCTATAAAAAATTATCTGTAATTATATTTTGAATACAATCTTTTAAACAGGTTATGGAGACTGAATTGGTTTACAATTCCATCTGAATCATTCAGACTTGAATCATTTGCAGCGGTTTCACATTCAGTAAACATTCAAAGGAATCAGAACACAAAGAGCAAAGGTATGGTAGATGAAGTGGATATTTAATTAATCACAAACTGCACACACATCATATTGTCTGTCCATGATGAATAAAGCCTTTATTGTGTCAAACCTATGTCTAATACCTGCACTTGAGCTTGTGAGTGACTCTGAGCTGAAAGTAACCGAATGTCAAAACAAATAGTAAAACACGTTCAGTACACGAAAGCACTTTATTTTTGTTGTATTGAACATGTGTATAGATTATACTGCCATGTACTGCTAATACCATGGTAAATGAATACTATGGTCATTCATTACCATGCTTCCGAACAGTGGAAACTGAGGCTTGCCAGTGATGGATGTCATATATCTAAACTGACCCTTCCTGCTAGCAGCTGAAATATTTAATGTATATAAATATATATATAATAATTATTTATCTTATCAGAAAGACCAGGGCCAGCTTCTTGTCACATGTTTAATGTATTTTGCATTGGTGAGAATATATATAAAAAAAATTATAATGTAGGCAAGCCATAAATCTGTGCTTGTGAGCTAAATTGTGAGCAGTCGAGGAAATGCCAGCATGCATTATTCTGCTCTGTTTGTCTGTTGTCATTTTTCTTTTTGTTTTTTAATAAACCTAAATACCTTGTCTTCTCTGCAATTTTTGTAAATATACGTAGATTTTATTTATTTTTTTTTTTTTTGCAAAGGTGTTTTTTTTTGTCTTTGTTTTTTGTTATTTATCCATTTTTATTTCTTTTTTTATATTAAGGTATGCCAAATGTGAAACTGTAATGTTTTGTGAGGCTTTCAGAGAAGAACTGCGTCCTTGTAAACATCTACTTTTCTATAATGTATTATAGAATTATTATGGTAAATGGACTGCATTTATATAGCACTTTCAACAGACCACATGGCCATCCAAAGCGCTTTACAATTTGCCTCACATTCACCCATTCACACACTCATTCACATACCGACTGCGGTGTCAGCCATTCAAGGCGCCATCCAGATCGTCGGGAGCAGCTGGGGTTAGGTGTCTTGCTCAAGGACACCTCGACACTTGGTCAGGTGGAGCCGGGGATTGAACCACCAACCTTCCGGTTTGTAGACAACCTACATGAACCACTGAACCACTGCCGCCCCATTAGCCCTCGTTAGGTCAATAGCAGAGTGTTAATTTTAATATCTGACAGTACTGACTATCAAATTAAGGTATTTTTTGATGAAATATGAGAACTCTCAGACCTGCAGAGACAGCAACACATGTACCCAGACCCAGAAACATAGTAAGGACATCTGTAAAATAGTCCATGTGACATTTGTGGCTCAATTTCAATTTGCGAAGTTACGAGAATACATTTTGTGAGCAAAGAAAACAAAAATAACAATTTATTCAAAAATTAATCTGCCCGAGTTACTGTCTTCTGGCATTTTGGAGAGTACCACAATGCATGCGTGCACTTTCCCCAGAAATCAACATAATCAGCATTGTTTACATTCAAAAGAAAGCGTGCGCATCTATGCAGGGTCAGAGAGCTCTCAGATTTCATCAGAAATATCTTAATTTATGCTCCGAAGATGAATGATGGTCTTACAGGTTTGGAACGACATGGGGGTGAGTAATAGGGCTTGGGCATCGTGACGTCATTACTTGGCGTGGCCGCCATGTTGATGGTCTCCTTTACTGCTACTCGGACTACTGCACAGTGTTTTGACGTACTCCCTCTCAGCCATGTGTCTTAATTTGATTAATTCAAAATAAATTTCAACCATGGTAAACCGTTGCTGAATTGTGGGATGTAATAGAGCAAACACATAATCCTCATGGGAAAAAAAATGAAAATGGATTAACTTTCCACTGCTTTCCAGCTTGGAGGCACTGTTGCTATCCCTCTGCTGAAAACAAAAGACTGACAGGTGTGATGGAAGGGCTAACGGGATATTTTACAGGAAAATACTAAAACGGGAAGACAGCGGGAAAAGAGCTCAAATACGTGAGAATCCCGGAAAAAAAATGGGAGGGTTGACAGCTACTAACTACACTTTTGAAACACATAGTTAAAAGTACATATGTGAATGGTTGTTAGCACTAACGATTACTAGCAGCTAGGTGGAGCGCAGTTTACCTTTGTCCGGATTACTGTATTCCCACTGTTTGCCGGCTTTATGATCTGCAGCTCCTGAACCCCTCCATTTGTGAACTGCACATGAGACTCCAATGACTTCGTAGCCTCGGAACTGTTCTGAAGTGTAGGCGCTCACAAAAAAAAAACAATGTTGCTGCAAAAGTGCGGCAGCAAGTCGTCGTCGGTGCTCTACTCTTTGTTGGGAATTTCATATGGATCCAAACCGTTAATAGTTCCAATTTTGTCCACATAACGGTCCCTGGTACCCTATTTCGCGTATCCCTGTAAATCCCACAACCTTTTCGTGATTTAATTTTTTTTTTCTCCCAACTCTGCTTCTTCTCGTTCGACTTGCAGTATGTTTACATTCGTGAGGCCATCAACATGGCCGCCACATCCCAGAATGCAACGCGGTGCCCAAGCCCTATTAATGACATAATTTTCTTTTTTGGGTGAACTAACCCTTTAAGAATGGGCCTTCATGCTTATTTCTTTCTAAAAATCGTACAAATTTATATGAAATCGTCACCTCGTAAAACAATGACATTAGATTGGATTAATATTACTGAGTGTTAATTTTCTTTTTCAACAGCCTTTTAATGTGTAAAAAATACAAAATCAAAAGGTTCCTATTCAAATTATTATTTCAAATTGATTCCTTTCCAAATTATTGACATTTAATCTATAATTATTTAAGCACATGCTTATGTAAAAATACATATACGTTTATTTGCAGAAATTGTTATACATGTGTCATTTATTATATTTACATTTTATAGGCCTATTGGCTTTATATTGGCCATCGGCCACCATGCTCTCTGACATACTGGCATCACTTCACTAATTATGTAGTCTGTATGAAAATGTACATTTCTGTTGAGAAATGTCAGTAAAATGTCCATTACTGTTGAGGAGATGGCCAGTCAGCTTTGGCATTCTGCATCTTTGCAGCCCACACTGAATGAGAAATCTCGAATTTATTAATAAATAATTAAAATGTCTTCTTTTTCCCCAAAACATTCTTAATCAATACTTTTGCCAGTGCTTTGCAGCAAGCTTTTTGTGTACAATAGGCTAGAATACGCATAAATGCCTAAATTAAAGGATGGTTTTGTAAGATTCAATTTAATATAAATGTGCGACTAGTGGACTAGAAAAATCTTTAGCCAGGAGCAAGCCTAGTTGGCTCAAGGAACTGATCCATTTTTAAAATAAAATGCTGTGACATTATGAAATGTGCGACTGTAAATCAGGTCATTGATCGTTTGCATTGCACAAGTTATGCATGTGTAATGAGTCAAATGTTTTTATTTTATTTAATATTTTTTTATGCTATAGGGGTGCTCTGGTCTTTCTTGGGGGTGCTGACGCACCTGCCAAAAATAGTCTCAGAGATTATCTTCGTCTTTGAGCAAGTGTCTATATTCTGTGATTGGTCAAGCACCAGGACTTTACATTCAAATAATAAGTGCGACATTTAGAGTCAGAGCTCCTCTCTGGTGGCCCGATTGTTTAATAGCTGTGACAAAAGAACAGAGTAAAATGACACATGCCAGAACCTAGAGGTCCATGCAGCTTGACGTCGGTAACCTGGGTTTAATGTGATAAGAGCAGTGATCGATGGTTGCAGAAGCCTGCTGCTGCTGCATCCAGAGGAAATGAGTAAGTGCCAACTTTAAACCAGGATGCTTCAATATAAAGTTGAAAGGAAAGAAGCCAGCAGAGGTTACTGTGTCCTAAAACTTGCAGAATGACACTGCGGAAGTGTCAGTGGCCCTGCTTTGTCCTAGTGTGGGTTAAAAGATGGTGAGGTCTCCATCTACAATCACTGTGGAGGAAGGGGTTATTTGCAGATTCCAGTAGCTCATACTAGCCTTAGCATGTGGACTTTGACATTCACATAAAAGAGAGGTCTTAGTGAGCCGGTTATCTCTTAGACCAGTGACAGCTCTCGAACAGTTTGGTCCAGGGGGTATAAAGGAGAGAGTGCAGCACCCAACTACTGGTGCACTGTTCCGGGAAGCCAGATTCGATTGAGACACTTCAGGGGGGAGGCATTTCAAGGGGGTCTTTGAATTTACTCTCCACTTAAAGCGAAAACCGGCTTATTTTTTGATCCCATCAAACTGTGCAGTTGCCTGAAAAGTGTCTAAATTTTTACTTATCGCTACTGCATGTCATTTTGCAGCAGGGGAACTGCTGACACTATGGCTTTCTATCGCCCTGTCAGATCTCTTTTGTGCTTGTCCTGCTCAATCATCACAGGCTGAATACATATCCATGAGTGCTTGGCAGTCCGTTTCCTCGTCCTGACCTGACCACAAGTGGTCACTCCAAATGGCCCGTGTGTTATTTCCTCATCTTGCTGTAATTGTAGCAGTATTTAAAGATCTTAGTGTCTGGCAAATAGAACATCTGTCAGGATGGGGGGGGGGGGTAATAATTGCCCCTCAGTCATTTGTCTACTATTAAAAAGTTCTTGATGCTGCCTTTGAAGTTGCTATTAAAATGAGAGGGGCCTACGTTAGCTTTATTAAGAACAGTCGTGGCTGCTACACTTTGCCTGTATTACATCAATCTGCCACGCTACATCAAACAGCTTTTGGCTTTTAAATTATAAAGATAATTAATCGAATGTGTTAGTCAGAGCACAGCACACCTCCGGGCTCCTTGTTTTCTAACATGAGGCCATCACATGACCTTGAACAGTGTGATTTCCTTTTCTTTATTAAGCAGCTGGACTTAGAGACTTTTATGGATCATTTTAAGTCAAGTGTTGCAACATATATGCACTCTTATGGATCATTTTAAGTCAAGTGTTGCAACATATATGCACTCTATCAATACCCTATCGTTTTGTGATTTGATGTTGTTTTTATGTAATGTTAATGCTTTGTCATTAGTTTAAAGCAGTCTATAATATTTTTTTTCTATTAAGCCATAACTTAACATGGAAACAATGATTGGCTCATCAGTATCATACAGCGCTTTAACTCTCTTTGCTAAGTTGCCCTTTCAGATAATGCTGTGGGGATCTCCATAAGTCCCTGTGGGCTTCCCTTCATGTGAGCAAACTAGTTTCCTGCTGTGTTCTGTGTCAGAGAGATGATAATGTCAGCCTTATCTGGATTAATCTGGGACAAGTAAGAGAAGATTAAGCCAGTTCATGATAGTGAAACAACTGCCAAACCCCACTCATAGGCCACATCTCTAATACTCCTAAACAATGCAGTCTAGCGGGGTCCTGTTATGCAGTTCTGCTTCTTAATGGTCACAAATGTTACCAGTAATGGAAATGCATACATTAACTGGTCGATTGAAAACAGAGTGCACAAATCATTTAAGGAAAAAATTGAGATTTCAAATAATTAGAAAGATAGTATCAGCATGAAATGGTTCCAGTAGCCCATTTTTTTTAAATTGCATGCAAATGGAAAACTCAATTTTCTAACAGTATAAGAAATGTCAGGCAGTATGACTTTTTAAATAGTAAGAAATTGGCAAAAATGTATAATGGCACTCTTTATACTGTACTTTTCTGGATGTAATACATCTGGGTTAGAGTCAGTGATCTCTATGATTCCATACTGTAAAGAAGAGGAATTTATATTATATGTAGTTAACTTGCTAACTACCCAAACTTCGACCCCCTGGCACACACATATTCTAAATTTTTCTCTCTCTTCCACCCTTTGTCACTCTGTTTAATTTGCTTTCCTTTTCTTCCTGTGTCTGGTGGAGGAAGATAGAGAATCAAGGCAGAGAATTTATCAGGCAATTTTCATAGCTACTGCATTTTCTTCCTTCTGGACCATTGTAAACAAATGAGTAATTTTATGCAAGGCAAAGAGAAACACCAATTATCTAGTGCCTATTGAAGATAACACTGTCTATTCACAACTCTATTAGCCAGACTTGGAACTTTAATATATATATATACATCCTCTTTAATCCAGATTAAACAATGTGTTCATAAAACTAGGAGCCACCTGGACATATGCTGAGATATATAATTAATGCTGGGAAAATTACATGAGGTATAACACAGTGCTGTACTGTGTAATTGAAAATGTATTGAAAAAGTTTCACACTGACAGACAAAAGTTGAAAAATAAACTATTTTCTCTTTCTTAGCCTTTGAAACACTGAGACCTTCAAATTGCTGGGACATGTTTGACAGAAGTTTAGTTCAGGAATAATTGGCTGCAAAGTTACAAAGTTCCATCAACTTATTAAGGGTACACCATTATTGTTTAAATTGCCTGTCAGATTTGTCAGCCATATAGTAAATTTCGGTCTGGTTTTACCTGTGTTATGCTGGGATTTTCGGTGTGCTAATTATGGTGAGATTTGGTGAGAGTTCTGACTTGATGAATTAGAACTTGAAACTTTTTTTTTCATACAAGTTTTAATAATGACACAATTTTGATTAATAATGACACAAGTTTGATTAAAAGTAAGAGTGTTTATTTTCATCTTTTCCTAAATTAACAAAGCAAACAGTAGTGGTGTTTCATCAGAGAAAGTATCATTATGGATAGAGGACTCGTATTTTTGATTTGTCATTAATACAACATTGCTTTGTATAGAATACCTGTTCAATTTAGCTATGACAGACTTACCTTAAAAGCTTTGTCATTTGCATAACCATTAATATAGCCTATCTGTAAAAAAAAAACTAAAATTGCTGAAACCCAAAACTGCAGTATGTGTCTTTTGTAGTTTACAGAGATAAAAAATCAATGTTTTTTTTCTTTTAGTAATCTTTTCTTAGATGCTTTTGTTTTATAAAAACCAAAGCCATGTGATTTAGCCAAGTAAGTCATGTTCCTGGATTAACATTATTGTCCAAAAATATAGACTTAACCCAATCCCTACCCCTAAACATAATCATACCCATAATGTATTCCTAAAATCAGTGGGAAAAGATTAACAAGGATGTAGAAGCACCTAACCCTGATCGTAAGCCTGAAACAGAAATTTCCTGAAAAGTTATATCTCAATAGTGATTGGCTGATTGAAATGTTGTTCCAGGATCAACAAGGATGTTGATCCAGGAACATGTTGTACTTGGTGAAATGTACTTGTGTCCACAGACATGCACCGATGAAATAATGCATTCATGTGTTAACTGATGACTGATGAAGAAAATAAAGTTTACTGTTTTTAAAATTGTGAGTAGCGCTTGACCATATTTAATGTTTTACTGGCAAACTTTTTAGGGCATATTTCAAATAGAAAAATTGCTGACGTGATTAAAACAACTCGTATCATCCTGAGCATTCTCTCACTTTGTTTATTTCAAAGGGTTGGAATCAAAGTTCACTTCTGAGAGAGAACTGTTGTATGTTCCTCTCTCTAGTGAAATTCTGCTGGATGAGAAAAAGTATTTGCAAGATTTTATATTTATTTATTTATTTTTTATCCTGTGTGCAAAGGATCTGCCACTTGCACTGAAGGTGTAAGCTTATGAAAAACAACTAAATAACTTTGCCTTAAATAAGTAACTTTTATAGAGTGGGCCCCGAGAGTATTTCAAACTTACTCCACACAGGTAAATGATGAAAGTCATTGCAATAGATACAGAATATCAAACTAAGTGTCATCTATTTTAAAGGAAAAGAAACACTTCAAGCTACACATTTCACAAAACAAAGTTTGAATAAATGAGCACAATAAATGTACTATCCAAAATGAAGATGAAAAGTATTGTCACTTTTTTTGTTTGTTAAACACTCCAGAAATATGGTGAAATACAGATGTTATATTTTTGTTATATTTTATTGTATAAATTGCCTTTAATTTCTAAGGATATAAATGTATCCTTTCCTTATTTAAGCGGTTTTATTTATTTATGTTTTAATGTAATATTTTATTCTCAACTTGTGACTCTAGAAAGAAATAACAAATATAGTTATAAATATTTATTTATTTATGCGTAATACAGAACTTGAATTTGTGGGTTCGTGGATGTGATATTATGTCTTCATGTCTGCTTTCTTAGAAGGCACCTTCATCTCGCCAAATTAAACATAATTGCAAATATGAATTCGTTCCAAGAAGTTTGCTTAAATGCTCAAATATTTTTGGTGGTCAGTGTATATTTGCATCCTTTTTGTGATTAAAAGGACACACTTATTTTAACATTACATTGGTTTTGTTGTTGGCGTCTGTACTGCGTTTGAGCTCCGTCACTATATTCTTTTCATTGACTATTTTTAACTCAAAAATCTATTTTATACATCATCGTTTCCGTTTATATAACGTGTGAATATATCCTCTTTTGTATTCTACAACAAAAACAATCAGAGCGCCTCGCTATCACTAGTTTTATTTTGATCTCCCGGGTCCGCTATTAGCTTTTAGCCCGTAAGCATCAGCGGCGTGGTTGCAGCTAACTGCGCTTACATTGCTAATACTCTATTCACACACATTACCACTGCTGTACTCACTGTTACTTGCTTTAATGGCGGATGAATGTCTCCACTCTGTGCAGCTCGAGCTCGAGGCCGTGGGAAAGCAGATTCGCGACCTGGAGGTGAGGCAGGCCCAGCTGAGAGAGCGGAGAGCCGCACTGGAATCATCCCGGGCTGACGCTCACAAGTCCGGGGGAAAGTATACAGCGATCTGCTAACAGTCCCACCACGTCTACTCCGTCTGTTTCTCTGCACAGGCCCGGTGCACCCAGGACGCGATCTTCCCAGATGTCCTTCACTGCGATGCCGGGACACCACGGACCCTGGGTGCATCCACAGCGGAGGACGCACTTCTCCCCCTTCTCCCCCTCCTGCCTTCGACATCTCCATCCGGAACCGCTTCGCTCCCCTCCGCGAGACAGGACGCGACGCTGTGATCATCGGAGACTCCATCGTCCGACACGTAAGTGCTACGTTAGCCAAAGGTAAAGTGCACACTCGTTGTTTGCCTGGTGCTCGTGTTCTCGATGTTTCTGCGCAGATACCCGCGATCCTGAAGGCCGACGAGAGCCCCAGAGCGGTCGTGCTTCACGCCGGGGTTAATGACACCACGCTGCGGCAGACGGAGACGCTGAAGAGGGACTTCAGCAGCCTGATCGAGACGGTTCGCAGCACGACGCCCGCGGGGACGATCGTCGTGTCAGGACCACTGCCCACGTATCGATGAGGACACGAAAGGTTCAGTAGACTTTTTGCTTTAAATTAATGGTTGTTGTCATGGTGTAAAGAACAGAAACTGCTATTTGTTAATAACTGGAATCTTTTCTGGGAGCGTCCTAGGCTGTTTCGCGCTGATGGATTACACCCCAGCAGAATCGGAGCGGAGCTGCTCTCTGACAACATCTCCAGGACACTTCGCTCCATGTGACTAGTAAGACAATTCTCTAATAACTATTATGATGAGTTTTGTTCCACCCGCTTAAATGATAAAAGTACGTGCGCTGTAAAAACTATTAAGACTGTGTCTGTTCTCCGAATAGTGAGGTCAAAATATAATGTAGGATCTAGAAAAAATCTTATCGTAATTAAACCAGAAAAATGTAAAGTAAATGAACAAAAACAATTTTTAAAGTTTGGGCTCATAAATATTAGATCACTCACACCCAAAGCAGTTATTGTAAATGAAATGATCACAGAAAATAGTTTTGATGTACTCTGCTTGACTGAAACCTGGCTAAAACCAAATGATTATTTTGGTCTAAATGAGTCTACTCCACCAAACTACTGTTATAAGCATGAGCCCCGTCAGACTGGTCGTGGCGGAGGTGTTGCAACAATATATAGTGATATTCTCAATGTTACCCAGAAAACAGGATACAGGTTTAACTCTTTTGAAATACTTCTGCTAAATGTTACACTGTCAGACATGCAAAAGAAGTCTAATGTATCTCTTGCTCTGGCTACTGTGTATAGACTACCAGGGCCGTATACAGAATTCCTAAAAGAATTTGCAGATTTCCTCTCAGACCTTCTAGTTACAGTTGATAAGGCGCTAATCATGGGAGATTTTAATATTAATGTTGATAATGCAAATGATACATTAGGACTTGCGTTTACTGACCTAATAAACTCCTTTGGAGTCAAGCAAAATGTCACCGGGCCCACTCATCGTTTTAATCATACACTAGATCTAATTATATCGCATGGAATCGATCTTACTGCTATAGATATTGTACCCCAAAGTGATGATATTACAGACCATTTCCTTGTGTCGTGCATGCTGCGTATAACTGATATTAACTATATGTCTCAGTGTTACCGTCTGGGCAGAACTATTGTTCCAGCCACCAAAGACAGATTCGCAAATAACCTGCCTGATCTATCTCAACTGCTATTTGTACCCAAAAATACACATGAATTAGACGAAATTACTGACAACATGGGCACTATTTTCTCTAATACATTAGAAGCTGTTGCCCCCATCAAATTGAAAAAGGTTAGAGAAAAACGTACTGTGCCATGGTATAACAGTAATACTCACTCTCTCAAGAAAGTAAGTCGTAGTCTTGAACGCAAATGGAGAAAAACTAACTTGGAAGTTTTTAAAATTGCATGGAAAAACAGTATGTCCAGCTATAGACCGGATCTAAAAACTGCTAGGGCAGAGCATATCCACAAACTCATTGAAAATAACCAAAACAATCCAAGGTTTTTATTTAGCACAGTGGCTAAATTAACAAATTACCAGACGCCACCTGATTCAAATATTCCACCAACGTTAAATAGTAATGACTTTATGAATTTCTTCACTGATAAAGTAGATAACATTAGAAATACAATAGCGAATGTAGATTCTACAGCGTCTAACACTTCAGTTTCATCCATCGCACCCAAAGATAAACTGCAGTGCTTTACAAATATAGGACAGGAAGAGCTAAATAAACTTATCACTGTATCTAAACCAACAACATGTTTATTAGATCCTGTACCCACTAAATTACTAAAAGAGCTGTTACCTGTAGCCGAAGAACCGCTTCTCAATATCATTAACTCGTCGTTATCTTTAGGTCACGTCCCAAAACCATTCAAGCTGGCGGTTATCAAGCCTCTTATTAAGAAACCAAAACTAGATCCTAGTGTACTGGCAAATTATAGGCCTATTTCAAATCTTCCATTTATGTCTAAAACATTAGAAAAAGTTGTGTCTGCTCAATTGAGCACCTTCCTGCATAAAAATGATCTGTATGAAGAATTTCAGTCAGGTTTCAGGCCCCACCATAGCACAGAAACTGCACTTGTTAAAATTACAAATGACCTGCTTCTTGCGTCAGATCAAGGCTGCATCTCATTTCTAGTCTTACTTGATCTTAGTGCTGCGTTCGACACCATAGATCATGACATACTCATAGATCGATTACAAAACTATACAGGTATTCAAGGGCAGGCTCTAAGATGGTTTAGATCCTACCTGTCCGATCGCTACCATTTTGTTTACTTAAATGGGGTGTCATCTCATTTATCATCAGTAAAATATGGAGTGCCACAAGGATCCGTCCTAGGTCCCCTTCTATTTTCAATATCAGAGGTGGGTAGTAACGAGTTACATTTACTTCGTTACATTTACTTGAGTAATTTTTTGGGGTAACGAATACTTTTCGGAGTATATTAAAAGATGGGTACTTTATACTCTTACTTGAGTAAATTTTTGGGGAAAAATCTGTACTTTTACTTCGTTACTGTGGGCGACGCTCCTCTCGTTACTTTATCTTAATGCAATAAATGTTATAATGCTTCAGTTTATTCCAAACGCGCCGTCTACTTTTCTCTGGGCAATGAGCGATGCCCATTCGCGAATGATTCATTCTTTTGAGTCAATTCTGTTCAAAGGCTTGATCAAACCAATTGCCAAACGAGTGAATTGGTTCATGAATCAGTTTGAATGAGTCGTTCAGTTCCCTGCCGCACGCGCTGAGCGTCTGAAGTGGTTCACTCGGAGTTGTAACGTTTAAGAACAGAAAGAGCGTTGAAAACGTGGCTGGAACTGCACTGAATTGAAATCTGCAAAGGTTATTATTTGCTAGCGATGGAGATCCTTATTAGATGAACACCGCGTGTGCTGTCTACTGTTTAACAGGTAATAACTTGGGCTACATTCGATTACAGTACACGATACCACTGTGACATTAGTTTGTTGTACGTGTGTGGCTTATAACAGAGGGGAGTCAAGTTGAATGCAGCTTCCGAAAGACAAAAAATAGCCGATTAAGATTTTATTAATTTTAATACAATCACACTGGTGCAAGTACGTTCAGCGAGTCATATTATAAGCTGCTAAATTCAGATCTGTGATTGCTTGCTGGCGCTTAGCCAGAGATAGATGCGTTTATACAGCGCTGCGCATTATAACAAATCACACATGATTCTTTTGAGCTTATTAAAGCATTGGCCAATCAGAGGCGTTCAGATGAGTCATCGCTAAAATGCCGGTTCTTCCTTCACTCGCTCACTGACTGAATACCTCTTTCTGGCGAATTCTCTCGTCAGAAACAACAAAGTGCAGATGTGTGTACGAATCTATAATTAAGATATTGATTTCACAGTGTTAACAGTTTCAGTGATTTTAATGGGAGTTTCTGAGAGTGATTGAAATCTAGACTGTCAGTGAAAATTATCTTAATGTAAATGTTATTTGCTCTCTTTCTGAACAATGAAAGATTAGTAGCAATATTTATATCACATTAACTTTCAATGTTAAATTCACATTTAATATAAAGTCAGTCGTATTAAAAATATGTTATGGCATGTAACCTATATCTGTTACATAAGTAAACAGACAGGGTTTTATAATAAATTACATAAATTGGAGTAAAGGCTGATGAAATATATACATTTATACACGCACACATACATTACATACATTTTATCTATATATCTAAATAAAAATAGGCTCAGTATATATGACCCAAAGTAACTAGTAACTAACTACTTGAGTAGATTTTTTATCCGATACTCTTTTACTCTTACTCAAGTAACTATTCAAGACTAGTACTTTTACTTTTACTTGAGTAAATATTTCTAGAAGTACTTTTACTTTTACTTGAGTACAGTTTTTGGGTACTCTACCCACCTCTGATGTTGCCCCTTGGTAATATTATTAGAAAATACGGAATTAGCTTCCACTGTTATGCTGATTATACTCAGCTATATATCTCAACGAGACCAGATGAAACTTCCCTGATCTAAGCTAACAGAGTGTGTTAAAAATGTAAAAGATTGGATGACAAATAATTTTCTCCAATTAAATTCGGATAAGACAGAGATATTAATTATTGGACCAAAAAACACCACACAGAATCTTGTAGATTACAATCTGCAACTAGACGGATGTACTGTTACTTCCTCTACAGTCAGAAATCTGGGTGTTATATTAGACAGCAATTTGTCTTTTGAAAATCATATTTCCAATGTTACAAAAACTGCATTCTTCCATCTTAGAAACATTGCCAAGCTACGAAACATGTTATCTGTTTCTGATGCAGAAAAGCTAGTTCATGCATTCATGACCTCTAGACTGGACTATTGTAATGCACTTCTAGGTGGTTTTCCTGCTTCGTCAATAAACAAGCTACAGGTAGTCCAAAATGCAGCAGCTAGAGTCCTTACCAGGTCAAGAAAATATGATCATATTACCCCAATTTTACAGTCTCTGCACTGGCTACCTATTAAGTTCCGTATCAGTTACAAATTATCATTACTTACCTATAAGGCCCTAAATGGTTTAGCTCCTGCATACCTAACTAGCCTTCTACCACGCTACAACCCATCACGCACCCTAAGGTCACAAAACGCTGGACTTTTGGTAGTTCCTAGGATAGCAAAGTCCACTAAAGGAGGTAGAGCTTTTTCACATTTGGCTCCCAAACTCTGGAATAGCCTTCCTGATAATGTTCGGGGTTCAGACACACTCTCTCTGTTTAAATCTAGATTAAAAACGCATCTCTTTCGCCAAGCATTCGAATAATGTATCTCTTAAATTGTGAGTGTAGTTGCATCTGCATTTTTATTCTTTAGCTTTGGTTAAACTAATTTTACTTCAGTTTCAGCAGCTATGCTAATGATGTCTCTATTTTGTTTCTATGTTTTGCCACGGGATTTACATCCCGTGGTAACTAGGAGTTACACAAGCTCCAGTCTGGATCCAGAACACCTGAGAAGAGATGATGCTGACCCTCAGAGGACCCCAGATGATGCTAACCTTGAATCAACAAACAGAACTAACAATTATTGCTACATGTGTGACTGCATCATATAATTACTATTAATTAATAATATTGATAGTTCATCATCTAGCTGACTACGTCTTGTATTATTATTATTATTTTTATTTTTCTAAAATCATGTCAAACGTGCACAAACTACTAGCTACTACTAAATATTGTAGAAACATAATTTTCTGTAAAGTTGCTTTGTAACGATTTGTATTGTAAAAAGCGCTATACAAATAAAACTTGAATGAATTGCAGTCTCTGGCATCTGTGTTGAGAGGTTAAGCTTGACATTTTTATTTCATGTATTTGAATCACAGCACATTAAGTCCTATCAGAAAGGAGCATTAGTAAAAAACGTGTTTGTTTATTTCCATGGCACAGCTACCATTAATAAGCCCATGCATCACCACTGTTTGTTTTCTTGATGGGAATCCACAGTGAGAGTTTGAACAGCTGTAAAATTTCAATTTAAGTTCAGAATCACCATGCGTAACACTCATCCAATTGAAGATTATAAGTGAGCAACTCTCTTTGCAGTAGTGATATTTCGATTGTCTTAAATTAGTAGCTAATTCTATCTGTCTGTTCCAACTAGCTATCTGGCAAGAACCCATTTAGCTGAGGAAACATTTGGAGGACCATGTTTCTCACACATACACCCAAACAACATCCAAAATTCAGCATTCATGTTTTTTTTATTGCCATATTGTGGGCGATAGTGTGCAGTGGAAGGAGGAAAACAGACTTGTACGGCGCCGAGGCAAGAGAGCAAGTAAGTAGACCAATAAATACAGTAGATAAATGACACATCAGTGTGTGAAACAATGAACAGCAGCTCTGAGGAGTTCATTAGCGACTAATACTGGGAGTTAAGCACCCTGATTGCAGTGGGGAAGAAGCTGTTTATTACACAGCAGTTCTTTGAGGAAAGCGACCTGTAGAATTTTCCAGAAGGCAGAAGCTGAAAAACTGATGGGAAGGAGAATGGGATGAAAAAAATTTACTGAAGGAAGTTTGCATCTTGGATTTTCTGGGGAACACTCTGTTCCTGTTGCGCTAGACTCTAGCATCAGATATTCTGGACCAGATGGTTATGGATGTTGTCAAGAAGACCAATAGTGATTAAATCATTGGCCACCGTTCAACTGTGAACTTCCTTGCTCTGAGAATTTACAGTCTTTGCATTTTTGATTATGTACACTAGCATATAACATTTTGGGGTCAGTAACATTGATAATAATAAATAATATAAATAATAATGAAATAATAATAATGATATTAATACCTTCATTCATCAAAATTCATCAAAAGTAACAGTGAAGACATTTATAAAGTAAAAAAAGTCAATTTCAAATAATTGCTGATCTTTTAAATGTTTTATGCCCCACATAATCCTGAAAAAAATAGCATAGTTTTCACAAAAATATTAATCAGTGTTTTCAGATTTTTTTTTTTTTTTGGAGCAGGAAATCAGCATATTGAAATGATTTATGAAGAACAATGAAGTAAATGATTGTGTGACAATGAAGACTGGAGTAATGATGGTGAAAATTATTGCTTAATATATATATATATATATATATAGAAGAAGTATGGACCAGCTGTGTTTTAATGGACTAGCCTACAATTGTTGCCCTTGCTAGTGCTCAGTTTTCATGGTAAAACAATTTGTGTCATAGTGAAGTATAGAGAATGTAGAGATAGCCGTGCATCAGTAATTCTGATAAGTTCCATCATAGGTGAAAAGTGAGAGGAGCAGGGAGTAGAGGACAAAACCCTGAGGCTTTCAGTACCCATGGTCAGTCTGGGGGATGATTGATTAGCCATCCTGACAGTCTGTGACCTATTCAACAGGAAATTCAGAGGCCACTGGCATAAGGATGGATGGATGATCATGAATAATAGTATGTTAAGCAGTCAGAGTGGGTTGATTGTGTTAAAAGAAGTTGAGGAAGAAATTTTGGGCCTCAGATTTATAGGTAACTCCAGGGCTCTGTTCCTAAACCTAGTCAGCTGCCTACATACAGTTGGCAGTTTTTAAGGCATCATAAATGCAACATTAAGACATTCCCAAAATGTACAATACCGTTTAAAAGTTTATGCTCTGTAAGTTTTTGTTGTTGTTGTTGTTAAAAAAAAAAAAAAAGTGAAGTGACATTCAGCCAAGTATGGTGACCCATACTCAGAATTTGTGCTCTGCATTTAACCCATCCAAAGTGCACACACACAGAGCAGTGAACACACACACACACTGTGAACACACACCCGGAGCAGTGGGCAGCCATTTATGCTGCGGCGCCCGGGGAGCAGTTGGGGGTTCGGTGCCTTGCTCAAGGGCACCTCAGTCGTGGTATTGAGGGTGGTGAGAGAACTGTACATGCACTCCCCCCACCCACAATTCCTGCCGGCCCGGGACTCAAACCCACAACCCTTCGATTGGGAGTCCGATTCTCTAACCACCAGGCCACGACTTCAATACTCTCTTTCAAATTATGCTCTTTTGCTCACAAATACATTAAAACAGAAATATTAAAGGTCCCGTTTTTCGTGCTTTTTTGAAGCTTTGATTGTGTTTTCAGTGTGCAATATAACGTTTTCGTGCTTCATGTGTAAAAAAACAGTATTTTTCACAAAATTCACCTATCTGTATACCGCTGTTTTCACTGTCATAAAAACGGGCTGATGACTTCCTTGTTCTATGAAGTCCCTCCTTCAGAAATACGTAACGAGTTCTGATTGTGCCAGCGGTTCCTGTGTTGCGATTCGACACCAGCTTAGCGCATGCTGCCCTCCTGGAAATGCGATTGGGCTAGTTTTGGAGTAGTTTTGAGAAGTAGTTTTGATTTGTTTTGAAAACCTGGCAATCCTGATCTGAATACACGTGCTGGAGATGTACTTGTAATCACAGGAGCGTTTTTACTGACGAGATGCGCATGAAAATCGCATTCGATTTTTTTTGCACAGCCCTACAATCTAGTTAACAAAGCTAAACAGAGTTGCCCTTTGTGTAATGAGTTACAGGAACTGTTAAACGCGCCAACTTAAATAATAAAATACACTTACCGGTTGTGGTCCATAAACAATGTATTCTCCAGACAAAGAGGGAACTGCTCCATCGGCATTAAACTGATTGAGATTGAGGAAGCTGCCTCAAGAGATTGAGGAAGCTGTCCTCAGCAAAATGTGCTGTACATAGTTTTACATGTGGATTATAATTTTCGGGAACCGAGTTAAACATAAATTGTAACCATTGTTCTCTAAGTACAGCGTCCCTGGGAAGCCCAAACAAAGGTGATTGGACTCCGAGATGAAAATAACAGCGTTTCGACAACATGGCGCCAAACACAAACGCAGCTCTTCCTCTTCTCCGTTGGAGCGCAACAAGACCACGCCCCCTTTTTTGTGTATTCCTGTGGTCAGAGGTTAGTCAAAAAACTGTTTTAGTGACGTCATTACTGCAGGAACTAGAGGGCTGTAGTCCAAATGGGTCATTCGTTGTAGGCGAATTCTGTTAAATATAATATCTCGCTTGGCATTGAACTTTGAGCTTTAGAATTTTACAGATATTATTTATACTCTAATAACAACATTACACACTAACTAAAGTTTAAAACATGGGATCACGAAGAGGGGGCCCTTTAACATTTTAGCTGTATTTGGCGATCAAAAAAACATTTATTCTTATTATCAGTGTTGTGCTGTTTAATATTTTTTTTGTGGAAATATGAGTTAAATTCTTCAAAATATATTTTTGATAGTAGTTAGCATAAACTTTCTATATTCATACCATATCAATCATTTCAATAGAATGAGTGATTTAATTATATCGTTACACAAGATTTTTTTCAGAGTTAATATATTTACAACCCCAATTCTAGCGAAGTTGGGATGTTTTTTTTTCTTTAAATGAAATAAAATGCAAGAATCTGTGATTTGTTCATTCTCTTTAATTTTATTTTTTAATTTTAATATTGCAAAAGTAAAAAAAAAAATAATAATATGTCACTGACCAATGTAAAAGTATTTTGTTTTGTTTTGTTAGCAAAATTGTACTGTGATTTCTCTAGATTCCCTGGACCTTTTACAATATTACATGTGGTAGTTGGTGAAAGACCTAAATTCCTTGCAATTTTGCATTGCGAAATGTAATTTTTCATTTGTTTGACACTTTTCTCATGAAATTTGGCACACAGTGATGAGCCATGATCCAGCTTTGCTTGCAAAGACTGAGATGCTTCTTTTATACCCAAAAATGATACCCTGACCTATTACCAATTTACCTGCTTACTGTGAACTGCTTCAAACAGTTTAAAGTGGATATAGTATAACCTTTTCACTAGTATTTTGGCATGTGTTGCAGGCATCAAAATCAAGAAAACTAAGATGAATCAAAGGTTTATTGTGCATCTTTCCACAATTGCTTGTGTGGTAGAAATGACAATAGTTTAGGAGGTAAAAGATACTGTACATTAAAAATGAAAAAAAAATATTTCAACTTTTTTTCTTCTTTTTCAGGCACAGTAGACAAAACAGCGAGGAATTTTTCAGATAGGATTGAGAAGGCAGCTTGGGAAGATCTGTCAACTCTCCAAAAAGTAAAATACGGCAGGTTACGCAACAGCTCTATTAAACATACTTTCACTGGCTTGATAAGAAAAGGCTCAGCCACAAGATCATCTTCCCCTGCCGTTCAGTACCATATGGTGTGATCCATAGTCTGGCATATTGACCTTTTGCTCCATTACAGCCTGAGTTAAAGCCCACCTGATCTCACTGGCACAATCCTACACACTTCAGGGTAAATACATTATGATCAAAAAATAAGAGCATCTGAGCAGATGGTGTTCTTGTAAGAAGCATGTAAATATGTCCTTTAGTTACGTCTCATTGCGCATGGGATTTTTTTTCCACCCTAAGCAAGTTTAAGCTGTAATAGAGATACATAGTGCTTAGGTTGCCTATATTTAAAAGCATAGAGTGAGGTTTGCAAAAACACCTCATGGAAGATCTAAAAATACAAAAGAGAAGAAAAATACCTACTGGACAGGTAATATAAAGGGCTCCCTATTTCAAGAAAGCTTTTCAAAAGGCCTCTGGCCAGAGCTGATGAAGAAATATAGTGTAAACAGCAGAGCGTTAAACCATTTAGTTATCACAGACCGGCCCTTCAGAATCAGGGCATCATGGAAGGCAGGGCCCAGCAGAATCTTCTTATTATGTGTTCGCTTGTTAGGTGGCCCGAGGTTAACCTGGACACTCCTCAAAGTTGCTCTGAGTTGACATTTAATCAGAGCCTCTGAGCTAGCAGCAGCTGGGTTAAGACTGTAGGTGTGCTAGACAAATGGGATTGTGGGATAGATTGGAAACTAAGGTATCATCTTGAGAAACTGCATGGAGGTTTCTATGTTGGGTGGGATAATTAAAAGATTCAACAAATCTGCAAATTAATTGTCTTAGTTCTCCATTTCAATCAGGATCACTTCCTTCAAGTATATATATGACAATTATAATTGCATACAGTTAGTGTTGGCGTTGTGGTTATGTTCTGGGCAACACTCCACACGCCTGTCCATGCAGCCATGCTTGGACAGAGCGGGGAGAGCAGCAAGACAAACCCCCCTGGGGTACAGAACAGAACCATTATAAGCATATATAATTACAATTCACAATTACATGAGTTGTAAACAAAATGTCATAGAGACTGCTTCCAATGAAGACACTGTAAAGAAAGAACAATTTAGATCGGATTACAGGTTCAGTTGGTGGAGTTAGGGTGAGGAGCGTCTCGCTGCAGCTTGCGGTGGACATCCAACCCCGCCCACATCCAAGTGTGACGTCAGACGCCACGCCTATGCCATTCGTATAAATACGTCATCGGGTGATGCTGCCAGGTGAACACCCATGTGTTGTGCGCATGTGCAAAAATGGCGGAAGTATGTTTTTTTTTTTTTTTTATTATTAACATTTTGTCAAAGTACAATTTTAAGACGTAAACAAAATTGAATGAATATGGCGGAAGTATATTGTTTCGGGGATCAAATTAAATAATGTTATCTTTCGTTTTACTAATACAGGTTAAATAACTTGTATTAAATAAATTTAAATAGTACAAATTAAACCTAGGCCACATCTCTAATGTATGGAAGTAAATTCATCCAAACAGCCGGTAAAACGCCTGCATTGGTTGATTATACTTAGGTAAATTAATAAAATTTTTATACCTTCCGCTGTTCGATTATGTAATGACAAATTCACATATTTTATGATCGATTGTAACATACCTTAGACAATATCAAAGTTAAGTAGACAATTTGGTTTAAGGCATTTTTATTTATCTAATTCTCTTAAAATATGTTTCACTTATAAGGTAGGAATGTTAGTGATCATATCACTATTTTAAGGATAAATATGGGTGTTATGCAATAACTGGAATCCTCCCCTCTTTATTTTTTTTTTTTTTACATGTGTTTATTTTTCATATTTCTTTCACTTTAAATAAAAAAATGTTCATGAAATTGGCAAATTTATATACTTCATTTGGTTTTAAGTATTTTTATTTTCCTTTTATTTATATACAAGAACAATTATGATCTACACACTAATATTTTTATGTGCATGGAAATTTTTTTTATCACCTCGCAAAAAAGAGCAACTACATTTGCATGATAGGATTGACGGTTCTCTATATAGACTAAGCTACACATACATAGGCTTAAGTCATTGGTTGCTTTGATAGATTATGTAAGTAACATGGCATTGACTTTTGGGCCTTTTTCCATCAACACAAATATATAATAAAATGTGTCCAAGTCCTACGGATGCATAAAGATCAATAAAAAGACATCCCTTGTTTCACTGGGTATTGTTATATTTATTTCACAAAACAATAATATTCAACAATGTAGAGTAAATAAATTATTATAAATTAAATAACTCCCAGAAACATGGTATTGACTTTCAGCCCTGTTCATCAACACATTTAATAAGAATGTTTCCATATCCTCGCGATTGTCAAAGACAAACACACAGGCATCCCTTGCTTTCTCAGTCTCTCTTTTCAGGTAGTCTTTGATTATATTAGACCGTTTTTCTTCGTCCATCTGAAGAAATTAAGGCTCTGTCACCTCTCCATGGAACAGCTCATAGTGGCTCTGAACCCAGCACCATGCTACACCAATGTCCCTTATGAACTTCCTCTTCAGTTCCTCTTCGATCTTCTGTTGAAAGTACAAAATAAACTGTGTTTGTGGGGTAAATCTAAAATTACTATAATTATTTTTACAAAAAAAAAAAAAAAAAGTTTTTACCTCATCACTGTCATCTTGACCCATCACAGTTTCCGTACTGGCTGGCTGTTTGGTGATGGTTGACTGACAACCTAAAGACAGACTCAAAGGTTAGGTAAGTGACCATTTGTAGAGCATCTTTTTAGTATTTCCAACCACTCAAAGCATTCAACACATTTCTAAACATTCAACATTGTGGCCTCTCCAAAGTTTTGATACTGCTTAACATTCTAGGAGGAAACATTTAGTGTGTCTGGGTAGTTTGAATGCAGAAGAATCAATTTCATTTCATTAACCAGTTGTGTGTACCTTGGATGTGACATGTTTTGCACTACACCACCACCTTCGGAGCTGAGGGATGTTATCCTAACAGATAAAACACAAAATAAAAAACTGAGAATGCATTTGAAAAAACTTCTGGAAAAAAGAAAAAAGAAAAACCTTCCAAAAGAAAATTTGAGGTCATCACCTGGCTAAAGTCAAATGTCCAGTCCAGGGCTATATAGAGTGCATCCTGAAACAGACAACAAATACCATTGAGAAAATTCAAATATTGAAATTAACTGACACCAATTTACTGTAACGTACAGATAACACGACCATATTCATCTAAATACTGCATGTAAACTAAACTAAACTTCTGCCATCACCATAACTGCTCAGAATCTGTAATTCACAGCTTACCATCAGCATGAACAGACCACAATCCAGTCCCTCTCTCTGGGTTGGAATATTCTATCAAATATTTAAAATGTATAATTAATTTTTTTTTTATACATATACTACAGAACAAGGACTGAAAAAAAAAAACTGATGATTGCATTCTCGTACCTTGGTTTTAATGATCTTCCATGGGCCATTCATTTTAAGATGACTTAACCTGTAGGATTGTAGAAAAAAAAATTAACAAAAGTGTAAAGTGTACACAGCAAGTTACAAAACACACATAGATAAATAACAATATTCTCATCACTTTAGTGGTTCCCAAAAAACTACAGTTCACCTTGTTGTTCTTTGAGATTCACATACATATTTAGATTATACAACATACATATACATGCATATATGATTTAAAAACACAAAAACCAATCAATTTCTAAAGACATGCTCTCACCATACCTCCATGCTCCACTGCATGACTTATGTGGTTCTCTAGGTGAAGTGTAAAAGAGAACTTCTCTTCAGTGGTGAAACTGCAGCAGGGACATCCAAACCCCCCATCATGGCAGAACTGTTCTGGATCAGGTTTGGACTGCAGAAGTGTAGGATCCTGTAAAACATGATAAATATTATGTGTATATAGAAGGATACAAAGATTTGCCATGAACAGAGACATAGTAAGACATAGTGAATTGTGTGGTTGCTCAAACAAGTTATTGTGCAAGAGTTGTCAGTGTATATCATTAAATATATTCCATGTGTTTTGCGTGGGGCCAGGGGAGTATATGTATGTGAGAGAGGTGAAGTGTGAGTGCGAGTGTGTGAGAGAGAAAGAGAGATCAGTATTATGTGTCAGGGATATAAAAAAAAAACACGAAGGATGAATCAATGCACATACATTTTATCAGGATACAGTTAGGAGCATTATAGACATTATGAAAGTAAACACAGCAGTGTTGGTAGCCTTATAACGTGCCTGTGTGAAGTCAGCATCGTGTCTTTGTAACTTTACTAAAGCCCATAACAAAAGAGTTATCGTTGTGCTATCGTTTCACTTCATGTCTAACAAAACATTCATTGATAATTTAATGTGTACATTTTACCATTTTAACTATTAACGTTAAGCAGAGACATACAGTGAGTGTGACAAACACTTTTGGGCTAAGAACCGAATTTTTCATTACTTACAGCCATTGCAGATAACTTCTTCCTCTTCTGGGCAACTGGCAAATACAGATAACAACAACTTCTTCTTCTTCTTTCTGGCGATGGCAAAACAATATTTCCTTCTTTTACCGATTAAAAACATCACAAACTTCTTCACTTCACGTCTTCTCGACGATTCTTCCTGTTTGAAATTTAATGAGAACGTTACGTAGACGGATATAGTCGCGGTTTATGATGGCACATCCGAGTGGGCAGGGTTGGATATGTGACGTCTTTGGATGTGGGTGTGGTTTCTGACGTCACGTTTGGATGTGGGCGGAGTATCGACGTCACGCTTGGATGTGGGCGGGGTTGGATGTCCACCGCAGGCTGCAGCGAGCCCTACTTGGTTGGGGTTGGAGGAGGGAGTTAATTGCAAGCAGCAATGTGATGGAAGAGACACTAGGCTTGTTAGACTTCATGGAGCTCTGCGCAAACCGATCGTCGGCTGACTTGAAGCAGTGCATACAGGTTAGAAATTATGTCCGACTTGATACAGCGCTGACGCCACGTGACTGTGACGGGTGCCATCAAAGCACCGCGAGAGCGATTCGAGAGTAGCCGGAGAACTCAGCAGCTTCTGAAGAGCGGCTGCACAGGTTCTGATGACGACACAACTGATCCATGATTGGCTGGATTCACTGATGACACCGATGACGTGCCTTTTTTATGTCGTCTTCATCTTATAAATCATATTTATTAAATATTGTTTTACTGTATTTACTTTATTGTCAATATAAAGTTTGTGTATGTTTATTTTGCATGACTTTCTTTTTTATAGAGACCTTTTACAGTATTCAGCAGCATAACCTATTAAAATTAGCATTTTTAATAACTAAAATGTTAATCTTAAAAACATACAATCTAATGTGGTCATAAATGTATGCTCCTATACAAATGATACATGATACATTATGTCCCTCCATTTGTTTGGTTTCTTCATATTCTCTAGTTTATTTTGCTGTGTTTATACTTCACCTGCATGTGGTTAGCAAACTGCTAACAACTTACTGTAACTTCAATTTAACAACTTGACAACATTCTGTTCACTTTCAAATAGTTGGTCTAAATCACAATATAAATCCAACAGAATTGTGCTTTTCTGTATATGAAAATCAGTGGTGTTATGTTTAAAATGTTAAAAAGAGCTCAGCAGGAGGGTACTGTAAATCTTGTTGCTGAAACCTTCTTAAAAAACACATACCCACCAGGGAATTTTTTTATAGGTTACTTTTATCATTTTGTATTAGCAGAAACACCCATGTCATACTGCTAAAGTATATATCCAATATGTTATCTTGTTTTGGAAGATACCCTTCCAAAACAGCACTTATACACACATCTTAAACGCGATCAAGTAAGCAAACGCCACGTGATCTGCCATGACTGACGTAATTGCAGCAAACTACGGGAGCCACAACGTGTCCGGCTTCATATCTCCGTTTGCAGCTCCTCCCCACCTGCACGCGGCTACTCTCGCCGATCGGTTGCATCCAGCCGCAGCCGATGTCGAACACACCTACTGAATAATGGGAATTTAAATAGACCGCAGGTGATAGGTGTCAAGACTGGATTGGTACACGTCAGGAACAGCTGACTGTCAGCTGATGCAAGCGTGACTAACATGGCCTGACTGAACTAACGCGATGCTCGATAATTATTTATTTATTTTTTTAAATTTTTTTTTTTTAATTGTGTAAAGTGCTACACTATAAAAAAAATATATATTATTTGAATTAGTGACTGAAGCAGATTATTGAAAAATGTTTTACAAGGGCATGCTGTTTTAGTCTTTCTACTTCAAAATGTCAGATTTAACTTAGTTTGGTACTTGTTTCTTTGTACTTAATGAAAATAGTTTCTACATCATTTTTTTCAGTGCATCTTGAATCTAGCTCTTGATCTTGAAAATCATACAAATAAGGCCACGTTTCCTAAACCTTCTAATTTATCGACTAAACAGCATTACTGATTCTCCTCTAACTTGTAAGTTTGTGTTTATTTGTGTCTTTAATGTTGCTTTAATGCAGTTTTTCATGTTTGTTGTGTTCAGAATGCAGCAGCCATAATTGCCCTCAAATCATTTATGTCAGTAACTGAAAAATGGTATTTGCTTGCTTATTGCATATTTGGTTATGATGCTCTAAAATATTTACAGGCAGTTGTTCTTCTACTGCCACTGGCACTAATTACACTATCACATAATGATTATTTGTGTTCTCACTGCTAAACAACACAAAAATGATGCAAATAAATAATAGCATCCCAACTTCTGAGCAAAGAAGCTATACATTTGGTCATTTTGGATCGCAATAATCATAAAAAATCTTTACCTTGCAACTGAGTTAATGTTGTTCATTTGCAAAATATAAAATATGCTTCAATCTTGTTTAGAAGATTTGATTAGACCTCAAGTAAGTATTTCATGTCTTCAAAAGTAGTTTTACAGATTACTTTTTGTCTTGTTTTAATTTGTTTAGTATTATCATGAATTATGTTTGTATGACTTTACTGTGACAGATATTTATGAACAGAAATCACATTGGAACCAAAAAAGTAGGGATTTATTTGAATGTATAGGGGAAAAAATATATATTTGAAGTCTTAGCTAGGTTTATCACAATTTATCATACTTTTTTCCCTTGTGGATTAATTTTAAATGGCCCTTCAATATGACAAAACCATTTTAAAAGTACACAAATGTCATTTCTTAATTAATATAAGGTCATAAAACTACACATATGTTAATTATATAAAAAAATAGCCAAAATATGTTTTAGATGTATGTTGTTAACCTCTGGCTCTGAAGTATTATTGTGTATGCATGCATTGGCTATGGATAAAGCAACAGTATATCAATAAATTCCATCATCTGAACTCCTGGCAAAACAGCATTTCATCTTTAATATTAATTTAGAACATTTTGATGTGTGTTGTTTTGCATGCAGAGTATCCAACTTTTTGTCAATGTGAATTCGACAACAGGTTCCTTTTCTCTAATCACTGCAAATAGCAATACTTAATTACTTCATTTACACTTTACGTCCCGCAAACAAATTAAGAAACAGTTCAATCTCATGATGCCTAAAACAGACTTGTGACACTGAAATTATGTCACTGTGTGCTTATTATATACCATTTGGTTAAAAAAAAATATCACATTGCAGTCTTCCATTTTATTGCTATTTAGCTAATTCCTTTCAATATAGGTTTATGTATGAAAATCTCTGGTCGGTCAATCAATTTCTCCCATCAAATCTCTGGGTGGCTGGTAATTTCTGCTACCCAATCATTCATGTGCTAATTTTTTGGTTGCTCAAGGTGGTCTCCGAACACGTTGAACGTTAATGAAATGGGCGAATCCATCTGGATCCAGACAGATTGCTCTGGATGGCAGGGAAATTCCATTAAATCTTGGCAAAAGAGACTGATATCCTGAGTCCGAGCCAAAGACAAGTGGCGTGGCAGTGGGATGTATCACAAGAAAAAATGACACCCATCTCGGCTAACCCAGGCATGAGCTAATCTCCAGTAATCCACATATTTATGATTGAGCAGAAATGAATTAGTTGTGGTTTTCCTTAGGAAAATAAGCTATTAGTGGCATACAGTGGGCCTGTCATGTATTGCACAGACTTGTCTCTCCTTCGGAAAACTTACCTCATTATTATTTGTGAAAGCTCACCTGTTCTGCGAAGTTTCAGCAGATGCGCCGTGTTGACAAGTCATTGTCTCTTTGATTGAACCCGGCCCTGAGAGCCTTGTTGTTTGGCATTGCGCTGTCCTCTTGACAGACGTGCAGAATAACAGACTGTCTCACCTTTGATGGCAGATTTGAAAATATTATTACACAATGTTCAGACAGAAATGCCTTTGCGGATTGAAACACAACTGGAAAGTATAACCTATAGTGCTGTGTTATGGCATATCTGTAGTATTCACATAAAAGACCTATTAAAGAGACAGAGCTACTGTCTAATAAAATAATGGCCCTTTTATATACATATAACATTGTTACTCAAACATGTAGCTAGCTAGGGAACCAATTCTCTACAGAAACCATTAACTTAGCTAAGTTGAAAGCTATTCTTTAGAGAAATCAGCTGTCTAAATTTAAGCTTTGTTAGCCAGCACCATAAGGCGGGCGTCCTGAACGCCCCAAACTCGCACGTGTCAGTGTTTACGAATAGATTAAATGAAACAAGACAAATTAAATCTTGACAAACTATGTATCATTATAAAGATCTAAGCCTCAAGCATCCACGACAGATTGCTGTTTTTCAATGGAAAGCTTATAAAGACTGTATTTGCTACATGTGTCTAAGCAGTACACATAAAAAAGTGAACAATGGAAACGCTGTACATACCAGATCTGTCGTAATAACGAGTCATAAACACATCCACAGCTGTAAACCCCGGTTTAGTTAGAAAGGTAGGGGTCCACTGAACGATCTCATGGAGCACGTTTGGTCCAACGAAGCAATAACGTTGTAATATGGATCATAATTACTTTGCTTACGTTTCAGTTCTTCAGCGACAGAACTGCTTGTGTCCGTTATGGAATAACTCACGCTCAGAAACTGCGTCTTTGTAGTAAAAAAACTGCATGGTTTTGCAGCGTACAGTGTCACAAACAGAATGAGATGATCCACCGGAAAAAAGAATGAAAGATGGGCGAAAAATAAAATATTTGAATTTTGTTGCTCCCTCGTGACGCGCTCTGACGCACATTTCAGCTGATGGAGGCGGAACTTATAGCGATCGCCTTTTTCTTTGTTTGTTTTATTTTTCCAATACTTTTTTATGTATGTGAGAGTGTGTTTTATGTTGAATGTGAATGTATCTGCATGATTACCATCTGTTTGAATGCAAATCAGCCCAAATCAGCTCGCTATTACTGTATGATCACGGCTATCAAAGTGAACGCGTCTATATGAATAGAGAGAGTGGATTATTTACTTTATGGCGCATTTGTGTTATTACCATCTGTATAAGTGGCCATCAGCACATCAGCACATATTTGCATCGTAATTCATTGTAAATGCTGCATTTCTAGCAATCTCAGGATTTTCAGTAATTGGTAAAGATTAAACAAAGTTAAATCTTTTTTTATTTTTCTTATTATTCTTATTTTTCTTACTCAAATTATTCTTATTGTATTTTTATAGTGCTCAAATAAATTACTAATATGATGTCTAAGTTTCTGTCTAGTGTTTTATAATAAAAAAAACTATGCAGTGGTATGTTTAATGACTAAATAGTTTATAGAAGCCTTCAATACAGTTGGTAATATTTTTATATATATTTTTATATCTATATTTGGGGGGGGGGGTGAGGGGTGTAGACATAATCTCATATAAATATTTGTAGGAGTCTCATTTTTCATGATATCTTATTCAGATTTGAAATAGAAACTCATGAGACATGTGACTTTCAACCCATTACTTTTCTAGATTGCTCCAGGACTCATTTCATGTATTTTTATATCAAATAAAAAATATTTAAGTGGGGTAAAAAAAAAATTCAAGGCACTTCAGTGTCTGTAACTTTTAATATTTTTGAGCATTATCAAATCTGGTTGATAAAAAGTAAAGCCCACAGGGTCTTCTTTCCAAAGACACCACAGTTATGTTTGTAACACACTGAAGTAGGAAACTGTTACAATTATAAGTTAGGTAGAGCACTTTCAGCTGTGAGTCCCATAATGGGGAGTGCTGGCTAACAGGTTAAATATCAAATGCTTATTACAAAACAAACAACAACTAATGCAGCTCCAAAATAAATTATTAGTAAATCAGATGGTTAACTGTTTCCGTTTCCTGAAGGAATTTATTTTATAATTAAAATATGTTTTAAAACAGAAAAATATAATAAAATTTCACAACATTATTATTTTTACTGTATTTTTTTCTAAAAACATTAATAATTCCCATAGTTTTGTTTAGTTTTCATTCTTCAGAATTTTTGTCAATGGATTCACTCCAAATTATTATTACATTTCAGTAGGATCCACAGGAGTTTTTAAGTAGACCCGGCTTAAAAAGCAAAACGTTTCCATATTGACATTATCTGTGAGCAAAGTTGTAAGCTTTGATCATGTACTGTACTGTACAGTGTGAAGTCGACATATTGACATAATAAGGATGTTGTCAAAGGTTGAACCAATCACAAAGTTTTGAGTTGCCATAAATACTCAAACTCATTCAGTTGTGTCAGAATGTATGCTGTAGAAATTCCCAAAGAGACACATTAAAACTTGACGGCAAATATGAAAACAATCAATAGCCTAGCTTACCCAGGATTCTCCTGTTAAAACCTTATATTCCACCTCTGGTAACATTGCAATTGGATTGTAGCAAAAATGTATATATACATTATATACATTGTATATATATATATATATATATTTTTTTTTTTTTTCAGTTATTATTGTAATGAAGTTCATGTTTTTCCTATGTCTCTGGACATGTCAGCAGGTGTTGCAGGGAGAATCCAGGCAGCAGAGAAACGAGGACATTGGAAACAGTATTAATGATGATTGAAAATGAAGCACTTTTGGGCCTGTAATTAAAACACTGAGGGGCTTCGGAATATAAAGTGCTAGTGCTCATTAGGGTTTTGGCTAGTGACACATTTTATTAATGAACCGGCTTGTGTCTCTAGAGATTCCTCTGCAAAAATATACCTGGTCTCTTCTAATCAAGTTTTGAAAGAAAAATGGCTTTTGGCTCAAACTCAATAGTTTGGTAAACCTTAGGTGTGTGTAGTCAATGAGGCAGCTCAGCAGATGTTACCAATATGCAAGAAGAGTGCGAGAAATTTTTTTAGTGCTCGAGTTTGCCATTGTTGCATAATAAATCTCACGAAACGAGTCTTTCCCTTGGTGAAGGTGTGCTTTGTTCTCATTGGTTGAGAGGACCCATGAGAGTACAGATGCAAATACTGACTACAAGAGCTTAAGAAGTTTTAACTTCAGTCATGTTGAATTTATGGCTGCTGTGTTTTACTGTATACCAACATTTAATTCTAGTTATTTCAGTTTATTTTTGGTTGTCTTCACACAGTAACATTTTGTCTGTTTACACAGTGGAGGGAAAGAAAAGCTGCCCTCATGCCATGTCGGGCAGTGTTTTGATCGATTTTTCTCACTTTGGTAAGCATAGAAGCATCATAAAAGGTCTCCTGTCATATAAAGGCAGACTTTCACCTTATCATATCAGTTGTGGTTCTGGCCAGTAGATTATTAGATTATTAGAAATGTATTAAACAACAAGACAAAGATATATATATATATTTTTTTATTTCTTTTTAATTAGTAGTGCTGTCAAACAATTAATTGTGACTAATCGCATCCAAAATAAAAGTTTTTGTTTACATAGTATATGTGTGTGTGCTGTGTATATTTATGATGTATATGTAAATACGCACACGTACATATACATATTTAAGAAAAAGTATGTATATAATATAAATATATACATACATGTAAATACATGATACTTTTAAAAAATATATGCTGTATGTGTGTGTGTCTTTATAATAATATACACAGCACACACACATCCTATGTTAACAAAAAAATTATTTTGGATGTGATTAATCGCGATTAATCAATTGAAAGCATAACAAATTAGATAAGTAAATATTAAGTTGATAATAAATAATTGAATAGCCAAAGTAAATTATTTTAAAAATGATTTATGATATATTTAGTGATTATGAAGTTTCTGAAACTTAGCAGCAAAGAAAAAAAAAACAATATATGTAACTGACTGTAAGAGGACTAATGAGAAAGTAAAATTAAGACATACATGATGTATTTATGTTTACCTTTCTATAAATAACCAAATCTCTCTTTATCTTCCTCTTAGAATATGTAACTATGGTAACAGGTATTATCTTTACAGACTTGTCCCTGTTTATAAATAAACCCATTATAGTTAACAGCTGAATAACCGGCACTTATGTTAGCCATTTTGCTTTTTTGAGTTTTAAATTACAGAAAGATTATAGGTATTCTTGAAGCTTCTTCTATAAGTTTCAAGTTTACTTTATTTAGCACATTTAAAACAGCCACAGGACTGACCAAAGCGCTTCACAGTAAGAAACATCATAAAATGTAGTAAGACAAAAACTGCATCCAGAAAAGTAAAACACAGATAGGACATACAATTGGCAAGAATATAATCCTAATAGGCCAATGAAAACAAATGGGTTTTTAAAAGAGACTTAAAAAATACACAGGCTAGGGGCCGTTCTGATTTCCACTGACAAGTCATTCCAAAAACAAGGCCCAATTACTGAGAAGGCAATGGTCACCTCTACACTTGAGTCTGGTATGTGGAATTAGAAGAAGGTTCTGGTCGCAAAATCCGATAACTGGATGCATATCCACTAAATTGTCTTCCAAAGGTTAATATTAGAATATTATACAATATACAGTATGGCTTTTTCTCCACATACTGTATGAAGATTCTCATGCCCTGTTGACACAAATGCAGTTATTTTTAAAACTGCATCTTTTTATATGCAGTTTAGCTGTTCGTCCACATGCAAACACAGCACCAGGTCACTGAAACGGAACATTATTTGAAAACGCATGTCAGGGTGAATATTTAATATTCAGTGTTGCAGTGTTATCGTGTAGACAGTGAAACTGAAGTTTTTGGCTGAAGTCGGAGCCTGCGCTGTTATCTTCGACTACTGAAAACTTTTTCAGGCTTCTGATTGGCCAACATGGCTTTACGGTTGAGATTATATCGCCACCTGTTGGCTTGGCATGCTCTTGACAGTGCTTCATAGCACGCATTTGCATTTTCATGTGGACCGAGATTTTTTTTTAACCAGAAGATGGAAAAACCCTGTGTATGTATGGACATGGTCTCAGTGGTATCGGTTTTGCTATAGTTGGCACAGTCCAATGATTCAATAATAATAGTAATAATAATCAGTGTCTTTGCTAGGCTGGCATTACATACTGTAGTCACAGGCTTATGAAACAATCCTACCAGAAAAGTGTCACACAAATAATAAATAATATGTCCCAACTACCAGACAGATTTTAGGCTATGTCTACACGAAGCCAGATCTTTCCCTATCTGATCTTTTTTTCCTTGTCTTAAGAAATACCTGCGTCTACACAAAACCACAAAACCGACACAAAACAAAGTAGTATACATGCCAAACCAGTATGTGGCGCTGTATTTTTGCCACAGAGATACACTAAAAATGGTGAAGAAGACTTGGACTATGCGCATAAACCTTGCTCACGGTATACAAACGAACATGAAACAATACATTTATTAATCTGTGTTAATGTCAGTCAATAAAAAGACAAGCGTTCATTACATTTAATTATTTAGCAGACACTTTTATCCAAAGCAACTTACAAATGAGAACAATAGAAGTAATCAGACCAACAAGAGAACTAAACAAAAGTGTACAAGTGCCATGACAAGTCTCAGAACCCGTAGCCAGGTTGTTGTTTTTTTGTTTTTTTTCAATAATAGGATTAACAAGAAAATAAAAGATAAGTGCTAGTATTAGTTGGTTAAGTGCTGGCGAAAATATTAGTCTTTAGATGTTTTTTGAAAATGAGTAAAGACTCAGCTGTTCGAATTGAGATTGGGAGGTCATTCCACCTGCTGGGCACAGTCCAGGAAAAGATCTGTGAGAGTGATTTTGAACCTTTTTGGGATGGCACCACAAGGCGTCGTTCACTTGAAGAACGCAAACTTCTGGAGGGCGCATAAGTTTGAAATATTAAGTTTAGGTATACTGGTGCCGTGCCAGTGGTTGTCTTGTAGGCAAGTACCTTGAATTTGATGCGTATAGTGTTTGTTCATGTTTTTGTTGCTGTTACATGATGTAGCAGTGTCTGACTAGGGGCTAGAAATGGGCTGATGACGTCATCGGTTCAGATATACGGATTCACTGTCCACACAAAAATGCAAAGGCAACGTTTTCAAATTTATCCACTCTGGGAACCGGTTTCAAAACTTAACGGTTTCACTCTCCCAAAATTGCATAACGCCGTAACGCCTATATGATACAGAATTTATGCTTATACAACTTAATGCATCTCTGTGTTGAAGGGGCCTCAGTGAAACAGGTGACCTGAGATAAGGTGTCTACTAATGGCATAGGCACAAGTCAGAGGTGTGCCCCACACTTTTACAGCCAAACAGAGATGCAAATGATTCAAAAGCCTAGACAGCTAGTCAGCTTAATTACACGTTATGCAGCATAAGTAGATCCTTCAAGGACATTTATTTGTAAAATGATACAACAGGAAACACATGTACACATGTTAAACAAATGCATAAGCAACATATCAACAAAACAGGGCTGGACTACTTACAATTCTTATAGTAATGAACTCTTTAATGGTTGATCAGATTTCAGAAGTTTCATCTCCCTACAGTGCCAATAAATGTAAAAAACACTTCATCCAACACATTCTCACTAAAAGCAGACATCTTGTACCATGCAGTGAAAGCACTGACATTATTGTCGATTATATGCTAATCGTAGCCAGGAGGCATTATCTCTGGATGATCTGTGTTAGTAATTACATGCCTTCTGGAGAAATATGGCTTTCTGCAAGAAAACCATGTATGTTAGTCAGAGTGCAGCAGACGTTGGTCTGCATGTTTGCACCTGTGTGTCATCCTAAATATTGAATCAGACCTTGTGACATCGGTCCTCACTCTTCATATACACAACAGTGATGATGGCCATGTTATGGATCACCCTACTTTCTTTTCCAAATAGGCACAGCATGAGAGTTTCAGACCAATGTTAAGACTGTGAGAGTTCTATGGTGTTAGCTTTTTTCTTCTTTCATATGAGCCATGCTTTGATTTTGTACCGTATATATTATAACCGTACCACCTGATGGTCAATTATATAACTATTTTTGTGCTTGAGTAAGTACTTAATTAATAAAGAAGCAATTACTGATAAAGACAGAAATCTGAGCATTTTAGGATGTCACAGAAAATGCAATACTTAGTTTCCCTGAAATGGTTTTGAGGTACAAATTAGACATTATAATCAGTTGAATGGATGGAAATTCTATATCATTTCCCCCCAGTGCTGATGTTCTTTTTTACATGCCACATGTGCGCAATGTACCCACCTGGTGGGCTTTCGTGAGGGGGAAAATTGAAGGAGCAGGGAGATGGTGACACACCCTGTGGTTTAGTGGCATTTGCCTGCTGACAGCAAAGTAAGTCTGACTGTCAACAGTGTCATAAGAATGGCTCTATTCACTGTGATGACCTTTACTGTGTTTTTTTTTTTCTCTGTATATTTCCATAATATTGATTTCTCTTCCGTGACATTGCACAACATCTTTTTATGACCCCTGCGAGTTTCGCCAATGACAATGTTACATTGATTTGAAATCTTTATAGCCAGAATAAACCTTGACTTGCTATTCATCAATAATTATAATGTCAATAAAAATGGACATTTTGTATAGCCTTTTGTCAACACTCTGTCAACTTTTGTTTTGGTCCGTGATTCTGTTACAAATAAGGGTGTGTGCTAACGTAAGGAAAAAGTGCTAGAGGAGGATCTGGAACAAATGAGGAGTTTACTGGATGACGAAGGAGATTACAGACAATATACCACATTTACAATACAATCTTAGGTTAACACTCACAAATATACATATACCAATATAGCATTAACATAGACAATAGTTTAAGTAACAGATACAGCAGTATACAATCACAGACGAGGGAGAATTAAACAGACCGGGTATTTAAACACACAGGAGGTAATGAGGGAACTGAAGACAGGTGGGGAATAATCAATTAACCAAAAACAAGAAAAGGAAGGTGACCAAATAAGGGAACAGAAATCCATGAACGTAACAGTGCTCTTGATTTGGAATGATTGACTGGATTATTTTTACCTGTGAAGTTTGCTGTGAGAGCTTCCATCTGTTTAGAGTGAGATCATCTAAAACACTCTGTTCGTTACTATTACACCCTGTCTTCGCTCGCAGTAAACGATGATGTGTCACTGTGCTGGAAGCAGAGTAGTACTTCTTTTTTTTATCAAAATGTCCTTTTTATTTAAGTATTTTTAAGAATATATGTATGTATATTTGTGAGTCAACGATGAGATGTGCGATGTGTCCACATCAATAAAATTCACAATAGTGAATACAACAAATACAACTCCAAAAATCATATTACATACATGTAAGTAAAGTGTCTATTTTCACTGATCTGTACTTATTAAAATACAAACCAAAAAGTTGATCATACTGAATTGTATTATATTTAAAATTATTAAAGACCTGTTGCTGACAAATGGGTAAAACCTAGTGGTTTGAGGGGAAGTGGCAAAAAATGATAAAGATCTTTGATAAAGATCACCATTAATTATTTTATTATTATTATTTTTTAAGAATACTCAAAACATTTGAGGAGACTTATTGCCTCAAAATATTTGAGTAAACAAACTCAACGGTAACACTACAAAACCAACATCACAAAAACACATGTAAATCCTGACATAACACAACATTTAAGTGCTAGCTTATGTCTCTCTATATTAATCTTGTGTAAAAACACACAAAATAACACTTAATTTCTACATTTATTTTCCTTGCTGGCTGATGCAAAGCATGCTGGGAACTAGAAAACACAATCATTTTAAGTTCACCTTACTACAACAGCATTTTGAGTTTACAGAACTTATTTTAATTAAGTCCAATGAACTTTCATTATCATTTGAGTGAAATTAACTCATTTCATTTATTTAATTTCACTGTTTGGTTTTACAGTAATTGGCTTTATCAATACGGTTTAAAATGCATGATTTCGGCACGATAAACATGATAATCAGAAATAAAACAGATGTTTTAAGCCGGTCCTAACTGCAATGGTGCAGCTCTATTCTGGAATAGGAGGTGGGGAGCAACAGCTCATTTGCATTTAAATAAACAGGCCCCAAAAACAGCCTGTTTCTGCTTAAACTAAAAATTTATATTATCTTATATTACACATTGTAAAAAGGGGCATAATGTCTCCTTTAAATTTGTATACTTGAATGGTACCTCAAAATATTTTGTGTATATACAGTAAACAATGATCAACTGTGAATTCCAGGGGGGTATTCCAGAAAGCAGGTTATGTGACATACCCGGGTAAGTTTAAGGGTAAGTTAGTGGATAACCTCAACTTTCGGTTCCAAAAATGGAGGTAACTTTCTGGGTATGTATGTAACCATAGGGACTTACTCTCTGAAGATAACCTGCTCGGTAGCAGGTTATGTTCCAGGGTTAGTTTGTTTCAGAAGGTTACTGAGTATGGCGTGCCCTTTTGATGACGATCCTGTGGACGTGGAGGCACAAATTATACGAGGTTTTTTTCGCCGGGAGAGAGTTATAAGACCGCGAATTGATGTATTTTCATTTCCTAATGATTATTTGAAAGAGCGTTATCGATTTTCAAAAGATTCGTTAATTTATTTAACACATCTCTTGAGACCACATATTGCAAATGTCACAAACCGCGGGTCTGCGCTTAGAACAGAGAACATTCTGTGCATATCACTTCGGTTTTTCGCGTCAGGGCATTTTTTGTACAATGTGGGCGATGCAGAGCATGTGGGAAAGGCAACTGTGTGTAGAGCCATTCGCACAGTATGTCAGGCACTTAAACGATTCTTACACACATTTGTACAGTTCCCTGGCCATAAACCTCTGCGTGTTATTAAAGAGGAATTCCACAGAGTGGCAGGTTTGTCCTTTGTAGTAAAATCTATGACGCATATTAAATATGTAGTCATACTATTTATATCTATACATGTATTCATCCTGCACACACACACACACACACTTTAAACTTCCATATATGACTTTCTATTTCAGGATTTCCAAATGTAATTGGGTGCATTGATGGCACACACATTCCTATTAAAGCTCCTTCAGTAAATGAGGGAGACTATGTTAATAGGAAATCCATTCATAGTATCAATGTGCAGGTAACAATTTCATTTTGTGTTCCTAATTTTTTGTCTTGTTAAAATCATTAAACTCATTACTTTTTCCCACTAACTATAGGTAATATGTGAGGCAACCCACATCATTACTAATGTGGAGGCAAAATGGCCAGGATCTGTGCATGATGCCAGAATTTTACGCGAGTCATCATTATGTCAGGCATTTCAGGAGGGTATGTTTTGCTGTATAATTTTTTTTTTTTTACTATATTTGTATTGTACACTTGAATCATTACAGGACAGTACAATGGTTACTTGCTGGGGGACAGAGGATACCCTTGTCTGCCCTATTTAATGACACCCTACCCTGAACCTGATCCCGGACCACAGACCCGCTTTAACCTGGCTCACAGCCGAACACGGGCCAAGGTGGAGATGACCATAGGGATCCTGAAGTCTAGGTTTCAGTGTCTGCGTGGGCTCCGGGTCAGTCCAGAGAGGGCATGCGACATCATAGTGGCTTGTGTTGTGCTTCACAACATTGCCACTATAAGAGGAGAGAGCCACCCTCCTTGGATTGAGGAAGATGGCCCAGAGGAACCCCAACAGGGTTTTGCACACAACAGAGATGGAAGACTATTGAGAGACAGGATTTGTCAAAATTACTTTTATTAAAATGTTTGCACTGGTCTGCTCTGCAGTTCATTTCTTGATTTCCTGCAAAACAATGAAAGTAAAAATGAAATAAAATGAAGCAAAACAAGCTTGAAATAAAATTTGTTGTTTTTTTATTACAATGCTTTATATACACAACACTTTTAACATGCAACAGATTAATCAGAAGTTCTCACCTTAAGGCGATGCTCCAGTAATTCAATTTCAAGTTTTGCTTTTTTAATTTGAAGCTGTATAAGGTCCATCTCCATGTCACTTTTTCTTATTTGTTTTTGAAGATGGACCTTATACAGCTCCTTTGCTGGCAACTAGGAAGGCAAAAAAAGTTTAATGAATGAGATTCTGTCAGACAATAAAAGTAAAATATGGACAACTGCACTCAAATTCTTACTCTGGTTAGATTGTGCATTGAGGTTGAAGGACCTTCATCTGTGGGCAAATCCCCAGGTATGTACTGTGAAAGGACAATGACAGTTTGTTACTCTAATGTAAAAAGGGGGCATACATTATAATGGTGTGCATCATACCTCAGTGGATCTACCAGCATTGTCCACTTCTGTCACAGCAGATGTGGTCTCTTCATCGTCATCTTCATCCTTAAGTGGAAATATGCAAGTATACATTATCTGGCAAAAATAAACATAAAAAATATCTAAAAGCAACTAAAGGTACCTGACAACAAAACACTTACAGCTGTGACAGACTGTGTTCTTTCTGTAGGGTCCAATAATACAATCCCTCTGTCAGTATCTATAAGAAAATACAACCCATACAATTCTCAATATTATCAAAGAGAAACCAATAATGCAGGAAAAAATATCAAAGCAATATAACTAAGACCACAGTAGCCTATACATCATATGTAGTTAAATAATGTAAGCCTGCATAAAAACGTTAAGCATGTTCAAAAAGCCTTTATAAGTGACAGAGAGTAATTTATTAAGTCATAATGAGAACAAATCACAGTGGCAAACTTACATGTCACCATGTTACTTGTGGTGCATGGTGTGTGTGATGAAGTGCCCCCTGGAATGCCAGCAACCACTGGTCGCCCTTTATTAAGGGACAGAGCCAGCTCCTCAGATGGGGTTAGGGGAGGTGGTGGTGGGCCCCCGCCAGTTAGACGGGCTTCAGCCTTCTTTCTATTAGCTACATGACAGAAAGAATATACTAAATCGTGTTTAATAAATAGTTCAGTAATTGTGTAATCAAATATTACCTTTTTGCAGAATGTTTTTGTGTTTCATTTTGACTTGGCTCAAAGTTCTTCTGGCTCCAGAAGGATTACACCTTATTAAATAAGAAACCATATATTCCTAGTCAATATACACTATTTTAATCTGAAGAAATGAATGGCAGGAAAAGCAAATGCTTTCGTAGTGATTTAACAGTCAAAAGGATGCGGAAGGGGTGTTTAATTATTGTGCACTATAATAAAAGGGGAGGCAATATAAAATTTGCAATTTAATACACTCACGCATTTACTCTGTCCGTTATTTTTTGCCAAGCCAACTCTCTTTCTTTAGCCCATGCAGCCGTATTGCTATTTTCATTATTATTGGCTTGAATTCTTCGTATGCGTGCATTAAAACCTCCAACTCCGCCTCAGTAAAGTATGCCGCTCTTTTTTTTTCGTTGTCATTTTCCATTTTGACTCGTGAAATCGGCGATCCATTGAAAATGCCTTTATGCACGCGCATTAACTCTGGGTAACCAGTAGGAGGTTGATTAAACTAACTCTTCTCAGGTGTTTTGGAACCGACATACTCATGGTATGCGGGTTTGGGGTAAATCAACCCAGAGGTTATGATTTACCAAATGGTAAGTTAACCTTGCTTTCTGGAATACCCCCCAGTTCTTGAGATAGTCTGTGTACAAACATTTTCAAATTGTGTATGTTCAAAACACAGACTGGCAAAATGAATGCTGAATGGCAGATGCAAATGGCACAGAAAATGACAACCTTCTGTAACAGATGGCTGTCTTATTTGTCTACTTGTCTTCTGCTCTCTTCTTTGAATTACAGTCATTTAAACAGCTGCTCCGGCGAATGTTTAATCATGCCGTGTTCATAATATCGATAATAAGAGAGGATCTGAGAAAATCCAGAAATTTGGATAGCTTATGCAGGTGGTGATATATTCTTTAATAGTTTCATCCGGAAAGGTTAGAGACTGAATGAGTATTTCTTTGAAGTATATTTCAGAGGAGCATAAAAACAGTGTTTCTCGTGGTCATTGTTGTGATAAATGCACTATGATGAATGCTAGGAATACTGTTAGTAGACATGCCAGTGTCATTCAAATGCTGTATGTATGAATGATGGAATGAATGATGCTTAACCACCCAAACAGTGGATTACATGTTGTTGGATTACAACACAATGAGAGTAGCCATTCAGATGTAAATTTTTACCTTGCCACAAACCTTGGCTGAGACTCTTGAGCACATAGGGTGGAGAACAATGCTCAAATCTAGCTCCACATGAATCCATCATCTGCTTCTAACCTCATCAGATGGTGTATATTACTAGCCAGCCCATTTAAATGAAGTTAAAGAATCCTGTTTTTAAGTGCGCGTGCTCAAGGCCTCACGTGTTGGCATTTCCTGTTAATTATGCTTGTATTGGTGCAGTACAGTGCAATAAACAATACTGACGAATGCACAGCCCTTTAAGCTTGTTATTTGTATAATTCTTTTTGACAAAAAAAAACCTTTAAGGATAAGTCTGTGGGCGTATTCTCAGAAACATATACAATTAATACATCTATGGATGTGCATTCATAGCATCGTGGATTTCATTTAAAGGTTGCATTATTGGCAGCTGCCTTGCTGGTGGATCTCAAGTGTTATGGGTATGTAGTGTAATCCAATTTGCCCTTCCTACCAAATGTGTATTTGAAGGACAGATAAGAGGCATAAAGGCCTTGACTAGGGACTCTCTAGTCTCAGGGGTGTCTGACTGTAAATACTTACAATGCTGGAAATGTTAATGAAACGCTCTGACTGACAAGACTCCTGGCTGTAATCTGCCCACTGCGAATAACTGTCAGTTCTTTTTATTGTTTTGTTTTGAAATGTTTTGGGAAAGTGACAACCTTTAAAGGAGAAAACATATTTATGAAGAATGAGGACACAAATGAGGACTTTCTAATAGTTTGACAGTTTATAATAGACAGCAGTAAGGTGAAATGGAGAGTAAATCAAACCTTCCTGAGGGGTAAAAAAAAAAAGCCCACAGGAACATGCATTTGTCTCCTCTTGAGTTTTGGAAGAGTGAATGTCTCAAACTGTGCTCAGATTTACCAATATGTGTAGTCAAAAGTCACTTTAAATGTGAAGTGTGTGATATATTTGTTTCCCATCTCATGGCAAATCAACCATCAAGTTTAAAGTTTAAACTCAAGTTTGAACTCAAGAGTTGGTTGAACCTCCTTACTGAAATGGGCCCCAGGAGAGCGAAGAACAAAATGGAATACACAAAACACACATGGAATGTAACAATACTTATTCTTTCGTTATTTAAAAACTGTTGCTGTTGCTCTTAAACCAAACTTAAAATCATTAAGAAGACCTTATTTGCTACTTAAATCTACACAAAAAAACAACAACAACAACAAAAAAAAAAAACATAAAATAATAGATCAAATAAGCACAGAATCAGCTTTGCACTGCTGCCCGCAATCGAGTCAAGTATCAGACAAATTATCACGTGCATCTTAAAAAGCGGCTGTTTTGGAAAGTGCTACACCACATTTTTGTGCAATCTAGTGATTTAGAGGAAAATAATTTCAAAGGCGCTTTTACCCCATGGCACCTTTAGCCTCTTTGTACTCTACTGTATTTATTAGTGTTCTATTTCAGGTATGATTCTGTTCATGTTCATATGTCAATGAATTTACACAGCAATTGCACGCTCGTGCTGTTCTGCAAATCTTTCAGTTTTAAACTAAATGATAGAAAACAGAGCTGAGAGATAAGCAGACGTATAAAATATCTCATACTGTGTATCATATAGAAATGTAATCAACCCAAGCGCTTAGTGTGTTATATGTTGTTGTTTTTTTCTGCTTCCGTGCTCAGTGCATTTGTTGGCTCCGTCTTTGCAAGCTGTTCTTGAAATTAAAAATAACTGCCTTGTTTACAGCCCTTTTTTGTCCCTTGTCTCCACCTATGGGACTTTACTTTGGAACAAATAATAGATTAATGAGACCAAAGACTGCCCATTATATTTATGGAAAACAAATTGTTAGTCCTGGGCAATTAATTGCATCCAAAATAAAAGTTTTGTGAACATAATATATGTGTGTGTACTGATATTTATTTTGTATATATAAATACACACAAATACATGTATATATTTAAGAAAAATATATTATGTTTTTGTATTAAATATATTTATCTATAAAATAATTTGTATGACTATAAACATATGTAAATATATGTAAATATTTTCTAAATATATACTTTATGTGTGTGTCTTTATATATATACATAATACATACACACAGTATACACAAACATATATTATGTTCACAAAAATGTTTATTTTGGATGTTATTAATCGCGATTAATAGTTGTCCAGCACTACAAATTATATCTCATGTTTAACCACAATAGAGACATCAGAGCCAGCGGCAAATTCCAGAAGAGCTGGCCGAGGAGAAGCTGCTCTCAGTGAGTTTATAAAAGCTAATGGCGGTTGACGCCCAGAAGCTCACATCTCTAAAAACGTCAGGGCAATTTTTCAAATAGACCTTATCTTTATTAACAAACCACATTTTTAGAAATCTAAACAGTTACAATCTCACCTAAAAAAATGTTTAAAACTACATTCCATGATGTAAAAACAGTATTATTAAAAAAAGTATTATTATAGAATTCTAGTGGATATGAGCATCTGCCATGACACTGGCTGTGAGAAATAATGCATGCAGAGTGATACAAACAGCGAAACTGGTGAATATCTTATGGGTGGGAAGACCTATCAGCCAATCAGATTTGTGGACCAGAAAGAACTGTTGCATAAAATTCTATACTACAATAAAAAATATATATTACAATACACATATATTACAATATATAAAATAAGTATTGAACATTTCAGTATTTTTGTCAGTAAATATACAATATACAGATAACTGATAAATGGCTTATACTTAATTAACATTATACTTAATTATACATTAATAATAATAATAACAATAATCATCATAATTTAGGAGTTACGACGTACAGTATGGAATGATGTACAGCGGGTAAAATAAGTATTGAACACATCACAATTTTTCTCAGTAAATATATTTCTAAAGGTGCTGTTGATATGTCATTTTCACCAGATGTTGGTAACAACCCAAGTAATTCATACATATAAAGAAAACAAAACAAATAAGTTCAGAAATTAAGTTCTGTTTAAAATGAAAAAAGACCCAGGGAAAAAGTATTGAACATGCTTGCTGAAATGTATTTATTACTTTGTACAAAAGCCTTTGATGTTAATGACCGCTTCAAGATGCCTCCTGTATGGAGAAACTAGTCACATGCATTGCTCAGGTCTGATTTTGGCCCATTCTTCCACACAAACAGTCTTCAAATCTTGAAGGTTCTGTGGGCCAAATGAACTATGATCTTTAGTTCTTTCCATAGATTTTCTATTGGATTCAAGTCAGGTGATTGGCTGGGCCATTCTAGCAGCTTTACTTTATTTCTGTGAAACCAGTTGAGAGTTTCATTGGCTGTGTGTTAGGGATCATTATCTCGCTGAAATGTCCATCCTTGTTTTCATCATCCTAGTAGATGGCAGCATATTTGATTAAGAATGTCTTGGTAATTTTTCCATTCATCCTTCCTCCAATTTTGCCAGAGCCACACTATGATGTTTTTGTTTTTGTTTTTGTTTTCGTTCTATACTCATTCGTTTCTACATTTATTTCCCCTGAGGAATTTTAGATACACAAGTAGCAAGAAACTGAAAACCCAGAGTGCAGCAGAGTACAGAATGTTGAGTCAAATTTGTTGTTTAAATAAAACTCAGTAATCTCTGAGCAATATTCCACTGGCTGTCCACAATAAATGAAGAAAAGATAATAAATGTTTTTATAGGTTTTGCTTTCCCATACAGGTGTAGTTTAGTTGAACTTGGATATTTTACAAAGAGAACAATGTTTTTGAAGGACGTCAAAACAAAAAGTAGATTTGATGGATGTGAGATGCCTCCATGCCAGTTCCCTGACCCAACTCAATTACTTCCATGAATTTCAAGATAAAGCCATCAAAAAACATTTCTTAAAATGCACACACTGTTCATCATGACCAAGACAGTCAGTGGTCTCAATAAGAAACAACCTCTCAAAGAACAAACACCAAGGAACATACTAATCATGCAGGTTCTTTCAGCGTCCCCAAATGGGAACATTACGTTACCCCTGGTGAGGGCACAACAAGTTGGTATTGAGAGAATTGATATTAAGAGTCGGCACTGGTGAGTCAGTCATTGTGTCATGTTGCTGTTCCCTTTGGACTCACATAGTCATTTCAAACCTCTGAATCATGTGTGTAGCTTGTGGCTTCTAATTAGCGTCAAACATGATGTGTGTGCTTTTCACCATGTGGCAGTGAGCAAATAAGTCAGACTTTCATACCTAAGGGACAAAATGTAATCAACCCAAGCACTTTTGTGTGTTACATGTTTTATTTGTTGATGTTTTTCATAGTGCAGTTCGATCGATGAGTATTTTTGCTAAAAGTGTCTTTCTTTAAAGGTACTGTAGCTTGGTGTTAAATCTTTAACCTAATGCAATAGTTATCCCAAAAAATGGAAATGTACGTGATGAGCTTGTTGAGCAGATTTTGAGAAATTTTGTATTACATCACTTGCAATGGATCCTCTAGAGTGAATGGGTGCCGTCAGAGTCCAAACAGCTGATTAAAATGCCACTGCAATCCACAAGTAATCTACATGACTCTAGTCCATCATTTAGCATCTTGTGAATCAAACAGCTGCATGTTTGAAAGAACCAAATTCATCATTAAGTCATCTCATCTGAATCAGGAGAGACATATGTGCAGATAAAGCACTGTTCATAACAGTTCTAAACAAATATGTTGATAGATTTTTTTAAGAGAAAGGACAACAGGGGATAAACGTTTTCACTATAGGAAGTGTTATTATGGATTATGGATTATTTTTTTGTTCAGAAGTATCATTTAAATTGGAAATGCCTTGATGAATTTGTTTCTTACAAACATACAGCTTTTCACTTTACAAGATGTTAACTGATGGACTGGAGTTATGTGGATTATTTGTGGATTGTTGTGGTGTTTTTTATGAGTTATTTTAATTCAAACTAATGGCACCCATTCACTACAGAATCACTGGATTCTTTGGTGAACAAGTCTCAAAATCTTTTCCGATGAAGATAAACTCATCTTTTTTTCTGAACTGAAGTAAAAACGTATGAAGAAAATTATGAACAGATAATGTCCCTGATGACCATGTACATCAAATGCATGGCTGTCTGTTAATTCCTTTATAAAAGAGGGTGGAGATGAACTGTTTTTAAAATAGCGGTTTCACTCCATTACGGCTCCTCTTATCAGTCTTCAAAAACTATTAGATTTCTTGTCTTATCAGGACTCAAAGAGATGGAAAAAGTGCTAAAGTGGTTTCAAGGCAAACTTTTGAAGTCTAATAATTCCCTTGAAACTAATGCGCCCCACCCTTGGTTGGCACTGGGCTTGAGCACACTGATGAATCAAAATAAATGAGGCAATAATTCAAGGGCACTATCAACTCACTCTTGAGGAGACGTGGATTTATTGTGGTGACAAGAATTAACCTAATAGCCTAACGGTACTGTTTATAACAAAATTTCACCATCATTTCCAGGAAATAATGTATAAAAAGCTAAAAGACCAGAGTAGCTGCGAGACAACCATGGTAGACTGGGTTCTAATTTAAGTGTATTGATTTATTGATTCATTTTGTATATCGAAAATGTTTTTATTTATTTATTTAGGATGGGATGTGTGCTTCAAATTCAAGGTTACTTCTACGACATGACATTTCCTGTAAGTTTAGTGGTTCCTTATTCTGTTTTTCTTAAATCTATTATCTTCTTCTATTCTCAGCTCGTATATGGCAGAGTGGATAGTTCATTTCCTGTCCCGATAACCCTGCCTTACACAGAGGCACTATTCATCCCATGTGGATCTAGTCAAGAACCTGAAGGAAAAATGTTCCTAGCAAAAATTATTTTGTATCAGAGGGAGAGTGTGAAGTGTGTGTGGTCAGTGTGCAGTGAATGTATGCTCTTCTTTAATCAAGAAGAGTTTTTATTGATCGCACGGCCATTTTTTACTGATGCATGAAATTAGCACTGTAATGAACTTTGATGATGTTTTACTCAAAGCCTGAGGAATGCTATGCTTGCGTATGATGTCAAAAGCTTTTTGTCTGTTTGTTTTTTGTTTTGTTTTTCCCAGATTCAGAGGAAAATATGTTTTGTCTGGAATTGCCATCTCTACAAATTAATGCTTTCTCCTCAGAGGTGAAAATATAAATGTAATTGTGAGATAAAACTTAAAATAAGGAATTAAAGGTGCTCTAAAGCGATGCCGGGAGTCGTAACTTCTAGTTGATGTTAAAATTGTTGTCAAACAAAACGGAGGCTAGCTAGACCCTCCCTCCTCCTCATCCGTGCACTAACCCCCCAAACCCCACCCCCAAATCTTTCTTGTCGGTTATTGGCTGGAACAGTTTGTTATGTTTTGTGGTGCGGGTGAGCCCAGTTTGTTTTTCTTGTTGTTTGTGGAGCCTGTGGTGTCTAGAGAGACCCCGTTTTTTTACAGTGTGTTCAGGGGACAAGCAGCTAGCGGATAGTGAGGAGATGTTTGCTGGATGTGACAAAAAAGGTTTTGGCCTAAAAAATGTGTGACATCACTTAGAGCACCTTTAAGTCACAAATTTGAGATATAAATTACCTATTTTTTTAAATTAATATGGAAGTGAATAGTCTGCTATTTAACATACAGTGGCCCTAAAATCTTGAACACTAAGACACACTTTGTATGAAATGTACAAAAGCTTTTGATATATTTTGATATATGAAAATATATGGGGAAAATATTTGACAAATTGATAAAGAAAAGTGATTTGTAAATACATTATAAAAAAAGGCAATTGTTTTGTTGGCTTTATTTTATTTATTTTTTTACCAATTTATTATTGATCACTTTTTATTATAGTTTTACATTTTTAACATTTATTAAGTTAATTGTTTTAATAAATGTCTGTGTATTTGTCAATTAGAAAATTCATTTATTTACTAAATTGTTATAAATAAATTAAATTATATAAATTTATTATTAATGTATAATTGATTTCTAAAATGTATGCCAATGATTGCATACCTAATAAACAGCTCTTTATACATTTTAATTAGTATTCATTAGAATTCATAAAAATCGTGTTTATTGAAAGCCTTGTTGCTGAATTCTCTCTCTCTCTCTTTGATTTTTTTTTTTTTTGTTGTTTTTTGTTTTTTTTTGGCACTGGATGCATTTTTGAAGATCCACAGCTGTTGTAAAGAGAAAATATATATAAAAAAGGGAAAAACTGCTAAAGAATACTTAACAGCGCAAAACTAACTTATCCCCATCCAGGTGAGCGAGTCATGCAGGACTGAATTTCAGTACAGGTTAAGCCCTTTGGATTAAGTTTGACCACTTTGGTATCGCAAGTACTTTCAGAGTTCTGTACAACTTCAGACAACTGCCTTTTGAGGCTCCCGGTAGGTCAAACCAGGCAGAAGGTCACTGAAGTCAGACACTTGCAGAGCATTACGATCAAAAGTAGGAGAGAAAATAGATGCGGACCTTCAGGCATTTCCTTAACAAACATCCTGCTATTGTTTTCTCCATGGCTCATTGTGAATTCCCCCTGAATTCTCTTTGTTTTCGTATATATTCCACAGCAGGAGTGCTGAAAATTTGAAGATGTGAAGTTAGAAAATAAGAAAGCACAACAGGGACAGTTTATTGACCCCCTTTTAAACTAGGCCTTATTGTATGGGATTTCCAGAGCAATATTTTAAACAAGATCTATACTTAGATTTACTAAATGTCTTTAAGATGGTTTCTTGTATTCCTCTGGAGTCTATGAAGGAATGTGGTGCAATAATCTCATGGTTCCATGGGTTCCTTTTGAGAGCTTTATTGAGTCACGGTTTCTAGTGTTGAAGAAGTATAAAGAAATACTTGAGTGCTTCAGGTGAAAATCTCATTGTCCTGCATTTGTTGAAGCAGCTTGTGTTTAAAAAGACATTAAAATGACAATCACAGTACAGTGTCTAATTTGGAAGTCTGTTGCAATACTATTTTTGACAGGTATTTTGGTTGCAGACAACCCATATAATTCCTTTCTTGTACCCTTCCAGTCACGTCCCCAGATATCATTGTTGCCATTGTCAGCTTTTTTCAACCCAGCCGCAATTTCACAGTCATTTAACCTTAATTGGAGCCATGCAAGGACAAATATTGAACATTCAAACGTAGAGGCAATTGTGTGAAAGATTTTCAAGTTTACTGCAAACTTTTGCTTAAAGGAAAAATGTCCCTGTTGGCTGAGGGAGTGTTGTTTGTTTAAATTTAGCCTTCATTGTTGTTTGGTTAATGTAAGGCTTTAGCTAGAAGCAATAATTCTGAAGGTCCAGCCTAAATTGACAGAAACAGTTCATCAATGAAGGTAACTGTTCAGTTCAAAACGTTTATTGTTACTGGGTTTTGGTGCTAAAGAACATTACCCTTATTTAGAAAGTTTCTAACATTTATTATTGGTTTTAAACTGTTTAACAGTAACAGTTTGTTGTAATCAGGCAAGATGCAACAAGATTGCACTGACAAGCCTTTTTCTTCTACAATGAAAGAGAAAATGCTGTATGATGTAGCACAGTCGCAACATATCAGAAGAGTACGAGAACTAACATAAAAACAATAATGATAATTGTCATGACACAATATATTTTTCCCTCGCTAGAGCAATATCAAGTTTGATAAATATTTTAAATAATGTTTATGTGCCAAAATTGGAACTAAACAGCACATCAATCCTCCCTTCTAACATAACCATTAACTATGACTTTTGCCTCAATTAACTCCTAATTGCTGCTTATTAATAGTAAGGTAATTGTTCATTTTAGGTATTGGATAAGATCAGGGATGTAGAATATGGTCATTCAGAGTATGTGCTTTATAAAGAATTAGCAAACAGCCAATATGTTAATAGGCATGCTAATAAGCAAGTGGTAAATAGTGAGAATGGTTCCTTATCCTAAAGTGTTACCATATATTATATTATTAAATGTGGTTCATTTTAATAAAAGTAGAGTCCTAACACAAATGGTAAGAATATTTCAATTTCAACCTGTAAATATGAGGTTGTTACGATTTTACAATTGTTACTGTTTTTGTTAATGAACATAAATGAACATTTGCATCATGCCGTCAAATTCATAAGAACACAAAGCAGTTTCACTATTTGTCACAATGTCACACGTTTGAGTGTGAACCTAAGAAATGTTCTTCTCTATTAGGATATTCTGACAAGGAACAAGGGCTGACAAAGGATTTTACTGTCGATTTTTTTGTATTATTATTTTAAATGTTTTGAATATTGTACCTCAGATTTATGAAATGTTCACCTGTTTGGCAAGTGTTTGTCATGTTCTGACACACACACACACACACACACACACACACACACACACACACACACACACACACACACACACATACACACACACACACACACACACGCACACACAAAACAAAAACTAACACACAATTGCTTGGTTTCTACAACTTTCACTTAGGAGAAGGAGTCTGCCATTAAACTTGAAAGAAATAGATTTGAATTGTATTGTGATAATTACTGATATTGCTTGATATGAAAGTGCATCCTTCAATAATAAATACACCTAGCTTCACTTGAAGTTTGCCGTAACTGCTGGAAAATCTATCATACCTTTGATCAACATCCTTTTAAATCTCATTATATCATATCATGCCTGGTGAGGCCTCACAATGTAAAGCATTTGACCCTGTCAGTATGGTTACAGGTGTTATGGTCCTAAGAAAAAAGAAAATGATTGGCTTTAATAGGAGACTCTAATCTAGCTTTTGATAAAAGACATAAAAATCTTTATTAGGATCTGTGTGTAAATCTATTTAGTACAATATCTAATGCTAAATAATTCATTAGACATCCCCTGCCAACACGAGAGGCTCTGTCAACTCAAAACAGTCCAGACAGTTCACAACCAAGCAAGCCAGCATAAAGAGCACATCAAAATGGTTTCATGGAGCTTGAGGGTGGAGATGGGATGATGAAACAACAATAAAACATCCAAGCAACTAATCCATAATGACATATAAAAGGATTTGATCAATACAAACGATGCAGATTTTCCTACAGTGATGGGAAACTTCCTAAATGCACTAGCGGTCAATAATTTAGAATAATTAACTTTTATCCATCCATCCATCCATTGAAATGTCAATTTAAAAATAAAATAAAATACAAAATGTAATATTGTGAAATATTATTACAATTTAAAATATCTATTTTTTGCATGTATTTTAAAAAATGTAATTTATTCCTCTAGATAAAGCTGAATTTTCATTTGTTTGCTGTATTTATCAAATAAATGTAGCGTTAGTAGAGACTTATTTTAAAAGCATTCAAATAATAATAATAATCCAAACCTAAACCGTACATTAAAATGGTAAATACCCTGGTTTTCAGAAAGTGTGCAGTCCATATATCTGAAAATTCTTTGTTGCATCCTAGTTAGAGCTGAAACTGTAATAACATCAGTAAAGATAAAAATGACGATACTGCCAAAAACAACAAGGTGCAAACCGGGGGCAGACTGGCCATCTGGAGCGCCGCTGGCCAATGTGGGCCGGCCCACCCGGTACACAAATATATGTATATGTATATGAGTGTGTTTTGTTTACATGAGTGTTTTGCCCTCCTTCCCTGTTTAGTTTGGTCTACTCCAATGCGTATCTTGAAACACGCCCCCTTTCACATCGTATAATTTACAGAGAGAGAGACTATAGATAGATTTATCCGGTACAGCGAATGTCTCTGAGCAGCAGGCCACTTAAAACATAACCGACTGTGTTTATGAGAATACTTGCAGAGGCAATTATTTTTAGATAATTTTGTGTTTATGTGTTCATTCAGAAGTTACGATACGCAAACGATTGTCTGATTGTCGCGCATTGTTTGAAATGCGTCTCTCAGTGCATGCTTTGAACAAGTGCGCGCAAGCTCCAAACGCGCGCAAATTGTTTAAAATGCTTGAATCAGCAAGATTTAGAAACAATTGCAAACGATCAACTACGATCCGTTTCACCCCTTCAAGCGAGTGAACAACGCGAAAGTTAGGAATTTTAAATCAATATTCAAGCTAGCCCGCCGGGCAGGGCAGTGACATATTTTGGAGTCCTACTGGAAAACACAATAGCCCCGGGACGTCGGGCTAGCGATTTTACAAGCCCTGCAGCTCAGATCTATCCAGTTTGTGAACCATTGGTTTCCACACTAGTTTCGTTCAACAAAATAAATGATAATTTTAAAAGATTGGCTCAAAAGAATCATCTGTTCATGAATCGGATCATGAACTTGTATTACCGAGTCAAAGATGATCTATTATTGAACATTTTGATTATATAAAGACTTCAAGTTCATCTGTAAAGCACATAAAGCTATTGTTTGAGTTTATAAACTTCTATTTCATGCATGATTTGTATGGATCTGTTAACTGAATGCAAAGTGTGAGTTCTAGGTGAATGTTTGTATTGTGGTGAAGCATGTCACTCACTAGGAGTTGCTAAATGAATAAATGCTGCACGCAGGTTTTTTTTTTAGTTTCAACGTAGGATCAGTTGCCCTATTGGTTAAAATCCCCAAACTGTATACTTAAATTTAAAATTAATAAATGACATCAAAACAGGGGTGGATGCGTTAAGATGTGGTGGGTTGCTGTGGGCCAGAAAGTCCAGGGCCACTTTTTGGTCCCAGTCCGCCCCTGGTGCAAACAGTTCTGCTTGCGGCACTTCTGAAATTACATTTGATCAGATATTATCAATACAAAACAAGGCAAAGGCCAGAAAAAACATAGCTTGAAATATATTTATCAGATAGTCTTTCAAAATAGCTTTGGAAAAAAGAGAGAGAGAGAGAGAGAGAGAGAGAGAGAGAGAGAGGGGGAGAGAGAGAGAGAGAGAGAGAGAGAGAGAGAGAGAGAGAGAGAGAGAGAGAGAGAGAGAGAGAATTATGGCTTTTCACCTACATGGAATTGAGATTTTATGCTTCAAACTATCCAATGTGGATAGATGAAAGCACACATACTTGAGAGACATCAGTATGATAGGAGTGGATATTACTGCTTGGCAGTAAAAGCAGTCTTGCACCATGGCTGTGAAAAGGCACTCCGGTGGTGGACTTTTGAAAGCCTGTCTGCCTCCACAAATAATTGGAGTCATTATTATATTTCAAAAAAGCATGGAAAAGGGAGAAACATCCCGACTAACGGATGGGATGTCACTACCATTACACATTCTCAAACCTGCCGTTATGCACACACAAACTGACTAAATTGCTATAACCTCTGTCTGAGTATGTCACTAAAAACTAATATTTACACTGGTGTCATAAAATGGTCTTTGGAAATGTCACCTTTGGATTAATATTTTTAGAAATCACAGTTTTAAAAAGCATGAACATTTTTACTTTGGGTTTTTTATGCTATAAGCCAACATTAGCATGTTTTGTTTTTTTTCTTTTATGTCCAACATCATTCCAGCTTGTAAGTACATACTCAGTGTCTTTAGCATTAGCAGTGCCTTTCATTATCAACAGAAGAGCCCATCTGCAAACAGTTTATACTCTTACACTTTTGAATGTTAGTTATTAGCTTCTATCACCTTGTTCATCCTGCCAAATGGGCTGTATATTTATTCACTGTACAGTCTGCAGTTGAATATCTATTTAAGGTGTAATTATAGGCTTTTCTACTATTTATTTATTTATTTTTCATAAATTGTGCCACATAAGCTGCCTCTGATAATACCTTGTTTTCACCACTAAGGCAGCATAACATGTGTCCAAGATGACAGATAAAGCGAGATAAATGTTAACTATACTGTACATTAAAATATTTGAGATTGGTAAGATTTTTTTTTATGTTCTTGAAAGAAGTCTCTTATGCTCACCAAGGCTGCATTAATGAGTGCCCATTATGTAAAATTAATTTTTACATATTGTTTGAACATAAATTTATGTTTGCAGTGTATGTATGTACACAATCAACCTTTAATGCTAAAAATCCACCAGCTTCTTTTTTTTAACCACAAAAATCATAAGCATTGTCTTAGAGCAAGCAGAATCTGTACATTGTGACGTCACTTTGCACAGGCCCCGCCCACAACTGTTGTTGGACACCACCGTATTAGCAGAAACCCTGCCGCACACATGCTGCCAATCTGCCATGCTGTTAATCTTCATGCTAGAGCACTTAAAAACAGCATTTAAGTAACAAATGTCTTCCTATTAGAGCTAAATTATTGAGCAGTGAGTGATTTTCTGTGTTTATTTTATTATTTGTGTCATATTTTCATAGACCACACTTTTATGGGATTTAAATCCTGCCATGATTCAAAACTGAAAATACAGTTCTGAAAGGTTGAAACTAAGTGTTCGAAAACTCAAAATCTTACAAAAAAAAAAAGTTTTACAAGATCGAAAAATAAGATTTGCAAGCTTGCAAAATGTAAAAAAAATAAAAATATCTCTGCAAACATTATGTTGTTTTTGAGATTTCTTTCTTCAGAACTGCAACATTTTTTTACGATGAAATAATTTTTCAGAGTTTCAAATTTGTCAGTGTTTTCCCACTGTATTAGATTGCTTTCAAGATTTGAAACCTTGTAAATAGTGATCTGAAAACTGGTGTGCCAATAGGTGAAAAAAAGTTTTGAAACTCTGAAAACTGAGGTTCGAAAGGGCGAAACTTATTACATTACATTACATTTGCACTCCTATTGCAGACTATTTTTCAGAGCTGAGTTTACAACACCCACTTTGCGGAGATGGCGTAAATGAAGCTTCGCAACCTCGCAACTAAAAAAAAGCCTGGAGGGAGGGCCTTCTGCTCTTGGCCAATGCTTTGCTGTCTGCTGACGTACAGTCCAATCACAAGTCGTATTTACTGGAAAGGTGGGATTGACCGACTGCTCCGCCAATGACAAAAGCGCACAGGATACGCAAACAGAGGATGCACAGATTTCTGGCCACAAGGCGGTCCCGTCACGGTCCAGTTCTAAAATAAAGGTTACCCACTTGTCGTCGCTGAAATTCACCATACAATTGCCAGTACCCACTGAGTTTACCACTGATAGACCGGCAGTGCATCAGTATGTACACTCTCACCTCACTTTCCTCAGCTGGCGACTCACTTTCCTCACGCAGTGGACCACTGACTCTCTCTTCATGTAGAGACCGAATATTACAATTAAAGTGACTTCTATAGTGCATCCAAAAGAATATTTAGATATTATATTTAAATATTCAGAAAGGTGTACAGTGTATTTTTTTACTTTTATTAAAATATTTCAGTAAAATTATAAATAATTGCCTATTACAAATTTATGAATGCATGGTTAACTTTTTTCTGCAATCACTATAGGCTATGTATTGAGACATTTGTAAATCTATATTTTGTAAAAATAATAAAAAATAAACCTGAATTATAATCTAAACATCTGTATTTTCATATATTATATAAGTAGTGTATAAATATATATATATATATATATATATATATATATATATATATATATATATATATATATATATATATATATATATATATATATAAATAAAATATAAGTATATATATATATATATATATATATATATAACATAAATAAGTAGGCTAATAAATATATAATGTTTAAAACATATCATAAACTATTTGTTCTCCACCAAATCACTAAAATTGATACTGTGTGTGTGAAAGAGAGTGCTTTCTGCATTGAGGATATTCTGTAGTCTCAGACCTTCGTTTGGGTAAATCTTTACAGGATTGTCTGTACTAAATCCTTATCCATCTTCAAGAATCAGCTTAAAACACATCTCTTCCAAATGTATTTGACCTTCTAACTTTAACACTCACTATTCTTAAAAAAAAAAGAATAATATTAAGCTTTCTATTCTTTTGTATTCTATCGGTTTTCTTTTATTATACAATTAACAAAGGCAAAAACAGACCTCTAACTCTAGCTTGCTCTATTCTTTTTCTATTCTATCTGTTATCAGTATTTCTTTATTATATTATTTAAAATCCTTTGTTACGTGTAAGCTAACTGAGACTTGTTATAGCACTTGTATATTTGTTGTTTTTTATTGCTTCCATTGTCCTCACACGCTGTTTGTGACGGATTGTGAGGATAGAGCTGACATTTTGAGTCACCGACTTTGCAAAAATCCCACCTTTCCAGTAAATACGACTTGTGATTGGACTGTACGTCAGCAGACAGCAAAGCATTGGCCAAGAGCAGAAGGCCCTCCCTCCAGGCTTTTTTTTAATTGCGAGGTTGTGAAGCTTCATTTTCGCTCAGTCTGAGTTTCAGAGTTTCAGAGCAGAGCTGCGTGGCAACGCTGCCACAAATCACGTGAGTCGCAAGCTCGCAACTGTGTGGGCGTATCTCCGCAAAGTGGGTGTTGTAAACTCAGCTCTGAAAAAAATAGTCTGCAATAGGAGTGCAAATGTAATGTAACGTAATAAGTTTCGCCCTTTCGAACCTCAGTTTTCAGAGTTTCAAAAAAATTTTTCACCTATTCGCACACCAGTTTTCAGATCACTATTTACAAGGTTTCAAATCTTGAAAGCAAACACTGGGAGAACAGTGACAAATTCAAAACTCTGAAAAAATGATTGCACAACACCATAAAAAAGAGTGTTGCACTTCTGAAGAGGGAAAACTCAAAAACAAAATTATGTTTGAAGAGATGTATTTTTTTTTTACCACTTTGCAAGCCTGCAAAGCTCTGTTTTCAGAGTTTCAAAAAAAAATTTCACACATTCGCACACCAGTTTTCAGATCACCATTTACAAGGTTTCAAACCTGGAAAACAATCTAATACAGTGGGAGAACATTGACATATTTGAAACTCTGAAAAATTCTTTGCGCAACATTATAATTTTTTTTTTTTTTCGCAGTTCTGAAGAAGTAAATCTCAAAAACAACATAATGTTTGCATAGATATTTTTATTTTTCTACGTTTTGCAAGCTTGCAAATCTTATTTTTCGATCTTGCAAAACTTTTTTTGTAAGATTTTGAGTTTTCGAACACTTAGTTTCAACCTTTCAGAACTGTATTTTCAGTTTTGAATCATGGCAGGATTTAAATCCCATACACTCTAGGTATATACACTTGTCAGTTAATACACAGATCTAACATAACCATGTAATCTCTTTACAAGCTGTTTACCTTCACATACATAACTTACTGTGTTTTTGTAACTTATGTGTGTTTTTAACATAAACTTGTGTATATTTTACCATTTAAGCACAATAAGGCATGAAAGAGAGCTTAGTTTAGTTCTCATATTTTCTGTGTGGGTGCTTCAGAAAACTGTATATCAGAAGTTTAAACAAAAAAAAAAAGAAAAAAAAATTACAGTACACAGCGAGGTACATCACTGTGTTTTTCTGCTACCATAATTTTGATCAGACATCATGACATGCTAAAACCGGTTATATAAGTCTACTGCACCCACTCGAAAAGTATTTTAAGTGCCTTTGTTCAAGAAATTGTTCATTGAAATTGGCTGTATTTGGCATTGAGGTGAGCTGCCAGGTTTCCTGGACAGGGCCCAAGCTCTGTATTTATTATTCTTCTACACAAAGCATCAGATTTTTTTAAAGCAACATGTTGTGTAAAAGCCTGAAAGGAACTCAAAACTTTATAAAGGTCTTTTCTTTTAATCCAAAATCTTGGCCCTTTTTTTTTTACCCAGGTGCTGGGTAGTTTTTCCCCAATGAACAACAGCTCTTCACCGGCTCAGATTTTGGTGATACACCGGTACGAGAATTAGCACTATTTTTGTTAAAAGAGATTACAGAGAACGGTTGAATACTCTTAAATTAAAATGTTACTTTTTAATGTAAGATTTTTATATTACATTTAAATGTGTGTTCATTTTAATAAATTCGATTTGTAAATTCAATTTGTCTTGTATTTTGTCATGGGTTCTTGCTTAGTAATAAATATTCATCTTTTGATTATTGCTGTTGACTCTATTAATTCTGTGTATGAGTGTGTGTGTGTGTGTGTGTGTGTGTGTGTGTGTGTGTAAATTTCCAGTCCATTTTAACCCACCAATATAATAATTTTTAAACAATAGATGACTTAAATAAAACAACCCAGTATGTTTGGTAAAAACATTTAACCCAGTATGTGTTCTGCCCAATATTTACCCAGTGCTTGGTTGCCAAACAACCCAAGTTGGGTTGTTTTTAACCCAGCATTTTTAGAGTGTGTGATTTTCTTAAAACATTAATCATGATCACCTCATTTTTTTTTTACTGCAAATATGATTAAACATTGCAGATGAGTCCGGTTTATTTTTAACACCTTTTAAAATGTACATTTACATAGACGGAAATCCTAATTAATACTCTGGCTGTTCATCTATACTTAATGAAAATGATTCTCCTCACATCTCTCTACCATTAGCAGAAGTCGACAGAGATTCACAAATGAGGCGCATTTTGTTAAACTATAAAAAATTGAATCAGAGGGAGGTGTTTTTTGCAAATAGTGTCCCAATAGTTTGAGCCTTAAAACGTCAAGTGCTAACAAGGCTAGCATTTGCTAATAACCCAAAGTGTTTGACTTGGTCACAAGGCTATGGATTACAAATCACTTTGCAGAAAGAGTTTTTTTTTGTTTGTTTTTTTACAATGCTTTCTCCAATGTCCACAGACAAATTTGGCCAACCAATTTTCATCAAAGGCAGAGGTGTTAATAAAGTTCAAAAAGAGGTTTTCACACATCTCAGTATTTTCATACATCGCTGCTTAATGTCCTCAAAAGCATTTCGCGATTCAGTGCTTTTATCAAAAACAGAGAAGTATTGAAATAGGGGTCATCAAGGAATTCAGACCACTTAGAGCCTGGCTGACCAGTATTTTGTTAATTAAACAAAACACTGTCAAACCTTAAAGAGACTTTAGCTTATCCAAAAAACAAGGTTCTTTCATTATTTAGTCATGTCGTTTCATGTCGACTTCACGACTACATGTCGTTTCAGACCTATATGACTTTATTTCTTTTATTGAACACAGACTTTTAATTCAAGTCTCAGTAAGGGCATTAGAAATAAAAACATTCTCTTTTCATAAATAAAGCTAGAAGAATATAATTTCTGGAACAGTTAATTTAGAAGTCCTTCACATCAGTATTTGTGCACTTATGTTAAATAGACAAGGGCATTCAGGTTTTCGAATATTCTTGTGATGAAGAATTTTTGAAAATACTTCAAATTCCACTTTTTTTTTTTCCTCACAGTTTTCAAAAACCCATCTGAATTCTACACGGCATCCGAACAACAACAGACGTGACCTATAAGGTTGTGAAATGGACACTGCACTCTGGCTGTCAAAAAGCGCAGAGGAAAATATACCATGATGTATGAGTAATTTGAACAGAAAATCTAAACCCTATCCACATTCCACTCTTGATCGAGCAGTACAAAGCATCCATTCCAGTGTGGGTTTTAAAAAGCACTGTACTCAAAGTCTGTCACAGACATGCTATTCTGATTTGTTCTCTGTGGCCTGTAGCTCAGTCAAGCGTCATCTCATGTCTACTGGACTGTCACTTGCCCCGGGCTTTGAAATCTGCGTGGCTTGTCTCATAGTCGCAGATTCTGAACAGCATTCATCAAGTCCGTATGTCACTGGAATTTGATAAAGGCACACAAAGTGGCAATCACTCTTGCATTTTTCAAAGGTCAAAAGTTCTAGATAACAGTAGTTTGACTGTCTGTTTCCTGACGTTTGCTTGTTTCCTGTTGCTCTTTGCTGTGTTTCTTATTGTTGATGCTTTTGTCACTGAAATGCACAAGCAACATATTTCTCTGTCGAGCTCGGTGTCGTCACAGCACTCAAGATAACCTTTTGATAAGGCTTATGCCATCTGCATGTTTGATTCAGTCTGTATGATTTCATGATGACTCCTTACAGATGGAAAACTGATGAATGCATGCTCATCTGATCAATTCATTGCTGATCTATTCATAACTCTGTTCTACATGGTTGAAATAGATCGTTATTCGTTTTTTTTTTTTTTACTGTTGGTAAATTTGTTTCATATTGTATTTCACTATATGTAACCCTGGAACACAAAACCAGTCATAAGGGTTAATGTTTTTTTTTTTTAATGGAGATTTATACATTATCTAAATGCTGAATAAATAAGCTTTCTATTGATTTATGGTTTGTTAGGATAGGACAATACTTGGCTGAGATACAACTATTTGAAAATCTGGAATACGAGGGTGCAAACTATTGAAAATCACCTTTAAAGTAGTCCAAACTAAGACCTTAAAAATGCATATTATTAATCAAACATTAAGATTTGATATACACTGACGTTCAAAAGTTTGGTATCGGTAAGATGTTTAATGTTTTTTAATGGAGTCTCTTCTGCTTATCAAGGCTGTATTTATTTGATCAAAAGCACAGAAAAAAAACTATGGTATTATTTATATTTCTAATATTGGTCTTCTTTTTTAATATACTTTAAAATAAAATTTATTTCTGTGATCAAAGCTGAATTTTCAGCATTTATTTACAATTAAAATATTTTATAACAAAGCACTGATTTCTGAAGGATCAAATAAATACAGCTTTGATGAGCACAAGACACATTTAAAAAATATAAAAAATCTTAGTGATCCCAATCTTTTAAATGGTAGAGTATTTACAAAATATTGTCTTTTTTTTTTTTGATAATTTTGACCCATATGATGTATTGTTGGCTATTGCATTATGACTGGTTTTGTGGTTTAGTGTCACATATATGCTTCTATATATACTATTTCACACTATATTATGTATTCTGTAAAATAAGTTTTATTATACTAAGAATAGAAAAGTGTATAATTATATACTGCAGTATATTTTAAAATAATATATAGCATTATAGAATAATGTAATTTCATACTAAATTATTGCTGTTGTGTAATGAAGGCGCACAAGGAAGACGATATACAAAAGGGGATCTTTTAATGATCGCGGGAGAATAAGTGCACATCCAACATAATACATTACAATACATTACATTAATCACGGACAAGGAGGAACTCAAAAGAAAGGGTATTTAAACACGAGGGAAGTAATCAGGGGAGATTAATCAATTAAGCAAACAAGAACAGGAAAATGACCAAATAAGGAAACTCAAAGTCCATGTACGTAACAATTGTACTATGTATTTTATAATACAGTACATGATTTCATCATACTTTATTATAATAATTATTCTATAATATACCATACTACTTCTAAATGTAGTGGAAATTTAAGACCAAAGAAATAGAAAACAATTTGGATAAAAAGTGTTATAATTATAAAAAATGTATTTGGATATATTCTATTTTATGATTAGTATTGTTTTTATTTAATTCTTGGTGAATATGAAAGGTTTTCTTTGTTCTTCTATTTATCTGTCTATCATTAGGCCACGACGGGAAGTCGTGGCCTAATGGTTAGAGAGTCGGACTCCCAATCGAAAGGTTGTGAGTTCGAGTCCCGGGCCGGCAGGAATTGTGGGTGGGGGGAGTGCATGTACAGTTCTCTCTCCACCTTCAATACCACGACTTAGGTGCCCTTGAGCAAGGCATCGAACCCCCAACTGCTCCCCGGGCGCCGCAGCATAAATGGCTGCCCACTGCTCTGGGTGTGTGCTCACAGTGTGTGTGTGTGTGTTCACTGCTCTGTGTGTGTGCATTTCGGATGGGTTAAATGCAGAGCACAAATTCTGAGTATGGGTCACTGTACTTGGCTGAATGTCACTTCACTTTCACTTTCACTTTCACTTTTGCCTCCAAGGTGTTATGATCAAAGATGGCTCCGGTAAGAACAATGCTTTGGCAGACCTACCAAGCATTTTCTTAGCAGAAAGATCTGCCAAGACTCTGTATTTGATAAATAGTTGCAACTAGTTTCTAACTTATGCTGCGTTCCAGGCAGGTTTTTGAGCTCGTAAGTCACGATTTCAAACCACGACTCACGACTTTATAGCGTTCCAGGCAAGTCACACCAAACTTCCTGAGCGCAAGAAATTGTAGGTAGATTATTAATTTTATTGCCATGTTAAATTGTCCTAAAATCGTTTTTTTAACCTGCACCACTTGCGTAAACACTGCATCCATAGGCAATATTATCCGTAGCGGCTGCCATTGTTGTTTCGCAGGCTATGTGACGTCAGAGTTCGTAACTCGGAGTACATCTATCTAGTACGAGTTCACGGGTGGGAAGTCACGGGTTTGACTGCTGTTCCAGTGCAGTTTCACGGGTAGAAGGTTGGAAAAACACGGGTTACGGGTAGCCTGGAACGCAGCATAAATATTAAAAGTAACTAGATAAAAAAGTTTGTCAAGACAAACTTTAAGTTGGCTTGAGAAAGCCTGACCAGAAAGTTTGAAAAGTTTAAAAAGTTTAGAAAGTTTGAAAATGGGAAAAGTTTAAAAAGATTTAAAAGTTTGAAAAGCTTAAGTTTAAAAAAGAAAGTGATTAACATATTGCTAGCATTACAAGCAAGTGACTACCATGTCATTAGCATGATTTGCAAAGTTGTTAGCATGTTGCTAGCATGATTAGCAAGTGACTAGGATGTCGCCAGCATGATTAGGAAGATACTAGCGTGTTTCTAGCATGATTAGCATGTCACTAGCATGTTTCTAGCATGATTAACATTCGACTAGCATGTTGCTAGCATGTTTCTACCATGATTACCATGTTGCTAACATGTTTCTAGCATGACTATCATGCGACTAGCATGTTGCTAACATGATATTAGCATGATTAGCATGTTGCTAACATGTTTCTAGCATGCGACTAGCATGTTGCTAACATGATTAGCATGTTGCTAGCATGATTTTAGCATGATTAGCATGCGACTAGTATGTTACTAGCATGATTAGCATGTGACTACCATGTCGCTAGCATGTTTATATCATGATTACCATGTTGCTACCATGTTGCTAACATGTTTCTAGCATGACTAGCATGCCACTAGCATGATTTTAGCATGAATAGCATGTTGTTAGCATGTTGCTAGCATGTTTCTATCATGATTAGCATGTTGCTAGCATGTTTCTAGCATGATTAGCATGCGGGTAGCACATTGCTAGCATGATTAGCATGTTTCTAGCATGATTAGCATGCGACTAGCATGGGACTAGCATTTTTCTACCATGATTAGCATGTTGCTAGCATGTTTCTAGCATGACTATCATGTGACTAGCATGTTGCTAACATGATATTAGCATGTTTCTAGCATGTTTCTAGCATGTTTCTATTATGCGACTAGCATGTTGCTAACATGATTAGCATGTTGCTAGCATGATTTTAGCATGACTAGCATGCGACTAGTGTTACTAGCACGATTAGCATGCGACTAGCATGTCGCTAGCATGTTTATAGCATGATTACCATGTTGCTACCATGTCGCAAACATGTTTCTAGCATGACTAGCATACAACTAGCATGATTTTAACATGATTAGCATGTTGCTAGCATGATTTTAGCATAATAAGAATGTTGCTAGCATGATTTTAGCATGATTAGCATGTGACTAGCATGTTGCTAACATTTTTCTAGCATGATTAGCATGTTTCTAGCATGTTTCTAGCATGACTAGCCTCCGACTAGCATGTTGCTAACATGATTAGCATGCGACAAGCATGTTTTTACCACAATTAGCATGTTGCTAACATGTTTCTAGCATGACTAGCATGTTGCTAGCATTATTTTAGCATGATTAGCATGTTGCGAGCATGTTTCTAGCATGCTTAGCATGTGACTAGCATGTTTCTAGCATGATTAGCATTGCGACTATCATGTTGCTAGCATGTTTCTAGCAAGATTAGCATGTTGCTAGCATGATTTTAGCATGATTAGCATTTTGTTATATACAGGCTGAGCCTGGTCAGTACCTGGATGGGGGACCTCCTGAGAAAACTAGGTTGCTGCTGGAAGAGGTGCTAGTGAGGCCAGCAGGGGCTGCTCACCCTGTGGTCTGTGTGGGTCCTAGCGCCCCAGTGTAGTGATGGGGACACTATACTGCCAACAAGCACTGTCCTTCGGATGAGACGTTAAACCGAGGTCCTGACTCTCTGTGGTCATTAAAAATCCCAGGATGTCTTTTGAAAAGAGTAGTGGTGTGACCTCGGCATCCTGGCTAAATTCGCCCATTGTCCTCTGACCATCATGGCTTCCTAACAATCCCCATATCCATTGAATGGCTTCATCACTCTCTCTCCTCTCCACCAGTAAGCTGGTGTGTGGTGGGCGTTCTGGCGCAATATGGCTGCCGTCGCATCATCCAAGTGGATGCTGCACACTGGTGGTGGATGAGGAGATACCCCCTGACTATGTAAGCGCTTTGAGTGCCTAGAAAAGCGCTATATAAATGTAATGAATTATTATTATAATTATTATTATTATTATAGATAGATAGATAGATAGATAGATAGATAGATAGATAGATAGATAGATAGATAGATAGAAGAAAAAGAAGAAGAAGAATAAGTTTAAGACGGATTTCAATAAGTTGGCTTTCTCAATGTCAATGTCAATGTCACCTTTATTTATATAGCGCTTTAAACAAAATACATTGCGTCAAAGCAACTGAACAACATTCATTAGGAAAACAGTGTCAATAATGCAAAAATTATAGTTAAAGGCAGTTCATCATTGGATTCAGTTATGTCATCTCTGTTCAGTTAAATAGTGTCTGTGCATTTTTTTGCAATCAAGTCAACGATATCGCTGTAGATGAAGTGTCCCCAACTAAGCAAGCCAGAGGCGACAGCGGCAAGGAACCGAAACTCCATCGGTGACAGAATGGAGAAAAAAACCTTGGGAGAAACTAGGCTCAGTTGGGGGGCCAGTTCTCCTCTGACCAGACGAAACCAGTACTTCAATTCCAGGCTGCAGCAAAGTCAGATTGTGCAGAAGAATCATCTGTTTCCTGTGGTCTTGTCCTGGTGCTCCTCTGAGACAAGGTCTTTACAGGGGATCTGTATCTGGGGCTCTAGTTTTCCTGGTCTCCACTGTCTTTCAGGGATGTAGAGGTCCTTTCTAGGTGCTGATCCAGCATCTGGTCTGGATACGTACTGGATCCGGGTGACTGCAGTGACCCTCTGATCTGGACACAGACTGGATCTGGTGGCCACGGTGACCTCGGAACAATAGAGAAACAGAAAAATATTAGCGTAGATGCCATTCTTCTAATGATGTAGCAAGTACATAGGGTGTTATGGGAAGTGTTTCCGGTTCCGGTTTACCTAATTAATGCAGCCTAAAAATCCTTTAACGGATTTGGGTAATAAAAGCATATTAGTATGTTATGTGTATGCCAGGTTAAAGAGATGGGTCTTTAATCTAGATTTAAACTGCAAGAGTGTGTCTGCCTCCCGAACAATGTTAGGTAGGTTATTCCAGAGTTTGGGCGCCAAATAGGAAAAGGATCTGCCGCCTGCAGTTGATTTTGATATTCTAGGTATTATCAAATTGCCTGAGTTTTGAGAACGTAGCGGACGTAGAGGATTATAATGTAAAAGGAGCTCATTCAAATACTGAGGTGCTAAACCATTCACGGCTTTATAAGTAATAAGCAATATTTTAAAATCTATGCGATGCTTGATAGGGAGCCAGTGCAGTGTTGACAGGACCGGGCTAATATGGTCATACTTCCTGGTTCTAGTAAGAACTCTTGCTGCTGCATTTTGGACTAGCTGTAGTTTGTTTACTAAGCGTGCAGAACAACCACCCAATAAAGCATTACAATAATCTAACCTTGAGGTCATAAATGCATGGATTAACATTTCTGCATTTGACATCGAGAGCATAGGCCGTAATTTAGATATATTTTTGAGATGGAAAAATGCAGTTTTACAAATGCTAGAAACGTGGCTTTCTAAGGAAAGATTGCGATCAAATAGCACACCTAGGTTCCTAACTGATGACGAAGAATTGACAGAGCAACCATCAAGTCTTAGACAGTGTTCTAGGTTATTACAAGCAGAGTTTTTAGGTCCTATAATTAACACCTCTGTTTTTTCAGAATTTAGCAGTAAGAAATTACTCGTCATCCAGTTTTTTATATGGACTATGCAATCCATTAGTTTTTCAAATTGGTGTGTTTCACCTGGCTGCGAAGAAATATAGAGCTGAGTATCATCAGCATAACAGTGAAAGCTAACACCATGTTTCCTGATGATATCTCCCAAGGGTAACATATAAAGCGTGAAGAGTAGCAGCCCTAGTACTGAGCCTTGAGGTACTCCATACTGCACTTGTGATCGATAGGATACATCTTCATTCACTGCTACGAACTGATGGCGGTCATATAAGTACGATTTAAACCATGCTAATGCACTTCCACTGATGCCAACAAAGTGTTCAAGTCCATGCAAAAGAATGTTGTGGTCAATTGTGTCAAACGCAGCACTAAGATCCAATAAAACTAATAGAGAGATACACCCACGATCAGATGATAAGAGCAGATCATTTGTAACTCTAAGGAGAGCAGTCTCAGTACTATGATACGGTCTAAATCCTGACTGGAAATCCTCACATATACCATTTTTCTCTAAGAAGGAATATAATTGTGTGGATAACACCTTTTCTAGTATCTTGGACAGAAAAGGGAGATTCGAGATTGGTCTATAATTAACTAGTTCTTTGGGGTCAAGTTGTGGTTTTTTGATGAGAGGCTTAATAACAGCCAGTTTGAAGGTTTTGGGGACATATCCTAATGACAATGGGGAATTAATAATAGTCAGAAGAGGATCTATGACTTCTGGAAGCACCTCTTTTAGGAGCTTAGATGGTATAGGGTCTAACATACATGTTGTTGGTTTAGATGATTTAACAAGTTTATACAATTCTTCCTCTCCTATGGTAGAGAATGAGTGGAACTGTTCCTCAGGGGGTCTATAGTGCACTGTCTGATGTGATACTGTAGCTGACGGCTGAATGGTTGCAATTTTATCTCTAATAGTATCGATTTTAGAAGTAAAGTAGTTCATAAAGTCATTACTGCTGTGGTGTTGGGAAATGTCAACACTTGTTGAGGCTTTATTTTTCGTTAATTTAGCCACTGTATTGAATAAATACCTGGGGTTATGTTTGTTTTCTTCTAAAAGAGAAGAAAAGTAATCGGATCTAGCAGTTTTTAATGCTTTTCTGTAGGATATGTTACTTTCCCGCCAAGCAATACGAAATACCTCTAGTTTTGTTTTCCTCCAGCTGCGCTCCATTTTTCAGGCTGCTCTCTTTAGGGTGCGAGTATGCTCATTATACCATGGTGTCAAACTGTTTTCCTTAACCTTCCTTAAGCGTAAAGGAGCAACTTTATTTAAAGTGCTAGAAAAGAGAGAGTCCATAGTTTCTGTTACATCATCAAGTTGTTCTGAGGTTTTGGATATGCTAAGGAATTTGGATACATCAGGAAGATAACTTAAAAAGCAGTCTTTTGTGTTAGAAGTGATGGTTCTTCCATACTTGTAACAAGAAGTAGAATTTACAATTTTGGCTATATGAATTTTGCAAAGAACTAAATAATGATCTGAGATATCATCACTTGGCTGAATAATTTCAACACCATCAACATCAATTCCATGTGACAGTATTAAATCTAGAGTATGATTTCGACAATGAGTAGGTCCTGAAACGTGTTGTCTAACACCAATAGAGTTCAGAATGTCTATAAATGCTGATCCCAATGCATCGTTTTCATTATCAACATGGATATTAAAATCACCAACTTTTAAAACTTTATCTGCAGCCAGAACTAACTCGGATGTAAAATCACCAAACTCTTTAATAAAGTCTGTATGGTGCCCTGGTGGCCTGTATACAGTAGCCAGTACAAACATAACAGAGGATTTATCATTGACATTTGTTTCTCTGGATAATGTTATATGAAGCACCATTACTTCAAACGAGTTATACTTGTAGCCTGCCCTCTGAGAAATCCTTTGCCTTTTAGACACGGCTCATGTTTATAACAGTAATCTTGGGGGGTGGACTCATTTAAAATAATGTAATCATCAGGTTTTAGCCAGGTTTCTGTCAAACAGATTACATCTATATTATGATCAGTGATCATATTATTTACAAAAAGTGTTTTCGTAGAAAGGGATCTGATATTCAATAAGCCAAGCTTTATCATTTGTTTATCCATATTGCTTCTGTTTTTTATTTGTTGAACCTCAATTAAATTGTTAATCTTAACTTGGTTTGGACGTTTTTTGTTTTTTCTAGTTTGGGGAACAGACACAGTCTCTATAGTGTGATATCTAGGTGAAAAAGTCTCTATGTGCTGAGAATTAACTGACCTCTGTGACCTCTTTCTCAAGCCAACTTAAAGGGGTGGTTCGGGATTTTTGACATCGGACCTCATTTTTAAGTCAGCCTGGTTGTTATTCATTATTGGAGACATTTTTAAAAAAAAATTATCCAGTCTTTATATTTGGATAGATAGCCGATGCTAGGCTAGCGCGAGTCAATGGGTATATGTTAGCCAGCCATTAAAAACCGTTTTACCCGCTCCACAGTGCACCAAACGCAAATCAATTATAACACTAGACTATCGATGCAAATGTCCGTTGATAGAATAATGTTAGAAATCAAACTTACCTTTCATCACATTGCATTAGTTATAATTTGTTCCCTGTAATCATAAGCCTTGTCGACAGCAGCAGCGGAGTGATATTGATTACCTAGGCAACCGAGTGAGCCGGTCCACAAGTGTATTTACCTGCCGCTGGCACACTGATTATCACTAACATCACATAAGCAGAGCAAAGTAAAATTCCGCAGCGGCTGAGAAACTAGTTCCTTTAGGATCATTGAGATGAAAGGTAAGTTTGATTTCTAACATTATTCTCTCAACGGACATTTGCATCGATAGTCTAGTGTTATAATTGATTTGCGTTTGGTGCACTGTGGAGTGGGTAAAACGGTTTTTAATGGCTGGCTAACATATACCCATTGATTCGCGCTAGCCTAGCATCGGCCAACTATCCAAATATAAGGACTGGATAATTTTAAAAAAAAAAATGTCTCCACTGATGAATAACAACCAGGCTGACCTAAAAATGAGGTCCGATGTCAAAAATCCCGAACCACCCCTTTAATAAGTTTAAGACGGATTGAGTTTTTTTTTTTTTTTTTTACTTTGAATAAAAAAATAATGTCTAATAATAACAATTTTAACTGAGACGATGATTAAAATTATATATGTTTATTTCTGAAAAAAAAAAACTGCATTATATACTAATAAGGATTTGAATTCAACACGTTCAGTCAGTTGTTCCTATTTTTGAACAAGTAGGAGCGATTATGTATTGGTAAATAATTTTCAGTTTGAAATGCCTGAGAGCTGAGGAGTTCTGTGCTGCTGAAATGTCATATTTTGTTAAGCTTTTCTGTTTTCTTTTGCCAACTAAATGCAATATTAGTTAATCATATACTGTCTTCAAATATACAAATATACTATAAAGTTAACTGCTTAAAAAAAAGTATAGAAAACATATATTTAAATGGAGAGTTCACCGTCAAATTATAACCCCATCCTCATTTACTCACCCTCATGTTATTTTGAGTTTTTGCTAGTACACAGTTTCTACTGTAACAGCACTAAGGGGCACCTTTTCAATCTGCAATCCAGTAGAAGTATCTGACAGTGAGAACCTCTACCCACAATTCATTTATATAGCAGTAATGTCAGGCCCAGTTCTACTGTCTTTCTTATACCTACAAACTCAAATTCACTTGTGCTCTTTTACAGTTGAGCTGCGTTCTGCTTTATATGGATGTCAAGATACTCTTGTCTCCTCGTCACTATCTTATGAGTTACGACCTCTAACTTGATTCTGACCAGGATGGAATCAAATGTCCATCAGGAGAAAATCAATACTTGTGGTCAAGGTTTCCCTCTCCACTTTAGTCAAAACAAGTTTTTTGAGGATTCGATGTATAGAGGAGTCAACAACCTGTGGATGAGCTTTGACTACAGCAAAGTCCAACTCTCCTTCTGAGCTTTTGTATAAAGTGAACATGTAAAGTGACCTGCAAATCAATTAATTAATTATATATATATATATATATATATATATATATATATATATATATATATATATATATATATATATATATATATGTGCCAGATAATAAATTATATGTTCACTTTGATGTAAGGGTACACATTTACAAACAATAATGTTTTTGCATGCTGGAAAAAACCATTGGGAAACAATGAAATTCAAATAAACGAATGGTATTTCTTGTACTTACAGGAAAAGGAACTTTCGCAGAGACTGAAATGGCATATAAGGCAGTCTTGACAGATTGGCCTCTGAGCAGCAAGACAGCTGCCTCCTCATCCCCTGCTAGCATGCAGACTCACAAGAAACTATTGGCTGTCAATCAAATAGAATTTCTAAATAGTACGGGCATGAGGGGAATATATGTGGACTATTGCAATCACTGCAAGTACAGCTGAGCTGCCAAAATGATGGAATCCATAGGCACCGAGCATGAAAACCTGGAAATAAAGATTTGATTCCTATGTGCAAAGAGCAATTTGTGAGATTTTCTGTCTTCTAAGTCCCCACACTAAAGGCGCGTTGTCCTAACATTGTTGTCCTAACATGCTCAGGTAATGAGAATGTCATCTATGTTTCTATCAGTATATCAGTCATACTTGTGATGGGTTTACTTAGAGTTCTGTTTACTTCCCTTCACAGGGCCACAGCGTCTTACATATAAATTATTTGGATGTCCAGAAATCTGCAGTGACGTAAACCTGGAGCAAAGCCTATATTTAATGCTGTCACAAAGGGAATGTGGTCTGAAGAAAGATGTGGTGGGCTAACATTTGACTTAAAGGAGTTTAAAAAAAAGTGTGCACTGACCCTGACATCAACCCAGGAAGAGACTCAAGTTTGTTTGTATTTTCCCATGAACCAGGCCATCGTTTTATGCTGTTTTGATAGAGTTAATTAAACTGTCTTCCAATGATCATCAGATTCTGATTTCTGCTAAGAAGTGATACACAACAGCCTCTCTCCAGTCGATACGTCTGTGTGAAGTATAATTGCAAAGTGTTTATTACGCTTGACAGGAGACCCACTTTAGCAATAATCTCAGTCGGTGTTATTGATCTGAGCCCAGCAGGGGCTTGTGTTCCACTGCAGAAGCAATGTGTGGCGGGCCACTGCCAAGAAAGTGACCCCGTCTATCAGTCCAGTGAGAGGAATGCTTTGTTTACACGCACAATACATCTGGTGCCAACTCATTTGGCTTGTATCCCCCTGAATATGGAAGTATTTTTCTCAAAGAGCTGGGTACATAACACATAGATGGTATAATACATTTAGGAATGCACAATATTTTATACTAAATATATTACATACTGTATATAATTGTATAGCTATCTAGTGCATTGTGACTGGCTGAATGCCTTGAGCGTGTGCCGGAAATGTTTCGTCCCTCACCGTGTGACCCAGTGTGACAAGACAAGAACAATAAAACCCATTATAAATGAGGCATTTGTTGCATCCAGATTATAATAACTTATACTGTATTTGTACGTGTTGCATTGCATATCGTGCTGCATAAACATAAAACCATGTCTGCATTTGTGATCAAAGAAACTGCAAACATCAAGCTCTACTCTACACTGCTCAAAACTCACGTTTGAATCATCAGTGGCAAATCCTTTACATATGTAAATGTACTTACAGGCTGTGAGTCAGAAGCACCAGACTGTCCTTGCAAAGTTGGAACTGCCCCACATTATAGAAACAGACACCGTTATTGTAGGCTACTCTCACAGGAAACTACGGAGCCCCTAAAGGGTCATTCTGGTGGAAAAAAATCAGAGTGAGTGAAAACATTTCGGGTGGGAGGAAAAAAATATTTTTTTGATTTTTTGCGTTCTCTCGCAAAGATATTTGCGTTCTCTCGCAAAACCTTTGCGTTCTCTTGCAAAACTTTTGCGTTCTCTTGCAAAACTTTTGCGTTCTCTCGCAAAAGGGCTGTCGCGCTCTTTTAGGTATATTGTATTATTAAAGTTTTGTTTGAATGTTCGCCGGTTCCTGCCTCCTTCTTCCCGTGACTACGAACGTTTGTTACACACTGGATGACTAAATTCAGTACACACCTTAGGCTATCCCTAGAAAGAAAACGCTTTATTAATGGACTAATTAGTCTATTCTAAGACAGTAGTATAAAACGGCAGAATTCGGTATACACTTTATTTATAAATTATAGGCTACATGAAAGTAGATAAGCCCAGAACAGTTTTATTTTAAACTTGGACTCCAGTTCAAATAGACTACAGTCAGCTTTTAAGACATGGTTTTGGGACATTCTAAAATGCTTAATGTGGATAGCTAACAGTGACATTGGAGGCCCAATTCGGTAATATTAGATTTATCGGTTATTTGATTTCTCCCCCATTTAAAAACGTCAGGCTATAGAAAGGTTATGCTTAAGGGAGGTTAATGGACAAATACAGTATAGGCTAAAACCAAAATATGGTAAACAGTAATAAAATATAGCCTATTATGCACAGGAAAGCAGACAAGCCCAGAACAGCTAGAAATGAGCCCTAATGTAAAGAGAAACTGAAAGTATGGGCTCACGTACCACTCTCATTCATCACAAATCCAAATCTTTCCATATTCGCAATGTATTTTAAGTTAAACCATTATTGATTAAAATAACTGGGCTCTGTACGTTCCAATATCGACGGGGGAAAAAATCATAATGAACAGAAATGTGTAGCACTGGAGTGGGCCGGGGCTCACGCTATACGGTACAGACATAATACAGATTAATTAAATTTACTGTGTAACGTTATATCTGTATTGGTGATTCTATATTTTAATAATGAACAGACCGCACTTGCAATGAATATGTGCGCATGAGGCGCTAACGCGATCAAATCACTTAGGCTACAGTAGGGCAGAATTTGATATTTAATTCAGTTTGAACTTTGAAGATTCAATAATATAAAAGATTATAATTGAAATGTTAAAAAGTGAACACTGTTACATTGTCATTTCGCTCTGGAACCTATACGAGAATGCAATTTTCCCTGAATATCCAAATAATGCATACTGTATTTTACAACGAAATAATGGTTCCAATGAAATCCGCAACAGAATGTGCGTGTCCGCGCCGAAGAAGAAACAGGGTCTGGGTCCAAATGCAGGGAAATATATTTTAATAGAACAAAAAGGCCAACACGGCAAAAACAAAACAGAAACAAATAACGGTGACAAGCCAAAATGCAAAAACACGAGTACCAGAAACACCTACAAATCACAAGTAACATTAAACAATACAGCCAGGCAGAGTGGTGGGTGAGACAAGAATATATACTCGAACAAATGGGGGACAGCTGTGTGTGTGTAAGTGAGTGAGTGGAAGCAACAGGTGTGCAGAGTGAACCAGGTGTGTTGTGTTACGGTAAATGAGTCCGGGAGATGGGGAAGTGGCGCCCTCTGGGGGAAGAGGGAGGAACACCGGGTCCGGACTCATGACAGTGCGTCTCAAAGCAATAGCGGTGTTTCGTCATAAAACATAACATATAAAATTAACAAGGCTAGAAAAAACTGTGCCTCTATAAAAGTAAAAATGCATATATAAATCAATTTAAGGGGGCAAATATTGTCCCTTAACGGAAAAGGTGTGACTGTGGTCTAAGTGGGGGCTAATAATGTTAGGCTAAATGCCCTAAGGGGGTTCACCATTGTAAAAGGTTTAAAAAACCACTGGCTTAATTGATTACAGTGTTAATTGCCTGTAGCCTATTTTTATACAATATATATTTTTTCTTATATTATGCCTCGTTAAGCATGTTTTCAAGGGAAGAAAATTCTTATCATGCAATTCTGCTTGCATGCACACAGAATATACTTTTTTTTAATAAATTCTTTAGCATATTTGGACTTTTTTTTAAATCACCGTCTTCATTAAGCAGTGTTTTCTTGAAGGGAGGAAAACACTGCTGTTCTTCTGGGCTTATCTGCTTTCATGTAGCCTATAATTTATTAATAATATGTATACCAAATTCTGCCTTTTTATACCACTGTCTTATAATGGACTAATTAGTCTATTAATAAAGCGTTTTCTTTCTATGGATAGCCTACGCTTAAAGTGCAGTTGACCGGGTTACGTTCATATTCTTGGCTATTTGTCTGTATGCTTTATTAATAAGGTGTGTACTGAATTTAGTCATCCAGTGTGTAACAAACGTTCATAGTCACGGGAAGAAGGAGGCAGGAACCGGCGAACATTCAAACAAAACTTTAATAATACAATATACCTAAAAGAGCGCGACTGTAACGACCCTGGTGTGTAGTCTTCTGTTCGATCGCCACCAGAGTTTGCCTTTGCTTTGCATTGACTCTTGCACCACATGGACTGTCACAGATCACACTGGACTACAGTCCCCACAATGCATCTCACTGATTACATGCACATCTGAGGCCAATACACATGCTCTACAAAAGGCTCTCTCTCTTGCTCATCTGGGCCGAGTGTTGTTAGCGTTTAGCGCTTGAGAGCGTTAGCTACTTTGCAGAGCCATTTACCTTTCTGAGTTTCATTCTGTTTCCTAGCTTTAGTTCTATCATTCTAGATCCTGACTTAGTTATTCGTTCCTAGTCTTAGTTCTACTATTCTAGTAATCTCTTGTCTAAGCTTTAGTTTAATCATTCTAGTTTCATCCCATGCCTCGACCTTCTGCCTGTCTTAGTTTTACCTCCTTAGTTTTGACCCTATTAGAGATTGTCTGCCCCTTGATTGATCATCACCCATGGATGGCCCCATTGGACTACCCAATTGGATATTGTTCGCAGATTGCAGATCCACGCCTTCCTATGCATCACTCTTCGTCTTGTATCCTCTGTTCCTGTTTTCCAGTGACTGATCTTAGCTTGTATTACCATGTGGTCTAATAAAGTGTTGCATTTGGATCCGCACGTTTCCTGTTCTGTTGGCTCTGTAACAGAACACTCGGCCCAACAAGGATCCAGCGACTATTCCAAAGAACTTTGGCCAGGTATGAACACAGCGATTCAGTTATTAGCTCTCAAGCAGGCAACATGATCACTTGAGGGTTACATTGAGGAATATTTGGCTTTGGCTAATGGCACGGAATTACCAGACTGTATGCTGATAGACTTTTTCTGTGATGGCCTTAACCAGCCTTTAAAGTCAAGAATTATTCATGAGAGTCCTCGTTCGTCACGGTGTAATTTTTTAGATGATGTTTTGTGGACTGTTGGTTCAACGTTCACTGTCGGTGTCGCAGAGGAACGCAATCCTACTCCCACTCATGTAATGGTGACTGTATTAGATCAGGCTCACAAGATGTTGGACACAATAGCACCCCTTTGTGTCACAGCCCATCCAGAATCAAGTCAAGACACAGTTGAAGGTACAGCTTCACATCACCTTACAATTGATTATCCAGAGTCCGGTCAAGTCTCATGTCTTCCTGAATCTATTCACGTCATGTCTACTGCTCCTGAGTCTTGTACTATTACTGTCATCAAACCACAACTCTTCACTGTCCCATCGAAGGAATCTGTCTTCAGGGGCCAGAGGTTGGCATCCAGCGTGGACGATCCACTGCTGATGTCAGCACGCAATGCTGGAATTCCCAAGTCAAGTCAATCTAGTCCTCCTGATCATGAACTTATAACCCTATCAACAGTGCTTCCCACTTGGGGGGTTGCTTTATTGTGTGTTTGGGCTGCATTTACGACCACAGAACTTGCTGAGGAAATGACACGTGTTGCAGTTTCTCCAGAGGTGGAAGCATGCGCTGCAGAATCTCTCAATCCGTGGGTAGCATCCAGCACTGAACTCTCTCTGTCTCCTGCCGTCACTACTGTAGAACCTCCAGAGGTAGCGGCTATCACGGAGGTGTCAGGGATGTCATCCATTGAAAAATCATCCTGCCCTAAACCTGTCAAGGAGTCATTTTCTGAACTTCCTGTCGGCTCTGTCATGATTATCAAGGTTGAGCCTGAACTTTCTATTGATCCTGTCACTGTCATCAGGACTAGTTACGAACTATCTGCCTTGCCAATTTATACTAATGAAACCGTCTTTGTGATGCCTGTCCCAGCCCTTGACGCGGTGTATGCTGTGTCCGTTTCCTCTGTTTTAGTTCCTCTGTCATCCTGGGGGTCTTTGGACTCATCTGCCCTGATCTGGTGGTCTTCAGCTCTGCCGTGGGGGTCTTCGGACGCGTCTGCCCTGATCTGGTGGTCTTCAGCTCTGCCGTGGGTGCATTCAGACTCCTCTGCCCTGATCTGGTGGTCTTCAGTTCCGCCATGGGGGTTTTCGGACGCATCTGCCCTGATCTGGTGGTCTTCAGCTCCGCAGTGGGGGTCTTCGGATGCATCTGCCCTGATCTGGTGGTCTTCAGCTCTGCCGTGGGGGTCTTCGGACGCATCTGCCCTGATCTGGTGGTCTTCAGCTCCGCCGTGGGGGTCTTCGGACGCATCTGCCCTGATCTGGTGGTCTTCAGCTCTGCCGTGGGGGTCTTCGGACGCATCTGCCCTGATTTGGTAGTCTTCAGCTCTGCCGTGGGGGTCTTCGGACGCATCTGTCCTAATCTGGTGGTCTTCAGCCCCTGGTTTCCTGCTCGGCTGGTCCTGCTTCAGGTCCTTGTTGCTGCACTGCCTCATGGACCTGGCCCTCCGTCCCGCCCCCAGTTCCGCCTCCGCTTCACCACCCTCCTGGATACTGTACTGCGGGGAGCGTCTGGAAGCCGCTCTATGGGGAGGGGCTCTGTAACGACCCTGGTTTGTAGTCTCCTGTTCGATCGCCACCAGAGTTTGCCTTTGCTTTGCATTGACTCTTGCACCACACAGACTGTCACAGATCACACTGGACTACAGTTCCCACAATGCATCTCACTGATTACATGCACATCTGAGGCCAATACACATGCTCTACAAAAGGCTCTCTCTCTTGCTCATCTGGGCAGAGTGTTGTTAGCGTTTAGCGCTTGAGAGCGTTAGCTACTTTGCAGAGCCATTTACCTTTCTGAGTTTCATTCTGTTTCCTAGCTTTAGTTCTATCATTCTAGATCATGACTTAGTTCTTAGTTCCTAGTCTTAGTTCTACTATTCTAGTTATCTCTTGTCTAAGCTTTAGTTTAATCATTCTAGTTTCATCCCGTGCCTCGACCTTCTGCCTGTCTTAGTTTTTACCTCCTTAGTTTTGACCCTATTAGAGATTGTCTGCCCCTTGATTGATCATCACCCATGGATGGCCCCATTGGACTACCCAATTGGATATTGTTCGCAGATTGCAGATCCACACCTTCCTATGCATCACTCTTCGTCTTGTATCCTGTTCCTGTTTTCCAGTGACTGATTTTAGTTTGTATTACCATGTAGTCTAATAAAGCGTTGCATTTGGATCCGCACGTTTCCTGTTCTGTTGGCTCCGTAACAGCGACAGCCCTTTCTCGTGGACGACTGTCGCACACAAACCGAACTAAAACCCAAAATAAAGTTCGAGCCTGGTCCTCTCTCGTCCAACACTTTCAGCAGTCCTTCCTGCGGGACTCGATACCGGTGCATGGCGCAGGTGCTCCACCGGCCTCGCTCAGTTCCCTCGGCTCTCCTCACAGTGTTTTACATTAAGCGTTTTACTATGTCCCAAAACCGTGCCTTAAGCATGCACTTACTATTTCTCCGAGTTCAAAACAAAACTCTATGAATCACTCCATTGTGGACTTATGGAGCTGTATGAAACACTACAAGCTGTAAAGTAAACAGGAAGTGTTTGTCTGAACTCAGCTGGTTTTGCGAGAGAACGCAAAGATCTTTTTTTTTTTCTGATTTTTTTTTTCCCACCACAATGACACTTTAGGGGCTCCGTAGGAAACAGTCTCCACCCTCTGTAAAATACGCTGCACACATCTGAATATTTGGTTTGGATTGTTCCAGAACAGTGTTGTAAATACAACTTAACCACTGATTTATAGTTGTGTAATCTTTTGGAAGGCCAAATAAAGTAGTTTCGCTTTCACTACGAAACACACAGCGACTCCACAACATAGCACCGGAGGCTACAATGAGAAAAAGTTACACCTTTGCATGAGCATTTGGGCGGCGTTATGCAAATCTTCCCACATTGTGGGGGCGTGTTAGAATGAGCCATTTTAGGAGGGTGTGGTTAACTCTTAACTTTTATAAAGAATATTTCTTTGAAAGTTAAGTCTTTGCAACTATACAGATCTTCTTTATGCACGAGAGCTTGTAACACTGCAAAGAGAAGGGAAATGTTGAATTTACCTCATATGATAAGTAATGTACAATAAGTAATGTTTTACATTTATATTACATCATTGTCATTTTAAAGCTTTTAAAACACAGTTTGCATAGCATTGTTAAATGTAATGCTTAGTAAAACACAAAATCAATTTAAAAAATTGTCAAGTGTCAAAAATGGCAATTAAATTTATTTATCTATATACTTTTTTTTACCTTGTGTGTGTGTGTGTGTGTGTGTGAGTAGATTACAATTTTTTGATGCCTAAATTTGGTTGTAGAATTTAAAATGCTTGATTTCAATCATTAAATATAAATATTAGGATTACCATTTCCATTGGTTACCAATAGCCCATGCTAGTACATCCTGTAAGTACTGTATATTGTTTAAATCTTAACTTCTCCATTGAAAGTCATTGAGTCATTGAGTTCATTGAGTCATATCCCTGCAGAATGATCAAAGATGGCAGGTTTAAAATTGTGCACATATAAAGTGTCCTCTGCCAGCTGAGAAACTGCCATTGAGATGAATGGGAACGCTAACTGCTAACCTTCTGCAGGTATTATAATCCTCACTGCATCAGACTCTCTGTAAAGTCACAGATGTGCTTTCTTGAGATGAATATACAACAAAAGATTGATAAACCAACTATTATCAACTCATGAGTGAAATTCATTGACGTACTGTGTTATGTAACATACAAAGCAAAATATGAATGACTGACAGGTTGATCGCCAGCATAGGTTTCAGTAATTAGTTTTCAAATGAGAAAATTAAGGATGCATAAAGCATAAGTCAATCCTATCCCTTTTGTCCTCTCTCCACAATTTAATCTAAATTTAACATGAATGAACATGATAGGTAGATATCATGCAATTTATCATATTTTGAGGTTTCAGATAATACATCCCTGTATGTGGCATAATCAGGCAGTTTTGTCAGTAAATAGCACATTCCACCATGCTGCGTAGTAATTAAAAAAAAATACAAAAGCAGATGTAGAAAAATTTATTTGCCTTCTGGTTTAATTACAACTGTGGATGTGGAATTTATTTTTATTTTTTTATAAATAAAATGTACTTAATTTGTAATCAATTGATAAACTCTTATTAGAATATATTCAACAAAGAAATATGGAAATACAAAATCAAGCATTCTGAAAGTTCCCATAAAATACTGTTGATTACATTACCTTTAGACTTTAACAAAACAGAAAATCATTAGCAAGACCTATTTTTGTAAGTATAACGATTCTCAAAAACTGCATAGATTGATTCCATTTTATTAAATATTACAACAAAGCAGAATTGACTTTGTGTTGCTGCCTGTGATAGCATCAACATTTGGTCAAATTTTCACAGGCATATAGTGAAACATGGATGTTTAGGAAGTCATGTGTATATGTAACAACAATACCTGATTCTACCCCATGCTGATATGGCCTTGAGCAAAGAATATAAGTCATGCAGTCAGCACTATGTGATGAATGAAACACGGACACATTAGGTAAGCTTTTGTCCCTGTCAATTGCTCTCATAATCATACTGAATCAGGCCCTGAGGGATTGAAAAGCTTCAATTTCAATCTGAGAAACATGCTTAACAGTCTATGGAAATGCTAAATCGAGCCTTTCTGATTAAGATTCCCCTATATTTCACATCAGTGATTGCTGATCACTAAGAGAAAACAGCATTCCCCTGATGTGTCTATATTTCCAAACATTGATGAGATTTTACAATTGCCGTGACTCCATTTTGTTCTCTTCCTTGGTGCTGTTTATCGATCCATTTTCACTTTCAGCTGTATGTGAGTTGTCTCTTCTCTTATCAGCATGCACTGATTAGGTAAACTCATCATGCCAAATGAGGTTTAGAAAGAATCTGCAGCACAAAATTCAGCCAGTTAGTCTGTATATTTTTTCCTCCAATATGCAGATAGTATCAAAAGATGCCAAAGCACAGATGCTATGGCTCGCCTAAGCAAAATGTCTTTGCTTCATGTTGCAGGAAAAATGCAAACATTTATATTTATACAAACATATTTTCTTTTTTCTTTTTTTCTAAAGCATTATACTTACAATTTTGTTGTTTGTGTCAAAGCATATATTTGTAGATGTTTATTTCAAGTGCGTAGTCATTTAAAAATGCCTTTAGAAGCAGATTATCAACACACACACACACACACACAAACTTGTTATCATAGGTTATATGACTCCAATTAACATAACAGATGCAATATTCAGATATATGATTACTAAAAATGATAATGGAAATGACCTCCAAAGTACAGTCTGTAAAATACTGGAATCTCTGTGTAATCAGGAATACACAACTTAGCCATTAAACTCGACCATTATCATTAAAATGATTTGAATATTTTGAAATGGAGTGCTTGCAACCTGAATAATTTGACATGGTTCTCTCTTGCTTTAGTGACCATATCAAAATTATTTTTATTATTATTATGTTGAATATTTCAAACCTTAAATATGTAATTAAAAAAGAAAGAACAAATTTGAGGCATTGGATCAGCCTTTATACTATACAAAAAGTATTTTTACTGAGACTTGTAAATAACTTTTCAATATACTCAAACTCTCTATACTGAGTGAGTTAAATTGTTCACCATTCAAAATGAATTTGTGCCTTCACAAGACTTGGATTATGACACATGGGTAGCATGAAATCAGATATGATTTTTTGGTATGCGTGTACTGTCATTTATTTATGTGCTGACCCATTTATGCACATTCATTTTGATAGACAGAGCCCTGCCTCAGCACATTGAGATCAACATGGAATTCAGGAATCACAACCTATTTTCCAGTTACAACAAAAATATATACTTTTAAAGTGAGTTAAATGTTTTTCCTTAAAGGGATAGTTCAAGTTTAAATAATCATTTACTCACCCTTTAATTTGCCTTGTCATATGTCATATGTTTCTTTGTCAGACCACAAAAGGAGATTTAAATAAAATGTCCCATATATGCTTGTCCATAAATGTCATATAATGTCAGTCCATGGCGAATAACATCAAGCTGTTAAAATAGAAGCCAAAGTATAATAGAGTGGTCTTATCATGTGATGTATATTCCAAGTTCTGCAGGTATACAATAGGGTTTGGTGAGAAACATACTGAACTTTTTCATATTATTTAACAAACATCCTGACTTGATTGTTGATCTCTGTGCATGACTGTGTGCATGAGACACTATTAGTTTAGTTCACTCTGAATTGGCCACAAGTTCTGAAAAAAAAAAAAAAAATCAAGATTAATAAAAATGTGACTCCGGACTGGAGCTTCGGTTATCATGACAGTCAAAATGACAGCTTACAGATGAACGTGATAACTTCCTGTTGCAATGAACACAACAGATATATTTACCTCAGAGAAAAAGTATATAGATTGTATTTTATTTTGTGTTTTTATTCATCTTGATTGTTCACAACTTGTGTGCTTTTCCTGGTTGAGTTGGATTAATTTGCTTTGCTAAATGAGTCTCATGAACAGAATCATGCACAGATACCAACAGTCAGGTAAATAAATGATGACATCATTTTTATTTTTTGGGGCAAAATAACCCTTAAAACAAATTGTTCACCTGAAATGTTATTTACTTATACTCAAGACGTTCTACAGACACCATGTAAGACACGTATGTCATACAGGTTTGGAATCACATGAATTTTACAGGAGCACTTTTGTGACAGGAGTGGATTTTTAGCTTAGCTGGAAACTGCAGAGAACCACATCTTACTGTCCTGAAAAAAAGAAAGAGACTACTTTCTCCAAAGGGGTCCAAACGTCATTGGCACAGACTTTGTTCAGTGATCAGTAACATACATTCAGCCAGGCCCGTCCTTAGTGGGGTGCAACTGGTGTGGTCACACTTGAGGGGTAAACGGACTGAATGAGCCCCACACCCCCCACCTGGGAACGCTCCCTACTTTGGACCGGGCCACGCATCAGATAAGTACAGCCCGGCATTCATGGTTGATGGTAATGAATGAGATGCTGTGGTTTAAGCAGATAAATGTAAGCACTATCCACCTTTTCCTCAACGTGGAAACAAGTCTATGGGTGAGACTTCCGTTTCATTAGCCGCTATAACGAGGAGAATAACAACGTGCAGTAAACTGTAAAATTGTTTGCATTACAAATAAGTGTGTTCTTAAAATAGATAACAGATTAAAATAGTATGACAGGGCACATCGATTGTCAATATCAAGCAGCAAAACTGTTTTGTACAGCTAAAAATAGCTGGATGCAAATGAGACCGGTAGCTACGCCCATAGAATTTACAAATGGCGGCACCCATTTATACATCAGGAAAAAGGTGGATAAACCTAATGAAATTCAGAATACATATGGACCAAATAAGAATACGTATTTTGTGCCTTTACACTGATTTGCTTTAACATTATGTTTTAATTTTTGTAAGAACATGTTGTTTATATGTATTGAAAACACTGAATGTGAAGACATTTTGGTGCAGGGTTAAAGAGTTACAATGTTTCATTTAAAAAAATGTAAATGTATTGATGTGTGGATTAGTTTATTTATTGTCATATATACATTCCAGGAGTGTTAAATTTGACTTGAATTGAGTTAATTGTACACTGGCTTTTTTGCTGTGCAGGAGAGTTTTTGTAATGCTAAATCAATACGCTGGAGTTAAAATATCAAGAGTTAAAATCTATCCTAAAGGTGTTAAATTGTAACTCTTTACACTGGTGTTAAGGAAAAATCAACACTCTGTGGTGTGGACCAGAGTTGTTTTTTTTAACTCTATACCGCGTACCATATAACTCATTCATAACTCATTCTTAGTGTTAAACAAGTAACTCTTTGAAGAGTGTTAATGTAACTCTGAAAAGATTGGGACAATATGTACACTATTTCGGAGTTACTTTTAACTCTGCTAGAGTTGAATTAACACTTGCAATTTTGCTGGGTATGATTGTCCGAATGAAAAAACCTGGGAGGAATAGATAACCTTTAACTGCTAATTAAGCATTTGCTTTTTATCAGCAGTTACAGGTCAAGCATGACCATTTTATTTGTCCTTTATCAATGTCAGATATGTTCCAATTATCAACTCATTGCATGGTTACCGACCTATTTTAACTATTCATTTACAGACTTTAGTTTGTAACAAGCTAGTGAGGTTTACATTTAACAGCACCGTCGCAGTTCATTGGATTTGACTCCCTGGGTTTGTTGTTTAGATGTGTTTCAAATATGTCTCACTCCATTCAGATCCTCTTAAAAGGAGTCCCAGTATAAAATGTGGTATTTGTGGCTTGCTTGTGATCTAGAAAGTTATGTAAGTATATAAAAACTTCCAAAATCTTACTCTGTGACATATTCAAATAATATGTGTAATATTGCACACTTTAAAAAAAGTAAGATTGTAATGTCTGAACTTTCTTGTGTACTTTTATGAAGCATATGTCAGCTCTTCCTTCCACCATCCTTCTTTCTGGATTCACTTACAACTAATGTCCAAGTCTTTTAAAGCTTTGTCCTCGCAATAATGCAGCTGCTGGTAATTGCTGGTACCAATTATAAGGCTCTATCACAGTATGACTCAATCTTTGCCCAGGGTAATTAGATATTGTGTCCAACATTTATACCAGTAGTATAAAGAGATAGGAAGAACTCAAATCAAGTCAGAATTCAATGTTTGTGTATCTTCCTTTTTACTAAGGCCCCATCCACACAGAGACGTGTTTAGCTGTATACGCATAAATTTTGTATTGTGTAGGCGTTTCGTCCACACATATCTGGCGTTTTGGGAGAGTGAAACCGATATTTTTTGAAGAGTGAATAAATCTGAAAACTCCATTTTTGTGTTTTCGTGTGGACGAACCTGTGTGACCGTGTGACCACTGTCCTGCCCTTGAATGAATTCAAGCAGGTCAGCACCGACCGCGCATGTTCCTCTGTGAGGCGTTCTGTTTGCTAACCCACTGGCTTTCTTGGGTACAGTGAAGTAAAGGCTGTAAAACCCCATCCTTATATCGGCTGGAGAGACCGGCTCTATCTTAGGGCCTTGCTGATGCTCTCAAACCACCCGCTGCTGCCAGCTGGCGAAGGAGGGGGATGAGTGAGGTCCGGTGCTGGGCCGTCCGCTACTCTCCATGCCCTCCAGGGACTGAGAGATAGAGAAAACCACAGTCAAGTCAAGATTTTCCAGATTTTCCACCCGGCCCTCAACCGAAGGAGGTAGAGGTGCCTTCACCAATCCCCAAGAGCAGCTTCCTCCCTTTCTGGGTTACCTTCCCTGGGGCATCTCGCTCTTCTGCTCACCGCCAGGTTTAACAGGGGCCATGACGGGTGGGGTGGCCTGTCTACGCCCAGCTTCATGGCGCCACTTGCTGGAGGCTGCTGTGGATGTGTTGCAGGAGCAGACACAGTGGGCTGTCCTCGGCGACGAGCAGGCTGGGGCAATGCGACCAGCAGATGGGTGGAGGCAACAGCTTCCCACTGGGACATGGTGCTACAACTACCTCAGTCTGCTTCTGTGCAGCAGAGAGCTGCTGGGTCAGGTCATAGACCGCTAAAGAGGTGGTCTGGGACACAGGGGCATTAAGAAACCAAACTTTGTCTGTGTCCTTCATATCGACCAGACACAGCCACTTTTGGTGCTCCTAAACCACCATAGTGGACAATGGCTCGTTTAGTTTACACCTGAAGTAGATTGGTCTATCGAAGTGATATCCCAAGGATCCATTGTTAAGCTTTGATTGTTCCTAATAAACTGTTTATCTGCACTCGCAAGTGAATATTAAATTATGTTGTGGGATCATTAAATATATTCTAAATAAACTACAAAAATAAAATTATATACATTTATTTTGTCCTCACATTCTTTCTTGTAACTCTTCCCTCTTTGTCACACAGCTGACTGAAAGGCTCATTATGCAGCTCATTATGTGGGCCTTTGTCTTCTCAGGTGTAAATCACAATGATATTCATAATAGTTGACGCCTACTCGCATATGACTTTTACAAACAAAAAGTCTCTTAGAAAATTTAAAATTAATATATTGTTCCCCATCAAAAGCTACTCTCGATGCTGTGCTCAATAGCGCTAGTGAGAACATTCTTTGTTCGACCGGTTGTGAGGCATCAGTGTCAAACACGCCAAGAATTGGCTTAAATAACCTCGGCAGGTGACGTCACTGATAACGTGCACCTGCAGGTTATAAATAGACATGAAACGGAAACATCCTCAGTTTCTTTGTCTTCAGAGACCGCATTGTGTGTGTGTGTGTGTGTGTGTGTGATGCTGATGAAAGTATTAGTTTAAAAGGAAGTATGTTGAGAGTTTAAAAAAAAAGGAAAAAGAAAGTTCTAACTATTCTTGCTGATTCTATAAGAGATGTGTGCCTCGCTCTCCATGGCCGATCTCTGAAGAGAAAGCGCATGTTTATTGTTAAAAAAAGGGCTGCTTTCGCGTTCTAGAGTGGCAGTTGTAAGCACCGCGGTTCACTTCCTATCCGCGCTAGGCTCTTTGCTCTCACGAGGAACGAGCTGCTTCCCGCTCATTAAGATCACGCTCCAATCTGGAAGATCGGACGGTTCTCGCGCCCACCTGGGCAGAGGCTGCTGTAGCTCTAGCTTCTGTTGAAATGGACATTGAGAGTGCTCTCTCCTAATGCTCCTCTCGCGATTATAAGCACATGAGGAGTTACTAGGTGGTGACTCGTATATATATATATATATATACAGTATATATGAAAAGACAGCAATTGTTCCCTGCCAAGCCACATACTGTAGAAGCATCTACTCTTGGATGGAACGCATTTCATGCTGTGGGTCAGACTAGTGCTGCCCTGCACACCATAGGTTCTGCAGGCGTATCAGGCTGATCTTAAAAAAATCTGAGTGCCAGGAGGAGACTTTTAATATGTTTCTCACTCACTGTGCTCAAGTGTCGTGGCTGTCAAAAAATAAATAAATAAACAGTCCTGACCCGATCCAGCTCCTCTGGGGTAGGAGGTTCAAAGAGAGAGTGTGGCGAGTTGTGCGGCCCCTCATAAGACTGGGGAGCAGCTTGTAACACTTGGCAGCTGCAGATGGAGCTGAACTAAAGTACGGTCATCACGACCAAAGCAAGGGACTTAACTGTGCCTAGGACAAAGGGTGTGTCCCCTCAGGGAGGGCCCTGGAAAATTCCATCAGAAGTGTAAAGCTCCTTCCTGGCACCCTTAGGGGATCACTGAACAACCTCCGCCACCACCGGTGTTTCGGGGGGCAGTGGCCTCCAGTGAAATGATACATGCTCTGTTGCTTCCTGCCACATTTCAGGACACCAAACATCTTACCCCCCCCCACAACAAACAAAGTGTCACAATTAGTGCCCTTTTTGGAGAAGCTGGCAGCGTGGAAGCTACTGCCAAATATCTCCCCATGAGTCGAAAGAACTGTAGTGAAGGGCCACAGGATTCAGTTTGCACATCGTCTTCTGCGTTTTAACAGCGTGGTCTCTGTGAAACCGGCACATGCATATCTGTTGACACAGGAATCACAGACTCTGCTGGTCAAAGGGGCCATAGAATGTGTTCCCCTGCCAGACAGAGAATCAGGCTATTACAGTCGGTATTTCTTGATTCCCAAGAAAGACGGGGGGCTGCGTCCAATCATAGATCTATGGATGTGTATTTTCATTTTGAAATATTGCCACAACTCAGGAGGTTCCTGAGGTTCGCTTTCGGGGGTCAAGCTTACCAGTATCAGGTTATTCCATTCGGCCTAGCTTTGTTATCCCACACTTACACAAAATTCATGGATGCAGATCTGGCTCCTCTACGACTCCAGGGCATCCACATTTAAAATGTATATAAACGACTGGCTGAATCTGACCCAGTCTCAAGAGCTTGCGCTTCGACATCAGCATGTCGTCCTAGCTCATCTCAAATCTTTGGGGTTGAGACTCAATGCCAAGAAAAGCGTTCTCTCTCCAGCTCAGACGACAACATATTTGGGTGTTGTATGGGATTCGATCACAATGCAGGCACAGCTGTCTCCTGCATGTGTCGAATCCATTCTAAACACCCTAAAGATCAACCTAGGCCAGAAAGTCACTGTTCATCACTTTCAGAAGGTTTTAGATCTCATGGCAGCTGCATCCACGGTGATACCTTTGGGCCCCCTGCACATGAAATCTTTTCAGTTGTGGCTCAGAGCCAGGGAATTTCATCCAAGGGCCAATCCCCAGTGGCAATTAAGGGTTACGCGCCAGGGGCTTCGTACACTATCTATGTGGTTCAGACCCCGGTTTCTGACTTTGGGTCCCACTCTAGGTCTGTGTTGTCATTGCAAGATGCTAATGACAGACGCTTCCCTCATGGGCTGGGGAGCGGCCTTAGTTGGCTGTCCAGCCCAAGGGATCTGTAGAGGTCATTTTCTTGAATTGGCTCATCAATTGCCTCGAAATGAAGACTGTATTTCTGGCCCTGAAATACTTCCTCCAGCAGTTGAGAGGCTACCATGTCCTAGTGCGGGTGGACAACACATCTGTAGTCTCTAACATAAATCGCCAGGGCGGACTGCAGTCGCGCCGCTCGAACGAGTTAGCGCACCAGGTTCTGCTTTGGGCACAGGACAAGTTCCTGTCCCTCAGGGCGATTTACATTCCTCGGCATATGAATGTGGGAGCGCACTTGCTGTCCAGACAAGCTGTGAAACACGGGAAATGGAAACTCCACCCCGAAGTAGTGAGTCAAATCTGGGAAAGATTTAAGTAGCAGAAGTGGACCTCTGTGCTTCACAGGAGATGGCACAATGTCCCCTCTACATCTCTCTGACTCATCCAGCTCCCCTGGGTCTGGACGCTATGGCCTATGCGTGGCCCAGACTGCGTCTTTACGCCTTTCCTCCGATTGCTCTGCTCCTGGGAGTCCTGGCCAAGGTCCGTCAACAGGGGTCTTGCCTCTTACTGATAGCAACCCGTTGGCCGATCAGAGTTTGGTTCTTAGATCTAATATCCCTCCTCGATGGCTTGCCATGGGCGATTCCAGTCAGGAGAGATCTCTCTCAGGCACAGGGGACAGGGAGGTTGGGGGGGGGGGCACTGGCTGCGTCCAGGCAAGAAGTTTCACATTGGGTGAGGGATGCTCCTGATCAAGTGTGTGATGTGGCAGGTTGGTCCTCTCCGCACACATTTGTCAAGTTCTATAGTTTGGATGTCCATACTACTCATTTTCAAAGACTTCTGTCCTACGCCATTTACAACACCGGAGCAGGAAAGACTTCACTTACTTTGTCCAGTACGTGCTCTTCAGATTTACTCCATCCGCACTAGCCAGTGGTGTAAGTCAGAGCAGCTTTTCATATGCCATGGGGGCCGCAGTCAGGGGCTGCCACCAGGCAAACAGTTTTACATTAGGTGAAGGTTGCTATTGCCCTAGCCTACGAGGCGCGTGGTCAAACTTCACCTCTAGGAGTTAGTGCCCATTCAACCAGTGGGGTTGCATCTTCAATAGCTTGAGCAAGAGTTGCAGCAAGTGTGTGATGCGGCAGGTTGGTCCTCTCCGCACACATTTGTCAGATTCTATAGTTTGGATGTCGATGCTACTCCGGGCTCGCATGCCCTTGAGTCCACATCCCAGAGTCATGTCTGAGACCTCTTCAATGTTTGTATGCACACACTACACAACCTTGGGGGTCCAGACACTTACAGTGCGGTGGCATTGGTATTCTCGTTCCCATTAGCGCTATTGAGTGCAGCATCGAGAGTAGCTTTTGATAGGGAGTGTCTCGGGTTACTTGACTGTAACCCTGTTCCCTGAAAAAGCGGGAACGAGATGCTGCGCCTCAATGCCGCACTGTCGACGTGTACGGACGTCTCTTCAGACAAAGGGGTAACCTGAGGATGTTTCCGTTTCATGTCTATTTATAACCTGCAGGTGCACGTTATCAGTGACGTCACCTGCCGAGGTTATTTAAGCCAATTCTTGGCGTGTTTGACACACATGCTTCACAACCAGTCGAAGAAAGAATGTTCTCATTAGCGCTATTGAGCGCAGCATCTCGTTCCCGCTTATTCAGGGAACAGGGTTACAGTCAAGTAACCCGAGACGTTTTCTGTGATACCCTTAGACCTCAGAGGGTTAAAGTGAAGCACACTGGAATTAATGATTCACTTAAAACGCAACAATAGTCTATGTTCTCTCTGCAATCTCTGATGTAATCAGCCTGATTTCCTTTATATTAGCACTGGTTTGGACAGATTCTTTGAATGCATTCGATTACTGGATAATAGAACTGAAAACTTTCCCAGAGTTTAGTGGATCACATGTGTTAACACATTATGGATGACAGCCCTAATATCTATCTATCTATATCTATCTATCTATCTATCTATCTATCTATATATATATATATATATATATATATATATATATATATATATATATATATATATACACACACACACACACACACACAATTCAACAGGACGTGTTGCATCAAAACGACAGTATGTGATGGATGGCACTATTGTGTGGATGGCCAGGGAGGCTTAGAAACTTTACTAGCCGAGTCCCTTTTGAGGCTAGAGATGAAGTGAGAACATTATTGTCCATGGCACTGTGAGATGGCTACATCCCTGTAAGGCCATTAGTTGACAGCGATGGGGAGGGAGGTGGTGGGGTGATATCTGTTGGTCTATCTCAAGTTGAAGTTAGCTGAGCCGACCGGGGCTGCAACACCTACCTCAGCTGTTTAGACTCTTTTGTCAGTGTCACAGGAGGTTTGTGGACTGTGACAGATGAAAACTTGCTTTTGGGCTTATGGTGGTGTACTTTAGGTCATATGATTTCTAGAGAGTCCAGAGGCTGTAATGCAATATATTCTCACAATAATAAGCAATACATATTTAGATATTAATGTGTATGTATAAATGCACATCTATATGTGTAAATATGCATAAATACATACATTTGCAGAATTTAAGGAACACTCCACTTTTTTAAAAAATTCCCCTAAACAGTTGAGTTTTACCATTTTTTTAAACCATTCAGCCGATCTCCGGGTCTAGTGGTAGTACTTTTATCTTAACAAAGCATACATCATTGAATCTGATTATACCTTTAGCATCTCGCTCAAAAATGACCAAAGAGTTTCAATATTTTTCCTATTTAAAACTTGACTCTTCTGTAGTTACACTGTGTACTAAGACCAACAGAAAATGAAAAGTTCTGACTTTCTTTTAGGCCGATATAGCTAGGAACTATACTGTCATTGCAGCATAATAATCAAAGAACTTTGCTGCCATACCATGGGTGCAGCAGGCGCAATGATATCATGCAGCACTTGAAAATAGTCAAGTTTTAAATAGAATTTAAATATAGAAACTCTTTGGTCATTTTTGAGCGAGATGCTTACGGTCTAATGAGATTCAATGATCTATGCTAAGCTAAGCAAAAAGTGCTACCCCCAAACCCGGAGATCGGCTGAATGGAATCAAAAACGGTAAAACTCAACTGTTGAAAATTTTTTTCAATCTTTTTTTTTTTTCTTTTGTGGAGTGTTCCTTTAAGACTTTGTTTAACATGCTGTAAACTTGTAACTTTTTATAACTAGTCCTTTAAAACCAAGATATTAATATGTATGCATATGCTTAAATACACATCGGTAAGTTTAAAAACGCATGAATTCGCTGACTTAACTGACTTATTAACATAACATACAGTAATATATATATATATATATATATATATATATATATATATATATATATATATATATATATATATATATATATATACATATATATATATAATTTTAAAACTTTTTCTTTGAATTCGGTGAAAGTTCAAGTCTTAATTAGTTGGGATGTTGGGTAAAAACACATTTAGGGTGTCTTATAATTTTGCCCACATAAAAGTAATAAATCCACAGTCACTTTTACAAGTCCTTTTAAAACCTATTACCCGAATGGCCCACACTTAGTGTTTTCTTATTGAGAGTAATTTTATTGCCATGGCCACTAAACAAGGTGTGGAGTCTATTTATTTTGGATTTTGTTTGTTATAATGAATAGATTATGTTCCATCTGCTACCACTGGAGAAGTCTCTCAAATGCTTTCATAGTAATGTTGTGAGAATGCTTTGACACAATATGCTTCACAAGTGATTTTCGGTAATGACTATCATTTGTTCAAACAATGGTTTTAGTCTTTCCTGACATCTCTAGCTGAAATATATTATTTTCATAATGCATTACTCATTTCATATGGTTCATATGGACTTTTTGGGGGGGTTTTCTTTCTTTTTTTTTTTTTGTAACGAGAGTTTGTATTAACGTGACCTTTAAGTTTGACATTTAAGTTTCCTGTTGTGCCCTACAAACTGTTTTTATGTTTTCAATGTTTGCAAGATTCACCTTTCTCTACACAAGAATTAAGTTTAAGATTAAGTTGCTTTTTTTTATTCAAAAAGTGTAGCCTATTCAAAAAACAATGTAAAAGGGAAAGATGTTGTACTTGACTAAAGGATTTGGTGTATGTTTTATTATGTGCAGATTGCAGTGTTAGAGATTACTTTAGCTCTATAAACTTAAATTGTGATACGTGCACTGATATAAAAGCCATATTCATCTTTGCACGATGGTACTGTATATATGTCCTATGAAAGGCAACTGGTATGAATCAGGGTTTGGTGAACAGCTAGAGATTTCAGTAAACTGATGATAATAACAACATCCAAAGAGGATGTTTATGGCTTTATTTTCCTCTGTTAAACGTTATATACATTGATAGAGAAAGCTGATTTTATTTACTTTTCTCAAAATGTTTTTTTTTTTTGGAGTAAGTTGTAATACACTAATAGTACAGTGCCTGCTCAGGGCCTCTGTGCAATGAAAAGGGTAGGAAAAATTTTGTGAAATAAACATTTAAAAGCATTTTTACTTTAGCAAAATAACAACTGTTTAGGGAACACATTTTTACTAGGTAAATAAATATCTGAGATAAATGAAAATTACTTTACGCTCAGTGAGGGAGACGGCTAATGGCTCTGAAAGATTCTCTGACTTAGAGACTCTAATTCGAACCCCTAACACACTCCTTAGGCATTTTGTGAATCTTTTGACTAACTCATTAATAAGAACCAGCTCATAAGAATAATTTGATTGCAAACCATACAACATGACATACTTGCCATAGTTATTCTGTAATGGAAACACTGGCATGTTACTTGCATATAAACACAATATTTTTTACAATACAATTATGATGTCAAATTATTGTCAATTAGTTGTTTTTGTATGTTTGTGACCATTTAATCACACTATATCCCCTCTGTTTGATAGGCTATTTAAATTTCCATTCATTCATGAATGTTAGCACACATACTTGAGCTTTATATTTTGTTTCGATCTGACAGGTTTATGTAAACAAATACATTTAAGGTTGAGCACAATCCTTCATATTTAACCAATTTTTTGTTATTTTAATACATTCTTCTTTGACTTAATTCGGTAATTTGGATAATTTGTGTGTACCTTGTAGGCAGCCTACAAAGTAAAAGGAAATGAAAATATTTGAGTGACGGAGTGAAAATGTTACCATGATGGCCTTGAATGACACATTCCACCACAACAGAGACTAAAGCCTGATACAGCAAAGTTAAACATCCTATTTAAATGCATTGAGGACTGGTAGATAAAAAACAGAAATTCTATGGTTTGAAGAATTTGCTGGCATTTGGGTGGAGCTTTAAAATGTGATTTATCCATGTATTCCTCTGAATCTGTCAGTTATTGATGGATATTTTTAAGCGAGTAATTTTGAGAGAACTGAAATTCTCTCATGTCGTTTGGCTTCTTTGTTTTTGTTGTTTATTAAAGAAAGCTCTGAAGCTTAACTTGTCAGTCAAAATAACTGCTAAGTCTTTTCAAATGGTCTTTAATTGTCAAAAGGCCTTAACCCTTAACCCACCAAAATGAGTCCATAACCAAACAAAACAAATAAACATCACAGTGAGCTGTGATTTCAAGCACATAATAACTGTATGTAACGTCTGTGGAAAGTCATTTAAACTTTGTGCTATACGCCTTTCTAGAGTTTTGAGTATCAAGCCAAATGCTGACGGCTACTTACAAAACACAAGTCTGCTCAGCCACCCTGCAGTGGTGCTTCACTGATTGAAGATTGGGATGTATATGGAAAATGATGCCTATTAAACGCAGTTCAGTATGTCCCCAGACTGCCATTTCTGCTGAAAATGATATCTGGAAAGGGGAAGTGTTTATTGTCAGGTGCAGCCTAGTCTCAACTAAGTTTTTCACTTTACTTGCCAAGACTTTGTCTATCTTAGATGTCAAGGAGAAAACAGGTTTGGTTTTTATAAATTAAATTAAATTAAATTAAATTAAATTAAATTAAATTAAATTAAATTAAATTAAATTAAATTAAATTAAATTAAATTAAATTAAATTAAATTAAATTAAATTAAATTAAATTAATCTTTAAAGTTCAGTTCAGTTCAATATGTTAAATGATGTCATCATCCACTCACCATCAAGTTATTACAAACCTGTATGAATTTCTTTCTTCTGCTGAACACAATTGAAGATTATTTTTAAGAATGTTAGTAACCAGTTTTTAGTCCCCACTGACTTCCATAGTATATATATATATATATATATATATATATATATATATATATATATATATATATATATATATATTAGTGCTGTCAACGTTAACGCGTTAACGCATGCGATTAATTTTTGTCTGGTTTAACATGTCAAAATATTTAACGCAATTAACGCAGCATCCGTATTTTCTGCCATCCGTTGGCTAGCTTTACATTATATGATCACGCTCTTATTCATTTAAATGCTTTTAAACATTTCAAGCGCGGCAAGACAAAAGAGAATGCGCTGTCTGTGAATGCCCTTATGTGACACATACACACGTACATACACACACACACACACACACACACAAACACACACACACACACACACACACACAATGCATAGACAGGGCGCCAGAATCCAGTTCTCTTAAGCGCTTGAACTAACAATAAACATCCCAAAGTGCCAGTTTTGTCGATTATCCTCATAAGAGCAATCTTAAATGATTTATATAAAGTCTAAAATGAACAAAAAGAGTTGTAAGAAAATGAGGCGAGATCCATAGACAGTATATAAACGGTGAGATCCGCGTGTCTGTCTGCTCTTAAAGGGACAGCAGCCAATAAAGCTTCCTGTCAGTAAAGTTAAAGAACAAAGGGAACAGAGAAAATGACTCGCTGCTCTTGACTAAATAACTTTTGTAGCTTTAATAAGGATTAACTATTTAATTTATAGTTTATGCAGTGCAGACTGCATATAACTTTGATAACTTTATTAAATTTCTGTATATTTCCTAACTGTTAAGACAGGAAGGGCAGGAGTAAACATGATATTTATTATGGGTTTATGTTAGCATTGTTTTAAGTTTACTTAAATTAAAAACTGTTATATTTTTGAAGCCTAATAATAAATGTAAAAAAAAAAATAAAAAAAAATCAGTAGCTGTATTAATATCAGTAATACTGGCCTTCATTCATAAAAAGATGTCATATAAACAAGTATTTAAATTTAACTGTGAAATTATTACATTAAAAAATATATTAAAAACGTACAAAAACATTTCTTTTTTATTGCGATTAATTGCGATTAATCACAGAAAAAATGTGTGATTAATCTAGTTAAAGTTCTTAATCGATTGACAGCACTAATATATATATATATATATATATATATATGTGTGTGTGTGTGTGTGTGTGTGTGTGTGTTCCATACTATAGAAGACACTGAGGACCAGCAACTGTTTGTTTATGCACATTCTTCAAAATATCTTAATTTGTGTTGAGCAGCAGAAAGAATCTCATACAGTTTTGGAACAAGTTTATGTTTTTTTATTATTATTATTATTATTTATGAGCTATCCCTTTAAATCACCTCAAAGTTGGTGACCCAATTAAAGTAACAAAACAGTGGCACTTGACAACTGTTTCACCTATGTGTGACACAGTACTCCTATCGCAAAATGTTCCTTGATACGATCTCTGAAGAACTGGCTGATGATGTTGGCTCTGGGAGGGCGACCGTTCGTGATAATCAAGTATCAGAAAAAATGTCTCATCTTCCTAAATAAGATCCCACGGCAAGGTTTGTTCATTAGTAGACCATTGTAACGATGATAATCTTCCAGAAAACTTGCTCTAGGTGAATGAAGAATCTAAATGAATGCAAATCATTTGAAAGTTCTGTGGCTATGATTCCATGAGGCAAAGCATGTTCTACCCCATCTGATAATTCTTCTAATGTCATTTCCTCTGGCGTTACAAGCAATGGGTACTAATTAGCGTCTTCAATTTCAAAGGGGAAGCAAATAGGACCCATGTGGTAAAATACAATAAACAGCAAGGGCGCGCAAGTCATTAGAGAATGAGAAAGTCAAAAGCTAGGCTTTAAAAGGCTTTTCATTTCCCATTTAAAGCAAGTTTTTCTGAAACAAAGTTGCAGCCACTTGTTGCGCAATTACTCTGGTTTATATTTGAAAGTGGTGCTGTTACAAAACTGTAAATGTGTGTTTAATTGCAGCAGACCCTACAGTGCCCTCCTCATAATGCATCTTTTAACATTCCCCCTCTTTGGATATGTCTAGCGATTAATTACATGATACAGCCTGCTTTGCGTCAGGACAGCCTTCTATTTGTCAAATGCTGCCAGTTAGATATACATGGCAAAGCAATTACGATAAGCCATAACAGACCAGTGCCAATCAATCACTTCCATAATTAACAATAATTCCAAAAGATAAATCTGAAAGGGATAACCTCAATTAAGCCTTCAATGGTAGGGAATTCCAACACATGCTTTCAAGCCACAGCATATCTCAGAACTTGGAAATGTTCTTCATTATGACAAATGACCTTTTAGGCATATTGCCTCAGCAGCAAAAGCATTGCACTGACACCTGCTGCAATTACAAGTCCAGTAATTATCTATACCCTTGGGTGCTTAGTAGACAGAAAGGTCGCAAAGTAGAGGTGTCATGCTCAAAACGAAGATTGTAGGACATTATCATTCTATGGGTGACTACATAATTGAAATGAGATTCTCACCATGTGGGCAAAGTAACAAGACATGGAAATATGTTTGTGACGAGTGGGGCGGGGCCGAGAGACGTGGGAACAGGAGCGAGGCCAGTGGAGTGATTGGGAAATGAGCGATACCTGCTCAACCCGCCGGTCTCGAGTCCCACGGAGGAGATGGAGGGATATAAAACCGGAGCGACGACAGTGACGGACGAGAGAGGACCAGGCCTGAACTTTATTTTGTGTTTGCTTTTCGTTTGTGCGCAACAGTTGTCCGCGAGGGGCTGTTGAGCCGTTTTGTGTTTATTTTGAGTATTAAAGTTTCAGTTGATTGTCCGCCGGTTCTCGCCTCCTTCTTCCCGAAGATTACGGAGTTTTTATCGTTACAATGTTAAAGGAAGCAGTAGTCTGGGAATAGAGCTGTTCAGTTTGGAGTGCTAAAATCTGAAAGACACTTAACATTTTCGAGCCATGGTTCCCTCTGGAATATCCTGTGGGTTTTTTGAAAGCATTTTTCAATTTCTGTGTTAAATAAGGTCTTTAACACTTTAAATGGTTAAAGCCGGCTAAATATACAGTATTTTGACCGTTTATTGCACAACATAAATTAGCATTTGTAAGCTTTAAAACAGGCAGTAAGTGAAAATAAAAATTCTGTCATCATCTATTCACCCTCATGTTGTTTCGAACTTGTATGACTTTCTTCAGTCTGACATAGGGAAGAACTAAACATGTATGTTAGATGAGTAATGTTTTATCTAATGTGTGTATTTTATCTTTTATGATCTCTGCTGTTCATCAGTGGTGCAGAAAATGAATTCAAACTAAATGTGCATTCATGATTCCAACAACACAGAGGTCTTAGAATTTGTGTTTGAGGTTGTTGGATGTTGAACAAAATATGAATGTCTCTTCAGACCATATGACTATGTTAGCCAGAGACATTAATTTTTATAAATCTATAAATGTTATGTAAATATTTAAAAATCCTATTCTAAACACCCATTAGAATGTCCTAGCGGAACCCATGGAAAATTAACCTTCTGCCACTGCATTCAAAACAATTAATAAATTAAACAATGGGGAAAAAACATGCAAGATTGAAAAAGAGTTTAAAAACAGCAGACTTTACTACGAAGGAGTTTCGGCTGTCTTGACACAAATCAGTTTAATTTGATGTATTGAACATCCACATTTAAATTCATGAGCCATGTCTTTTGGAAATATTAAAGTGTTGCAAGACCGAATTTGTATGTGGTCTCGGCAAATGTCAGTGAACAGAACATCTGTAAATCTTCTCATTCATAACACTTGTGAATCCATCTTGTTTTCAGGCAGCATATTCATTATAGTGTCAAGCATTTCATTTCAAGGACGGTTGAGATAAACAACCACTTCAGTCTTTTTAAAAATGCTCGTAGAGCCATGAAACATCAGTGGAGCAATTGACTATATAGCCAGCATCTATTCTAGTTCCCAAGGTCAATATCTGTGGGTGAGGAGCTGCACCCATTGGCTTGGGGCAATGAGAAGGTCGCATCTAAACAGCATGACCTGAGGGACAAGCTAGTAGGTGATTTGCTTTCCCTTAACCCAGAACATCTCTATCTGCAGTAAACTGACACTGAAGCAGATGTGTGCCATTTGTTTTGCACGATGTGTCTATCAGGAAAGGTCAGAGGGGTGCGGAAATCTATCCTGCTCTGAGTGAGCCAAACACCATTAAATCCTGATGGCTGGAAAATAATCACTACATGCTGGAAGTGAAGTGACACAGTCTCCACATCCCCGGACACATCACTGTCCAGCTCAGATATAGATAAGCGTTACGTAATGTGACACTGCGGTCCATCCTGACTGGGGATTTTAATGAGTTTCTGCATTCACCCTAGGGAGTAAAAGACTAATCAACAGGGTTTAATGAGAGGTTTTAAAGAGTAAGTCATGTATGGTAAACTAATGAGGCACAGAAGAATGCACAATGCTTTTCTGCATTGTAACACAGACACTTATGGTGGTGCACAATACACAAGAGCAGACAAAGTGCAGATAACATCACATGAATTTCAGATGATATCTGTTCATTATGGGGTTGTGTTTATTATCAGAAGAAAAGTGTAATTTCAGTCATGGATACTCAATTGTGAACTTTCTTTTTTTTAAACGTAACAAATTGCTTGTTTTAGTAAGAGTTAAATTTGTAAAGATTTGTTTCCCAAATTCCTAATTTTGAGAAGGTTTAGAGAGAAAATTAAGTTTGGAGTTGACATGCATTGTTCATTTAGTTTGTATGACTGACATGTTTTAATGCAATGTTTAGTAGTGAGTAACAGACCAGCATGCTGTGCAAAAAAAAAAAAAAAAAAAAAAAGGTGACAGTTTGGTGAAAATTGAGCCTGTCCTCCAACAAAAAACGACCATATAGGTCATTTGTGCAAGCACCTTATTACGACCTATATTTAAGTTTTAAAGTTAAGCGCCCTCTAGCGGGCGTAAAAATAATGACAGTATCGCGTTGCGTCTGTCGTCATTCGTCACGTATAACGTCATTACCAATCAAAACGCACGTTTATTTAAATGCAATGTGTGGGCTTTTTACACCGATCTCACAGTATTTCCTACATATTTTACTAGGTGGCTTATTCGTTCGAATGACCACACCTAACCCCACCCCTAAACCTAACCCTCACAGAAATCATGCTAAATTATGATTTATTGAGCATATACATTTTCGTGCACATCCATTCCCTGGGATCGAACCCATGATAGCATGATTACCTATCAATGTATAGCGCAATAATCTACCAACTGAGCTACACGAAACGCAAATCAGAGTGCAAATAAAAGAGTACAAAACATTAATATGAAAACGACCTTTTGCCAATAGGGGAGCAGTTGTAGTATACGCTCTGATGGGTCGTATTTCAGGGATTTGGACAAACGACCTATACGGGCGTATTGGTTGGAGGACAGGTTGGGAAAATTAGATGTCTGAAATGTCTTGTTTACTTGAAATTATCTACTTCAAACTGAATTTTTCAAGGAATAGTTCATCCAAAAATTTTATTTCTGTAATCATTTATTCTTAGAGTCAATAAGCTGAACTGAAGTTGAGGCTGGTTTTGTGAACTGATCAATTAAAAAGATCTGACTCAGAATAAACAACGCCTTTCATTTTTGTGTGTTTTTCACACAAAGCTATTGAATGACTTCAAAAGACATTCGATACTGAATTTTCTTTTTAATACTGCTTAAAATAATGTATTATAAGGTACGAAATGAGTGTGCAATGTGAAAAAACTAAAGTTTTTGATGTGTTTTTAACAAGAAAGGGATGAAGGAGATGGATGTGAAGATAGGAGATAGGAGACATTTCCTTTGGGGACATTTGCAGTTGAAAAATGTGTTATGTGTTAATGTTATCACAGTATATTCTATCGCAATACTCAACATATTACCTAACATTTAAATAATAATAAAATATCGTAATAACACAATAATAACATATTGTGACCATGATGATATTTGTAAGGTGCTTTTAAGATCATTATCTTTAAGAAAAGAGTGGCCTGCATATTCTTCATAAAGGATATTTTGTTACATAAGGATAAGAATAGAATAAGAATAGAATAGTGTGTAAATGATGACAGAATTTTCATTTTTCAGTCCCATTAAAGGTGATCTCAAATTGTTTCAAAACTATATGAGTTTCTTTCTTCGCTTGAATATAAAACAAGGTCCTTTGTAGAATGTGGATAACCAAACAGTTGCTGGCAGCCATTGACTTCCGTAGGTTTTTGTTGTTGTTGTTTTGTTTTTCATACTATGGATGTCAATGGCTACCAGCCATGGTTGCGTTCTTGATTTGTGATTTGGTTCTTGGAATTGATTTAATGGCACTATATTGTAAACTTTAAAGAGTTATTCTCATAATTGCTCATTGTTTGGGATTTTCTGTAAAAATATTAGATACGTGTAAAAGCTGAATGCCCAATGTGAGCAGTCTTATCTTCTCTAGTTTCTTTGGAGGCCTTTATTATAATAAAGCCTCCAAGCCCTATGAAGATCCTGAAGCTCCTGAAGCATAAAATGAATCCATTCTTCAGCTGCACAAGAGGTTTGGAGTATACCTGGATAGTAATGTGAGCAGATATTAACCTAATCAATGTAATGGTTACTACTTAGGTTTATAGCTTGTTTAGGGAGGGAAAAAAGATTGCTGTGATTGGAAAATGCAGTGCTGTTGCAGCTAATTTCCCCAAAAGTTCACATACCCTTTTCCCTCTAAAATTGAGAATGATTTCTAAAAAATTATTTATTTTAGTTGTTTAATAAAATATTACAGCATAAATCAGCAAACATGATTTAAGAAATAAAAATACAGCAAAATGAATTAATTAATCAAAGGATTTGCAAACTTTCTCTCATTAAATTAGTTGTTGTTCAATTTCTTGTGAGTCACTTTGAAATTAATGTAGTTTATGCAAATTGACTTCTTGCTGTGTCTGTCGATTCACTGAAGACACAATGTACTAATTAATGAGTCTAACGTATAAAAGGAATTTGATAATTATGGAGCTTATGATCAAACAGCTTATGTTTTACACAAAATTAGATCAGTGACATACACGGAACCTGCCTCACTGCTTTTATAATGAAGGGACACAAATACAGCTGAATTACTTTAAACGTTCTCTAAATGTTTCGACATATTAATAACCTAAACATCTGGAGGTATCAATAATGGAGCTTTTCATACAAAATAATCATAGTAAGGATTTCTTGACAATGGAGAGATTCAAACAAACAATAGAACAAATTGTCATCAGGAAATATTCTGACTTCATTTTAAAATTACAACCCTCACAGTTTGCAATCAATCCAGTGTAGGCCCAATGTAAACAGTCTTCCCAGAAATCAGACTTTTAGAAGTGTAGTGTTTGAACTGCCAGATTGAATTTCTCCCATTGTTTGCTCTAGAATAATAGGGATACAACCACAAAATATTTCAAGTACAACTGTACAAGACCAAGGATCATGACTCCAAATAAAGAAGAAATCTTTTTATTCAACAAATCACACTGAAATTAATTAACTAAAAGCCATTTAAACTAAGACATCAAATCTGATTCAACCAAAAATAAGAAACATGTTTATCTGTTCTTTGATATATGACTAAGCTCTGTCATTTTTAAATGCATATTAAAATCAGTTGTTCTGAAAAGCAATTATTGAGTCAAAGGAAAGCATGCAATACACAAATTCTCAATTTAAGCCTCATGTTGTGCTATGGTCATTTTGAGCACGTCCTGATTTTACTGAGTTAGATGTGTTCCTAGGTCAACATATTTTGTTGACCCTGGAACAACATTTTACTCCAAAAATGTATTATTGACCATATCCCAACCCATTCTCCATATCCCTACACCTAAACCACAGTCTCACTTGGTAAAATCAGGTTCTGCGTCATTTTGACCCAAAAATGATTTTTTGAGGATTATTACTATTGTTATTATTTATTTATTTTTTTTACTGAATTTGATCAAAACAACCACTCAAAAACTAAAATGCATCAACTCATATCAACAGGGCCTATAAGCAGTTCCAAATAAGAATACAACTCCTTTGATAATTGAAAGAACAACAGGACTGAATCTAAGATTTGGTAAGAATATATAATCAGAGATCAATTTAAACAGCTGGTTATTTCTGACCAGGAACACACACACAAAAAAATAAATAAATTAATAAATATATATATATATATATATATATATATATATATATATATATATATATATATATATATATATATATATATATATATATATATTTATATTTATATATATATGCCTGTTTAACAAATGTAACCACACTACAGCTTTATACAAAACATATTTCTGTATCCTTTCTGAGTTAATACTTTGGGAATAACTTTTAATAATGGCCACAAATGATTAAATGATTATTGAGAGAATAATTACGAACTTGATCATAAAGAAATCTAATTTACATGAGAAGGGAGATCAAATTTATATCCAAATTGTAATTAATGTGTGTGGAATGGAAACCATACCCCAAGGTGCAGCTATAAACTGCTTATATCATCTGGATTCAATCGGGTTTTTGAATAGATGTTTTACAGCAGAGGATCTCAACACAAGTCCTCGGGACACACTCCTTTGCACATTTTGTATGTCTCCCTTATTTAACACACCTGAGTCAGATCATCAGCTGGTTAGGAGAGAGATCCATGAACTGAACTGAGTATATCAGATTAGAGACCCATACCAATTGTGCAGAGCAGTGAGTTGAGAACCACTGTTCTACAACAGTAGATGTAGGATGAGTTTGCATCATCAGAACAGATTTGGAGAAATTTGGCATTATATCACTCGCTCACTAATGGATCCTATGCAATTTGGAACTCTGGCAATTTGATAATACCTAGAATATCAAAATCAAATGCAGGCGGCAGATCTGTTTCCTATTTAGCACCCAAACTCTGTAATAATCTACAGTACCTCACTGTTCGGGAGGAAGACACTGTCAGTTTAAATATAGATTAAAGACCCATCTCTTTAACCTGCTTACACATAACAAATTTACACATTTATATTATTCAAATCTGTTAAAGGATTGTTAGGCTGCATTAATTAGGTCAACCAGAAACGGGAACATTTCCTATAACACACAATGTACTAACGCATCTACGCTAATATCAGTCTGTTTTCTTTCTTATTCCAAGGTAACTGTAACCACCAGATCCAATCCGTATCCAGACCAGATGGTTGATTAGCACCTAGAGACAACCTCTACAGCCCTGAATTTCAGTGAAGACCAGAACATCTAGATGAGCCCCAGTGACAGATCCCCAGTGAAGACCTTGTCTCCTAGACGGCCATCAGGACAAGACCATGGGAACCAGATAAGTCCTCTGCACAATCTAACTTTGCAGCAGCACAAACAACCTGCTGGTTTGTCTGGCCCGAGGAGAACTGTCCCCCCAACTGAGCCTGGTTTCTCCCAAGGTTTTGCATTGACGCACAGTTTTCCTATTTGATACTATAAAGCCTCTTTTACACAATCTGTATTGCTAAAAGCGCTATATAAATAAAGATGACTTGACTTCACTATGCAGTTGGTGCTGTAAAATGGCCACATGACTTCAGTCCATCAATTAATGTCTTTTAAAGTGAAAAGCTGCATGTTTGTAATAAACAAATCCATTGAGACATAATTAACTTTAAAACTGGGTGTGAACTATTTCTTTAAATGCTTATACTGCAGAATACTGATGACAAATACTGTATATATGTTTGTGCATTATTAATTACATATTGTATGTTTATCATTGTAAATTTATAAGAGGAAAACAGAAGAGAAGAGAAGAGAAGAGAAGAGAAGAGAAGAGAAGAGAAGAGAAGAGAAGAGAAGAGAAGAGAAGCGTGGAAGTCTGAAAATGGTTCTATGTCCTTGCATGCAGAAATGTGATTTACAAAGCCATCATGGCATGCTAGCGACTCAGTGACAGCTCGCATGCAGGCGAGACAGAAGAAGGCTGCCTGGGCAAGCAAACCATCAACAAGTGACAGAGCAAAACTGTGACGTACGGCTTTTGATGGACGTATTTTTCAGGCTGTCATCAAACATGTACATCAGTCACACTGGAACAGATAAATGCTGTGACAAAGGGCTTTCTAGTAGGCTGTGACGCTAAAAATAACAAGAGTGAAATTGATGAAACACTTGCATGCCCCTGCCTGTAAGATTCTGAGCAAAAACATTTTCTTAGTGTGTGTTGAATTCTGACATCCCAGTTCAGAAGATGAAGTGATACTTCTGGAGAAAAATTACCAACTGTATGTATATTGTCATCTCTTTCTACATCTATTCAGGCTTCTCCATGTTTCTGCTCTAAAAAATCGCTGGCAATAACTTTTCTGGCCTGTGGTTGAAGAAATTTGAGAGCATTTGATTTATTTAGTAATTTATTTGTGTCTAGGTCATGTTTTCCGATGGACCTCGATACACAAGTTTCCTTTTTTGTTTTTGTTTGCTGTAGCCTTGGAATCTCAGAGTTTCCTTCAAACAGAAGCAAATGTGCATGGTGCCAATTCTACTAAACGCAGAACACTTGTTTAAATCAGAATGTCACATTAAAAAAGCATGAGATGGAAAAGAAGCCCTTAATTACTAAAACTTAAGATTAGCGCGTGCAAGTTAGAATACCCATCCATCTGTGTAATTACATATTTAAACTTTCCTCAGAGCTGTCAATCATTACTGCCTGCGGGCTTTCACCAAAATAATACATTAGGCCCACCAGAGTCTCCTTTCGGCCCCATGCATATTGTATATGCTGATGGATGCAACACAGACTCTGTCACTTCCTGGAAAACATATTACAAGGAATTAGCCATCACTCACGAGTCAGCACCCTTTTCATTAACATCTCCAGCTAGTCAAACAACCTCTAACAAATGTTATAGATTCCAAAAGTCATTATGAATAATGACAAGGATTCCAGAAGATTCCCTTTATCTCCCTGTCCTTTGGGATGTGAGGCTAAGCTGATTAATGGAGAATCAGTTTAACTTCAATATGACAAGGGAATGGCAGGTCATTTAGATGTGAAAATGGCTGCTAGGATTTCTCCATGAGTGCTACCCAGCTGAGATAATGCTGTTTGCTGTAATAGCTGACAGGATGCCTTTTCCCAGGATCGGTGATCTTTGGATTCAACGTTTCGATGCCAAGATCGAGAGCGCAGGCCTGTCAAATGGACTGTTCCTCCATTTTTGTTAAATGCTTTTCTTGTGATCATAAAAAATGTGCTGCACTGTTTTTCTTCTTTTTTATGCCTCCATTAGCTTTGAATAAGTGCTTAGAAATCATGGCTAACATTTAAGTCGTGGCACTTCTGTCTGTAAATGTCTCCACTGCACTCATCTTGACATTAATCTACGTTTCAATCATGTCCGGGGCATGTGCTTGTGAGAATGAGCAGCTGATTTTTATGCTTTTTTTTATAAAGGCTATTTATTCCACCATCACATGCTTCATGAGGGGCATTTATAGTTCAACCCACTGTTACAGTAAGACTTACAGAGCACAATGCAACCTCCCCTGGGTTTGAAAGTGTATATAAATCAGAGGAGAAAAAAGGTCAAGGCAGCCTTGTACTTCTTTTTATTGATGGCTTTAAGTTTGCTCTTTGGATTCGACGGGGCATTTATCAGTTACCAATTACAGCTCCTCAGTGGCGAGTTACCGGATAACAATCTCGAGTAAGCAAAGTCTGTGTGTACAAAACGAATGTCGAGTCAGTTCTTTCAATGAGTCTTTGCAAAATGAAAATTTCTCTCATGAAGTTATGGGGTTATTCGTCACTAATAATTCAGAATTTAATTTCCATGGCTGTGTCTCAGCGGGAGTGTACTTTCTGCTAGAATGTGGCATGATGGAAAGGTCACAAAATGGTTTTATTCAAAATTCACAGGCTTTAAAATAGCTACTGAATGAGATGGATTTTTTTGTCTAAATGTAGCATGAGCGCACATGAAAAAGTCGGTTGTTCTTTGCCAATGCTGTGGTTCAGAGCCTGTCTGTATGTCTGTCTGCTGAAATTGAAGAATTGGTTTAAATAAGGTAAGGCCTATAAACTTTCAGATCAAGGTTTGTTTTTTTTTAAATCTAAACTTTTAAATACACTGTTAGCAATTGATGAATTTTTACAGTACATTTTACAACAATACACTGTATTCATGGTTTTTATTGTAAATGCAAATGCATGATGGGAAATTGATGGACAGTCCTGTAATATTATTGTAACTACACTGTAGAAGCATTGTTTTACAGACACCACAAAGCATTGTGGGATAGCATTAAAACTGGTACTTTCATATTCTTTCTAACATAAAAAAGTCCAGTTTCCATATTACTATAATGTTATTTTAAGGTTAGTAAAATGTTTCTGCAACATTCTCTCAGTCATTCAAACACCTGCTTTGAACAAGCAAGAAAGAAAGAGAAATAAGAACACAAACTACAACTTTCTTCAGCCACAACTCCACAAACAGCATCACCAGCTTCACTTATAGTAATACTAACCAGAATGATTTTATTTCTCTCATGCATCTACAGAAGTTCTTATTGAGAATTCACAGAGGTTAAGATGTTTATGTCTTATTGAAAATGTTTTTTTGAGATCACCATCATAGAGATCAGGATTTTCTTCAGTTGTGCTCTTGACCCTCAACTTTTGCTGCAATACTTTTTTCTGCAGCAGTTGCAGTTGTTTTCAGAAAACATTTCTGCATATATAAAGCAGATCAACAAGTCTGTTTTAATAGCAACCTACTGACTGCACTAAAATGGTTTAACCCAGTTGACCCAACTGATATAAAAATAAATAATTTGAAACACTGTTGTGGTTCGTACACTGATGTTTAACAGTGTATAAATATTGTCTTTGCTAACTTTTTGTTTAAAACATGTTTTAAGTTATTTATACACTCACAGACATCAACATTTGGCGTATGAAAGACAACAATGCATTGCATTGCTGCAATTTTGTTTTTCGGGATTGTCACCACTGTTGAGGATTGTACGACAACAATACAAAATACAGCATTTTATTGTATTAATGCTACTGTAATCACAGCAACACTGCTGTATAAACACAGAATTTTATTGTATTAAATCAACAGTATATTTCTTGTATATTACTTGGTGTAAATTCACGGCAATTAGTTGCCAGGAGTTTCCTGTAAAAATACAATACATTTTTAACAGTGTATGATTTGTCAAGTCAATTCTCAATGTTTGATTTGATCAACTTTGCTTTTGTAGTTTGAATTTAAATTCACTTTAATTAAATTTCCTTGTATCCAAATGTGAATTGCAATTATGCATCCTATTTACTACATGAATTCTAGTTTCCTAATTGAAATTCAGATGTTGAAGTCATTCTTAAATCAATTCTAAATGCTGCACAAGCTTGCAGACCACTGTGTGCAAAATATATATTTGACCAAGCTTATATTTCTACATATGTGTTTCACTATATTAAAAAGTTATGTTATGGGACTACATTATACAATGAATAAATGAGCATATTAATAAACAAACAGTTTACTTCCAGTATAGGCAATAAATGCATTTAGGGATGGAGACAGCACTCTGACCCACACCTCATATTTGGGGCAGAGTTATCAGATTGCGTCTGGTCTCTGTTTCGCTAGCGCTTCTCATTGAAAATGAATTGTAATTCTTTGTGTGTTTTGCTTTTCCGCCCCCTCTCACTTTGGCTGCTGTCTGTCCATTCTCCATAGAAATAGGTATACAACCACTGGCACTTGAGTTTCTTTACACAAAAAATAAGCTTCTTTGGGATTTGAAACCTTTATCCTTCATAAAGAATATAGCACTGTACCAACTACCAGCCATGTAATGCTATTGCTAATCTTCTATTTATAGTTTAATTTAAGATACAAAATTTCTCTGTCTTTAATTCACAATTTTCAGTCATAACATCTGGTTATATTTTATTTTGATAGTCCACTTTACGATGCGTTTACGATGGAATACTTCAGCATTAATTTCAACATATATGGTAAAAACAAATATTTTTTAGCTGTGTAATAAGTGAGATAAACTCTTTCAGGCTGATACAAGACACCTCCGCTTCACGTTGGGGTCCTTATTACCCTGTCGGGGTTTATTCTGATATAACAACTGGCTGGAAGTACATTATCCCTTACTTGACATATACTTGCAAAATTTCTTACAGTCACTGTGTTGAATGTTGTGGACTAATCAAAATAATGTGTTAGACGATATTAAGCAGACAGCTACTAATATTCTAATGACTGCTAGTTGACATTTAGTTGCAAAGTTGCTTATTATTTGCAGAATGCCTAAAGTGGACAATCAAAATTGTGTTACCTAACATTTATATATAAATATTTGTTTGGTTTCATGAAATGTTCAGGTTTCATGTTTTGGGGTTGTAAAATTTTATAAAATATAAAATCCAAAAATGTATTCTGAATTGCCTCATACCATATATATTTAAACCTTTTCAGTGAGCTTAATATATATTAGTCAATGACTTTATGTATTTTTTTATACCCTGTCTGTAATTAGAATAATTTGCAATGAATAAAACAATGTTGTATTCTATATCCATAACACTAAATAATAATGTAATAATAATGTTGCTGGTCTTTTTGATATTAGCTCTTTCTTTTTGTTAATTGCTTTACCCAAGATCATGAAATTATGGTGAAACTGGATGTGGTCACTGAGGGACAAGCAGACTGAGAAATCTGAATTAGGCTTCATTTGTATGCAGTTTAAATTCTTTTTGGCCAGTCTTTGAAATGGCTAGTTTTCACACTCCGTAAGAGGATTAAAAGCAAATAAATTTGTGTCAAACTGGGAGTTCGGCTGATGGCCATTCACTTGCATGTCAGATTTAAGTCTAGGGCTCCGGACTCTTGTCGGCATTGGATGCAGGCTTAGCGTGGGATTTAAAACTCTTTTGCTACAACTTACCACTGTCCGAATATAGAATCACTTTTAATCTGACAAAATGTGAGAACTGTGGGTGAAAACACATCCATATAGGTCGTTCAGGACTGGAAAGCACTTCAGTGCAAAAACACTTGATTAATACACCTTTTATGAATATGCTTTTATTGTAGCATTATCAAAGTATCTTTTTCATGTTGCATTTAACAGCACCCTGACATCAGTTTCCTCTTTGTTTTCAGTGCACTTTACCTAAATCCACGTTATCTTTTACTATTGATCACATTGCAATTTTGTCCCAAAATATGCTGCTGTTACGAACCTGGTTTGTAGTCTTATGTTCGATCGCCACCAGAGTTTGCCTGTGCTTTGCATTGACTCTTGCACCACACAGACTGTCACAGATCACACTGGACTACAGTTCCCACAATGCATCTCGCTGATTACATGCACATCTGAGGCCAATACACATGCTCTACAAAAGGCTCTCTTTCTTGCTCATCTGGGCCTAGTGTTGTTAGCATTTAGCGCTTGAGAGCGTTAGCTACTTTGCAGAGTCATTTACCTTTCTGAGTTTCATTCTGTTTCTTAGCTTTAGTTCTATCATTCTAGATCCTGACTTAGTTCTTATTTCCTAGTCTTAGTACTACTATTCTAGTTATCTCTTGTCTAAGCTTTAGTTTAATCATTCTAGTTTCATCCCATGCCTCAACCTTCTGCCTGTCTTAGTTTTACCTCTCTAGTTTTGACCCTATTAGAGATTGTCTGCCCCTTGATTGATCATCACCCATGAATGGCTCCATTGGACTACCCAATTGGATATTGTTCGCAGATTGCAGATCCATGCCTTCCTATGCATCACTCTTCATATTGTATCCTCTGTTCCTGTTTTCAGTGTCTGATCTTAGCTTGTATTACCATGTGGTCTATAAAAAAAGCGTTGCATTTGGATCTGCACGTTTCCTGTTCTGTTGGCTCTGTAACAGCTGCATACAAAATTAATTCCATGCCCATTTTGTCTCTAATAAATTACATATAAGACTTTACATAAAAAATGTTTTTAAAAAACAAAATGTTATTAAAACTTTGGGCCACAGGCACAAGAGGGTCCTTGTTTTAAAAAGGTCAAAGTATTGAATGATTTTCTGACATATGAGAAACATGCCATAAAAAGATGTATGTCATCCATTCACAAGGATCAATAAATACACCAACTTAGCACATTTACAAGGTTTTCAGATTCTACGGAAGACCCCACGGAGAATATTTTAAAGCTGTATTTTAACTATTGACCCTTTTCAGGAGTCATTGTTAAAAGGAAACACTTCTTCAGATGCTCTGCTGCAGAGTGTTAGAGTATGTGCTGCATTTGAAATGCCGATGTGCCTCACTGTCTTTTATCACACTACTGCACATTACTAACTGTGGGCAAACAGAGAAAGGGTTGGGAATAACAAACAAAGTGTCTGTGCTCTTCATACGTTTCGGGGATGCTGGGGGTTGTGCGTTAGTGACAGAACTAGCAAACATGAAAGAGAGGAAATTAAGACACATCAGGCAAGTTTGGTAAGAATTAGCAGATCAAAGGGGAAAGGCAGGTAAAGTTTTTAGACTCATTTCCACTCTGTGTGCGGATTCAACATAACGTGAATAAGTACTGATATTCAACCCTGTGTGTGGATTCTATTTAATGTGAATTAGAACTGATACTGGAGTGTCGTAGAAAACTTAATTTTTTTTATGCTGTGGCATGATAAATGGGATGTTAAAGGAATAAGGAATTTTTTCAGGAATTTTCTCCATATAGTGGACTTCTATTGTGCCTGTGAGTTTGAACTTCCAAAATTCATTGCATTTCATTTCAGTGCATTTCATTTCAAAGGGCGATTGAACTTCTTTGCATGCTCACTTTGTAAACACTGGGTTGGTACTTTTGCAGCGATGTAGGATGATTTTGAAGTTGGAGGAGAAAATAAGATTGCATGCAGATATGCATGCACATTGCAGAGTTATACAAAACAAGAATTTGATGTTAAAAAGTATATACATTTTTTTGTTTTTATTTTATTTTTTTGAAAATGACCAATCATTGCCCTAGATAAGGCACTTCTTCCTTGGCTGGGATCGTTTAGAGCCCATAAAGGTGGTTCAAACATGCATCATATTCCAAGTCTTCTAAAGCCACACTGTCAGAAGAAAAAAAAGCACAAGCCGTTACTGTAGTGGTACATTTTTTTTACCCCTAAAAGGTGCATATTAGTACCTCAAGTAAACATATCTTAAAGAACTCAGGAGAGAAGAACCAATGTCCAATAAGTAAGTTAATCATTGTTTTAAGTCATATCTTTTCAATTAATATACTGATGCAAAATAAAAATGGTCTGATTGAAAAGGTGATTGAAAGTCATACTGGTTTGAAGCAAATTGACAATGAGTACACTTTTAGGTGAACTATCCTAATAATCTCTTTAAAAGACTTTACAGACTTAAATGTGCTTTTGTTTTTATATAAAATCTAGTGTTTTATAACAAATTTTCATAATTAGTCAAGGTGTTTTTGAGTTTTAGACTATCAGATCATTAGTATTTCAGTGCTTCGTTGTTTGGATACATCATTTCAAACTGATGCAGAGATCAATACACAACCTGCACTTAATCTAAATTTCTTTTTCACCGGTCGTTGTATCTGTCAAAGCAGGCACAGCTTAACATTCCCAATTTACTCTCCGCTGTTACAGATCTCCACGTGAGCATGAAAAACAAATGCCATCCTGCGTTTTCCCTGACCCATGATGCGTTGTGTGGGACAAAAACAATAACAGCAATATACACCAAACACAGCCAGACAGAATGTCTGTAGAGAGAATTTCCATATTTTAAATTCTGGATGTATTCCACAGTTTCTCGGCAATCATATCAGTATTAAAAAAAAAGACTCTTTTTTTTATTTTTATTTTTTTTGCTCAGCATAAGCATATTTCTTCCAGCATGCAGCAGAACGGTGATTGTGCTATTCTATCTCGGATAAAATGTTATTTGAACCAACACATTCTCTCATCTATACTGTCAGCTTAAGAAGCTTAAAATTGACCACACACATTTATTGACAAAGCCCAGTGGATTTGGAATAGTTTAAGTTATGCGGTTGGTGTAATTGGGTGCTTAAAAAGTTAATAACTTATGAATTAAAGCACTTGTCAGCTTTTCAGTGTTGTGTACATAATCTGTAGCCTAGTGAGCATGAATGTTAATGACAACTATGGGGACTTAATTAAATGATTTTCATTCTTTAGAGTGGCTTGAGTTTTAGCTGGAATGTGGTCCAACAACATTTCCAAGTTAACTTGGGAATAATTAAAATTATGAATTTAAATAAAAGCAGATTCAGTAAAGATGCCCGTTGATTTTTCATAAGAACAGATGCCTGAGGTGTGCTTAAAATTATTATTATTACTATTACTTTATGTGAACACTTTTTTGTAATGCATATTGCAAGTATAATCAAACTGAGAACAAGTAGGAATAAATGTCTACCCTTCTCACTTATTGGTCCTAAAAGTAGAAAATATCAAACTCTGTATGAGAATTTTCTTTTGTCCAAGTTTTACCTCTCAGGCAATAAGCATTAGAAGACATGTTATGGCAAATCTGTCTCTGGACAGAGATGCTTTGTCTTCAAATGATACAAAAATATGGCACTTATTGGTTTGGTTCAAGCAAATAGCTTTTGAAATAAATAAATTATAGAGGCTTTATACTGCATTTGGCATCACTCAAAGCTAAACAGACAGTGGTTGGCAGGAATCGAGCACATCTGAAACCATTATTTGCCATTCTCTCTTGTGGCCACCCAAAAACAAACTACAAAGGAAAGCCCTACATCCCAACAGGGTGCTGAATAGATTATTCTCTCCCTTGGCACCTCATGAACCTTCCACTAGCACCCTTGTAAACAAGCCTACAACAGCAATTGTCTTTCGGTATCAACGACATAAGTAATACTGATGGTAATGATGTCTATTCATTGAAGCCAGTGGTACGGAGCTTTGGAAATCAGAAGCAGACCTCCCTGAGCTTCACATGGGCCGGGTAGGAAGCCTGGCTGCTGAGGCCATGATAAGCCCCCCACTATGGCACCATTCTGGACAGTAAAATCCCTTTGCCCTTGGTAGTGCCAGTCTGCGATAAGATAGTATGAAGCATCAAAAAACAGCCCAGGTATTAACCTGCCCATCTGTTTCTATAAAGAATGCTGGGAAGCCCCAGGAGGGCAGCGGTGATGGGCTGAATCGGAGGCCAAGCTCATTTTCTGGGCCACATGATAACTGCGGCTTGTATAGAGGCAGGAAGATGGGCCCATGCCGAGGACTGGAGGATCTTGTAAAGAAGAGCTCACAATGTGGGAACAGCAGTGACGCGTGACCTGCAACCAAACAGTGCAAAACAACACTAGTCCCCAGACCCATGTTTATAGTAGAGAAACGCTTCATTTAACACAAGCGGCCTGAAATATGCCCTCAGAAGCCGTGAATTATAATTTAAGATGTCATCTTAAATGTTTGATCTAAGGTTTAACAATGAACATTACCCCAAGAACGAATAAACAAATTCCAAATGAAAGATCACAAGCATCAGTGTTCAATGACCACAGTCTGGGAATGGAAAACAAGAGCAGACCTTTGCTAACTGGAGTGTTCTTAATGAGATGTCTGGATCGGCATTGTGCATGTTTGTGTATTTCCAGCACGCGCGCACACGTGTGTGTGTGTCGGTGTTCATCAGGGGTTGTGCGTGTGTAATCATGCATGGAGAGGTTCACTGTTCATCGTTATTTTGCTTGACACTCATGCCATCTCCAACTAGATGAGAGATAAAGGCGAGAAGGAAAGAAACACATTAAATACATGACTCAAATAGAAAAGAGGAGATAGCCAGCGTGTAAGATTGGCCATGGGGACATGAATACACCAGGGGCCTCTCTTGCATAACAAAATGTACAGTCCTCATACAGGATCATAGCTATATTGAGCCTTGCAAAATAAGCATAAATGTGATGGATCACCTAATCATGCTTAATCTGAGCAAATATAAGCTTTTTGTAAATCTTCTTATACAGTGTTGTTTTACTCTTCTTCTAGACTACTACGACATTTCATTATAAAAATATTTTATGTTTGAATATATGATAATCAATCAAAGAGTATAATAAAACACTAGTAAAAAGTTTTAAATATATAACTTTTTACTAGTGTTTTATTATACTCTTTGATTGTTGTGGCAATGTAGCAGACTTTGAGTATTCCTTTTTGTGTTTAGTATACCAAAAGGTTTATAAGGGTATAATTATTAAGCACGTAATTATGTAAATGGGTTTGTAGTATACTTAACATGAAATAAATGTACTTCAAATAAATTTTAGTATATTTATTTTATATAATTGTATACACACACACACACACACACACATATATATATATATATATATATATATATATATATATATATATATATATATATATTGAATCAGTTTCACATTTATAGCATCATTTCCACCACAATACTGTAAGCAAGTTTGTTCCAATAAAATAAGTGTATTTGGTAACCAAGGAGACAAGTGTCAATGAAGAGCATTGAAATGAAATTTTAAACATGTGTGAAGCAAACAAAGAAACAAAGAAAATATTTCTTGTCAACATAAGTGCTTTTTGTGTGTGTCAGTATATAATTTCCAATGAAGCTGCGTTTAGTTAAATAATGCAAAAAGTTTGAAAATATTCCCTAATTGTGTGTGTTTAAAATACATAAATTGCTTAGCAAGACGAAGGAGTTAGCTGAAAAAAATTCACAGCAGAATATTATCAATCAAAATACATGGGCTCCTTTGAGATGTGCAGAAATGAAACTGTGGCAGACATAGACAAAAGATTATATATAGGCAGAACAAAAATATACTACAGAATGTGATGCATATGTAGTATATGAACTGTTGAATATTGTTTGTGTTAGGAAACATCATGGTAGCATTGCCTTAAAACATATTGTAAAAGATATAGGGAAATGCAAAAACAAAAGCATTAAAGTAAATAGAAATCAAACAATATACCACTGTGATGTTGTAGAATGAGCTGCAGTATCTTCTATAAATATATTATATTAACAAGTGTTCTACATTCCAGACTACTGATATGTTGATAATGGTGCATACTGTTCTGTATATTGCATTTTTGTATATTTTGCAATATGTTTTCTCTTTGTCCTTTTTTTCTCATAATTAGCCAGAAAGAAGTGCAAACTCCATATAATGTATTCTATATTTATCCATGACAGCAATGAGGAAAAAAGACATCACAGAAAAGTATGAACTCAATGTACAGTAATTTAGACTTTCCCCACACACTACAGTTTGAAAGTCCCAAATTACCTTATGCTGGATAACACAAGTGAACTCCAGCTTTGGAATGACAGCCCACCAGAAGTTACTTTTTGTTTAATTAAACAACCATACAAGATTTGCCTACCAGCCAGACAGTTAAAGAAAACGCCCAAGTCATCAGGACAGTCGGCTTGCAGATTAGAGGGCGCTTCACTTACTGGCGTGTTTTCAGGGTGACCACTCAAAGTCCTTAGCGGACACACATCTGACAGCCAAGGGCTGTCACGGTTCATGAATTCACTCTCTCTCTCGTCTAGTGTGCTGTTGTGTGTGTCTGTGGGCGTGGTCACCGATCAGTGGTGATCAGTGGCGCCAGCTGGTTTCTATTGTTTGTTCCCTTTATAAGTTCAGTAACCAGTGTCTCATGTTGTCAGATCGTTGTGCTTCCCGGTGTGTTCCTGTACCTGTACCTGTACCTGTTCCTGTTCCTGTTCCTGTGTCTGTCTAGTTGGAGTGGATTCCCTGTGTCATCGTCGTGTTCTTCCCCGGATTTATTCTCAGCACTCATTCATCGAGCACCGCCACGAGGGTTACTTCACTACCGGAATACCATTCAAGGGATCATCACTGGACTGAGCACCTTCACCAGTTGTCCACCGAGGTCCCTGCGTCACAGTCCCATCCTGCGTGGTGTCCGCACGCCTGTTCTGCTGTGCTGTGATCTTCATTAAGCCTTACTCTGACCATTGTGCTGAGTACTAATAAACAGCGTTATTGCAAAAGATTTCCCCAGTTATTTGGGGGAAGTCGTGGCCTAATGGTTAGAGAGTCGGACTCCCAATCGAAGGGTTGTGAGTTCGAATCTCGAGCCGGCAGGAATTGTAGGTGGGGGGAGCGCATGTACAGTTCTCTCTCCACCCTCAATACCACGACTTAGGTGCCCTTGAGCAAGGCATCGAACCCCCAACTGCTCCCCGGGCGCCGCAGCATAAATGGCTGCCCACGGCTCCGGGTGTGTGTTCACAGTGTGTGTGTGTGTTCACTGCTCTGTGTGTGTGCACTTCAGATGGGTTAAATGCAGAGCACGAATTCTGAGTATGGGTCACCATACTTGGCTGAATGTCACTTCACTTCACTTCAATTACATCCTGTTTCTGTCTTACGTAACAAGGGCAACATCTCATTGAACAAACAGTAATGAAAGGAAAAAAAGTGTCCTCCCCTGAAGCTGCAGACTCCCCAGCCATTTATACTGTCAGGGGCTGGCGATTGTTCTCTCTTAGTAATACGGTGAACGAGTCAGAAATTCAATATGCTATCTACATTCTTATTAGACGTGTTACTTTTCTACGTGGCTGGAGCTAGGCTGCTGCCAATGATGGGGTGTCTCACAGTGAATTGAAAAACAAGACCAAGGGACCAAGGCCCTAAAGGACAAGTTCACCCCCCCCCCCCCAAAAAAAAAAGATATACATATTTACTCACTCCCACCTAGTTCCAAACCTGTAACATGATGTATTGTTTTCGTGGCACATAAAAGGAAAATCTCAGAAATTATATCTGCACAACTATAGCTTATAGCACACTTTAAATTAATCTAATGGGAAAAGTTTTTTTTTTTAAATGCTCAAGTTTTGCAGTCTGCTGGCAATATTTTTTTTTTAAATGCCTGTGTTATTTTTTTAGACTACTCAGGCGAGATATACCATGACTTTTCTGGCAGATGCATTTGTTGGTGTTTTAGAACAAATCATATAAGTGAACGAATCGTGAACAAAACCGAAGAATCAATGTTAGATCTGCTTATTTTATTAAAGAATATATATATAATTATTATTTTTTTTTTTTTGGGTTCACTGTTGATTCAATGACTTGCACAGAAATGTGGTACAAAAATAACACCATAAGCCACTTGTTGCCACCTACTGGCATAACTATGTAATCTGCAGAAAGGGTAATGTAATGATTCTGAAGTTAATATAATTTTTGTCAAATGGATTCAAAAACAGAACATAATTTACATTTTAAAGGGTTCATGAACTGAGAAACCCAAATTCCCTTGAACTTTTGACATATAAGTGGTCATTCTGTAAGTTTCAGAACTCAAAACAGTCTCGTTATTCAGTCTGCCAAAACAACAGGTTGTGGAATGTGCCACTCTATGACGTAATAGTGTGGCTAAACACCACCGAGGAAGATCATTGACTGCTTATACATCGCTGCCTGTTTAGCCCCGCCCACCGATTTGCGCAGGTCTACACAAAAACCAAGTGATGAAGATGGCTAGGAATACAAGATGTGTGAAGTGACCTTGTCAGTGAGAACTATGTCTTTTGTTCACGTCATTTTATTGCAGATTAATTTACAAACAAGACACAGTTTGACTTGTTATTCATAACATGATTTTCTTCAAGTTATTGTGCAAAAATTTGGCTTTTAGGCTTTTTGGTGTAAATTTTGTTTTAACATTATATTGAAATTATATTACATTATATTACATTATATTATATTGAAAAAAATTTATAAAATTGAAAATGGTTTTGATGATTTCGGTTTAAGCACCACCCATCCCATATTCTTTTCGAATACAGATGCAATTACAGATAATATTTTTACCTAAACACATGCCCTCTTTACTTTTTTGATGATAATGAAAGCGATGAAAATACAGTCCGTTTAATGGATTGTACATTATTTTAATAATATACTGACTACCAATGTCCTTCTGAAAAGAACTTTTAGTAGACAAAAACTCCATAAAACTTTTTGAAAGTTGTAAGCTATCAAAATTACAGTACATGATCTACATGTAGCACCTTTATATACTGTGTGCCATTGTAAAGACTGTAAGTCTATCCCTCACAACCTTCTTTTCATCCGCCTAAAATCCAATATGGCATTTAACCTGATTAAGGTCTACAGATATATATAATGGCTTCACTCCTATTAGCTCCTACAATGCACTGTATGTACAGGAATCCGTAGAGAGTTGTGTATTTTTCTGTATCACTCTCGTTCTTTCCATCAGTCTTGCAAGGGAAGAGCCATTTTGTGGAGTGGTCTGGCGGTGTACCACAAAGCGATTTATTTACAGCCCTCTACTTGTGCTAGTGTAAATATTCTTCATGAGAGTAGACGCTGTCACTGAAGCACTGCAGTTCATCAAAAACAACCCTTTCCTGTCAAGGACTAATGTGGTGGTGTATATCATGGCTGTGAAAACTGGGCTCGCCAAGGGACCAGATGCCTTCTTCAAAGCCTTCTTCAAGTCATTTAAGTTTGTAAACCGGGGAGGGGGGGGGGTCAGTTAATGGAATGTAAATGGAGCACATTGCTGTTGATTTAACTTCTCAACTAAATGCTGAAAGTTGGAGTGAACTACTACGTTCAATTATCCATCTAATCAAATAATCCTATTGTCTCCTATTATCTGTCTTACATTCTCTCTGTCAGTGCCATGACTCATAAAGAGCTGTTACGAATCATTTGTGGCTGCATATTTAGCCGCCAGTCAGATATGGATAGTGCTACTGGAGACAGTGGAATCTAATTTGATGCCATTAAATTACTATTGAGCTGTAATGAAGACTTTTTTGATATTGTAAATGCAGATACGAATGGATCAAAAGTGGATTTTAAAGCCTGTATTGATGGTGAGTGCTATCATTGTGAGGTCATGAGCTCTACAGTACATTGTAAACCTTAACCTAATGAGCAGAGTGAGAATCTATAATACACCCATCTGCCAGAGATTTCTGGAGGTTTTATTTGATCTGAAATATTCATTAGTCATTCGCAGCACATGCTAGATGGGAAAAGGAGGGCAGTGAAAGCGAGACGGATGAAACACATTTGTGTTTTGACCTTTGCCCGTTTTACACAGCACTGGTTAGAAAGTAAGTAAACTGCTTTATTGAATTGAATTTCTTTTGTATTTTGATCTGCTTTTATCTCCACTTATCTATAGCAAATGTGAAGAAATGGTATATTTAAAATGTAATGTGTTGTCTTCCACACCTTTTTTTATATAGAAAACAAAAGCTATTTTTGTATTCTCAGATTATTAAGAAGAATAAACACAACCCCTGGGGCTTGTTCTACTGGACAAGTGAATATGTTTAAAACTGTTAAATAAAGACAAGCGTGACTTTGGCCCCAGAGACCTCAAGAAATGTGGTATTATTTGGAAGGAAATGAAATGTGAAAGCATTTTCTTCCCAATCACGGCCAAGAAATGTGTCGTAATGGAAGGAAAAAAGCACCAATAATAAACACAGAAATGCTGGCCATATTTAGTTGATGGTAATTAGTTTAGCGCTCAATTTCACTGTTTTCAAAGGTAATGAACTGCATATGCCAAAACATTAAGTTTGGATAACTGCTTTGATTATCTCTGATAATCATGAAAACATGAAGTACAAGAGAAAAAACAGCAGGAGAAACGTTTGTTATAGCTCTCCTGTCAAAAAAGTGTGTAAAACTCGCTTGACATCTGATCATTTAGAGATTTATTACTTCTCTCATTGCTGGATATTACTGCTGTGTGTGAATTTATGCACAAAAGGCTGTTCAGGCTCAATTACCTCCCGCTGGGCGGATAATAAGAGGTATTTTATCTTTTTTATTTCCACATTGTCCTTCCATGTCTTCAGTCTGTGTTATTCCCAACCAGACACTAACACCATTCACACAGGTCCAGCTTAAAGACAGAAGATAGAGTTGTAACTATATAACCGAGTTTGCATGAGCAGATGCAATAAGGCCGGTAAGGTTCCCAGCGTATTTTCAGGCGACTTGATCTTGACTGAAAAGGATAGTGTGTGAGAGTAACCCGCAAAGCTGTCTCTTCTTAGCTACGAAATGAATCACAGACTTATTGTAATAGCCTTCCTCTGTCACAGAGCGCTTGTACCTGTCAAAGCATTTAAATTCCCACACATTTCAGAGGGGAGTTGTGGGACCGACCCTGTCGCGCTCTTCCAATGAAAAGATCCCTGAGCAGTGTTGCAGTTTATTCAAAAAAATGGGCCAAAGATGAATCCCATATCCCTTGACATAAGGAACATATAATTAAGAATAAGCAACAATGATGAGACCGACGCATCCACTACTTCATATAATTGGTATGCCTTCTGAGATGCAGTAGGTATTGTTGCACAGTAATGCAAACAAACATGTATTCAGTATTAACATCCCATATTATGTATTCATTTATTTATTTAAATAACTTAAAATAAAGTGCATTAAAAAAAAACTATGAAAAAAAAAACATGAACTCAAAGGACAGGGTATTAATAAAAATAGCAACAACAACAACCTTTATCAAATAGAGACAAAGAGACATTTGGCATTCATGAATTAAGAATTTGCCATTCAGAATTATAAAGTTTACAAAACTTCAATACTTTTGTCTTCATGCTAGTAATAACATTGAATGTGAAATACATTTTCTGTTGTCTTGATGTAATATCCCTTTTAACAAAAAGATGATTTAATGTCATCATCTTGCAGGAACTGACATCATTTAGAAAACAACAAACCTCAGTAAGTATTAGCAATGAGCTTGATGAATTCTCTAATATTTTGTGGTATTAATTGTTTTGTCTTTAAAATATTTCATTTGGTTAGATACGGTAAACTGACAGAAATCAGTAAGATGAATTGAAAAACAGCAAATCAAATTCTTGTCTTTGTGTGAATCATTTAAGTACCTGAGCTTGACCATAGCATATTTTCAAAGTCTTGTATATCCTAATTCAGAAATACTTTAATAAAAAAATTAATTGAAATAAAAGGTAGCATTCAAAACTACTGTATAACTGGACTGACTCAAGGCTGTTGTCTGCCAGAGATCCACTTTGTGCATGTGATGCGATACGATACAACATCATGTCATGATCTCAAAACAACTTTATACGTTCCCTCTCCCACCTTCCATTGGGCTGCAACAGGCCTTGCCTTCATTTACGTATTTATCTGTCTCAAAGCCCCCATGACCCTTGCAGTTAATGGATTCCTGTAGGAACATGACTGTTCATAAATCAGTAAGTCAGGCTGTGTCTCTGTTATAAAAGGAGTGATCCAGCTCACTCACATCACTCATGAATCTTCAGGGTCAGGCAGAAGCAGAAAAAAAAAAGAAAAGAAAAAAAAAACACGAAAGAGGGAGAGAAAGCAGGGGCTATTCATCTGAAATCTGAGCTGGAATCAACTCCATTTGGCACAGAAAAGCAAACTGAAAAGCAAGTTGTTGGGTCATTGAGATGACAAGCCTAGGTCTTTCATCTTCAGATGCTACTCAGAGTAAAGAAGTGCTGTTCTCATTCTAATGAAGTACTTTGTCCTATATTAAGCTATTTTAAGCATTTCCAGGCATCATCACTTTCAGAGCAGTAACTTTGATCTCTTAAAGACCAAGTGTGTAATTTCAATATTAACATCCCAAAAAAAACTATGAGTAAGCAATTCATTGGTTGATTTCCCCTAAAAACACGACTGCTAGTGTGATATTGCTTTTTATAGTTCAATGAACACAAAGATATTATTGTGTAACTTACATTTTAAGCAATATTTCCATGTAGTTACAACACAGGCGTTGAACTTCTCCAAATAACATACAAAAGTTGTATCACGGAAAGAATCAGTGAACAAATCATTTGAGTTAATAATTCAGTGACATGTGCATAAAAACTGTCACTTATTTCAGTCCTGAAGGAATCAGTGTTTCTGAACATATGGCTTCAGTGAACGACTCTTTGATTTATTCATAAAAGCGGTCACTTTGTTGCTCCTGAATGAATCGTTTTGAATAAATCAATTGAACAACTGTGTGAATCGCTCATACAATCAGTCATTTGTTTTATTGCTGAATTAACCCATTTTTTTTTAACAAAGTGGTTGAGTAAATGATTCAGTGACTCAGGGCCCTATTTTAGCAAGGCGCAGGTGCATTTAGGGCATGTCAGAATCCACTTTTGCTAGTTTATAAAGTAAAACAGGAAAAACGGTTGGCACCCCCTGTGCATGGTCTAAAAGGGTTGTTCCAAGTAATGGGTGTGTTTTGGGCATAACCTGCAATAAACCAATCAGATAAACCAATGTCATCTCCCATTCCCTTTAAGAGCCAGTTGCACTCATGCCGTGATGGATTTTCTATGGAGCTGAACGTGCCTCCAGAGAGGAAACGGTGCTGCTCCTGTGCAAGCAAATAGGTAATTCTGATACATGCAATAACATTATGACATGTAGGCATTTTTACATTTATATACCCTACACAATAATCATATTTTACATTGTAATCCTTTATCTTTTAAATATATTTTGCATGTCTGTGTGCTGCTGCATGTCCCCGTGTGTGTAATAAGCAGAGTGCATGTGTGCTGTTCACCTGCCTATAGGATAAAATAAATAAAATACCACACCATTGACTTTAGACCAGGTTTAGCTTCATTTGCTTAAAATAGCAATGCACCAACAATGCACCTAAACACACCTCGTTTTCAGACCAGCACACCCATGGGCGCACAAATGGGCGCAAATGCATCTGCTATTTAAACAATTTGGCACAGGATGAGAAAATGATAACTGCCTCAGGCTGAAACTAGCAAAAAACACTTGCTTCACGCCTGGCACATTGTTCCAAGTGTATGATAGGGACTCATAAATACAGTCCTGAAACAGTGAATCAGTTCTGAATGAATTGCTACAGTGAATTTTTTATTTTATTTTACAGTCACTTGTCACTACCTTCTGGTGTAATGCTTAAACTTGCAGAAATATACTAACCTCTACTGTGATATAAGATTTTGGTCGTTTATGACCAAACACGTCATGTTATTGAAATTCAAACATTCTTCCCAATTAGCCCTTGCTCATCAGTAAAATTCAGCAGAAATTGTGCAGGCAGTTTTCATGGCATATACATAATCATATGTTTCTGTGCTTCTTGCTAAAGGTAGAGAGAGAAAATAATAAATAAAAAAACAGTGTTGGCCTTGTGTTTGCATTTCCCTTTACTCACTGTCATGGACCTCTCACCAGTACACTGGGCACCTTAGGCAGTATTTCCAAGAATAATGTCCAAATTTATTATTCATCAAGGCTTTCTGTCATAATCAATTCATTTCCAAGGGGCTACATTCACTGATGTGTTTTTAATCTCCCCCTCCAGGAACACTGAACTTTGTCATATCCAATTATACACTGTGAGTCAGCCGTAGCTAGATGTAGTTTCCTTCGCCCTGTTACACACACGTGTTTACCTGTGCCGACCCTTTGAAACTCAGGCTATATGTACACATGTTCTTCCAGAGACACTGAGGTAAACATTTCAGACAAAAGAATGATATAATCATCATGGTTTTCATCATCTGTCCTTCTGGGCTTAAAAACTGTATATAGATATTTATATAAACACACATACCCATGTAAAACATACACACACATATAAGCAAGCCAGGGCAGATATGTTTCATATCAGAGCTGTCAGATGTATTTTCAGTGTCCACTCAGTGACTGTCAGAGGCTCAGCTGAGCAGACTGGATTCTTCCGGTCAGATTGTAGCAGTAGAAAGCCTTACATTCCTCATACGGCACTGTGAATTGATCACCTCTAAACCACAAAGAAGCCAGCTGGAAAGGAAAATCTTTTCAATGTAAATTCCTTACGTTTTCTGTCCTCGTACAGGATAAAATATCCAAAAACTGCTCGTTTTTGTATTATGAGCTGAATGCTGTGCTGCAGTGCATAAAAGTGAATATATACCTAATAATAATCTTGATCAGTACATACATATATATATATATTAACAATTATTTTAATTATTTCTTTTTATGCCTGTAATCCGAAGGGTTCTTGTAAAGCAATCATTTTAATTCAGATATGCAATCTCTTCCTGTTTCTGTTCAAAAAGGATGACAAGGACAATATAAAAAATATTTTGTCATGGCATTTTACTTGGCATTTTATTTCCTTTTGGTGACTTTTTAGTGTTAGAAAATGTTTACCAGTTTTCTCCTGTGGTTCTCTCAAGGCTAAGTTAACCAGATGGGCCTTTTGGCCTGTGCCTATGTGCATTATTTCCAACGACGGTACCATACAAGTCTATAAAAAATGTCTGGTCTACCTGAATCTCTCACAGATTTATTTTAGATATTCCACCGTTGCTTTTAACAGTTATGATTGAAGTGAGGAGTTGGAGCTGATTGTTTCATGACTCCAATACACTACTTTTTGATCTTTTGTTATTTGTAGAGGACCAAAGAAAGGTTACCACACTCTGTATTCTCTCTGCATAGCCTGCTGTCCACTGTAGGTCAGTAAAACACTTTTTGAATTCTGCAGCCTTGCAAGAAAAAAGGAAAATTCAACCACCCATTAAATGCACTAATTATTCTCTGAAGTTATGTATTATGTACAGTGTAAAAGGTAGGGACTGCTTATGAGCATGGAGGCTGTAAAGATATAGCATATTGTACATGCATAAAGAAAAACTCTTTATGACCCTTTTTTTCATAAAAGTTTGTATGTATCCAATGAAATGTGAAATGAGTGATAAAAACGATGACTATTCTCCTGTTAGCAGAAAGCCCTGTTTTTTTTTTTTGTTTTTTTTTTACAAGGACGATACATTTTAACACTGACAAGCTCTTTCCTTGCCTGCGAGGAGCATGACAGAGTTCTGAGAGGGCTTTTGGGCAATATGAATAATGTACTTTCAGCTACAGGCCTGCTGGATATGAATACGTAAAATTCACAAAGACCGTTGATAAAAAAAGGCAGTGTTTTGACACTTCAGCTCCAGCAGATGACAAGTTCCCACCAGTGCCAGAAAACTGGTGAAAAGTTGTCTAAGGAGAACAAGATCAGAGCAGATCCACTGAGAATCAAAGTCAGTCGAATCAGCTGCTCCGATTATGTATCTAATGAGATGTCAAACACTGAAATTCTTCGCCTTAAACATGTCATCAAAGTGACAATTAGGCCAGAAAATAAGTTTTGATATGCCTGAGAGGCAGTTTGAGACAGTATTGCCTAACCTTCTGTGATAGATTTGTGAGGGGAAGCTAGTCATGCTAAGAGTGTTGGTCTGGGAATGAATGGGTCATATGGCAGATCTGTCATTTCATAGTCAGCTGGCGCAAAAAAAAATCTCATCAAATCAAACAAAATGAGCTGTCCACCAAGGACATTTGATCTGGATGGAGAAGAATTTCTTGCTTTTTTTGTACTTTTTCTCTGCCTACGGCTTGAAGCGTGATGATTCAGCACTAAGGGATGCTGGCAGTGTTATTTTCCTTTGATTTGGATTCACTGTGGGAAGTGCGAGTACACCCATCTGTTCCTCCGCCTCGTCATTTTCCTCTCCCTCCATCCTCCTCCCAAAAGACCACTCTCTTCTTCTCTTTTTAAGTATCAAAACAAGCTAGTACACAGGGGTTAAATTGGTCCGAAGTGATCCAGGTGACCATTTGTGACCGGAGTCTTTTTTTTTTTTTTTTTTTTTTTTTTTTACATTTTTTATAGACTGAATAAAAAGATTATAATAATAACATAATTATATTTGAATTCCAAACCATTGTAGAGATACAATCATTTGAATAGCGGATGTGAAAAACCTGTGAAAATGGCCTTTAACGATTTTGACAGAAATAAATGTATTCCTGCATACATAACATTATCATTATACATCATAGACCTGTATTTAATGTATGGTGTACTTATTTAAAACTATGTTTTAGTCATATGCTGTTCTCTAAAGTTTCTCTAACTAATCTGCTTATTTAAAGTAAATGTACATGACACTTGTTCACACACTGAATTAAATTGGTTTTGCACATTATTTTGTCTTGTTTTTCATTATAATCTAAATAGATTATAATCAAGACTCACTTGAGAAGCATAATTAAGAATTAATTCTCGTTTTATGGAGAAACAAATCTGAATTAAATGAGCTCATGCTTAAAAAAAAAAAATATATATATATATATATATATATATATATATATATATATATATCATTTCTATTAGGCTTTTTTATGTCTGTAATAAATATGTTTTATTAAGTTTACGTTTATTTAGTTTTAGTTTTTTATTACTTCAAATTAATGAACTAAAATGTGGCTATTTATGAAGAAAAGAAAAGCATAAAACAACGTCATTTCACATTTTATTTTCAAATTTATCTCCAAAAATCTAACTGGAATATAGACCCAAATCTGGATGAAAATAAAGCTGTGAGAAATAGACTTGGCATGCACTGTACAAAAGGTCCTAGATCCCATGCAATTTGCAAAAATCTTTCAAAACATTTCCAAGCATTTTAAGACTGTATATGCTATATAGTCCTCTGTTGAACACAGTGTACTTCTGTCCACAGCCTTGTTTACATTTCTGTCAAAAATCAAATATAGCATTACCCTGACTCAGGTCTATGGTCTTCAATGATTATTTATTTATTCATATGCATAGCCTACTTCTCCCAAGTTCAAAATCCCAATTTACCTCTGCTAACACTGTACAATGTTTATATCGAAGAAGCTAGCACCTCATAAACTAGCCATACCAATCATAATGATGTAGATCATTTTCTGTTTACCCTTGCATGCTTCAAATTGAGTAAAAAAAATGGACAGGGGATAATTAACAGACTCCTTGGCTCCTCTTGATGAGCTCTTTTCATTAAAAGCCCGAAACAAATGATCTGCCATCTGTATTAGCATACGGCGCAATTCACTTCCGTGACAGCAAACAAACCATTTGCCATTTAATAGTCCTAAAGAGCAATGCGACTGTTGTGTGCTCACTCAATATGTGCAGCTGAATTAATTAAACAAATCAATTAAACAGCAAAAGGTGATGCTGATTATTAATGAATTCTTCCTATGGTCCCCTGAATTCCTTTCTGTCTCTTGCCCATGTTTCTGTTGTGCATTCATCTGATAATGACAGAGCTGCACTGATACCCTCAATAGGATTCGGCTCATTATTTGTGTGCTTGTGTTGTGAATGCTCTGTAGTAGGAATGCCTTGTAATGACCTTTCCAAGCCAGGCATTCCATTTTATATTTCCAGTTAGTACTGTTATGACTGATTTGTACTCGGTGATGCAGGTCTTCAGCTAAGGAGAGAGGAAAACACAAAAACAGAAAATACTTAAACATTCAACTTATCAGTTTTTATACCATTTTAACAATCACAAAGTCATGCTTTATTTTATAACTGCATTTCACCACAAAAGCCTAATTGGAACTGCCCAGAACATCACATTTTATTCTGAACACATCTTAGTGTGAACAGCATATAGAAATCCACATGCAATTTACAAAAAATGTCTGAAGCTGAATAACTGGCAGTTGAACAGTACAATCCACTGAACACACTGCACTTCTGTCCTTCACTGCCTTGATTTTTAATCCTGTTAAAAATTAAATATAGTGCTGAACCTAGATGAACCTAGTCTATACTGTAGTTATCTGTTTGACAGTACATTTATCTGTAAATATAGCCTAGTACTTCCTTGTTCAAAATCCCTACATAATCAATCATAAACATGAGATTTTATGGAGTGGTTTTAAAGGAGACATATTATGGCCCTTTTTTACAATACAAAAGTATTGGGACACCTTCTAATGAACAGGTTTGTCTAATTTCCATGAATTCAAATCTTAAGGTTTAAGCATATAATGATATTCTAAGGAATTGTATGCTTCGAATTTTATAGCGACTGTTTGGACAGGACCCTTTTCTATTCTAACATGACAATGCCTCTGTGTATAAGGCAAGGTTAAAAAATAAATGATTGATTCAGTCAGTGAGGAAGAACTCGACAGGTTTGCAGAAATCAAAGTCCTTATCCCTGCTGAACACTTCTGGTGTTACTTTAAATGCAGAACTTAAGTCAAAAAACTCATAACCAAACACCAATGACAGTTGGTTACGTCTGTGAAGGTAAACAGCAGGGAAAGAAATCGCATGTTTATATTATATCTGTGTGGCAGCATTGTAATATACAGCAAATAAATCAATAAATTATCTGAGGCTGGGACTCTAAATAGTTCTCTTACGAGAGCTCTCTCGTACTGCGTCTTAGCTAAGACGCTACGGGAAAAGTCTCTTTTCACGAAATACTGAAGCAAAAAATTATCCTTAATTTTGTATTTTTGTAAAGCGCATTTGCAGCAGTACAAATGCGCTTCGCGCCCTTCTTGCCACTTCCCGCCGAAACGGGTGTGGCCCAACCTATAAAAGGAGCTCGAAAAGGCTGACTCACCTGATTTTTCATCTCTTCAGCGAAGCTCACGCATCGCTGGATCACGAGGAAGCAAGCGCCGTCTGGAAGAGCATATCAGCAGGACGAGCCATCCTGAAGCCGCTGGCACCGCCGCCTTCCACTGCCGTTCCTGCTGCGCTATCCGGCGCCCATATCCTTTATAATCCTTGTTCTGTGATATTCTGTGTGTGTGTTCGCCCTGCGACGCACATTCACAAAAGAGCTGCGTCTTTTTAAAGATGCCTTCGTGCGGCTCGTGCAGAACCCCGCTCAGCAAAGGAGATCGTCATGTCATCTGCGTCTCCTGTCTGGGTGAAGACCATGCAGCGCTCGCGCTCGCTGATGGCGGATGTCCTCATTGCGAGTTGATGCCTATGGTGACTCTGAGGACTCGCCTGGCATCCTTCTCGAAGCCTGCATCATCCGCTGCGCCGCAGCGCCGTAAGAAGCGCCGCTCGCAGCGCCTACCAGAACCGCCTCCAGCTCGGCCGAGCTCGCCGGTTCCCTCCGCTTCGCCGGTCTCCCCTGCATCGCTTCCCGATGCTCAGCGTCCGCTGCTTGCCGACGCGTCATCGGAGGAAGTGGATCTCAGGCCCGCGTCGGAGGAAGAAGACACGTGCTCTCTGCTTGCTTCGGGCAGTGAGGGTTGGGCGAGCTCCGTGGATCTCGCGCCCGCTGCTCAGAGGCCCAGCAGACGGGGGGATATCGATAAGGAGCTGATGCGTGTACTCTCGTTGGCCGCGGCGAGCCTCGGCCTCGAGTGGTCTGCACCAGCGCCCCCTTCACGTTCCCGGCTGGATGGTAGCTATCTTCCGGATGAGCGCTCTTCCTCAAGCTCAAAACACGCCCCTTTTCTTCCTGAGCTTCACGAAGAAGTGGCGAAGGCTTGGGACGCTCCATTCTCGGCGAGAATCCGCTCATCTGTTTCGTCAGCATTCTCCACACTGGACGGTGCTAAGAACAGAGGCTACCTGTCACTTCTGCCGGTGGAACAGGCTATAGCAGCGCACCTTTGCCCGCCCTCTGCTGGACGGCGGACTAAGGCGGCGTTGCCATCCAAAGCCTGCCGCATGACGTCATCGCTGCTCGCACGGATATTCTCTGCTGCTGGGCAGGCTACGTCTGCGTTACACACCATGGCGACGCTACAGATTTTCCAGGGCGATCTTCTCCGCAAGCTGGATGAGATGGGACCTGAAGCGATCTGTCTCGCGGATCTGAGGAGTGCTTCGGATCTCTCCCTCCGCGCTACTAAGTCCGCTGCACAGGCCATGGGATGGGTTATGGCTTCCGCTACGGTGGCTGAGAGGCATTTGTGGCTGACGCTTTCTGACATCAAGGAGTCTGAGCGCGCTGCGTTTCTTGACGCTCTGCTAACTCCTGCCGGCCTCTTTGGATCTTCCGTCAACGAGTTTGTGGAGAGATTCGCAGAGGACCAGAAAGCTTCACAGGCGTTCAAGCACTTCTTGCCGAAGCGCTCCAGTTCTGCAGCTAGCCGCTCTAGACCGGCCCCACAGAGCTCTCAGTCACGCCCACCGCCTCCTGCTGCGCCATCACGACAGCGTCAGCAACGCAGCTCGGGACCCCGTTCTCGCTCTTCGAGCCGTCGCCCCGCGCCGCGGGAGCCGCGGCAGAGGATTGCGGTGAAGCCAGAACCCCCGAAAGCATCCTAGCACTGCTGGGAAAGCGCCGGTGTTCGAGTTCCGCTGCGGCCGAGCTCTCACCCAAGCGCGCCGCTGTTGCAGTTCCAAGAGTTGCGACTGCCTCAGTGTCTTCTGCAATGCGCAAGCCTGCACGAGTGCCCGCTTGCCTGCACACAAAAGCCGTTATCACGGCTACCCAGATGTTTCACAAAAACAGTGTTTTTTCTGGTGTTCCGGCCACGGCCGATGGTGCTATAAATGTTGTGACGATGCCCACTCCTCAGTGCCCATCTCCACATGTAAGCACAGCCCTACACACAGGGCCTGCGCTCATAATGTCGACTCAAGTCGGTCACACTACATAGTAAACGTGCCCACCCCTCAGTGCCCACAATTACTATGTCACACGCGTCATGTGGTTTCTGTAAAAACGAAACCCGTGCACGCTCGTCCGGCCACGGCCGATGGTGCTTTAAATGCAGTGACGATGCCCACTACCCAGTGCCCATCCCCGCATGTAAGCACAGCCCTGCACACAGGGCTGGCGCACATAAGATCGACACAGATCGGTCGAGGGCGCCGCATAGTAAACGTGCCCACTTCCCAGTGCCCACATACACTATGTCACTTACGGCGCGGGGCTTCTGTAAAAACGAGGCCCGTGCACGTACATTCTGCACAGGCAGACGGCGAGTTGGAAGTGGTAAAAGTGCACACATGCAGCCCACGGTTACTCGCAGATATATTGAGTCCCACGGGACCCGCTCAGCCTCCCTCCAGTCGGTTAAGCGCCGGAACGGGGTCGAGGATGAGCGATCTGCCCGCTGTGATCAGCGCGCTCCCCGCCTCAGATGCGCAGCACACTCGAGCGCCGCCGTTGCCCAGTCAACAGAGCGCGTGTCACATCCAGCCCTTAGCCATTCATGCAGATGCATGGTCAGCGCTTCCAGGGGTTTCGGATTGGGTGCTAGGCATTATAAAGAGAGGCTACTCGCTACAGTTTTCTCGGCGCCCACCGCGCTTCTCAGCGCGCGTCGAAACTACGGTCAAAACAGAAGTAGCACACATACTTCGGGCCGAAATATCAAAACTGTTGAGCAAAGGGGCTGTAGAGCCTGTGTCTCAAGCTCAAAGCGAGGGGGGGCTGTACAGCAGATACTTTCTGGTGCCCAAGAGAGACGGGGGTCTCAGGCCCATACTGGATCTAAGACAGCTGAACAAGGCATTGATGAAACGCAGTTTCAAAATGCTCACGACCAGGAAGCTCCTCGCGCAGATTCGCGGAGGGGACTTGTTCATGTCAATAGATCTGAAGGACGCGTATTTTCAAATACAGATAGCGTCAAACCACAGGCGGTTTTTGAGATTCGCCTTCGAGGGCCAGGCATACCAGTTTGCAGTCCTGCCATTCGGCTTGTCCGTAGCTCCTCGTACGTTTACGAGGTGCATGGATGCAGCGCTCGCTCCTCTCAGACTCAGAGGCATACGAGTGCTGAATTATTTGGACGACTGGCTGGTTCTGGCCCAAACACGAGCGGAGCTCGTGGACCACAGGGCCGTTTTACTCGATCACCTCGAGAAGCTCGGCCTCAGTGTCAATTGGGCGAAGAGTTCGCTGAACCCCAGTCAGACGATCCTGTTTCTGGGTATAGTTCTGAACTCGTGTTCCATGACGGCGCGACTGTCACCACAGCGCACGATGGGCATTCAGCGCGCAGCGAGTTCTTTCCGCTGCGGCGCGACTGTGTCGCTCAAACACTGTCAAAAGATGCTGGGTCTCATGGCCTCAGCATCTCCGGTTCTGCGGCTGGGCCTGCTCCGCATGCGCCCCCTGCAGTTCAGGCTGAAGGCTCGGGTGCCGCGCAGAGCGTGGGCGTCTGGCCGGCTGCATTTCAAGGTCGATCAGAGCTGTGTTGCGGCTCTAGCACCTTGGACAGCGAACGGCTGGTACCGATCAGGTGTAAGCCTGGGGACTTCCCCGAGTGTGAAAATGGTGTCGACAGACGCCTCCACTTCGGGATGGGGAGCGCTGCTCGAAGGCAGACCGTCCTTTGGCCTATGGTCAGAATGGGAAAAGCTCCATCATATCAACTGCCTGGAAATGCTGGCAGTGGAGAACGCGCTGACGCGCTTTTGTCCCCATATCAAGGATCACCACGTCGTAGTCCGTTCGGACAACATGTCCGTGGTGTCCTACATAAATCGGCAGGGCGGTCTCGGGTCCCGAAACCTGTACAGGCTGACGGAACGCCTCCTGATTTGGGCTCAACGCAACGTGCGCTCGCTGAGAGCAGTGCATGTGCCTGGACTGCAGAATCTGGGTCCAGACAGGCTGTCCAGAGGCAATGTCCCGACGGGCGAATGGTCTCTACACCCGCAAACAGTTCGGCTGTTGTGGGAGAGATTTGGCATGGCGGAGGTGGACCTCTTTGCGTCCCACGAAAACGCTCACTGCCCCGCATTCTTTTCCAAGAACGAAAGCGCGCTGTCACGGAAGTGGCCGTGCTGCCCGCTTTATGCGTTCCCTCCCGTCTCCCTCCTTCCGCAGGTGATAGAACGGGTGAGAGAAACGAGATGTTCAATACTGCTTGTGGCACCTCTTTGGAAGAACCAACCATGGTTCCCAGATTTGATGCAATTAGCAGATGTCGCCCCATGGCCGGTACCGTTGAGGAGAGATCTCCTCTCGCAGGCCAGGGGCTCGATTTGGCACCCTCAACCGGAGTTGTGGTCCCTCCATGTATGGGCACTCAACGGTTACCCGCTGATCTCGCAGTGGGAGTGCTAAATACCATCACTCAGGCTAGAGCTCCGTCGACACGACGTCTGTATGCCTCGAAGTGGTCGGTGTTCTCCAGCTGGTGCACAGCTCGAGGTTATTCACCCCTTAGTTGTGAGGTGACGGAGGTCCTCTCCTTCCTACAGGAGCTGTTGGATAAGGGCAGAGCCCCATCCACGCTCAAAGTTTATGTGGCGGCCATCGCGGCGTTTTCTGAAACGGCGTCCGGTCAGTCAATAGGAAGGAACGATTTAGTCATCCGGTTCCTCAGAGGAGCTAGGAGGCTGAATCCTCCCAGACCTCCGTCAGTCCCTATGTGGGACCTCGCGGCGGTTTTGGAGGCCTTGAAGGGTCCCCCTTTTGAGCCTATCCAATCGGTTAGCCTTCAGCATCTGTCGTTCAAGACAGTATTCTTGTTGGCTCTCGCTTCTGTGAAGCGTGTGGGTGATTTGCACGCGCTCTCGGTGAGCCAGTCGTGCTTGGAGTTTGGGCCCAATGACTCAAGGGTCATACTCAAACCTAGGCACGGTTATGTGCCGAAATCCCTCAACACACCGTTTCGGGCTCAGGTTATTGCCCTGTCTGCCCTGTCGGTGTCAGGGGAGGATGGAGACTCGAGTCTTCTTTGCCCTGTCAGGGTTTTAAGAGCTTATGTGTCTCGCTCTGCTGCCTTTCGGCAGACGGAGCAGCTATTTGTCTCGTTCGGTGGACGTTCCAAAGGAATGGCTGTTTCGAGACAGACTCTATCCAGATGGATAGTTGACGCCATAGCGTTAGCTTACGCTTCCAGGAGCCTTCAGTGCCCGTTGGGCGATAGAGCACACTCCACAAGAGGCGTCGCCTCATCATGGGCGTGGTCTACTGGGATCTCCTTGCAGGATATATGTATGGCGGCGGGTTGGGCCTCGCCGTCTACATTTATCAGGTTCTATAACCTGGAGGTTCCCGCCTTGCAAGCAAGGCTGCTGTCGGTATAGAAGAATCAGGGCCCTGAGGGGAATTCTGAATTCATGAGCGCTATGCGCTGCCGACTGTTATATGGGCAGTATTGCGTAAGACCCGCATTGCCACATTGGTCAGGCCTTGCCTCGGCTGTGTGATGTCATATTGCCGCATTTACGGATGCTGCTAGATATGGGACGGAGGGCTTTCCCCCTTTTCTGTCCCGGACTCTCTGTGAGTCCCTCAGGTGACTGTGCACTGTAAATCCTGGGCGTTGCTTCAGGTTTATCGGTGTGTGATCCCTGCGCGCACGGCGTTTTACATCGGGTTCCCGTAGCGTCTTAGCTAAGACGCAGTACGAGAGAGCTCTCGTAAGAGAACGTACTCGGTTACTAAACGTAACCTCGGTTCTCTCTAGAAGAGCGAACGAGTACTGCGTTCTCTGCCGTGCGTACGATTCACTCTGGTTCGCTTCGGCGATGAAATAAATCAGGTGAGTCAGCCTTTTCGAGCTCCTTTTATAGGTTGGGCCACACCCGTTTCGGCGGGAAGTGGCAAGAAGGGCGCGAAGCGCCCTTATTGGTCTGATGTTGCATCAGCCTGCGCTCGATAGGCTGTGCAGTTGCCGCAGAACAAGCCAATGAGCGAGCGAGCCGTCTCGCCTATGGCTGTGTACTGCTGCAAATGCGCTTTACAAAAATACAAAATTAAGGATAATTTTTTGCTTCAGTATTTCGTGAAAAGAGACTTTTCCCGTAGCGTCTTAGCTAAGACGCAGTACTCGTTCGCTCTTCTAGAGAGAACCGAGGTTACGTTTAGTAACCGAGTACGTTTTCTGTGTGCATCTGTGCAGCCAAAGACAGAACAGTTAGGATGCTTTGCTCAAACTTAGAACTGGTACACCGTTGTCACTTGAAAAAAAAAACAATGATGGCACCTTGGGTGGAAACTTGCAGATTAAGGGGCAGTAATATTATAAAAAAACATTTGTCACGGGGGAGTGAAATCTGAGCGGTTTATTGAAACAATTTTTCTTTTTTTATGATTTAATGATTTTAGCTTTAGGTTCCAGATTTTAGATTGGACATCAAGGTTCAGCTGGTTAGTATGGTCCCATTAGCTTCTGCTAGTGCAGCAAAACAAGTGCTTTTCACTCCCTTTTAAATTATTTTGCCAGCCTTGCTATGCATTTAGCATTACTCTTCTAACCTATCAGAAAAGATTTGTGTTCCATTTTTTGGAGGGTTGCAACCCGAACCCCCCAGACTTAATTAATCTTTAATACATCACATTTCAAATGCATTTCTTATAGCAAATTTCAGACTACGCTGTGATTTCATAACAAAGTCTCTGCACAGTACCTTGATAATTAAATGGCCTGGAATCAAATGTGATCAATTTATTTGATCAATTTTGAGGTTGAACTCGAGGCAACTATTATATGAAACAGTGGTCATTTAAATTTCCTGTCAGAAAGGCATTATATTGTTTTCCAAAATATAGATAATATGGATAGTTCATAATTCACAATTCCATATACTTGATTGGGATAATAATGATACAGTATACTTGATAGTTTTTAAAAGCACCAAGGGTCGTACATGCAAGAAATGAAAAATGTTAATATATAATTTTACATAATAGTATCATTCATATTATAAATTACCAGAATTTACCCCAGAATGTCATAAATGTGTATAAAAATATATGACTCAAGATTTAAGACATTTCCATCTGTATTAATGTACATTAAGATTTATGAAACATTACATAATGTATAATGTTTTTTTAATGTTGTTATTATTATGAAGCATAACCGCTAATGCCAACTCTTACTGGGCTCTGATAAAAGTTAAAAATGCATCACAGTAGAATTCATTTTGTCAAAAAATCTGAACCGCAAAAGCCTTTTTAATGACCAAAGCTAATGTGTCTGGCTTTCCTGTCAGCCCTTTCCTCTAAAAGCGAAACGTTCTGTCCCTCATTCAACAATTTCCCCTAAAGTTTTCCACACTAATGAAGACATACATGCTTGTCAGTCAAAGGTCAAGGCCTGGGTGGTTGGCATGGTTCAGTTAGTCGCCACTAGCGGTTGGCCTAATGTCACCATTATAGCAGCTAAAAGGATCTTTCTCCATTAGCGACTAAATCATTTCTGACTGAATAATTTTTTTTTTTTTTTTTTTTTTTTATAACTCCGATATATATCAGAAGCAACTGTCACATTTCAATGAATGGGAATGCTAACCAATAGCTCTCTCCAGGTATTATAGATCTCATTGTCATCTGTTCAGGCAGTAATTAATTTTCATTGCCGCTAGAGTGCTCACAATTACCACTAACACCAAGAAGTTTATTTCATTAGTTGTGGCTACATTTCACTTTGATACTATGCTACATCCTGCCTAGCTGATAATTCAGTTAAATCTTATGTGAGATGTGATTTATTCATTAATAAATGTCCCAGGTGACTGTACATATCAGGGTATTTTAGAGAGTTTCCATCCTGAAGTGGCCAGCGATTGAATTGAATACATTAAGAAAGAGAGATAAATGTCCTGGAAGCAATATATTCAGTGTTTTATAGACAGTGCATGCAAATGAGGCTGTGATTGACGTAAAATATAATGACAGGATGTTATACATCAGGATGTGGACATATGGTGTTTAATATGAAGTCATGGGCTGTTGATTGTAGAACAGCCTTCATATAAGCTTTGGCATAAGAGCTGTCAAAATCCATGTAACTCCAAACCATGTTCAAAAAGTTTCAGTGAGAAAGCCAAGCTCTTTCATTTTCGATAGTTACAGAATAAAACTCTTTGCAGCCTTCTAAAATACCTTTTCCAAGGAAAAAAAAAGTTCCCTGCAAAAAGTTTACAAAGCAAAGTCTCAAAGCCAAAGCTTTATGTGATTTTATTGCTAGAGATCTCAGCATCGATTTCTCTATTGTGTGGCTGCAAATTAATAATGCATGCTGTTTACACATGTCCAATACAATGTCATAGTGGAAGGAGAGGTAAAAACAATGTTGGAAGAATTAGCTCGTGAAAAGAACATTGGCTACACAAAGTAAGCGACACAAATAAAAAGCAGTAGAACACACTTCTTTATCGAACATGATAACATAGTCTAGTATTTGTCACAGCATGCTGCTGCAACACAGTGCTGCTGTGAACTGCTTTAACCTCTTAGTGAACAGAATCTAGACAACAAAAGACAGAAAGTAGAGCGAAGCAAATATAGAAGCAGCATCAAAGAAAACTTCAGCCATAAATGAAAGTTCTGTCATCAGTTACTCGACCTCATGTTGTTCCAGGCCTATTTATGATATAACTGTAATTCCCAAAAGACACAAAATCACCCTAAAAGTGACCTGAAGCCATCCAGCAGCTTTTAAGTTGTTTTTCTCTGATAATGTCCCTCTTCAGTGAGCTGTTAGCCTTTGTGATGAATCTTTCAGTCCAGTTTTGTGAATTGGTCAAAGAATTCAGTCTTGAATCAGACAATGCTACCTCTCCGTTACCAACGGGCCTCTTCCTTTAAATAAGAGGAGACCAAAAGGAAATGAACTACAATGTTCCCAAAAAATTAAACAAAATTATTTGGCAAATAAATCAATATATATCAAATCAAAAAAAAAAAAACCACATTGTAGAGCAAAAACTGGACTAACTTCCAAGATGGAAACGGGCGTGACCAGCGGCCTACAAATCCACACTATTTGGCGTCTTCTCAACCACACCACGTCTGTACACCACCACACCAGGGAAGGCTACCAAACAGCACAATTCCACACAACAGATTGGACCTCCTCTCTAGGCCTCCCTAGAGGTGCCCGCTTAAAAACCCTCTACCTACCTGGCCACGCCCTCTACTAATTGCCACCTCACCGGCTACATCTCTCAGAAATATCCCAAAAAATAGCTAGGTTAGATCTCATGATTTTCCATAAATAATGGCTTTCGGATTCTCCCTCAAACAAAGTCCCAACAAAATATTTTAATTGCTTTTATAATACATTATTAAAAATAAAAGTTCTTTATTTTCCTACATCCATTATATTGCATAAATATGCATTTCCTTTGAGTGGAAAAGGGTTCTTTTATTGTATATGTGCATGTGTGTGTGTGTGTGTGTGTGTGTGTGTGTGTGTGTGTGTGTGTGTGTGTGTGTGTGTGTGTGTGTGTGTGTGTGTGTGACTACACAATTTAACGGTGGTAACACAAATACACAAGACATAATATTATAGTGAAATTTGCAAAATTGCAACCAACTATGAATATCAAGTAATCAAATAAAATTAGGGGAAAACTTTAGAGGAAATTGTCAAATGAAGGACAGACCATTTTGCTTTAAGAGGAAAGGACTGACAGGTAAGTTAGACACATTAGCTTTGGAAAAACATAAAGGTGTGCAAATGATGACGAAATGTAATATTTGAGCGAACTATCCCTTTAAGTCAGAGCAGTGCTACAGATAAAGCAATAGACTCTCCTCCAGGACTCCTACCTCTCTGCCTAGGGAAACATTTGCATGCTGTGCCTTTCTGGAACTAACAGCTGTCAGTTTGGCTTACTCGCCTTCACCGTATCTCTCCTTCTCTCTGCCTCTGTCTCTCTCTCATTTTCTCTCTTTCACCTTCTCTACGACTTCTTTCCCTGTTTCTCTCACCGGAGACCAGATGAAGCACAGTGCACCTGTGATCAGGGATTACGCACTTAACATCAACTGTTACTTCTACCTTTACATGCCGTACTGCACTTGCTAGCATTATCCCTGAGGCTCTGCTCTCCAGAGATGCAAATATTTATTAATGTGAGCACACAACAGGCAAAAAGTAGGTTAAATATGTTTTGAGCGAGGTCCAGTGACAATTAAAGTAAAACAGCCATGAACATACTGATGCTCTTCTGGTCAAGCATGCTAAATATTTCCTGAGAACACACATGAATGCACAAATTAATTGAATTTATTTTTATGAAAGAAAAAAAAAGGAAAAAAAAAAAACCAAACCTTTAAGATGTTTAATTAAATGTGAAAAAAATATAATATTAATAATAATAATAATAATAGTAATAATAATAAATAAATAAAATAAAACTTTCTTTTTCAGTTGTCCTTAAAAAAAAATAAAAACATATTTAAAATTATCTATGAAATAACAGCATTTTAAAGCATACATCTAGTCAGGTTTATGATTGAAATAAGAAAAACTTTGCCAGTCGGATGCGAAAATGTTTTTCCAATTCTTTTAGCGTGGAAAAATATAGGTTTACGAATAGGTTGGAGTATTCCATCAACAGATTAAAATGCATCAAGAGACTCGTTTATATCAGAGTAGCCGCATATTTTTATGAGATGTTATTGAAGCTAAACTCTACAGCTAAACTCAAGGCCCAACAGGTCTGTATTTGTCCTCAATTAATGCATACATTTTTCACACTGACAAAAACATATTTGCTCAGTATTGCCTCTTTCTATGATATTTATTTCCTCATTAAAATTCATAACCCATAGGAACAGTCACGCTGCGTTTTAAAAAATAATTTTATTTTGGATGTTAATATTGTCATGTTCAGAGTTATTACAACATCATTTTTACCCAGAGGTTGGCCCCTCATATGAGCAACCCAAAGTAACGTGCCTAATTACATATAATTATGCCCCAGCGTTTTGGAGAGCAAACGCATATTCCCTTTTTTGTATTACAAATGGGACCATTACCTCTTAACAAGGAAGGCTCATCTCTGCAAATCAGGTTAGAGGGATCCTTTCCAATTCACAGCCCTCTTGTTAAATGTGTCTGAAATGTCATTAGGACTCCTCAATCTCATCTGTGTTTGTTTTAGAACACCATATGATTATAGAAAATCCTCTGCTGCAGTTCACTGCCGCTGCCATTTCACAGTGTGTGGCTGGATATTCAAAGAGGATAATATGTTATATTTAAAATGATTTGAAGCGAATCCTCCATTTTTTAGTGAGTGGATAGATTGCAGTATTCTTTGTGAATACCTGCTGGAGCATCTGCTCTTCGTCTCTTCTGTTTTAACAAATTAGAAATTAGAAGATAAAAGTAGAGCCATAATTATTTGAAGTGAAAATCATCAGATAAACAAATGCAGCAGGAAATAAGGTCAGTGAATAAATATGCTGAAGTTGGCAATAAACACAAATGAGGTAAGGAGACAAGTGCTCTCCCACTCAACATACTATATTTTGGGTCATGATAGAGTAGAAAAGTAGCTGTGAACATACAGTATATATGTAATTATAACCCTCATAAACTCTGCGCTTTCATAGTCACACAATACTGCATTTGTTTTCCTCACATGTATGTGACACACTTCCTATCTCATTGATGGTTTGTAATCTAAATAAAGCTATGAGTAAAGTTTAAACTTACAAGTAATTTTCTGCACATTGGAGTTCAGTTAGGACTACACTGCTGTTCAAAAGTTTGGGGTTTCATGTTTTCGAAAGAAGTCTTGTATGCTCATCAAGACTTCATTTATTTGATACAGTAAAACAGTAATATTGTGAAATATTATTGAAATTTAAAATAACTTTACTATTTTTTTTTTTTTTTTTACATGTGATTTATTCCTGTGATGGCAAAGCTGCATTTTAAGCAGCCATTACTCTAGTCTACAAGTCTCAATTTTATATATATAAAAAAGGATAGAAAGTTAAAGATTTAATAAAATTGCTTAGTATTTTATTAATTAAAAATGAAGTATTCATCTCTTATTCAAAAATCATACTGACCCCAAACTTTTGTATGGTAATGTAATTTTGAAGTCTGTATCTGCTTTCAAGGGCATCTTTAAATGCAATTATCTGAATGAGCTTAAAACATTATTTAACAATTCTTCTCCTCCTCACCCCGTCTGCTGTGGTGTGCCATCATTGTAGAAAGAGTATCAGGACACTATCAGATTTCATCAAAAATATCTTAATTTGTGTTCCGAAGATGAACAAAGTTCTTATGAGTTTGGAATGACATGAGGGTAATTAATGACAAAATGTTCATTTTTTGGGTGAACTAATGCCTTAAGGCAAGTAATTTCACTTAGCATCTATCTTTGAAATATCTCTTGGGCATGCAAGTTCACCAAGGTTATGATAAAATTTCATATTTGAAATCACTAAAGAAATCTTACAACAGCATCTCATAAATGTTGTTTCATTTGCGCAAATAAATATAACCCTAAGCTCCACCCCTTTTTCAGTGCTGCGCTCATTATCTTCTGTCATCTGTTTGTATTTACACAGCATGAAGTGTAAGATTGTACAAATAATTTTGGTCATAAATAAAATAATAAAATATTTAAATGTATCCTTGCTAAATTAAAGATTAGATTTCTTCTGTGGTTATAAAGACATCTTAGCCTTTTATGACAATGAATAAAGATGCTCCATTTTGCTGAAGCCTAGCATCACTGATTGTGAATGTGTAGCTTGTGACTGGAGCAATTATGTGGCACTGTTGGCTTGTTGTTACAGTAGTGTCAGACCTTTGGTTTTGAGCGAAACCACTATGACCCAGAAGTGAGAATCAGTATTATGTATAGATTTCACTTACTCTCTTAGCAAGGGTGAAACACACGTTTGTGTCGGTCAAGGCCAGTCATGCTCATACCTTGTGTTGCCATTGCCTCATTAAAGGTGAGGTGTAATTGAGGTGCAAAGGTGTATTGAGTTTATATTGAGTGTATTGAGACTACTACAAAACAAATACAATTACTTGTCCATTAAGGTCTCTAGAAAACAAGGACTCACATTTTACAGGTATCTGGAACATGATGTCAAAATTTTAATTTAATTGTATGGTTTAAGTTTCAGCCTATTGTATCTTAAAGTTTAGGGGAAAGTGGAGTAATATGTCAGACAGATGTTTTACCTATTATTCTAATGAAAAATAGTAAATTTTTGTTATACATGTGCATCTCAAAGATTAGAATACCATGGAAAAGTTTTTTTTTTTTTTAAGCAAAAAGCTAACTTTCTTACATTCTAGATTCATTGCACACAAACTTACAAACTGAAATATTTAAATATATATATATTTTTTTAATTCTGATAGTTATAACTTACAGCTTAGGAAAAATACTAATTCAGTATCTCAAAAAAGTAGAATAATTTCTCAAAGATTAATCAAAAAAGATTTACAAAACAGAAATGTTCAAGATCTCCAAAGCAGGTTTAATTATGCACTCAGTACTTGGTTGGGGCTCCTTTTGCACGAATTACTGCTTCAGTGCAGCGTGGCATGGAGGCGAGCAGCCTGAGGCACTGCTTAGGTGTTATTGAAGCCCAGGTTACTTTGATTGTGGCCTTCAGCTCCTCTGTATTGTTTGTCAGATGTTACTTATCTTCCTCTTCACAATACCCCATAGATTCTCTGTGAGGTTCAGGTCAGGTGAGTTGGCTCGCCAATCAAGGAGAGTAATATCATGGTCAGTAAACCACTTGGAAGTGGTTTTGGCACTGTGGGAGGGTGCTAAAGTCCTGCTGCAAAATGAAATCAGCATCTCCATAAAGCGTGGCTTTCAATGGCTGCATTGAATTTGGACTAGATAAAACACAATGGACCAACACCAGCAGATGTCACGGCTCCCCAAATAATCACTGACTTCAGAAATTTCACACTGGACTTTGGATTCTGTGCATCTCCAATCTTCATCCAGACTTCCTCCAAATGAAATGCTAAATTTACTTTCATCTGAAAAGATGACTTTAGACCACTGAGCAACAGTCCAGTTATTTTTCTCCTTAGGCCAGGTGAAATGCTTTGATGTTTGTTTTTTCTTTAGATGCACCTGTATATATGCACATATATTTCGAAAGAATGACTAACTGTATAGATGTGCATCACATGAGAAAAGTGACAATTATTTTCCTAATGCATAACACTGTTTTGGCATTTCATAGCAAATTTTCTATGACAAGCAAAGTGAGTTTTATGTCAAAGCAAATGTATACAGATCTAAAAATATATCTGTATGCTGGTGATCTGTCAGTGTATAATTATGTCGCTAAAGATTAGCATGAATTATTAAATGAAGCATTTCCCCCCTAAGCTGTGGGGGAAAGTGTGCCAGATGCCCAGTGGCTCAACAAATAGTAAAGCTTAGATTCCGATAGCAGGAAATACTTTTTGTTGAAAACTTGAAGTGGGAGCCAAATTTCTTCAAAGAATCTCAGAGGCACTGGCAAAGGAAATGCCACTTCTAAAAGAAAAAAAAAATGATATAGCTACCGAAGTAGCTACCACATGCTGGGAGCAATTTCATATTTTTCTGCAACCATGACGAATAGAATGAGGAAAACAAATATTTTAATTTGTTCAGTCAAATAAAATTTATATATATATATATATATATATATATATATATATATATATATATATATAAAATCAAACTTGCTTTTCTATCAGGAATTCTATAAAAAATAAATTGCTTCACTACACAGTCTAAATATGTCAACTTTTTCCGGTTGATTCATGAATGTAAACGATATGAATATTATACATGTACATCAGAAAAAAATACAAAAGTACAAAATTATAATAACTTGAATAATACATTATTAAATAGTAATTTATGTTCATATTTTTATTTAACATTCCCAATTATTTACCCCTTAACTTACTTAGCTTATGGTTACAAATGACCCTGTTTTATAATTTCAGTTGATATTCATGAATATATTTTTGTCGTATTAGTTGTCTCTTGTCCCCCTTACCTACAGGGCAACATAAGTAAAACTGGCATAGCTTACACCAATCTTCCTTGGATATTCAAAGCAAAAATAACCTCTTTGCTCCTTATTTGAGCCTTAGCCTAGTTTTGGAGAACTATCAGAGGCCTATTTCTCCAGAATGTACTGATTATTCCATTGGCTGCTTTAAATGGGAATGATGCACTTAATGAAATGGCTGTCAAGACATCATGAAAGCATACTTTAAAAGAGATGACAGCGCTTTAAACCAGGGAAGGGCATGTTTAACATGAGGGGCTGTTGTCTGATCAAAACCCCATTGTGCTTTCTGTGAAAGGCATGACTTTAAAAGCACCCAGCAGGGCACTGCACAGCCAGACTGAAAATCAAGGGCTTGTAGTGATTTGGTCACAAGGCAAAAACATGTAACTTTGACACTTAAGGCCACATTCATCAACTGCTTAGCAATTACTACAGTATCATCTGCTTACTTTAAGATTTCTGACTAATGTCTTGTCAGTTATGATTGATAGGCTTGAAAGCATGTACTTCATTAGCAGCACTTTGGAAGATATCCATAGAAACCTTTGGCTGTCTCATCATCAGACAGATTTTCACATTTCCTCAATTTAGTTTCAAAACTCGGTAGAACATTTCCACTGAAAGCCCAAGAAGTCATGCTCTCTGACAGATTGATAGTTCATTTAGATGATCCATTATATAGCGTTTGTTCTCCCTCTAAAGCTAAAATGTGAAATTCACACAGCTTTTTATAATCTTTTATTTTATTTTTAACATAGAGTATTTAGGGTTTTATGTGCCATCTGTCACAGTACATTTGCTGGGCTGCATTACAAACAATATTACTCAGAGGGAAAAGTGGACCTGATCCTGAATCTGAGATGGGAGTCACGTTTCGAATGATTTTCTTAAATTTTATAGATTATTTTAACCTTGTTTGTTTTCGCTATAAAGCACCTTCCTAGGGATCTCTGGTAGGACAGAATGGCTCATAGCTCTTTAATTTTAACACATCTGTTTATGTGACAAGAAAACAAGATGGTATCATGTTGCGTAATGAGGGTTATTGATGATCTGGTAAAAATAGACAGTCTGTGCACTACTTATAAAGTCCACCTGCTGTCAGGCAGTTGTATTAGCGCTGCTAGATCTTTTGCTGTTTAACCTCCCTCTGATATCAAAATAAAAGCAATGTTGAGTTTAAATATTTAATCTAGCTCTTCTTACATTTCTTGTTTTGAAACCTTAACGGGATATTTCACCCAAAAATGAAAAATGTGATGTTTATCTGCTTAACCATAGGGCATCCAAGATGTAGGTGGTTTTGTGTCTTTCATTAGAACACAAACAATGATTTTTAACTCAAACTGTTGCAGTCTGTCAGTCATATGATGTAAGTAAATGGGAATCACGGGACTGGAACACTGACACTCCTAATTGAGATTGTAGATAGCGTGTCAATGGTCCATTTTAGAGATAGGTGGCAGTAATGCACTTATACAGTAAGTCTGCGATCAGTCGTAAAGCAAGAAGAAGAAGAAGACGACGTTTCAGGCACCGACTGTTGAGAACGCGCTATGGACTCTCTCAGAACAATTAGGACATTGCAGTGAAAATCAGAGGTAAAAAAAGCTATATAAAAATTTTTCAGTTTCTTGCACAGACTGATCGTTTTGTGTCTTTACACATCAATGTATCTACATGAGCCACAGGGTTGTATTTGGTTTTGTTTATATATATATATATATATATATATATATATATATATATATATATATATATATATTTCTTTTTTGACTCTCAAAGCCATGATTTCCATCCACTTACATTATATGACTGACAGACTGCAGCAGTTTGAGTAAAAAAATCATTGATTGTGTTCTTCTGAAGAAACAAAGTCACTTACATTTTGGATGCAAATAAACATCAAATTTTAATTTTGGGGTGAACTATGCCTTTAATAACCTTATTTGCATCTAAGCTGTTTAAATTTTGTTCAGTACAGAGCTGAAGTATAATATAAATCCATTGTGCAGTAACTTTTTATAGAATATATACTTGTGTATATACATGTGTCAATAACATTCAAACTATTAAATTCAAAAATGCATGCGGTATATACAGAGACTTCCATGATTACCATGTCTCATTTGATTAGGGTGATGCAAAAGCCTCTAGATTTATTTTTGTTGATATGGTACTTGTATCTCATAATGAAATATTAATTTCTAGTACCCATTTTATTTACCACTACAGACAGCGTGTTCCCTAAACATACATAAATCCATCTCACTGGTTTGTAGGCAGTAAAATATTGATAGGGGAATTGGGAATTGCTCCCTAACTGTGTGCCAGCTCGTATCCCTGGTGACAGCTGCTTACCCCTCAGGCAAACACTTTTGTTTTCTTGCCCAGGAAAACAACCAGCGGTACGAAAGCGCAGGGGTTTACTTAGCACACTGGGATGTCCTCAGGATATTGCTAGCAAATGCAAAGCAAACAAGCTGCAATTCTTTCAAGCATTCTCCATTTATGTCATTATCCACCTATTTCTCCTCTGGCTTGACTGCATTAAGGAAGGTAGTATGTGAAGTCAGCTGGCCATTACTGCAAAATAAACTCTGACGGCCATAGGTTGTGATAATGTATGGTACATTGTCCCATTTTTTGAAAAGCTACTTACCAAGCAAATGGTAAAAAAAAGGGCAAGAAATATTGAATTATCTCTTTTTGTTAAACCATGCACTATTGTGAGTGTGATATTGCTTTTATAACAGGAAGTTAATACTAAGTAACTGATGCCAGTTAGTTTTTTGCTAGTAAGTTCCAAACAAAGCCACCTAGTATTTCTGAATTAATCAATGGTTTTGAGTAAATTATTCACTGACTAAAAACATTGAATGCATCTGAAATCGTTATATAATGTCAGAGTAGTTACTTATTTTGAATAAGTACTTACTTTCCAAAAGTTTGTTCTATATAGTATAAGGAGAGTTGAGTATAACGTGTTATACATTGACTAATTTAATTACCTTTCCTGGTAATGCAGTAAAGTAATGTGTTACATTTTAAAATTATGTAATTGGATTACAGTTACTAGTGTCAATAAAATGTTTACTTAAGTTACAAATGCAGTGTTAAACAAACATAAAAAAATAATAATAATTAAAAATCATCTTTTGCGCATCAGTATGCCCTTATAATAATTCAACGGAAAATGTGAGGTAAAATGAAGATGATTCCTACAAGATTTAGATGCAATGAAATCATATTTCAAAATGTTGCACTTGACATATTTTAGCATTATAGTTTGGATAGAAAGGTTCAACAAGTGAATGTGTATAAGTTTATGTCACAGTAACACTTATATAAAAAAATAAAAAATTCTAAATAATCCACGCGTCAGCATCACAATTGTTGATATTAGGAATATATACAAATAATACTTATGTAATTTTTCAGTCTATATAAAATTAACGAAAGAACTATGAGTTTCTCTTTGTAGTGTATTTTTCTAGGTTTGATAACTTGAAAAGTAAAGTAAATTTAAAATTAACTTGAAAATAAAATATTTAGTAATCTGATTACTTTTTAAATGCAGTAATCAGTAATTCAATCAAATTACATTTTTTAAAGAAGTAATTAGTAATTTGTAGTGGATTACTATTTTTCAGTAACTTACCCAACAGTATGAATGTGTTTAGCATAAACGTAATCTGAACAGGCTACATTTGTCATATTGGATAGTAAAGTTCCCATCAGATGCGTACCTACTGTGAATAGTGTGAATTTATGTTCACCCTATTTTTCTCTTACTACATAGCAGGGCCAAAAGCATATTTAAATGAATCAATGTTTTCAAACAAATTATAGTAAATGATTTAGTAAATTGATTTTTGTTTAGTTTGTTTTGCACTAATTGAATTGTGAATCACAATTCAATGATTGAGCGACTCAAGCTTAAAAATGGTTGCTTATTTTGTTCCCAAATCAATGTTGTTGAACAAATTGTTTGAATGAATGATTCATTTATTAATTCAGTATGGTCACTTGCTGCCACCTATTGGTGTATTAATGTAATCTAAGAAAGAATCAGAAAAATCCCCATAATGCACAGAAAGGGGACACTAAAGTAAAGTATATATTTTCCCATAACTATTCCATTAACCCCATACTGTCATACCACAAAACAAGAAAGATTTGCACTCTTAAATTTCACCATTCCAACAGATTTAACCCTCTTTTCTCTGGAATACCTCGAATGAGTGCTTCTGAATAATTAGGATGTGCTTTACATGTAAGCAAGCTTTCACGGTGGGAAGAACAAGCCAGGTGAAAAAGAGCTCTTCCATTAACATTCACTCACAAGCGTCTTTGCTCAGGGTGCATCTGTCACACAAGAGTTAGTTGAAAACAAATGGCATGGGAATGCCATCTATTTGTCAGCTATGAGCGATGCTGTGCCTGATTCGGATCAGGCCACAGCACATCGTAGAACAACAGCCTCACAAAGAATACCAGGGGAAAAGGTAAAGATTGCTTTGGCCCCTCGGTTATTGTTTTACAGGATGCGTCATATTTTTTGTTGTCCTGCAGAACCTGTTTAGACTTGTGTCAGATAAGACGATTATTACTCGTCCACAGTTTGAATCCAAATGCCACTGGTAGGGAAGCACAGGGAAAAACTGAATGTCTTGAATGTTAATGTTCCTAGCTTGCAAATCACTGACTTACAAAACAAGCATTTTATCTACTTGAAGCAGGTCCATTTGAGAAAGACAAAGAGTTTAGGTGATAAATTGTTGAACTTTGGAGGTGAAAGAAAGCACAGAGTACAAAATGCTGAGTTTACTTTTTCAAGGAAAGAAAAGGTTTTCAAAAATACTGGATGACGCACAATGTTAAGTTTTTCTGATGTTTAAGACTAAAAAAATCAAACCATAAAGCATGCGTTTTAAAACACTGCAAACGGCTACTGAGTGCTGCACAACTCTGATTGAAATTCAACAACGTCCAGGCTGTAATGTGAATGGTATCAAGGCACGAGTGATTCAAGATTATGCTTTCTCCAATAGTAAGTAATACAGACCCTCTCATCTCCCACTAGTAAGACCATCTCTGATATGTACTGCAATGTTGGCGTGACAAAGCAGTACAAGCATATTACAATTTAACTGATATCTCCACAGTAACTGGTTGATAATCCAAGAGATGTTTGATTGCAATTTATTTAATATATATTATCATTGTTTTAAATTCATTTTTACTTTAAACCTTTCCCTTTGAATAACCATTTTGTATGAAATGTGCTATATAAATAAACTTGCCTCTTTTAAAAAAAAAAAAAAAAGAGAGAAATAGATGTCACATGGAAATACTGGATTGTGATTGGTAATTTTTTTTACATTTAATTTAATTTATTTTTTTATTTTATCAATGGAGGCCAAAGTCTAAAAACTTCCTAAAAAGATTGTGCTTCAGCTTTCCCCTTTCCCTTCTCCATCCACACAGACGTTCAAGGGGAATATCAGTGGTAAAACATAGTGGAATCCGAATCCAACAATATTTTATGGTTTGCAACGGTGAAATAACAATAAATAAATTAATATACTGGACACATGTAATAACTTGAGATTTTATAAACATTAAATTCTTCCATTTTTTCCACCTCAAAATTTTGAGTAGGTTGTGCCTCTCTTTCTTCCCGACAAGCCGCTGTGGCAATCTGCACTTTTCAAGCAAACCATGCTGTAAAAAGAAGCTTTTAGGTTTTAAATGATAAAACAATAGACTTTGTTCAAAATGGGGGATTAAGACATGCTCTGGTTGTCAAATGTTAGTGAAATATAATTAAAAGTTTATGAAAAGGAAAGTTAGTTCACAGAAATGTTTCATATTCGCAGATCCCACTAGGTTTGATATTTGTTATATAATAGAATGAAATTCAAACAAGTCTCACTACTTTTTGGGCCAATGTATTATACATATGATGGATATGCCACAAGTCTCCTGGTGGGTGTATAACCCAGCGTGCAATGATCAAATTTTCATTCATTTTGTGCGTTTCATTGGTTCCAAAGAAAATATTTTTTTACCAACCATTGGAGCCAATGGTCAGGGAGTCCAACAGAGAGAAATTAACAATTGATAGACATGTGATTTAAAAAATGCCAATCAAATGCAGTGCCCTGTTTTTCTTTCAAGGCGCCAGTTAACAATTCATGCTCAGAATTGTCATCTTTCAATACATCACCGTACGTTTTGCTTTCACAAAGGTCTGATTGGCATCAACATTATTATATTTCATCCAAACAGCACAGATACTAAATGTCTTGGTCACAAGCCACAGACCTTTTTAACACATATTGATGGAAAAAGACAGATGTGGGCAACAGAGAAGTAGTCTTTTGCATTCTCTGTACGAATCATTAACTTTGCCGTTCTTTGTCAACATGTTCTTTTAAAAATAAAGCAAGCTTTCAACAGCAGAATATTCATCTACATGCAAATGATTCCTAAATCTTGAGAAGAAACATGCAGTTTGCTCACAGCTGTATTGCATGATAGGAGAAACTCTCTCAGGACACCTTTAGTGCCACAATATGCACGCGTATCTGCTGTTTATGCTGTTTGTCGGCCAAAATGCTTGCACTGCAACCTGCATCTCTTTGTTGACTCCAAGGCAAAAGTGTGGCTGGTATATGGGTCATTCTAGAGCTAAACTCCATTTTAGAATGCAATTCAGCACTGCCGTACAATCGCTGGCTTATGCTGGGCGAATAAAGCGTTCGCACCCATCCTGCATTACGGACTGACTCAGCATGTGGCAACATGTGATCTTGGTTTGTCTGTGCTGCCACTGTCCCACTGGAATATTTTACAAGGGTTCACAGGAAATCAGCAAATGACTTATGCAAATTGAAAAGCAATTGAAATAACCACTGCTGTGACTGGCTTTTTCTGCAAAGATGAATGTGTTTGTAATGACGTGTGGCAAATTTCTCATATTGTGGGTCACGCTTGGCCATTTAAGCCAATTGGACTGGCTTAAAACTGACAAGGGCAATGCCAAGGTCATGTTCTGAGACTGAATTGTCTTGTGTGATTATACCGGTACAATTTATTATGAAAACAATTCATTCTAAAGTGCCTTAGTTTTCTCAAAGTTGCTTAAAAATGCTGTAAGAGATTTGTAGTACACTAGTCACACAACACTGAGCAAGTGCAAATAAAAATTGACCTATGTAAAGTAAATATGCAAAGTAGTGGAAGCTTGTTTGATGTTTTTTTCCCCAGCAAATAACATGCTTGGTTGATTTTCTTTTCTAAAGAACAAAACTTCTCAGGGAAACAGGATGTAAGCACAGCTGTTTCACAGAACTGCGATCTCTAATCAATTTGATCGCAAATCACGTTGTGCTTAGCACAACTGCAAACACCCTTCATGTTGTAAACTAAACTAACTTGGGTTTAAGTGGGCTCTCGGCTGTGTATCTGCCTAAGGTCATCGTTCTGAAGCCAGCAGGGCTAGGATGAAGATATTCAGCAGGAGCTTTGGTCTGTCCTTGCAACTCAGAACTTCTATTCCACTCTCACAGCTGTGTTTACGCCTCCCATGTACCATCTAAATACACCCAAGAGTCCTTGGGTTAGAAGTACCTCTTTTCCTCACTTGCACATTTCCTCTGACTTGACAGATGAATTATGACATAATTGACCACAAACAAAAAGCACAGTTTTATGTTGGGACGGTATCCTAAGCTACAAAAGGCAAAGGTTACATCTTTGCAACTTATTTGTCCCTAAACGTTTGTCCCTAAAACATAGTAGCACTTTAAAATAACATATTTCTACTTAAAGTCTATATATCAGTACAGATTTTTTTTTTTTTTTTTTTTTTTTGAGAGAGGGTAGCATGCATAACATAATACATAATACTCTTACTATTAATGCAGTTTGCAAATTAGGACACTATGAATAATTTAAATCCAGAACAAACTCCATTAAGAATTTCCATACATCTGCTGAGTGCGGAGGTGCTGAACTGTGTTGCACAAAATGATCATTTTCAAATCTAAGATGTTCTGGCAGTAGCAACGGTCGAGTCTGTCACCATTCCAACATGCATATTCAGATCTGACCTTTCGGTACAGATCTTCTGGGTTTTCCAGTGTGGCATGTCATTTAATGCACCGTACTTATCCACCATCTCTGTGTAAATTGTATGTAATCACAGGGATTTTTGCTTTTGTGAGGGTCAACAAGAGATGGGAAAAAAGCACGGCCCTGCATAAATTTGTCAGCTTAGCAGCAGCCAAGAACACACTGGGTTTGCTATCTTATTTCATACATTTACTTTAGACTAATAAAGTGCTCTGCTGTTTACAAGAATCACACACAGAGGTAGATTTATTGTTTTTATTTTAGTAACAGTGAATTGACAAACATGAGGCTACGTTTTATTAGCATAAACAAATCCTAAACATTCAGTGCATTTGGGACACAAATGGAAACTCAAGTGGTTACTTCATATGGATGGATAATGCACACTTTGTATTATTCACATTAAATCTAATTCACTTTTACTTATGAATTTCATATCCAAACAATGAATGACTGTTGTAGCACTACAGTTATTACATTCAGTGGGATATTATGGCCTTCTTAAATGTTTGATGTTATAATGCAAAACATAAAAAAGCAATTTAAGTTTAACAGTTTTAATGCAAGTTTGCACTATCAAGACCAATTATACATTTCGTACATTCATAATGTTGCATGGTATGAAAAATGCATGATGACAAAGTGGTAAGAGGTGGAAAAATAAACCATGTAACTATATTATTCAGCAGCTATTTCTGAGGAATTTTAGTTTAACACAGTTTATTTGCTGTCTCCAAAAAAAGATTAGATTAGAAAGGTGTTTTGCTGGTCTATGCTGGTTCATCAGGGCTCCAAGTTTGGCCAAGCTGGTGTATAAGCAGAGCTTTTTAGAGCTGTATTCATTAATGAGTTTATTATTTAATTACTTTGTTCGTTTGTACCAAAAACAACATCAAACTATTCCCTTTTACACAATACAATGTGCATCTGGCACAATTCCTAATGGAAGACTGGAAGACAACATCTTAAATGTAGATCAAACAAGAAAAAAGAATGAGGGTAACCAACTGTAGCTTGCAGATGGAACTGCGATATTACACAAAATATCAGCATTCAATACCCTTCAACAAGATCAAATAAACATCAAAAGCTTCACAAGATTCCCAACTATCCTGCAATTAGTGGTGCTTGTATCATTCTACTACCAGCTGCTAATGAAGTTGCTTGTTAAGTAATGGTGATTTAAGCAGATGTTTCAAATGACTGCCATATGGTGAAAAGTTCAGGTTGTGTACATAAGAATAAACATGTCCACTAAAAAGATTTTTAATGAGGCTTCACCATTCACCACAGAAATGAAGGCCTTCAATTGTTTTGAAATCCGTTTTTTTTCTTCTTCTTTTTTACACACACAGCATTGACCTGCACAGGCTTGACTTCATGTGTTCACATTATCAAGAGTCAAAGAGTGAGAGTATTCTCAGAGTGACTGCACAAAAGCATGAAAACCCCTTTTACTTTACTTTTCACTTTCCACTGATATGATTTTTTCAGATGCAGGGGAATAAAATAAAAAATAAAAACTCAGCAGCTTTGTGGTGTATGAAATTCATAATTCACTAAAGGCTGACCGGACTAAGGCCTCAAGGAAATGTTCTATTTGAATAGTTTAGGCCCTGATTACAGTGAAGTCTGAGATTAAATACATGGATTTAAATTATCTACTGGTAAGGTAACAGCTTCCAGGTACAGTAAAAGAATGAGTGACTGAAAATTTATGACTCTTAGCCTATTAGTTATGGAAATTATTATTGGAGGACCTGTATTTCTTGAGATCGCAAGGTCATTTAATATAGAAGTCTTTTTTTTTGGGGGGGGGGGGGGTGAACAGTCTAAGAGCTTCATATTTTGTACCACACATACCCAGCAAAAAGGGAAAGTTCACTCTGAAATGAAAATTCTGTCATTTACTTCTCCTCATGTCATTCCAAACCCATATTACTTTGTTTCTTTCAAATATCCTGGTCACATTCTTCTGTATAATAAAACTGAGGACTAGAGCTGTCAGTCTCCAAAATGACAAAAATAAAAAAATAAAAAAATACAAATAGAATAAAAATAACACTGTAAAAGTAGCGAGCTGATAGCTTTGTGTGAAGAATTTATTTATTTCTTTTTTTCTCTGATGATGTCTTAATTGTAAAATGACTTGAGTCAGATCTTTTCAATAAATCTGTCGAGCTTACAAAATTAGTATGGATGATTTTCGGTTCTCAAAAGAGGAAAATTATAAGATAAGTAACCCCTTAAACTTTAAAAGGACTGTTCATAACTGTATGTTGATAACTTGGGAGGATGAGCCAATTTCATGAAAAATTTTGTATCTTTTTTGAAGCTTTCATTCATTGTAACCGTGCTGAAAAGAGTGACCAGTACATTAATTCAAAAGAAAGTCATTCAGGTGTGGAATGACATACAGTATAGGTAAGTAAATTGTCAACATTTTCATTTCACAATTCCTAAAACACAATTTCAGCTCAAACCGTGAGAGGAAGCTGCCAGATCATAAGTGTGGTTTCTGCGGAGGTCGCCACAGAACCCTCCCTCAGTCGGCGGAAGCCCTTCCCACCAGAGATGACTGCTACTGAGGTAACCCTATCCCTCCTCACCCCGTCCCTATCGCAGGATCGACCCCTGACCCACATGTCTGGATCATCGCTGAGTTCGTATATGGAGCCGTCTTCCATGCTGTGCTCCAAGGATTCTAAAGATGAGTCCGAGGCTTCGTCCCCTCTCGCAGTTAATGGTCGCCCAGGCAAACCTGAGGTTGATCGGAGGCGGTACTGTAGCAACACCCCACTCTGCCTCTTGCCTTTACCATCCACTTGGGCAGAAATACTGGGCTGCTTGAGAGATTCCTGAGAGGACGAGTCACTGCGATCCTCCACCGCACAAGCCGAGTCATGCCCTTCCACCACAGAATCCCGCTTCAGAAGGTCAGGAGACAAACTGCTGGAAAGGGCAACTAAGAAATCCACAGGCCCGCAGTGTGCATTAAGAGATGTCATCCCCTTACCTGTGCCACATTGAAAGAGAGCTCAAATTGCTTTAATCAGTAAAAAGCAGCAATGCCAGAGGGTCAGAGAAACCTTAAAATTTGATAACTCATTTCCATTACTGCTCATATTACTTACTGAAATGACTTTGAATTAAAGGAATAGCTCAGATAATTGGTTATTATTTGGTCATCATCCTCAGTTTTTCCTATCCCCTATTTCTTTCTTCTTTTTTTTATGGAACATGTAAAACTTTGAAGATTTTTTTCCATATAAAGACAATCAGAGGGGAAACCATAAAAAGGTAGTTCATGTGATTTTACAATTTAAAGAAGTTTAAGGTCAATAATATTAATAATAATAATGAAAAAATATATAAATTCTTTCATTTATTCAGCAAGGAGATGTTCTTTTAAACTTCTTCTTCAAAAAAAATAAAAAAATGCATCATGGTTTCCACAAAGATATTGAGCAGCAACTCAGCATTTTAAAATGTTTAAACGATTATGTGTTACTAAAGACTGGAGATTAATGACTACCATAGGAATAACAAACTTAAAAAATATATTTTATTTAAAAAAGTACCAATAATTTATGCTATTATTGTTTTAATGTATTTTTGACCAAATGCAGCCTTAGTGATTAAACATGACACTGACATGTGTTATGTTAGGCTGGATATCAAATATTTGATCACAAGACACACTGAACTACTTCATGACACTTGTATGATGTGTTTAGATTTGTTATGATATTTGTAAAAATGCTTTGTAAAAACTCTTCAAGATTTTGAATTTGTGTGCCACAGAAGAAAAAAAACAACAACAACAAACAAACAGGTTTTAAACATGATGGTGAGTAAATAATGAGAGAAGTAAAATTTTAGAGTGATTAAATATTTTAATAAAGGAATCATTGTGTAACTTTCTCTTTAAATCATTATGTAATTGTCCTGTCATTGTGCAAGACTTTCCAAAAAGATTAAAGACACTTATGTACCATGAAGAGCCACCATCTGTGTACCTGTAATTTTGGGGATGCCCTCCAGCTTGGGCACAGGCAGGGTGATGATAATGCCCTGGGCAGTTCCCACCCACAGCAGTCCCTGGCAAATCAGCAGGCTGGTAACTCTCATGCTCTTCTGACCTTCAAAAGAAAAATACATGTGTCACCAACATTAAAAAAAAATCTTTCTTTAGTCGGCATGTTTATATCTATGCAATATGCTGCATTTTTACAAACACTGAAAACCACTGTCCTGCTTTCCTTTCCTGCTTGCATATCAACAATAATTGTATCAGTGGAGACTCAGATTAAAACCCAGCACACCGCTGATTGCCCCCTCACAGTTGTGCTTCCATCATCAGCTTTATTTAACTGGTCAATTATAGCAGTGTGTAGGTATGATAATATTAAAATAGCTGTTTGGACAAAAAAACAACATGGAACATTTAAACGACTTCATTCACAGTGCCCAAATCCCTGACCCTGGGTCTTTAGACATCAGAAAGCCACCAGAGCTTAATTAAATCAAGAAGAACAGCACAGCAGAGACTTCAGCAAGCATGGATGGTGGCCACATGCTCATTTTATAAAGCTCTCTTTGCATGAGTGATCGGCAAGTGGCTAATTGATTCCTTTTCATGACGTGCTGTCTCTTGGTTGCTATAGTACTTGGGGAGTCTTTTTCTAATGTGTAAATGAAGCATTTTCATTATGGTAGTTAGTCACCAGGAAATCAGTGAAGGTCATGAAAAAACATAAGTGAATACACTGCATTAGGCAGAATTCCTTCCTAGAAATGTCAGCTGTCTAGTTCTGCAGAGCATTCACCTATTATACATTTGTTTTCTTTGCAAGATGGATCAGCTTAATAATAGATTGTCAAATAAATCTGCAGTTCTACAGTAAAGCATATGAATTTATGAATGCTGAAAACATAAAAAGCTGAGGATTGGGGGAAAAATCCATATTGCATATTAGATGTCTTTGTAGTTGACGCATCATGTGTACTTGGACTCTTTCTGCATTATAACTATAAAGTTTTAGGTTAAAAAGCATTAACTATTAATATACAAGGTTCAGTTTGTTAACATTAGGCAGTTCAAGAACTAGGGGTGTATTATAAACAAACAGTTATATATATATATATATATATATATATATATATATATATATCATCAGTGATGCGCGGATCAATGTATAAACAACCTGCACCCGACCGACGTTTTCAACTAACCCGCCCGCAACTCGGACCGCAAAAAAAATAAAAATAAAATATTGTACCCAACCCGCTTCCTGACCCGCATTATTTAGAAGTAGTAAATGCTCATCGTAGTGTCATTGGGCCGTAGACGTAGGAACTAGGCAAAAAAAAAAAAAAAAAAACATATATATATATATATATATATATTATATTCTAATTTTGTCAGATTTATAAAAAAAATCATCAATAAGCTCATAATCTAGTCTGGCTATGTCTATTTTGATGTTTCTGCAAGTTCAGCAGGCAGTGAGGTTCGGGTTTGTTCCGATCAGAGCTCGTGAGCGGAGAGCGCATTTCTGAATATCCCGATCTGCTTGCTCATTCCGTGAGGTTGCTCACTCAACCCAGAATGGCCTGCTGGTTCAGAAATATGTGGAATAAAGGCTGCCTCCGACTATTTTTTTTTTTTTTGTAGTCGACTAGTAGTTGTTCATTTAAGCTATTCATGGACAATTTGCCCTTTATATTAATTTAATTACTTAAATATGCTATAGCCTACAGGATAATAAGCGTTATGACCGCACGCATAAATCTTGCCACAAAGAACCGGTTAAAGTAATGATTATGAATGTGTCTAAATTAGCAAGGAGACATCTAATTGTTTAGTAATAAACTGGTGTTTTCTGTGTCGCTGCAAAGATGAAGTTGACGATGCGGTCTCGCCATAAACGCCAGAGAGAAATACATTTCATATGGATTACATAAACAGAGAGTAGCCTATTTATTTTGGTTTGCATATTTTCATTTAAAAGTCTAATTAGCTTGTGCGTCATCTTCGCGCCAGTTTTTCAGCCAATAAAGTGTAGGCCTATGTATTTCAAAATTGTGTCTAGTACTATATAAATTGCAAAGGATTAATTGGCATCTTTATTTCAAAAGACCCGACTGACCATGACCCGAATATCATAAAAAATATTTTTGGATGACTCGTGACCGCAGGTGACCGCTCATTTTGGATCAACCCGCGCTTCACTGATAAAAGCTGTATATTTAACATAAGAAATGTGGTTTAAAACAATTTTAGATGGTGACACCACAGGTCATTCAAACTAATTAGGATACAAAATTATTTAATGAATTAACTACAATATAATGTTAAGGGCAGACCTTTATATGTGATGCATAATATACAGTGGCATGCGAAAGTTTGTGAAACCCTTGCAGAATCAGTGAAAATGTGAATAATTTTAACAAAATAAGAGAGATAATACTAAATGCATGTTATTTGTTATTTAGTACTGTCCTGAGCAAGACATTGTACATAAAAGATGTTTACATTTAGTCCAGAACACAAAAAAAAAATCCTGAAATTATTAAAATAACCCCATTCAAAAGTTTGGGAACCCTTGGTCCCAGGGGCGTAGCAACCGGGGGGGGGACACGTCCCCCGCACTTTTAGAAACAGTTGATTCTGACCTCTGCAATTTATATATATTTTTTTTTTGGGATCCAACGTGAATATTTCCGGCAGTGTTCTCTGATTTGTTACTTAGATTTGACTGAAGTAGCATTCAGCCAATCACAGAGCGAATCATCTCTTGGGCGCGTCTGCTATGAGCTTCAAATCTCTAGTTGCTGTTTAGAATTTTCGTTCGTTCATTCACAATCACTTTGCTATTAGGCCGTCTGGGATAAAATGCACCCCAGAAAAAAACAAAGGACGATTACATCCTTTTTTCAAACACACACTGTAAGTATGTTGCAGTATGTCGCAAAGACACGAATCGCGTGATAAAGTTTTCATGTTATGATTTAACCTACTGTAACGTCAAGAGACAACAGAACCTGTGTGGACCTCGTCACGTCGCGCCGGATTCAGTGTGTTAAATGCTCTCCTAATTGTCGCTTTGGATAAAAGCGTCTGCTAAATAAGACGTAACAAATTGTTGCGTTCTGCTGTCTTTTGTTGTCTACATGCTGCTCGCGGAGTAGAATTATAATTTCACAATAAATCATACTTTTTTTGCGACGAATATCTTAAAATACTTTACCAAATTTTATTATTTTAATTAATTACTGCTACTTTATGTCCTAACTGGTCTCTAGGAAAGGCAGGCTGTGACGTCACTGACAGAGAGAGGGGACAGTTGCTCAACCTCTCCAGAATGTGTACAGGTGAGATTTGTATATATAAAAAGCAGATTGACTATCTTAAGGCCGTGTTTTCTTAATTGGAACTGTTGCCAATGTTTTAAGGAATTACACATCAATTTAATTCCATTAAACAAAATATTAACTATCATTCACCTTTATTTATATAGTGCTTTTAATAATACAGATTGTATCATAGCACTGAATAGTATCAAATAGGAGAATAGAGTAATTTATAATGACAAGCTTAAACACTGAATTTCCAGTTAAATGCATTTTATTATTGAATGCAGAGACATCATTGTCTAGGTCAGCTCAGTTTGAATAGGATCTGTGTAATCAAATCAACGATAATCGCTAGAAAAAAAGAAATTTTCTATTTTATGTTCAGACTGTTAAATAAAATTAGTTTTATGTATAAAGGTTGTGTTCCAATAGTATCAATCACTGTACTGTAGGCTATTTATGGGTTTCTAAATATACATCTAATTAAAAACTTGTGAAGTTGTTTAACTATGTAAATGGTAAATGAGTCAATAAATGAGTGATCCCTGCCCCCTATATGCTATTTATGTCTGTTGTTTTTAGGATGTTTGTGAGGAAGTGTCAGTCATGTGTGAGGAAGGGAGGGAAAAAGAGGAAGAGAGAGAGGTGGAGATGAGGGAAAAAGTGAGGAAGCATGTGAGAACTGAAGAGAAGAGAGAACTGATTTGATGAACAGGGAAGAATCTGCAGACTCTGATCAACATTTCTCGGCAACAAAACCAAACCACCCCGATCCCAAATTTATCATAAAGCAGACACTATCAGACCGTACCCTTTCATTTCAGACACAGTGGTACAGCAAATTTAAATGGCTCCATTTCAATCCAAATGTTGAAGGTGTTTTGTGTTTTTACTGTAGTAAAGCTTTTAAAACACAAGCATCTTCCCTTGCGAAAAATACAGAACCAGCATTTGTTTCATTTGGTTTCAAGAATTGGAAGAAAGCTCTTGAAAGATTCGGTTCACATGAAAAATCAGATTGTCACAAGACAGCAGTAACAACATGTGTATATGAAGACAGATCAGTTAAGGCACAGCTGTGTAGTGTTCAGGCATCACAACAAGAGGAAGCGAGAGCAAGTCTGTTAAAAATCATGCCACAAAAAGTACCATGACACAAACCAGGCTGAATAGTGTTGCTGTGTGCCATTTACACAAGGAAAAACTTGATCAATTAGAGAGAAAAAAATTTTTTCCTGCAAGGAAAGCCGAAAAATTCAGTTTGGAAGTTTTGATTAAAAATCTCACTTCGATCTTGAAAATATAAAAAAAACTTGTAAATACATTGATTTAGGTTTGATTGATATATTTTCATAAAATGTATGTTGTATAAAATTACTGTAGATGTAATCTCATTTAACACGTTTTGACATGTTTTCGTCCCAACTGTTAAGAAGAAAAGTTATTTTTCAAATGTAGCGCAACTGAAATATTGTAAATATTATAAAACTTGAAAACTTTTGAACACGATTAAGATGTCCAAATTTTTCTTATTTTGTTGAAATATCATTTTATTTTTTTCATTTAGTTCTGCCATTGTAAGCAACAGAAGATACCTGTATGTTTCTTGGAACACAAATTAACTACAATTTACCTTGATCTTCAAATTCCAAACGTTTTCACCCCCAGCTCTTAATGCATCTTGTTTCTTTCTTGAGCATCAGTGAATGTTTGAACCTTTTTTAATAGTTGTGTTTGAGTCCCTCAATTGTCCTCAATGTAAAAAAAAAAAAAAAGGATCTCAAAATCATACAGTCAATGCTGGAAAGGGTTAAAATATGCAAAGATGCTGGAAAACTGAAGAATCTGCAGGACCTTAAAGATTTTTTTCTGAATAAAAATTCTCAGATGTTCAGAACAAACAAGGTACTCATGCACAACCATCACAAAACAGAAAGACAGTTGTGCATCATCCAGGTAACAGCACAAAGTATCTTGTGGACTGTATGTGTAACCGAATTAGGTGATTGACAGCAGTGTCATCCTATCAGCAAGTAGTACCGTGCATTTAATTCTGATTGGCTGTTACCTGGGATGCGTCACGTCCGATTTCCTCGTTTGTTTTGCTAGCGTCGATGGTGGTTGTAGCTTTGGTGCGGTGCCCTCCGTGCTGCTTAGTGGGTCTGATGACTGTTCACCTCACAGGCGTGATTCCCTGTATTCCATGGTGTAATCGGTGGGCATGACTGACCAATCCGTGTCTATTAAGCGTGCTATCTAGCGTGATCTCCTGATGGATTCTCCTTCTCGTTCTATGCCGTGATTGTTGCTACTGTCTCCACACTATTAAAGTGCTGCGGTTAATACGGCCGCGCTGACGCGATCATCACTAAAGAGACAGAGACTGCTCGTTTGGTTCTTATCGTTGCAGTATATTTGACCCTGGTTTGTGTGGGGGGCTAGTTGGTTCCTTCCACTTGTAGGGGAGCTAACGTTAGCTGCCCTTTGTGTCTTTGTTTGATGTGAAACCTCTTTTTCTTTATTTTCTGTTAACTTCTAATTTTTTGGAAGTATAGTTTGTTAGGTTAACTTGATTTTTATTTTCATTTTTATTTTATCTTTCTTTTTGTAAAGCCATTTAAACTGCGTGTAATATTTAATCAAGCCATTTAACTGCTTGGTTCATGTGATCAACCATCTATAAGTACAATTCTATTTGTGTGTGGGTGTGTGAACCTCTACTGAGCTAAAATTGTATTGTATTATTTAGGTGACCAACTAATTGACTTTCCTGCGCTTGAATGGTTTTCTTTTCTTTATTTTTGTCATTTACATTTATTGTTGTGAGGATTTGCTTTATTGATGTCCATCTGGTCATCTTTTATGAACCTTGTTATAGTTTCTTCTCTTTATTTCGCAGGCGCTGGGGTCCCACGGGTGGATTGCTCTTCCTCCTCCTGGTGGTGGTCCTTTATCGTGTGCAGTGTACACTGAGTGTGTGATTAAGTGACACTGGGTGTGCGTGTGGAAGTGTGCTCTGTAAAACCAAACTCTATGTTGCTTCCTGCCGTTGGGAGCCTCAGGCCTGCCGGTATTTAGTTTCTGTTTTTGCATGGTTTTTCTCATTGTTTAGTTTAAAGTGGGTTTTAGTGTCCAACATTTAAAAGTATTTTTCTATTAATAAACATTTGTATTTTTGTATTACTCACGTCTGTGTACACCTGTGTGCTGTGCTCATTGTTTGAGTATTTTCCCTGGGGCTAATCCCTAGGGTGGTGTAGTCGGACTTTATTTATTAGGGAATAAAAACTTGCTCTTGTGTTTCAAAAATTACACCGTCCCGCCACATTCTGGCGTAGTCGGCAGGGTCCCTCTTGTATAGTACAGAGACGTGGGTATTTTGTTTGTCTGTCTTTTTGTTTTTTTCTCTTTCTTTGTTTTCTGGTAGGAACCAGACAGTAGCAGTCACTCTTTTTGGTGGATCGGCACAAGTCAATCTTATTCTATATTTGTGGTAAGTGCTTGTGCAGTTACACAAAATGGAGGATGAATTACGTGAGTTGAGAGATTTAGTAGCCCAACTAAAAGCTGATAATGAAAGGCTGCGGCAAGAGCCAGTGTTGGATGCACAGCCAGGTCCATCTAATGTTACTATTCCTGTGACTGCAGATCCCCCACGCATTGGTGCTGGTGCTTCGACAGCGGAGCGGTTTGTTTTCGTTCCCCGGGATCGTAAGTGTCCAAAGTTTAGTGCCCGGTCAGGCATTGGCATCAATGAGTGGGTGGAGGAAGCCCAGGCCTGTATGCGACTCCGCCATCTGTCTACCGCTGATCAGGCATTTTTCTTGTTTGATCATCTGGAGGGAGAGGCGAGGGAAGAAATCCGTTATCGGTCTAGGAACGAGAGGGAGGATCCGAATCAAATTATTCAGGTATTGCGTGATTTGTATGGTTGCACAAAGTCTTATGTAGCGCTCCAGGAGTCGTTCTTTTCCAGAAGACAGCAGGAGGGGGAGACATTGGTAGAATTCTCCTTGGCTCTGATGAGTCTTCTGGAGAAAGTTAAAAATCAGTCGCCTCATGGTATGCCTAACGCTGAAATTTTGCTAAGAGATCAGTTTGTTGAATACGTTAATGATTGCGCTCTTCGACGTGAACTTAAACAATTGGTGCGTCGTCAACCTACTGCCACTTTGTTTGACATTCGCAGTGAAGCTCTTCGTTGGGAAAGAGAAGGCATGCCTGGTGGGGTGCGTAGTCGAAGTCAGTCTGTTCCATCCGCTTATGGCATTCAATATGGGGTGCAGGGACATCAGCACGGTAACAACAGTGGTTCAGCAATGTCAGAAATGAGTGAACTACGGGAAATGCTCAGAAAGCAGCAACAACAATTGAATCAGTTAACCCAAGGTATGGCTCAGCTGCAAAATCCCCAGTCACGTTCGCGACCATTTAAGGCTAATTTAATTTGCAGAAGGTGTCAGCAACCTGGCCATTTTGCCAGGGATTGCGATGGGGAGCGGATATCCATTCCACCATCAGCCCGTTTGAATTCTGCTTTAATGAGAGGTGGACAGCCATCGTCCGTGCAGCCGTCGGAAAACTAGTTCCCACCGAGTTGCAGGGCCACAACTTGGTTGGGAAAAGGATAGGCTCCAAAAATGTATCTGGTTCTGATTTTATGTCACACTTTATGTCTTCTTGCCCTCAGCTTGTTGTATTGATGGGTGGGGTTCATGTACCTTGCCTGGTGGACACCGGTTCCATGGTGTCCACCATTACTGAAAGTTGGTTTGTGGCTAATTTTGGGTTGTGGGGTCAGGAACAGCTTAAAGCGTGTCATTGGTTACAGCTTCGAGCGGCCAATGGCCTTTCAATTCCTTATGTTGGTTATTTGGAACTAGACGTGGAGCTCTGTGGTCGAGTAGTTTTAGGTTGCGGTGTGCTGGTGGTCCGAGATCCCCCTGGTGGCATGTGTGCAGATGTCCCTGGGGTGTTGGGCATGAACATCCTGGGCCGCTGCTACCAGGAGCTCTTTGGCCAGCATGGTACAGCTCTTTTCGACCTACCAATCGTGTCACAGGCCCCTCATTCTGTTTTTCAGGCTTTACAACATTGCCATCAGTTTGGCGGTCAGTCGGTTTCGGATTCTGGGGGGGGCGAGTCAAAGTGCGGGGACGTCGGGCGTGTCGCATCTCGGGTGGCAACATGAAATTTGTTGCTGCAACCTGTTCGGTGACATATTCGAGAGTTACAGTACTGTTTGAACCACCAGCATCTGGTCTACCGGCAGGTTTGCTGGCATCTCCTTCTCTTTTAAAGGTGGATGGTGGTACAGTCTATGTGCCCATAGTTAATGTTGGTACTGTGGATGTGTTGCTGTACTCTAGCACTGTCATTGGTACAGTGAATAAGGTTGATGTGATTAGTTTGCCCCCAGAGGTCACAGAAGTTAAGATGGTTACCGCCAAGGTGAGTACACAGGTAGTACAGGTTTCTCCCACTGTTCAGGAACAGGTAACTATGCTAGATCTATCGGTGCTGCCAGAAGAAGAACAGGGTAAGGTCAGGGCATTACTGGAGAAGTATGTGTCCACGTTCACTATGAACGATGGGGATTTGGGATGTACTAATCTGATATCCCATGAGATCCCCTTGTTGGATGACACCCCTGTTAGGCAGCGGTTTCGGCGTATTCCTCCATCCGAGTATGAGGTGGTAAAGGCACATATCAATCAATTGTTGGAAAATCGGGTAATTAGAGAGAGCTGCAGTCCTTATGCTTCACCTATCGTCTTGGTCAAAAAGAAGGATGGTAGTTTACGCATGTGCATGGACTACCGTCGCTTAAATTCAAAGACTAGGAAGGATTCGTTCCCTCTGCCACGTATTGAGGAGACTTTGGACTCGCTGGCCGGGGCCCGTTGGTTTTCTACCATGGACCTGGCCAGCGGGTACAATCAGGTACCTGTAGCTGAAGGGGACAAATTTAAAACTGCTTTTTGCACCCCGTTTGGCCTATTTGAGTGGAACAGGATGCCTTTTGGGTTGTGCAATGCCCCAAGCACCTTCCAACGATTGATGGAGCGGTTGTTTGGTGATCAGCAATGCCAGTCCCTTCTTTTATATATTGATGATATTGTTGTCTTTTCCTCCTCGGTGGATCAACATCTTGCTCGGATGAAGGTTGTCCTGAGCCGCTTGCAGACTGAACGGTTGAAGGCCAAACTATCTAAGTGTGCCTTTTTTTAAAAGGAAGTACACTATTTGGGGCATGTCATCTCTTCAGATGGAGTTTCTACTGATCCGGGGAAGGTAGAGGCAGTTGCACAATGGCCTTGTCCCACCAGTGTTGCAGAGTTGCGCTCCTTTTTGGGATTCGCTAGCTATTATCGACGGTTTGTTGAGGGGTTTGCCAAGTTGGCCAAGCAATCGCAATGCTGACGCCTTGTCTCGTCAAAATCTTCCGGGTACGGAAGTGCACCACTTGTGTTCAGGTATGGCCGTTCCAATGGAGTTGCAGCAAGCTGCCCAAGGTGGATTGGTGACTTTGGTCAAGCAGATGACTGCATTTCCCTGTACTTCAAATAGCGACCTGGTTGCTCAGCAGGTAGCAGACCCAGTCATAGGAGAGTTGTTGCAGTTTTGGAGGCGTAAGTTGCCCCCGACTCCTGATGAGCGCAAGACACTCTCCAGGTTGGCAATTATTCTGCTTCGGCAATGGGACCGCCTAGTGGAGACTGATGGAGTGCTTTACCGGCGTGTGTTCTGCTCAGACGGGGGAGAGGAAATCTTCCAGGTGTTATTACCGGCAGTTATGAAACACTATGTCTTGACCCAGCTTCACCAACAGCATGGGCACCAGGGGGTAGAGCGTACATTCCAGCTAGTGTGCCAGCGATGCTACTGGCCTGGTATATTGACCGTTGGTGTCATGAGTGTGAGCGGTGCCAGTGTGCTAAAGGTGTCCCCACTGCCCCGGGTAGTTTTATGGGGCATCTGTTGGCTGCTCGGCCGAACGATATTGTGGCCTTGGATTTTACAGTGTTGGAGCCCTCGAGGTCTGGCCTTGAGAATGTGTTGGTCATGACCAATATTTTCACAAAATACACCTTGGCAGTACCCACTTGAGACCAACGGGCAGAGACAGTAGCTCAGGTTCTTGTAGTGGAGTGGTTTTGTAAATTCGGCGTGCCGGGGCGTATCCACTCTGACCAAGGTCGGAATTTTGAATCTGTCCTTATTCAACAGCTCTGTTGTCTTTATGGAGTCGAGAAGTCACGTACCACCCCATATCACCCGGCCGGAAACGGCCAGTGTGAGCGTTTTAACAGAACCTTGCATGATCTGTTGCGCACTTTGCCACCCTCCAAAAAGGGTGATTGGCCGTTTTGCCTCCCCCAGGTACTCTTTGCGTACATCACTACTCCTCATCAGGCAACCAGGGAATCTTCGTTTTTCCTAATGTTTGGACGGGAACCTAGACTTCCTGTTGATTTCTTACTGGGCAGAGTCCAAGAGCCATTGGCAGGCGGGGTTAATAGGTGGATTCTGGAGCAGCAGGATCGGTTGCAAGTTGCGTTTGATGGTGCTCGTGAACAGTTGGGTGCTGCAGCCGATCGGCGAAAGGCCCGGCATGACCGGCGGGTGACGGAAGCACCACTGAAGGAGGGTCAGCTGGTATACCTCCGTGATCATAGTGTGAGGGGTAGATGTAAAATCCAGGACCTGTGGAGTTCAGTGGTGTACCAGGTCATGAGGGCACCCAAGGAAGGTGGGGCGGTATATACCATTGCTCCCATTACAGATCTGGGAAAAATAAAGCATGTGCACAGATCTTTACTGAAGGCTCAGATCTGTCAGGATCTGCTGATTGGGTTGCCTGATAGTCTGGTGACTGAACCTGTGCAGCCCTTGGAAGAGGGGTGTGATGAGGATTTGTTTGTTTTGGTGCCAGAGACACCACAAGTTAGAAGTAGGTCGAGGCCACAGGACATTGTTCCTTCTCTCCCTCAGACATCTGGTGACCTGCAAGCTATGGAGATCTGCAGGGTAACAGAGGGTACTGCGGTTGAGGTGGGCTTACCACCAGTTGTAGTGCCTTCCAATTCACTGGAGGTAGGTGAGGTGATGGCGAGAAGGACTGGGAGGAGAACTGCTGGCCAGCACTCTAATAGGCACCATCTCCCCCGAGCAGTGGGTACGGGTTCAGTGTCCAGCATTGTGAGTAGTACAGTTGGTACCTTGTTTCGGCCTTGGAACTGAGTTCCTAGGTGGGATTTTGTGTGGTTCACCGTCGGGGCGATGTTGCAGAAACTGGTGGTGGAATGTAACCGAATCAGGTGATTGACAGCAGTGTCATCCTATCAGCAAGTAGTACCGTGCATTTAAGTCTGATTGGCTGTTACCTGGGATGCGTCACGTCCGATTTCCCCGTTTGTTTTGCTAGCGTCGACGGTGGTTGTAGCTTTGGTGCGGTGCCCTCTGTGCTGCTTAGTTGGTCTAATGACTGTTCACCTCACAGGCGTGATTCCCTGTATTCCATGGTGTAATCGGTGGGCATGACTGACCAATCCGTGTCTATTAAGCGTGCTATCTAGCGTGATCTCCTGATGGATTCTCCTTCTCGTTCTATTCCGTGATTGTTGCTACTGTCTCCACACTATTAAAGTGCTGCGGTTAATACGGCCGCGCTGACGCGATCATCACTAAAGAGACGGAGACTGCTCGTTTGGTTCTTATCGTTGCAGTATATTTGACACTGGTTTGTGTGGGGGGCTAGTTGGTTCCTTCCACTTGTAGGGGAGCTAACGTTAGCTGCCCTTTGTGTCTTTGTTTGATGTGAAACCTCTCTTTCTTTATTTTCTGTTAACTTCTAATTTTTTGGAAGTATAGTTTGTTAGGTTAACTTGATTTTTATTTTCATTTTTATTTTATCTTTCTTTTTGTAAAGCCATTTAAACTGCGTGTAATATTTAATCAAGCCATTTAACTGCTTGGTTCATGTGATCAACCATCTATAAGTACAATTCTATTTGTGTGTGGGTGTGTGAACTTCTACTGAGCTAAAATTGTATTGTATTATTTAGGTGACCAACTAATTGACTTTCCTGCGCTTGAATGGTTTTCTTTTCTTTATTTTTGTCATTTACATTTATTGTTGTGAGGATTTGCTTTATTGATGTCCATCTGGTCATCTTTTATGAACCTTGTTATAGTTTCTTCTCTTTATTTCGCAGGCGCTGGGGTCCCACGGGTGGATTGCTCTTCCTCCTCCTGGTGGTGGTCCTTTATCGTGTGCAGTGTACACTGAGTGTGTGATTAAGTGACACTGGGTGTGCGTGTGGAAGTGTGCTCTGTAAAATCAAACTCTATGTTGCTTCCTGCCGTTGGGAGCCTCAGGCCTGCCGGTATTTAGTTTCTGTTTTTGCATGGTTTTTCTCATTGTTTACTTTAAAGTGGGTTTCAGTGTCCAACATTTTAAAGTATTTTTCTATTAATAAACATTTGTATTTTTGTATTACTCACGTCTCTTGCCTAATTCTATGAGGGAACCGAACCTGTGTGCTGTGCTCATTGTTTGAGTATTTTCCCTGGGGCTAATCCCTAGGGTGGCGTAGTCGGACTTTATTTATTAGGGAATAAAAACTTGCTCTTGTGTTTCAAAAATTACACCGCCCGCCACATTCACAAACATCTTTTATGTAAAATATCTTACTCAGGACAGTGCTAAAAAAAAAAAAAAACATGCATTCAGTATGATCACTCTTATTTTTTTTAAATTATTCACATTTTCACCGATTCTGCATGGGGTTCCCAAACTTCTGACTCCCACTGTAATATAATATAATATAATATAATATAATATAATATAATATAATATAATATAATATAATATAATATAATATAATATAATATAATATAATATAATATTTCAAAGATTCTCTTTGATGTAATATGGATCTGCCTGTTCCAGCTATTATTACAGAGGAAGGATTGAGTCTGATGTCTGGCTTGCTTATCATATCTGAAGGTTCTAGCTGATGAAAAACTGCAGAAAAATCGGTTCACTTTAAGACAATAATTAATTCATCACCCATCACTTGGGTGCAAACCTGTGGGATTAGCAGACCATTGATCTGTAATAACTATATCAGTCCTCCTATGTGTAATGTGTGCAGATTAGCATATTCAGGAAAGCCAGTGGGACGTTCTCTGGGCCTAAAAAAAAAAAAGGGGGAAGAAGGCATCTGCCAAAGCTTATTTTCACTTTTGTGCTCCATTGACTGTAAACCCTTCAACATAACATAAAATTGCAGAGTTACCTCACCCAACGTGAACTACATATGTAAACACAGCTAGCTAGCTGCATAAGTTCAACAATAGCCTGAGGGTTGCAGGACCTTCACAGACATCTTCGCCAAAACACTCCCCTTTACTTCTTCATGTATCTTTTGAAAGACAGCTATAACTTTGATCCAGAGGTTTGATGTTCTCGCTCTTTTAATGAGACATGGTTGTAGCAGCAGGCCCGTTGACATTAACTTGCTCTGGCCAGTTCCTAAAGTCTGCTACACCGCTTTGGGTTTATTTTTCTCCTCCTCCTTTCTATTTCACTTGATCACAATTGTCTGTGACAACTGGAGAATCATGGGCTTTTTTTAAGCTAAACATGGACAATCGCATTCAAGTGAAATCAAACATTATTAGACAGTCTGAAAGGAGTTATTCTGCTCCGGAGGATTCTGCGAGCTACTGGAGCGATACCGCCCAGATTTTCTCTTTATATAGTCTAATGTGTGGGATTGAATTGCTCTGAAGTGGTGTGGATGTTTACTTAAACTATTATTTTCAATTTCCTTGCTTATATAATGAATGTTTACACAAGCTCCCTTCTGCAAAAAGGTAGTGGAAATCATGGCTTTGGCTTACATATATTTCTTCTAAAGGGGGGACGAACCACAACGAATTTGACAAATTTTAGATTTAACAGGATCGGAGGGAGATAAAGATGGCTAAAGGAGAGTGCAGAGAGGTAAAAAAAAAGTGAATACAGCTGAAATACATACCAGCTGCACTGAGAAAAGGCACAATGGCAAAACGCTGGCACATTACCAACATGCCATGGCTGCTGGAGTAATGACAAGAGTGTTGCCATGGCAACATTTGGAATGGAAAGCTTTGTCTGTGCCATTGTGACTTTTCCTGCCTGTAACCCCGCAGCTCCATTACTGCTCTGCGGGGTCTTAAGTTAGCTACTTATTCACGGTCATTCCCTGGAGAGCCAGCCTACAGGAACCATTCCAACAAGAACTTCTCTGTCATTGTCTTTTTATCACAAGAAGTGTAGTTCAAAGAAATGATGGAAACAATGCTGATCAAGCACGTGTGAAGGCATAAAGAATTTTTGTATTCATACGGCTCCCTCGGTAGGGTCAAAGGAGAGATACTCACTGGGGTTGTTAAATGATGAGGGTGTAGATATGTTGATCTCCTGCAGGTGCTCCAGTGTTTCCGTATGGAACAAGCGTATAGAGGAACCTTCTGAAAAAGCCATCCATA